>NC_090440.1:1371440627-1372069377 GCF_031143425.1 Pleurodeles waltl
CTTAATACCAAAAAAGGACAAAACACTGAGACCAATCCTAGACCTCAGAATACTAAACACCTACATCAGATCAGACCACTTTCACATGGTCACGCTACAAGAGGTGTTACCATTGCTAAAACTACAGGCCTACATGACAACCTTAGACCTCAAAGACGCGTATTTCCATATACCAATACATCCATCTCACAGAAAATACCTACGGTTCGTATTCAAAGGAATACATTACCAATTCAAAGTATTGCCTTTTGGTTTAACAACCGCACCAAGAGTCTTTACATAATGTCTAGCAGTAGTGGCTGCACACATCAGAAGGCAGCAAATACATGTATTCCCGTATCTAGACGACTGGCTAATCAAAACCAATTCACTAACAAAGTGCTTACAACACACAAATCAAATCATACAAACCCTCTACAAACTAGGTTTCACCGTCAACTTTGCAAAATCCAACATTTTGCCGTGCAAAGTACAACAATACCTGGGAGCCATAATAGACACAACAAAAGGAGTAGCCACTCCAAGTCCACAAAGAATTCAAAATTTCAACAAGATCATACAACGCATGTATCCAACACAAACAATACAAGCAAAGATGATATTACAACTCCTAGGCATGATGTCTTCATGCATAGCCATTGTCCCGAACTTAAGACTACACATGAGGCCCTTACAACAGTGCCTAGCATCACAATGGTCACAAGCACAGGGTCACCTTCTAGATCTGGTGTTGATAGACCGCCAAACTTACCTCTCGCTTCTATGGTGGAACAGTATAAATTTAAACAAAGGGCGGCCATTCCAAGACCCAGTGCCACAATACGTAATAACAACAGATGCTTCCATGACAGGGTGGGGAGCACACCTCGATCAACACAGCATACAAGGACAATGGAACGTACATCAAACAAAACTGCATATAAATCACCTAGAAATGCGAGCAGTTTTTCAAGCATTACGGGCTTTCCAACCAATTATAACTCACAAATACATCCTTGTCAAAACAGACAACATGACAACTATGTATTATCTAAACAAACAGGGGGGGACACACTCAACGCAGTTGAGCCTTCTAGCACAGAAGATATGGCGATGGGCAATTCACAACCACATTCGCCTAATAGCGCAGTTTATTCCAGGGATCCAGAATCAACTTGCAGACAATCTCTCT
This sequence comes from Pleurodeles waltl, assembly GCF_031143425.1. Classification (NCBI taxonomy): domain Eukaryota; kingdom Metazoa; phylum Chordata; class Amphibia; order Caudata; family Salamandridae; genus Pleurodeles; species Pleurodeles waltl. The sequence continues at coordinate 1,371,441,799 of NC_090440.1, forward strand.
CGAGATCACCAATAAGTCCACGAATGGGAAATTCACCCCCAAATTCTAAACACTTACTTCAGACTCTGGGGAACACCTCAAATAGACTTGTTTGCAACAAGAGAGAACGCAAAATGCCAAAACTTCGCATCCAGATACCCACACAGGCAGTCCCAAGGCAATGCCCTATGGATGAACTGGTCAGGGATATTTGCTTACGCTTTTCCCCCTCTCCCACTCATTCTTTATCTGGTAAACTAACTGAGTCAAAACAGACTCAAACTAATACTCATAGCACCAACTTGGGCTCGCCAACCGTGGTACACAACACTGCTGGACCTATCAGTAGTACCTCACGTCAAATTACCAAACAGGCCCGATCTGTTCACTCAACACAAACAACAGATCAGACTCCTGAATCCAGCATCGCTCAATCTAGCAATCTGGCTCCTGAAGTCTTAGAATTTGGACTCTTATACCTTACACAAGAATGTATGGAGGTCATTAAACAAGCTAGGAAACCTACTACAAGACATTGTTATGCAAACAATTGATAATGATTTGTTTACTACTGCCAAAATAATAAAATTCAACCACTACATGCTTCCGCAAAAAACATTGTAAGTTACTTATTACACTTACAAAAATCCAACCTAGCATTCTCTTATATTAAAATACATCTCACAGCAATATCTGCCTATCTGCAGATTAAACATTCAACATCGCTTTTTCGAATCCCAGTAATCAAAGCATTTATGGAAGGATTAAAAAGAATCATACCCCCGAGAACACCACCTGTCCCTTCGTGGAACCTCAATATTATATTAACACGACTCATGGGACCACCATTTGAACCCATGCACTTTTGTGAAATGCAATACTTAACTTGGAAAGTAGCCTTCCTGATAGCTATCACTTCTCTTAGAAGAGTAAGTGAAATACAAGCATTTACCATACAAGAACCCTTTATACAAATACATAAACACTCCGTACAAACCCAAAATTCTTGCCAAAAGTTATATCACCATTCCACCTAAACCAAACAGTGGAACTCCCAGTCTTTTTTCCACAACCAGACTCAGTAGCAGAAAGAGCCTTACATACGGTAGACATCAAAAGAGCACTAATGTATTACATTGACAGAACAAAACAGCTTCGCAAAACAAAACAATTATTTGTAGCCTTCCAAAAACCTCATGCAGGGAATCCTATATCCAAGCAAGGCATTGCTAGATGGATAGTGAAATGTATTCAAACTTGCTGTGTCAAAGCAAAAAGGGATCTACCTATTACACCAAAGGCGCATTCCACTAGGAAAAAATGCGCCACAATGGCTTTTCTTGGGAATATACCTATGACAGAAACTTGTAAGGCAGCCACATGGTCTACGCCTCATACATTCACAAAACATTACTGTGTGGATGTGCTAACAACACAACAAGCCACAGTAGGACAGGCTGTATTACGAACATTATTTCAGACAACTTCAACTCCTACAGGCTAAACCACCGCTTTTGGGGAGATTACTGCTTACTAGTCTATGCACAGCATGTGTATCTGCAGCTACACATGCCATTGAACGGAAAATGTAACTTACCCAGTGTACATCTGTTCGTAGCATTAGTCGCTGCAGATTCACATGTGCCCTCCCGCATCCCCGGGAGCCTGTAGCCTTTATAAGTTGAATGAAACTTGTAAATTTGTAAATATATACTATTCTTATACACATTATGTACATACATACTTACTCCATTGCATGGGCACATTTACTATATACACAACTCCTACCTTACCCTCTGCGGGGAAAACAATCTAAGATGGAGTCGACGCCCATGCGCAATGGAGCCGAAAGGGAGGAGTCCCTCGGTCTCGTGGCTCGATAAGACTTCTTTGAAGAAAAACAACTTGTAACACTCCGAGCCCAACACTAGGTGGCAGGATAATGCACAGCATGTGAATCTGCAGCGTCTCATGCCACGAACAGATGTACACTGGGTAAGTGACATTTTCCATATATATATATATATATATTGTTCAATGGCATGTGTAGCTGCAGAGGCCTGCCGGACATTTCGATTGAAGAAGACCCTACGTGATCGAAGAGCCAGAAGACTTCAGATGGCATCGACTCCGGCTGAACAGATCGACGTTGAAGAAGAGGAGAGATTCTCTGTAGGAAGTTGGCTCTGTATGTGCTATTTCAAAGTAAGCAATAGCATGCACAGAGTCCAAGGGTTCCCCTTAGAGGTAAAATAGTGGTAAAAAAGAGATAATACTAATGTTCTATTTTGTGGTAGTGTGGTCGAGCAGTAGGCTTATCCAAGGAGTAGTGTTAAGCATTTGTTGTACATACACATAGACAATAAATGAGGTACACACACTCAGAGACAAATCCAGCCAATAGGTTTTGTATAGAAAAATATCTTTTCTTAGTTTATTTTAAGAACCACAGGTTCAAATTTAACATGTAATATCTTGTTTGAAAGGTAAGTACATTAGGAACTTTGAATCATTTCAATTGCATGTATACTTTTCAAGTTATTCACAAATAGCTATTTCAAAAGTGGACACTTAGTGCAATTTACACAGTTCCTGGGGGAGGTAAGTTTTTGTTAGTTTTACCAGGTAAGTAAGACACTTACAAGGTTCAGTTCTTGGTCCAAGGTCGCCCACCGTTGGGGGTTCAGAGCAACCCCAAAGTTACCACACCAGCAGCTCAGGGCCGGTCAGGTGCAGAGTTCAAAGTGGTGCCCAAAACGCATAGGCTATAATGGAGAGAAGGGGGTGCCCTGGTTCCGGTCTGCTTGCAGGTAAGTACCTGCGTCTTCGGAGGGCTGACCAGGGGGGTTTTGTAGGGCACCGGGGGGGACACAAGCCCACACAGAAATTTCACCCTCAGCGGCGCGGGGGCGGCCGGGTGCAGTGTTAGAACAAGCGTTGGGTTCGCAATGTAAGTCAATGAGAGATCAAGGGATCTCTTCAGCGCTGCAGGCAAGGGGGGGCTTCCTCGGGGAAACCTCCACTTGGGCAAGGGAGAGGGACTCCTGGGGGTCACTTCTGCAGTGAAAGTCCGGTCCTTCAGGTCCTGGGGGCTGCGGGTGCAGGGTCTTTTCCAGGCGTCGGGACTTAGGTTTCAGAGAGTCGCGGTCAGGGGAAGCCTCGGGATTCCCTCTGCAGGCGGCGCTGTGGGGGCTCAGGGGGGACAGGTTTTGGTACTCACAGTCGTAGAGTAGTCCGGGGGTCCTCCCTGAGGTGTTGGTTCTCCACCAGCCGAGTCGGGGTCGCCGGGTGCAGTGTTGCAAGTCTCACGCTTCTTGCGGGGAGTTGCAGGGTTCTTTAAGGCTGCTTCTTGAAACAAAGTTGCAGTCTTTTTGGAGCAGGTCCGCTGTCCTCGGGAGTTTCTTGTCGTCGTCGTCGAAGCAGGGCAGTCCTCAGAGGATGCAGAGGTCGCTGGTCCCTTTGGAAGGCGTCGCTGGAGCAGAGTTCTTTGGAAGGCAGGAGACAGGCCGGTGAGTTTCTGGAGCCAAGGCAGTTGTTGTCTTCTGGTCTTCCTCTGCAGGGGTTTTCAGCTAGGCAGTCCTTCTTGTTGTTGTTGCAGGAATCTAATTTTCTAGGGTTCAGGGTAGCCCTTAAATACTAAATTTAAGGGCATGTTTAGGTCGGGGGGGTTAGTAGCCAATGGCTACTAGCCCTGAGGGTGGGTACACCCTCTTTGTGCCTCCTCCCAAGGGGAGGGGGTCACAATCCTAACCCTATTGGGGGAATCCTCCATCTGCAAGATGGAGGATTTCTAAAAGTTAGAGTCACCTCAGCTCAGGACACCTTAGGGGCTGTCCTGACTGGCCAGTGACTCCTCCTTGTTATTCTCATTATTTTCTCCGGCCTTGCCGCCAAAAGTGGGGGCCGGGGCCGGAGGGGGCGGGCAACTCCACTAGCTGGAGTGTCCTGCGGTGCTGTGACAAAGGGGTGAGCCTTTGAGGCTCACCGCCAGGTGTTACAGCTCCTGCCTGGGGGAGGTGTTAGCATCTCCACCCAGTGCAGGCTTTGTTACTGGCCTCAGAGTGACAAAGGCACTCTCCCCATGGGGCCAGCAACATGTCTCTAGTGTGGCAGGCTGCTGGAACTAGTCAGCCTACACAGATAGTCGGTTAAGTTTCAGGGGGCACCTCTAAGGTGCCCTCTGGGGTGTATTTTGCAATAAAATGTACACTGGCATCAGTGTGCATTTATTGTGCTGAGAAGTTTGATACCAAACTTCCCAGTTTTCAGTGTAGCTATTATGGTGCTGTGGAGTTCGTGTTTGACAAACTCCCAGACCATATACTCTTATGGCTACCCTGCACTTACAATGTCTAAGGTTTTGTTTAGACACTGTAGGGGTACCATGCTCATGCACTGGTACCCTCACCTATGGTATAGTGCACCCTGCCTTAGGGCTGTAAGGCCTGCTAGAGGGGTGACTGACCTATACTTGCATAGGCAGTGAGAGGCTGGCATGGCACCCTGAGGGGAGTGCCATGTCGACTTACTTGTTTTGTTCTCACTAGCACACACAAGCTGGTAAGCAGGGTGTCTGTGCTGAGTGAGAGGTCTCCAGGGTGGCATAAGACATGCTGCAGCCCTTAGAGACCTTCCTTGGCATCAGGGCCCTTGGTACTAGAAGTACCAGTTACAAGGGACTTATCTGGATGCCAGGGTCTGCCAATTGTGGATACAAAAGTACAGGTTAGGGAAAGAACACTGGTGCTGGGGCCTGGGTAGCAGGCCTCAGCACACTTTCAATTGTAAACATAGCATCAGCAAAGGCAAAAAGTCAGGGGGCAACCATGCCAAGGAGGCATTTCCTTACATTCTCCATTCACGAATCGGACTCGGACGGCTCCGAAACTGAGCAGCCGAGGGCACAGCCGAAAACTGTGAGTAAATCTGTCCCAGCCAAGACCCACTCGAAAATTATTAAGGCCAAGGGGATGCCACTGCCAACAGGCCATGGCTTAACCCGAAAACACGGTGACCAAACATCGGCACTGAAAAAGGCCTCCCAAGAGCCGAAGACATCTGACTACGGTCGAGATACCGGCTCAGAAACAACTCGACGCCGAGAATTCGACACCCCCAAAATTAAAAAGGTTTCCTCGGAGCCGAAAAAGAGTGTACCGAAACCTTCGGTGTCAAAACATGCAGCCTCGGAGCCGAAAACAAGCACCTACATAGAAGAGCACGGGCTTTCCAGCCAGATGCAGGGGCACAGATTTGAGCAGGAATTAGGTATGGGAGAGCCAGACCATACTCAAAGGAGGCTGCACATCCAGAAAGAGACTGGTAAAATTCAAACTCTTCCACCAATCAAAATAAAAAGAAAGCTGGCATTCCAAGAGGCGGAAATGCAGCCAAAAGCAAGTGGCAAAAGACATAACACCACCAAGGTTTTCGCCACAGACTTCACCACTGCACTCCCCGCATCTGTCCCCGGTAGCACCACCCCCAATGCAGTCGCCAACACACACGGGGATGACACAAGATGACCTGGATGCATGGGACTTATATGATGCACCGGTCTCTGACAATACTTCCGATTGCTACCCAGCAAGGCCATCACCACCAGAGGACAGCACTGCATATATGCAGGTGGTATCAAGGGCAGCTACTTTCCATAATGTAGCAATGCATGCGGATCCATTGGAAGCCGTCTTCTTGTTTAATACCCTGGCATCCACGCACACGTCTTACCAGAGTTTGCCAATGCTCCCAGGCATACTAAAGCACGCCAAACAGGTGTTCCAGGACCCAGTGAAAGGCAGAGCCATCACGCCTAGGGTGGAGAAGAAATATAAACCTCCCCCAACGGACCCTGTGTTTATAACGCAGCAACTGACACCAGACTCAGTGGTAGTGGGAGCAGCCGGGAAAAGGGCAAACTCCCAATCGTCAGGAGACACACCACCGCCCAACAAGGAAAGTCGGAAGTTCGATGCTGCAGGCAAGCGGGTGGCAGCACAGGCAGCCAATCAATGGCGAATTGCCAATTCGCAGGCTCTACTGGCTCGCTACGACAGGGCACACTGGGACAAGATGCAGCATATAATACAACACTTGCCCAAGGGACACCAAAAGCGTGCCCAACAGGTTGTTGAGGAAGGACAAGCGATTTCCAACAGCCAAATAAGGTCTGCAATGGACTCGGCAGACACAGCAGCTCGGACAGTGAACACTGCGGTAACCATTCGCAGGCACGCATGGTTACGGAGCTCGGGTTTTAAGCCGGAAATCCAGCAAGCTGTGCTAAATATGCTGTTCAACCAAGAACAATTGTTCGGGCCGGAGGTGGGTACGGCAATCGAAAAGCTCAAAAAGGACATGGACACGGCCAAAGCCATGGGCGCGCTCTACTCCCCACAAAATAGAGGCACTTTTAGAAGGCCACAATTTAGAGGGGGTTCGTGAACAAACCACAGAGCCTTCCCCCTCACAAACCAGACCCACATATCAAGGCCAGTACCAAAGAGGTAGTTTTCGAGGAACATACAGGGGTGGACAATTCCCAAAAGCAAGGGGGAAATTCCAAATCCCTAAAACCCCTCCAACCAAACAGTGGCTTCAATGTCACAAATCCTCACCACTCAACACCAGTGGGGGGAGACTTACCGCATACTACCACAACTGGGCAAACCTAACTACAGACGCATGGGTCCTAGCCATTATCCAACATGGTTATTGCATAGAATTCATAAATTTCCCACCAGATGTGCCCCCAAGAGCACACAATATGTCCAAGCAACACTTAGACCTCTTACAACTAGAAGTTCAAGCATTGTTACAAAATCAAGCAATAGAACTAGTGCCCAAACATCAAAAAGGAACAGGTGTCTACTCCCTGTACTTCCTAATTCTAAAGAAAGACAAAATGTTGAGACCTATATTAGACCTCAGAACTCTGAATCTCTACATCAAATCAGATCATTTCCACATGGTAACACTTCAAGACGTGATTCCCTTACTCAAAAAACAGGACTACATGTCAACGTTAGATATAAAAGATATATATTTCCATATACCAATACATCCTTCTCACAGGAAATACTTAAGGTTTGTAATACAGGGAGTGCATTACCAGTTCAAAGTGTTGCCATTCGGGAGAACAACAGCCCCAAGGGTACTCACAAAATGCCTTGCAGTAGTAGCCGCTCATATAAGGAGACAGCACATGCATGTATTCCCCTACTTAGACTACTGGTTAATAAAAACCAGCACTCAACAACAGTGTCTGCTTCACACACAATATGTTTTAGAAACCCTACACAAACTAGGGTTCTCTATAAACTACCAAAAACCACATCTACAACTGTGCCAAATACAACAATACTTGGGAGCAACACTCAACACACAAAAACCGATTGCCACTCCAAGTCCACAAAGAGTACAAGCCCTCCAAAATATAATAATAAACATGTACCCAAACCAGCACTACCAAGTGAGGTTTGTAATGAAACGTCTAGGCATGATGTCTTCATGCATAGCCATTGTCCCAAACACAAGACTACACATGCGGCCCTTACAACAGTGCCTAGCAACACAATGGACACAAGCACAGGGTCAACTTCAAGATCTAGTGTTGATAGACTGCCAGACACACTTCTCGCTTCAATGATGGAATCCTATAAATTTAAACTAAGGGCAGCCATTTCAAGACCCAGTGCCTCAATACGTGATCACAACAGATGCTTCCACGATGGGGTGGGGAGCACACCTCAACCAGCACAGTATACAGGGACAATGGGACGTTCACCAAAAACAACTGCATATAAATCATTTAGAACTGTTGGCAGTGTTTCTAGCATTGAAAGCATTTCAACCACTAATAGCCCACAAACACATTCTTGTCAAAACAGACAACATGACAACAATGTATTACCTAAACAAACAAGGAGGGACACACTCATCACAACTGTGTCTCTTATCACAAAAGATTTGGCATTGGCCAATTCACAATCACATTCGCCTAATAGCACAATACATCCCAGGGATTCAAAACCAGTTAGCCAACAATCTCAGTCGAGAACATCCACAGACACACGAATGGGAGATTCATCCCCAGATCCTAAAAGATTACTTTCTACGTTGGGGAACACCAAAAATCGACCTATTCACAACAAAAGAAAATGCAAAATGCCAAAACTTTGCGTCCAGGTACCCACATCCTCTATCCAAGGGCAATGCGTTATGGATGAGTTGGTCAGGGATATTTGCTTACATGCTGTGCATTATCCTGCCATCTAGTGTTGGGCTCGGAGTGTTACAAGTTGTTTTTCTTCGAAGAAGTCTTTTCGAGTCACGAGACCGAGGGACTCCTCCCCTTTCGGCTCCATTGCGCATGGGCGTCGACTCCATCTTAGATTGTTTTCCCCGCAGAGGGTGAGGTAGGAGTTGTGAGTATACTAGATGTGCCCATGCAATGGAGTAGGTATGTATGTACTTAATGTGTATCAAAAGAATATTTATTTACAAATTTACAATTTTCATTCAACTAATAACGGCTACAGGCTACCGGGGAGGTGGGAGGGCGCATGTGAATCTGCAGCGTCTCATGCCACAAACAGATGTACACTGGGTAAGTGACATTTTCCGTTCGGTGGCATGTGTAGCTGCAGATACACATGCTGTGCATAGACCAGAAGACCGAAGAAGTCTTTTCGAGTCACAAGACCGAGGGACTCCTCCTGTTTCAGCTCCATTGCGCATGGGCGTCGATTCCATCTTAGATTGTTTTCTTTCCGCCATCGGGTTCGGACATGTTCCTCTTCGCTCCGTATTTAGAATCGGGAAAGTTAGCTAAATTATCGAAAATTTGCCGGCATTGTTCTCGTTCGGTACTGGGTTAGTGTTATTGTATCGGCACCGACAGCAAGAGCGCTCTGGCGGCCCTTCGGGGCTTCCGTTCCTCACCGGGGCCTGGTCCGCCCGACCACACCCATCGTCGAAGACTAATGGACCTGACCCCCTTCCGCTTCTGTCCGAAGTGTCATTCGAAGTATCCCTATACAGACCAGCACCTGGTCTGTAATCTGTGTTTATCACCGGAACACAGGGAGGATTCTTGCCAGGCTTGTCGAGCGTTTCGATCAAAAAAGACCCTACGAGATCGACGAGCAAGAAGACTGCAAATGGTGTCAACACCAAGAGAGCAACTCGACGTTGGAGAGGAGGTAAGCATTTCCATCCAGGGATCGGACTCGGACGAATCAGAAAGTGACTGAACTTAGACGGTGCAGCGAACAGTGAGTAAACCTGCCCCGTCCAAAACTCACACAAAGATCTTTAAGGCCAAGGGGACGCCACCGCCAACAGGCCATGGCTTAACCCATCAAAAAGAATATGACCAAACATTGGCACTGAAAAAGGCCAGGGATTTGACGAAGACTTCCGACTCCGGTCGAGATTCCGGCACCAAACGCTCTCGACACCGAGAGTTCGACTCACCCAAAGTGAGAAGAATATCATCGGAACTGAAAAAGACTATATCTGAAACCTCGGTACCGAACAAAGCGGCTTTGGAGACGAAAAGAAGCTCTTACACATAAGAGCAAGGTCTTTCCAGCCAAATGAAGGAAAGACATAGGTTTGAGCAGGAATTAAGTATGGATGAACCGGAATATACACAAAGGAGGTTGCATATCCAGAAAGAGACTGGAAAAATACAAACTCTCCCTCCAATCAAGTCTAAAAGAAAACTAGCATTTCAGGAGACAGAAATGCAGCCTAAGGCGAAGGTGGTTAGAGACAAATCCCCACCACCAAGGTTTTCACCACAACCGCCCCACCACACTCACCACAACTGTCTCCAGTGGGGACACCTCCAAGGCAGTCACCCACACATACAGGGATGACACAGGATGATGATGATGCATGGGTTTTATATGATGCACCAGTATCGGATAGCAGTCCGGATAGTTATCCAACAAAGCCGTCACCTCTGGAGGACAGTACTGTATGTAAGCAGGTACTATCCAGGGCATCTACGTTCCACAACGTAGCAATGCATTCAGAGCCAATAGAGGATGATTTCCTATTTAACACCTTGGCATCCACCCACGCTTCCTATCAGAGTCTGCCAATGCTCCCGGGTATGCTCAAACACGCAAAACAAGTATTCCAGGAGCCAGTTAAGGGAAGGGCTATCACGCCTAGGGTTGAGAAGAAGTACAAGCCTCCCCCATGGGATGGGGTGGGGGGCACACCACAACAAGCATAGCATACAGGGTCAATGGGACAATCAACAAAAACAACTTCACATAATTCATTTGGAACTGCTAGCAGTGTTTCTAGCATTAAAAGCATTTCAACCACTGGTAGCACACAAACACATTCTTGTCAAAACCGCCAACATGACAACAATGTATTATCTCAACAAACAAGGGGGGGACACACTCGTCACAACTGTGTCTCTTAGCACAAAAGATTTGGCATTGGGCAATTCACAATCACATTCACCGGATAGCACAATACATACCAGGCATTCAGAACCAGTTAGCCAACAATCTCTGTCGAGATCACCAGCAAACTCACGAATGGGAAATTCATCCCCAGGTCCTACAGGATCACTTCCTCTGCTGGGGAACACTAAACATAGACCTATTCGCAACAAAAGAAAATGCAAAATGCCAAAACTTCGCGTCCAGGTACAATGCACTATGGATCAGTTGGTCAGGGATATTTGCTTATGCTTTTCCCCCTCTCCCACTCATTCCTTATCTGGTCAACAAACTAAGTCAAAACAAACTAAAACTAATACTCATAGCACCAACCTGGGCTCTCCAACCGTGGTACACAACACTGTTGGACTTAACAGTAGTACCTCACATCAAATTACCAAACATACCAGATCTGTTAACACAACACAAACAACAAATCAGACACCCGAATCCAGCATCGCTCAATCTAGCAATCTGGCTCCTGAAATCTTAGAATTTGGATACTTAAACCCTACACAAGAGTGTAGGGAGGTCATTAAACAAGCTAGAAAACCTACAATAAGACATTGTTACTCAAACAAATGGAAAAGATTTGTTAGCTACTGCCACACTAATCAGATTCAACCACTACATGCCTCCACAAAGGACATCGTAAGCTACTTATTACACTTACAAAAGTCTAATCTAGCATTCTCTTCCATTAAAATACATCTCACTGCAATATCTGCCTATCTGCAGATTACACATACAACATCGCTTTTTAGAATCCCAGTCATTAAAGCATTTATGGAGGGACTAAAAAGAATCATACCCAGAAGGACACCACCAGTACCTTCGTGGAACCTTAATATTGTATTAACACGCCTCATGGGCCCACCATTCGAACCCATGCATTCTTGTGAAATGCAATACCTGACTTGGAAAGTAGCCTTTCTAATAGCTATCACATCACTTAGAAGAGTAAGTGAGATACAAGCATTTACTATTCAAGAACCCTTTATACAAATACATAAACATAAAGTGGTTCTCCGTACAAATCCCAAATTCTTACCAAAGGTCATATCATCATTCCACCTAAACCAAACTGTGGAACTCCCAGTCTTCTTTCCGCAACCAGACTCAGTAGCCGAAAGAGCCTTACATACAATAGACATAAAAAGAGCACTAATGTATTATATTGACAGAACAAAACAATTTTGTAAAACAAAACAATTGTTTGTAGCCTTCATGCAGTTAATCCTTTATCTAAACAAGGCATCGCCAGATAGATAGTTAAATGTATTCAAACTTGCTATATTAAAGCAAAAAGAGATTTACCTATAACACCAAGAGCACATTCCACTAGGAAGAAAGGCGCCACAATGGCTTTTCTTGGAAATATACCTATGACAGAAATTTGTAAGGCAGCCACCTGGTCTACGCCTCATACATTCACTAAGCATTACTGTGTAGATGTGTTAGCAACGCAACAAGCCACAGTAGGACAGGCAGTACTAAGAACATTATTTCAGACAACTTCAACTCCTGCAGGGTGACCACCGCTTTTGGGGGGATTACTGCTTGTTAGTCTATGCACAGCATGTGTATCTGCAGCTACACATGCCACCGAACTGAAAATGTCACTTACCCAGTGTACATCTGTTCGTGGCATGAGACGCTGCAGATTCACATGCACCCTCCCGCCTCCCCGGTAGCCTGTAGCTGTTATTAGTTGAATGAAAATTGTAAATTTGTAAATAAATATTCTTTTGGTACACATTAAGTACATGCATACCTACTCCATTGCATGGGCACATCTAGTATATTCCAACTCCTACCTCACCCTCTGCGGGGAAAACAATCTAAGATGAAGTCGACGCCCATGCGCAATGGAGCCGAAAGGGAAGGAGTCCCTCGGTCTCGTGACTCGAACACTCCAAGCCAACACTAGATGGCAGGATAATGCACAGCATGTGAATCTGCAGCATCTCATGCCACGAGCAGATGTACGCTGGGTAATATATATGTATATATGTTCGATGGCATGAGTAGCTGCAGATACACATGCTGTGCACATCCCGCCATCTGGTGTTGGGCCCGGAGTGTTACAAGTTGTTTTTCTTCGAAGAAGTCTTTTCGAGTCACGAGACCGAGGGACTCCTCCCATTTCGACTCCTTTGCGCATGGGCGTCGACTCCATCTTAGATTGTTTTTTTTTCCGCCATCGGGTTCGGACGTGTTCCTTTTCGCTCCGTGTTTCGGGTCGGAAAGTTAGTTAGAATCTCGGAAAAAACGTCGGTATTGTTTGCATTCGGTATCGGGTTAGTTACAACAGATCGACACCGAATTTAGAAGAGTTCCGGTGGCCCTTCGGGGTTTTTTCGATCCCCCGTCGGGGCCTGGTCGGCCCGGCCACGTGTGAATTCAAGGCTGATGGAACGGACCCCATTCCGCTTCTGTCCAAAATGCCATAACAAGTATCCGTATACGGATCAGCATCTGGTCTGTAACTTGTGCTTGTCCCCAGAGCACAAGGAAGATACTTGTGAGGCCTGTCGAGCGTTTCGGTCCAGAAAGACGTTAAGAGACCGAAGAGCCAGAAGACTGCAGATGGCGTTGACGCCGACAGAACAAGAGCGTTTCGAGGAAGAAGAGGAAGCTTTCTCTATCCAAGAGTCGGACTCGGAAGAGCTCGAGTCCGAGGAAACGCCGAAAACCGTGAGTAAGACGTCGAAACATAAGACTCACGAGAAGTCAACAAAATCCCAGGGGACCCCACCGCCAACAGGCCATGGCTTAACCCAAACAAGCGGTGACCGAGCCAAGGCACCGAAAAAGGGCACGCTGGTGTCGAAGTCATCCGACTCCGGTCGAGATACCATCTCGGACCCGAGACATCGTCTCTGAGAAATTTCGACACCGTCACAGCGGCACCGAACAAATTCGGCATCGAGACACCACCACGCCGAAAATTACAAAGGTTTCTTCGGAGCCTAAAAAGACCTCCGAAAAAGTTTTGGTTCCGAAACATCCAGCCTCGGAGCCGAAAACAGGTTCCTATACAGAGGAACAAGGATTGGCCTCCCAAATGAAAAAACATAGATTTGAAGAGGAACTTCAAGCTGTAGAGCCAGACTATACTCAAAGGATGCTCCACATTCATCAAGACACAGGGAAGATAACCACTCTTCCTCCAATTAAAACAAAAAGAAAACTTGCCTTTCACGAAAAGGACAAGGAGCCACAGGCAAAGGTGGCAAAGAAAACAACTCCACCACCTTCTCCACCACCATCAGTGCACACATCACCAGTAGCAACTCCTCCACTGATGCACTCCCCGACTCATACTGCCATGAGTCAAGATGATCCCGATGCATGGGACCTTTACGATGCTCCAGTATCGGACAACAGCCCAGACTCGTACCCTACCAGGCCGTCCCCTCCTGAGGACAGTACATCTTACACACAGGTGATCGCAAGGGCAGCTGCTTTCCATAACGTCACCTTGCATTCAGAACCAATTGAGGATGACTTCTTGTTTAACACGCTAACCTCCACTCATAGCCAGTACCAAAGACTACCTATGCTCCCAGGAATGCTAAAACATTCAAAACAAATCTTTCAGGATGCTGTTAAATGCCGAGCCATAACTCCAAGAGTGGAGAAAAAGTACAAGCCACCGCCAACAGATCCTGTTTATATTACAACGCAGTTAACTCCAGACTCAGTAGTTGTCGGGGCAGCTCGTAAGAGAGCAAACTCTCATACCTCGGGAGACGCACCACCTCCAGACAAAGAGTCGCAAATTTGATGCTGCGGGCAAAAGGGTTGCAGCACAAGCAGCAAACCAATGGCGCATTGCCAATTCACAAGCGCTTTTGGCAAGATATGACAGAGCTCACTGGGATGAGATGCAACATTTGATAGAACACTTACCCAAGGAGTTCCAAAAAAGAGCACAACAAGTGGTGGAAGGAGGACAAAGTATCTCTAATAATCAGATACGGTCTTCAATGGATGCAGCAGATACGGCTGCAAAGACAGTAAATACTGCAATAACAATAAAAAGGCACGCATGGCTCCGCATGTCAGGTTTCAAGCCAGAAATTCAACACGCCGTGCTAAATATGCCATTTAATGAACAGCAGTTGTTTGGGCCGGAAGTCGACACTGCTATTGAGAAACTCAAGAAGGACACTGATACGGCAAAAGCCATGGGCGCACTCTACTCCCCGCAGAGCAGAGGCACCTTTCGCAAAACACCTTTTAGGGGAGGGTTTCGAGGACAACCTACAGAAACCACAACATCACAAACAAGGCCCACTTACCAAAAGCCAATATCAGCGGGGAAGTTTTCGGGGGCAATATAGAGGGGGACAATTCCAAAGAGGTAGAGGGAAATTCCAAAGCTCCAAAAGTCCTCAAAATAAGCAGTGACTCACAAGTCACCCATCCCCATCACATAACACCTGTGGGGGGAAGATTAAGCCAATTTTTACAAACATTGGGAGGAGATAACAACAGATACTTGGGTACTAGCAATTATCCAGTATGGTTATTGCATAGAATTTTGAGAATTCCCTCCAACAGTCCCACCGAAAACACACAGTATGTCGAAACAACATATAAATCTTCTAGGATTAGAAGTTCAAGCATTGCTCCAAAAAGAGGCAATAGAATGAGTACCAAAACAAAAACTAAACACAGGAGTTTACTCACTGTACTTTCTAATACCCAAAAAAGACAAAACTCTAAGACCTATACTAGACCTCAGAATATTAAATACATACATCAAATCAGACCACTTTCACATGGTTACATTACAAGAAGTATTCCCACTGCTCAAACAACAAGACTACATGACAACACTGGATCTAAAGGATGCATATTTCCATATACCAATACATCCTTCACACAGAAAGTACCTAAGATTTGTATTCCAAGGGATACATTACCAATTCAAAGTGTTGCCATTCGGAATAACAACTGCGCCAAGAGTTTTTACAAAATGTCTAGCAGTAGTAGCTGCACATATCAGAAGGCAGCAAATACATGTGTTCCCGTACCTAGACGATTGGTTAATCAAAACCAACACGCAAAAACAGTGTTCACAATACACAAATTACGTCATAGAAACCCTACACAAACTAGGTTTCTCAATCAATTACTCAAAGTCACACCTTCTGCCGTGTCAAACACAACAATACCTAGGAGCAACAATCAACACAGGAAAAAGGGATTGCCACTCCAAGTCCACAAAGAATCCAAACATTCCAAAATGTAATACAAGCCATGTATCCAAACCAAAAGATACAGGTCAAATTAGTAATGAAACTCCTAGGCATGATGTCCTCATGCATAGCCATTGTCCCAAACGCAAGGTTGCACATACAGCCCTGACAACAGTGCCTAGCATCACAGTGGTCACAAGCACAGGGTCAACTTCTAGATCTGGTGTTGATAGACCGCCAAACATACATCTCGCTTCAATGGTGGAACAGTATAAATTTAAACCAAGGGCGGCCTTTTCAAGACCCAGTGCCACAATGCGTAATAACGACAGATGCGTCCATGACAGGGTGGGGAGCACACCTCAATCAGCACAGCATCCAAGGACAATGGGACATTCAGCAAAAACAGTTTCATATAAACCACTTAGAACTGTTAGCGGTGTTTCTCGCTCTGAAAGCATTTCAACCCATAATAACCCACAAATACACTCTTGTCAAAACAGACAACATGACAACAATGTATTATCTAAACAAACAGGGAGGAACACACTCGACACAGTTGTGTCTCCTAACACAAAAAATATGGCATTGGGCGATTCACAACCACATTCGCCTAATAGCACAATTTATTCCAGGGATTCAGAATCAGTTAGCAGACAATCTCTCTCGGGATCACCAACAGATCCACAAATGGGAAATTCACCCCCAAATACTGAACACTTACTTCAGAATGTGGGGAACGCCACAAATAGATCTATTTGCAACAAAAGAAAACTCAAAATGCCAAAACTTCGCATCCAGGTACCCACAACATCAGTCTCAGGGCAATTCACTATGGATGAACTGGTCAGGGATATTTGCGTACGCTTTTCCCCCTCTCCCACTTCTTCCATATCTAGTAAACAAGTTGAGTCAAAACAAACTCAAACTCATACTAATAGCACCAACATGGGCAAGGCAACCTTGGTACACAACACTACTAGACCTTTCAGTAGTACCTCATATCAAACTGCCAAACAGACCAGATCTGTTAACACAACACAAACAACAGATCAGACATCCAAATCCAGCATCGCTGAATCTAGCAATTTGGCTCCTGAAATCCTAGAATTCGGGCACTTAGACCTCACACAGGAATGTATGGAGGTCATAAAACAAGCTAGAAAACCTAACACTAGACACTGTTATGCAAATAAGTGGAAAAGATTTGTTTATTACTGCCATAATAATCAAATTCAACCTCTACACGCATCTGCAAAAGAGATAGTAGGATACTTACTACATTTGTAGAAATCTAAACTAGCTTTCTCTTCCATTAAAATACATCTTATGGCAATTTCAGCTTACCTGCAAATTACGCACTCAACTTCATTATTTAGGATACCAGTCATAAAAGCGTTTATGGAAGGCCTAAAGAGAATTATACCACCAAGAACACCACCAGTTCCTTCATGGAATCTTAACATCGTCTTAACAAGACTCATGGGTCCACCTTTCGAACCCATGCATTCCTGTGAAATGCAATATCTAACCTGGAAGGTCGCATTTCTCATTGCAATCACATCCCTCAGAAGAGTAAGTGAAATACAGGCATTTACCATACAAGAACCATTTATTCAAATACACAACAATAAAATAGTTCTAAGAACAAATCCAAAATTTCTGCCAAAAGTAATCTCACCATTCCATTTAAATCAAACAGTAGAATTGCCAGTGTTCTTCCCACAACCAAATTCTGTGGCTGAAAGGGCACTACATACATTAGACATCAAAAGAGCACTAATGTATTACATTGACAGAACAAAGCTAATCAGGAAAACAAAACAACTGTTCATAGCTTTTCAAAAACCACACATAGGAAATCCAATCTCTAAACAAGGCATTGCTAGATGGATAGTCAGATGCATTCAAACATGCGATCTTAAAGCCAAAAGAGAATTGCCTATTACACCAAAGGCACACTCAACCAGAAAGAAAGGTGCTACAATGGCCTTTCTAGGAAACATTCCTATGAGCGAAATATGTAAGGCTGCAACCTGGTCTACGCCTCATACGTTTACTAAACACTACTGTGTAGACGTACTAAATGCACAACAAGCTACAGTGGGCCAAGCTGTACTAAGAACATTATTCCAAACTACTTCAACTCCTACAGGCTAAACCACCGCTTTTAGGGGAGGTAACTGCTTTATAGTCTATGCCAAACATGTGTCTCTGCAGCAACATATGCCATCGAACTGAAAATGTCACTTACCCAGTGTACATCTGTTCGTGGCATTAGTCGCTGCAGATTCACATGTACCCTCCCACCTCCCCGGGAAGCCTGTAGCCGTTTAGAAGTAGATCATAAATCTTAAACATCTGAACATTTGTAAATAATTATTAGAAACTCTTAACGTACATACATATTCACTCCATTGCATGGGCACTATTTATACCAAACAACTCCATCCTCACCCTCTGCGGGGAAAACAATCTAAGATGGAGTCGACGCCCATGCGCAATGGAGCCGAGGAGGGAGGAGTCCTACGGTCCCGTGACCAAAAAGACTTCTTCGAAGAAAAACAACTTGTAACACCAGGCAGCGGACTGTGCCAAAACATGTGAATCTGCAGCGACTAATGCCACAAACAGATGTACACTGGGTAAGTGACATTTTCATTCTTGCAGTCCTGCTTTGAAGAAAGCTATTTTTATTTCTCCAGATATATATTGTGTATTCACTCTTTTGTAGATTACTGATGTTCTTCCTAGTCTGTTCCACTTCTAAAAATGTCTATTGTAGGAGAAAGTAGTTCCTAACAGACTTCCGATTACCCTTGTCATCTTACAGCTCTGGTGACAAATACACAACCCTCAAGAGACAATTGAGTATGCCAATGCCTCACACTCCTTTTTTTCAGAACAAATAGAGACATTGTGTTAATTTCTGTTCACTCAGGATTCTCAGACCAGCATTGGGAGCCCTATCACTCGCTCTGGTCTTCAGATTATAGGGGCTGAAGATGAGGACTTTGATGCTGAGCAGGAGCAAGAGCAGGTGGGTTCTGTTCCTTTGGAATGCCATTTTAGTGTCTCACAATAGTGTGTATGCAACAGATACATTACTGTTGTCAGTGCTATGTCTTCTGAGGGTGCAGAGTGGATCAGCCACACTGTGTGCCACACAGTAATAGTTATGCAGAAATGTTAAAACAATGCTGCTATTGTCAGTAAAGTTAAATGTGTCTTGTGTATTTCTCAGTCGCTTTGGGCAGTATTTGTCCAGTTCCTGGCCATCCATCAGTACTCAACATAACACCAATGAGTTCAGCTTTACACCAATGAATATCAAAATTGTTAATCCCCCCCCTCAAAAGGCCTCTGCTATTGCTGCAGCCATTGCTCTCATAGTAGCCCTTGCATGCATTAATGAGAGCTTCTCTGAAGGTATGTGTAAGGGAATGCCTCTTTTTGTATGGCCCCTCCCAGGGAATGGCGCATCCTGGGATAGCCAGATGCCACACTCCAGAAGAAGTGGTAACCAGGTAGGGGTGAATCTGATAGCCCATTGGCTACCAACTATCCTGCCCTGAGGGCACTTTCTGAACATGAGGTGCACCCAGACATCGGATCTCAACCAGCTTGGAAGAAGGACCGAAAATGGACTGCCCTGCTGCACTGAGGGACTAAAAACAGCAGTTGCACCGTTAAAGACTGCACCTGGTGGATAACCAAGAGAAGGACTGTGCCTGCTGTGTCCTACTCAAGGAGAAGCTGCCTTCATAACCCATTCAAGCAAAGAAGACTCCAAGGGCCTGCCGACTGGCCTCCTTTTCGCAGCACAGGGGCACAATAGCTGAAGAAGCCTACTGGGGTAAATTGGTATTCCAGAGCAGCACCAAGAACCAAGACCTAATGTACAGGTTGCATCTAAGTTCACTGAGCCCGGGAGTGCTGCCCAAGAGGTGCTGGGACCCTCAAAAGGTGAGTTATTGACCAAGAAAACATTGGCCTGTGACTGCTACACCAGACAACAGGTATTCAAGTGGATACTGGACTTTGGCCAGACCTGGAAGGATCTTTGGGAATGTCGACCCTGCAGCCGGGACCCTCTCACATCTTGGTGGACCGAGGTATCCCTGCAGGAAGACCCCTGATGACCATGTTGCGTCCACAGCGTTTTTACAACATTTGCAACATCCTTCATCTCTTGTATCAGGATCACTCCAGAGGAATCCATCGCAACGTGGATAAAGTACCTGGAACATATGGAGGACTACTGCTTTTGTGAAAGTAACTGTTCTTTAGGACCATGCTGATCCCCCGTAACTAGATTTCTGCTGGAGTTGGTCGGGCCAAGTACTTCCATCTGACCACATTGACACCAAGTTTTGAAAATACTTCTAAGCGCCTGGTTTAGAACTTGGAGGAAAGGATACTCTCCCACAAATGTGACAGAAATCCTGTCTACCCTATTACGATTTCCATACAATATAGAGGGATTATAATTCGGCAGACGGGATATGCCTCAATTTTGTGAAAGAGTATCCCCCTCCGCCAAGTTCTAAATCTGGCCTGAGTGTCCAATATGGTGGCTTTGCAATAGCTTGTTTGCAGTTGAGTAAAATTGTTTTTGTTTTTTATTTCCTGTTAAATCCATATCTTCTGAACCCTCCAGGGAATCCTTTTTGTCCTAGTGTCTAAACTGTTATAAAAATATTGTCTATTTTTATAAATTGGTGTCTGATTTCTTTAGTGTCAATTTCTTCATCAATTGTTGTGGTGCTGTTTAAATGCTTTCTACTTGTTCCTCTGTGTAAACCTTGCTAACGCCCAGTGGACCCATTCATTGCAGCTTGCCTCTTTTCACTTATTGGACCAGGCCCTTTTTGTAGGGTTATCGACAACTGTTTTGCATTTTTTCCTCCTATTTTGCCTGACCTTTTTTTGTTGGGTTTAGGACTCTGGGCACTTTATCACTACTAACCACTGCCAAAGTGCATATGCTGGCTCTCTAAAATGTATTTGTGATTGGTTTCTCCAAGATTGGCATATTTGATTTACTAGTACGTTCCTTGTATAGTGCCCCAAGTGTGCCCAGGGCCTGTAAATCAGATACTACTAGTGGGCCTGCAGCTCTGATTGAGGACAAAATGAGTAGTCCTGCAAACATGTCTCAAATCTGCCACTGCACTGTCTGTGTGTGCAGTTGTAAGCTGCCATTTCGACTTGGCAAGTGCAACCACTTGCCAGGCCCAAACCTTCCTTTTGCTACATGTAAGTTACCCCCAGAGTAGGCCCAAGACAGACCTATGGACAGGGTGCAGTGTATTTTACTTGCCCTGATAGTGAAGTTGATTTTCGAATTGTGAGTTTGAAAAGGCCACTTTTAAAAAGTGGGCATTTTCTTACTTAGCCATTTTATGCCTCTGCCTGTCTGCTGAATATGTGTGTGGGACAGGATGAGAGTTTGGCTGTTTGTGTATTCACTCTAGAGATTAACACAAAGGAAGCTGAGGTGTGCCCTGTATATCCTGATGGCCCATCACCAGACTGATGAGTCTTCCTGCGCTTGAGTGGTGGGAGGCACTGACACATGCACCTGAATTGTGCTGTCTTTCTTCACACAAATCAGTCTTCAACCCTGTGAAGTGTGTCTGGAGCCAGGGTTGGGAAGGCAGGGTCTTGTGCACTGCAAAGACTACAAAGAAGTTTGCCTACCTCAAAGACAGAAATGGATATAAGTATTGGACCTCTGACACCACATAATTAGAACACTTTTGGACTGAGGACATTCTGCCAGGAAGAAGAGCTGGATGCTGTACTAGGGACTGCCACTCTACCTTTTGCTATGTTGTGCTATGTTTTGCCTGCTGCATTTGTCCTGGGAGTGAAAGGACTAGACTTGGCTTTAGACATCCTGCTTCCACAGGTTCTCCAAGGGCTTCGATTGAGCTTCCCTCCTGTTAAGAAGTCTGTGACATCAAAACTTCACCTGCCAGCACCTGCACTCTCTTGCTGAGAGTCTTGACTTACCAAGTGGTGCCAAATCCAGTCCCTGGACCCTTCGGGGTGAGTTCTGGTGCAACATGAAGAAACTAGTACATCGATTTCCAGGACGACTCCGGAGCCGGTGCCACTGCCTTGACTGGAGGTGTGGTCCCCGCTGAGTTTGATGACTGCGACCTACAACCCAGGCATGCCACCGCAGCGCCTCTGACGTCCCGCCACCGCATGAGTCCAGAGTGTCGTGTCACTGACGTCTGTGGCACCCAAATCTGACTCTGCCGCAGCACCTGTTTCCCTGTGGTTGTATCATGACACCGCAAAGTTGACGCCTCACGTCTGACCTGCTGGATTCATCAACCCCACCTTGTCATAAAGAACCAATGCCTTGCCACCAACGTCTCATCACCTTCCCTGCAACCGTAAGGAAGTAACGCCTCACCTCCATTGAGTAGCAGTAAGGAGCTGATGCCCCACCTCTCCAGTGGCAGTAAGTAACCAATACCTCATCAGTGACACCTCACTGACTCCGTGCAACATCTTTATTTCCTCATTGTTTTCCAAGGTACTGTAACTGGGGTATACATGACTCTGCAGCGGCCCGTGATCCCATGCGAGTGGCGCTGGACTGTTGGAAGAGACTCCATCAGGCCTTTATTATTGCCCACAGTTGGAGCTGTTGTGTTTCTAAGTGCAATACTACATTTAATCTTTGAAAATTGTGATATTTTTTTTGTGTGTGTGTGTGTGTGTGTAGATACTTTACACATTGCCTCTGAGATAAGCAAAACTACCAAGAGGGTGAGCAGGGGTTATCTTTGGGTGTGACTCCCTTATCCTGCCTAGAGTATGGGTCTCTACTTGGTCATGGTGAACACCACTGCCAACTAAAGACTCAATTTTTAACATCACTGTACTTGCATGAGCTCTATATAACAATGCATCTTTTTAAATATTATTTATTAATGTAACCACTCTTCTTTTGTCTGTTCTTCTACCTAATGCTTAGAAGCAAGTAAGCTTTCTAATGTGTGCAGCTTAAATAAAAGAAACATGATGTTCGATGGCATCTGTCGCTGTAGATACGCATGTTTTGCAATAGCTCGCCATCTGGTGTTGGGCCGGAGTGTTACAAGTTGTTTTTCTTCGAAGAAGTCTTTCGAGTCACGGGACCGAGTGACTCCTCCTTTTGTCTCCATTGCGCATGGGCGTCGACTCCATCTTCGATTGTTTTTTTTCCGCCATCGGGTTCGGAGTGTTCCTGTCGCTCCGAGTTTCGGAACGGAAAGTTAGCTAGTTTCGGAAGATTTTCGTCGGTATTGTTGCGTTCGGGATCGGCGTACTTAGATTCAACACCGCATCGAAGATCGAAGAGCTCCGGTGCCCTTCGGGGGTAGTTTTTCGATCCCCCGTCGGGGCCTGGTCGGCCCGACCGCGTGCTGAAGAACGCCGATGGAACGGACCCCGTTCCGTTTCTGCCCCAAATGCCACAATAAATACCCCTATACAGACCAACACTTGGTCTGTAACCTGTGCCTGTCACCTGAGCACAGTGAAGACACCTGCGAGGCCTGTCGTGCGTTCCGGTCCCGAAAGACACTCCGAGACCGTCGAGCCAGAAGACTTCAGATGGCGTCCGCGCCGACAGCCCACTGAGAGTTCGAGGAACAGGAAGAGGAAGGTACCTTCTCGATCCAAGAATCGGACTCCGAAGGATTCGACGATACACAAACCGTGAGTAAGACGTCGAAAACCACACAGAGGAAGATTTACAAGGCCCAGGGGACGCCACTGCCATCAGGCCATAGCTCCACCCATAAATTCGGTGACCGACCGTCAGCACCGAAAAAGGCCCAAACAGTGCCGAGATCGTCCGACTCCGGTCGAGACACCGGCACGCAGCCTTCTCGGGACCGAGAAAGTGCTGGAGACAAGCCTCGACACCGAGATGCCGGTGTGGACACGGCTCGACGCCGAGACAGCGGCACCGAAGAAGATCGACGCCGAGAGGTTTCGGCCCCGAAAAAGAAAAAAGTCACCTCGGAGCCGAAAAAACACGCAGACAGGGTTTCGGTGCCGAAACAAACTGCAAGCGACCCAGCTTCAGGCTCTTATACAGAAGAGCACTCGCTAACCTCACAAATGCAAAAGCATAGGTTTGAGGAAGAGCTACAATCAACTGATGTGGACCATACGCAAAAGCGTATTTTCATACAGCAGGGGACAGGAAAAATAAGCACCCTTCCCCCCATTAGAAGAAAGAGAAGGTTGGAGTTCCAAACTGAACAGACACCACAACCAAAAGTGGTGAAAAGAGTTACCCCACCACCCTCTCCTCCGCCCGTGATTAACGTCTCACCAGCACGAACTCCATCACACTCCCCAGCTCACACCACCATAAGCCAGGGTGACCAAGATCAAGACGCATGGGACCTATACGACAGTGTCAGATAACAGTCCGGAGGCATACCCTACGAAGCCATCTCCACCAGAGGACAGCACCGCGTATTCTCAAGTGGTGGCTAGAGCAGCACAATTTCACAACGTAAGCCTCCACTCAGAACAGGTCGAGGATGATTTTTTATTCAACACACTCTCCTCCACCCACAGCTCATACCAAAGCCTGCCTATGCTCCCTGGTATGCTCCGGCACGCAAAAGAAATCTTTAAGGAGCCGGTCAAAAGTAGGGCAATCACACCAAGGGTGGAAAAAAAGTATAAGGCGCCTCCTACAGACCCGGTTTTCATCACTACACAGCTGCCACCAGACTCTGTCATTGTAGGAGCAGCTAGGAAAAGGGCCAACTCTCACACATCTGGAGATGCACCACCCCCAGATAAAGAAAGCCGCAAGTTCGATGCAGCTGGTAAGAGAGTCGCAGCACAAGCTGCAAACCAGTGGCGCATCGCGAACTCCCAGGCACTACTTGCGCGCTATGACAGAGCCCACTGGGACGAGATGCAACATCTCATTGAACATCTGCCCAAGGACTTACAAAATAGGGCAAAACAAGTGGTTGAGGAGGGACAGACCATTTCCAACAACCAGATCCGCTCCTCCATGGACGCTGCAGATACAGCTGCACGGACAATTAATACATCTGTAACTATCAGAAGGCATGCATGGCTCCGAACGTCTGGATATAAACCAGAGATTCAACAAGCAGTTCTCAATATGCCTTTTAACGAAAAAGAACTGTTCGGTCCAGAAGTGGACACAGCGATTGAGAAACTCAAAAAAGATACGGACACTGCCAAAGCCATGGGCGCACTCTACTCCCCGCAGAGCAGAGGTAATTACAGCACATTCCGTAAAACACCCTTTCGAGGGGGGTTTCGGGGTCAGAGCACACAAGCCAGCACCTCACAAGCTACACCGTCCAGTTACCAGGGACAGTATAGAGGAGGTTTTCCGGGACAATATAGAGGAGGGCAATTCCCTAGAAATAGAGGAAGATTTCAGAGCCCCAAAACCCCTACTACTAAACAGTGACTCACATGTCACTCACCCCCTCCACACAACACCAGTGGGGGGAAGAATAAGTCATTATTACAAAGCATGGGAGGAAATCACTACAGACACTTGGGTTCTAGCAATTATCCAACATGGTTATTGCATAGAATTTCTACAATTCCCTCCAAACATACCAAAAGCACAAAATTTGACAACACACCATTCCAATCTCCTGGAGATAGAAGTGCAGGCACTATTGCAAAAGAATGCAATCGAATTAGTGCCAAACACACAAATAAACACAGGAGTTTACTCACTGTACTTTCTGATACCAAAGAAGGACAAAACGCTGAGACCAATCCTAGACCTCAGAGTAGTGAACACTTTCATCAAATCAGACCACTTTCACATGGTCACACTACAAGAAGTATTGCCATTGCTAAAACTACACGACTACATGGCAACTTTAGACCTCAAGGATGCTTATTTCCATATACCAATACACCCATCGCACAGGAAATACCTAAGGTTTGTATTCAAGGGAATACATTACCAATTCAAGGTACTGCCTTTCGGATTAACAACCGCACCAAGAGTCTTTACCAAATGTCTAGCGGTAGTCGCTGCACACATAAGAAGGCAGCAAATACATGTGTTCCCATATCTAGACGACTGGCTAATCAAGGCCCATTCGTTAATAGAGTGCTCAAATCACACAAATCATATCATACAAACCCTCTTCAAACTAGGGTTCACCGTCAATTTCACAAAATCCAAAATTCTGCCGCGCAAGGTACAACAATACCTGGGAGCCATAATAGACACATCAAAAGGAGTAGCCACTCCAAGTCCACAAAGAATTCGAAATTTCAACACCATCATACAACGCATGTATCCAACACAAAGGATACAAGCAAAGATGGTACTACAACTCCTAGGCATGATGTCTTTATGCATAGCCATTGTCCCAAACGCAAGACTGCACATGAGGCCCTTACAACAGTGCCTAGCATCACAATGGTCACAAGCACAGGGTCACCTTCTAGATCTGGTGTTAATAGACCGCCAAACTTACCTCTCGCTTCTGTGGTGGAACAACATAAATTTAAACAAAGGGCGGCCTTTCCAAGACCCAGTGCCACAATACATAATAACAACAGATGCTTCCATGACAGGGTGGGGAGCACACCTCGATCAACACAGCATACAAGGACAATGGAACGTACATCAAACAAAACTGCATATAAATCACCTAGAACTTCTAGCAGTTTTTCAAGCACTAAAAGCTTTCCAACCAATAATAGTTCACAAATACATTCTCGTCAAAACAGACAACATGACAACAATGTATTATCTAAACAAGCAAGGGGGGACGCACTCCACGCAGTTAAGCCTGCTAGCACAAAAGATTTGGCGTTGGGCAATTCACAACCAAATTTGCCTAATAGCACAATTTATAACAGGGATCCAAAATCAACTCGCAGACAATCTCTCTCGAGATCACCAACAGGTCCACGAATGGGAAATTCACCCCCAAATTCTGAACACTTATTTCAAACTCTGGGGAACACCTCAGATAGACTTGTTTGCGACAAAGGAGAACGCAAAATGCCAAAACTTCGCATCCAGATACCCACACAAACAGTCCCAAGGCAATGCCCTATGGATGAACTGGTCAGGGATATTTGCTTACGCTTTTCCTCCTCTCCCTCTCCTTCCTTACCTGGTAAACAAACTCAGTCAAAACAAACTCAAACTCATATTAATAGCACCAACTTGGGCAAGGCAACCCTGGTACACAACGCTGCTAGAC
This sequence comes from Pleurodeles waltl, assembly GCF_031143425.1. NCBI lineage: Eukaryota > Metazoa > Chordata > Amphibia > Caudata > Salamandridae > Pleurodeles > Pleurodeles waltl. The sequence goes on from NC_090440.1 coordinate 1,371,468,712, forward strand.
CTATCAGTAGTACCCTGCATCAAATTGCCCAACAGGCCAGATCTGTTGACACAGCACAACCAAAAGATCAGACACCCAGATCCAGCATCGCTGAATCTAGCAATCTGGCTCCTGAAATCCTAGAATTCGGGCACTTACAACTTACCCAAGAATGTATGGAAGTCATAAAACAAGCCAGAAGGCCATCCACCAGGCACTGCTATGCAAGTAAATGGAAGAGGTTTGTTTGCTACTGCCATATTAATCAAATACAACCATTACACACAACTCCAGAACATGTAGTGGGTTACTTGCTTCACTTACAAAAATCTAACCTGGCTTTCTCTTCCATTAAAATACACCTTGCAGCAATATCTGCATACCTGCAGACTACCTATTCAACTTCCCTATATAAGATACCAGTCATTAAAGCATTCATGGAGGGCCTTAGGAGAATTATACCACCAAGAACACCACCTGTTCCTTCATGGAACCTAAATGTTGTCCTAACTAGACTTATGGGTCCACCTTTTGAACCCATGCACTCCTGCGAAATACAGTTCCTAACCTGGAAGGTGGCATTTCTCATCGCCATTACTTCCCTAAGAAGAGTAAGCGAGATTCAGGCGTTTACAATACAGGAACCTTTTATACAACTACACAAGAATAAGGTCGTCCTAAGGACCAATCCTAAATTTTTGCCAAAGGTTATTTCACCGTTCCATCTAAATCAAACAGTGGAACTTCCAGTGTTCTTTCCACAGCCAGATACCGTAGCTGAAAGGGCACTACATACATTAGATGTCAAAAGAGCATTGATGTATTACATTGACAGAACAAAAAACATCAGAAAGACTAAACAACTATTTATTGCATTTCAAAAACCTCATGCAGGAAACCCAATATCAAAACAAGGTATAGCCAGATGGATAGTTAAATGCATCCAAATCTGCTACCTTAAAGCTAAACGACAGCTGCCCATTACACCAAGGGCACACTCAACCAGAAAGAAAGGTGCTACCATGGCCTTTCTAGGAAACATCCCAATGCAAGAAATATGTAAGGCAGCCACATGGTCTACGCCTCACACATTCACCAAGCACTACTGTGTAGACGTGTTATCCGCACAACAAGCCACAGTAGGTCAAGCCGTATTAAGAACATTATTTCAGACTACTTCCACTCCTACAGGCTGATCCACCGCTTTTGGGGAGATAACTGCTTACTAGTCTATGCAAAACATGCGTATCTACAGCGACAGATGCCATCGAACTGAAAATGTCACTTACCCAGTGTACATCTGTTCGTGGCATCAGTCGCAGTAGATTCGCATGTGCCCACCCGCCTCCCCAGGAGCCTGTAGCAGTTTGGAAGTTACCTTCAACTATTTATATATGTATCATGTCAACCTTAAATAGGTGCATACTTAGTCACTCCATTGCACGGGCACTATTACTACAATTCAACTCCTATCTCACCCTCTGCGGGGAAAAACAATCGAAGATGGAGTCGACGCCCATGCGCAATGGAGACAAAAGGAGGAGTCACTCGGTCCCGTGACTCGAAAGACTTCTTCGAAGAAAAACAACTTGTAACACTCCGGCCCAACACCAGATGGCGAGCTATTGCAAAACATGCGAATCTACTGCGACTGATGCCACGAACAGATGTACACTGGGTAAGTGACATTTTCATTTGTGGTCAAGGCCTTAGAATGCTGTTAACAAATAGTACCCTACAATACTGATTTTCCATTCGTTAATTTATAAATCAAACTATGCTTATTCTATGGCTCACTTATAGTCATTTGTATATACTTCTAAACCTCATTTCAGTTGCAAATGTGTACTTTGTACAGCTTTTCCGCGCATTTGGCTCAATATAGTGTTGTGTACAAAATATCCTCAAAAGTACCAGTTTTCACATGGAATGTTACTCATGTAGAACACCGTAACCTTTGGATATTTTTGTGTATTTTGTAGGATATAAAGTAAATTTGCAAGATAAAAATGTGCACGCCTCGAGTGAAAATTCATGGTGCAAAATGCGAAATTGCAAAGTGTCTACAAGCACACACCATTGTGCATAGAAAAACTCTACTAAATTATAAATGAATAGGAAAAATCTATGTATATTTTCTGTTTTCTCTGGGGTTGGATAGAGTAAAAATTATTTTGCAGTGAAAATTATCTCATAATACACCCCAAAACTTTGCATGGGTCGAATTGAGCTTAAAGTATGAATTTTGCAAAACTTTACCAAGAGCATAAATTAGTAACTTAGCAAAAATATTTATCCACTTAAATTCTGTAGGAGTGGCACAATGCATTATAATAAGTCACTACGTTCATCACAAAACCTTACTCTGGTGATAAGAATTGCGAGAGGCGTGTTACATAGCTATCCCGTAAATACTCATTGGTGTAGCAGAAAGCATTTACCTTGAGTCTGTGTGACACTATATTTGATCAGCTCCAGATAGTAGTAGCAGTTAAGATGCACTCTTTTTCAGTGTTTCATTAATGCTATTTTTAAATACTAAACTACTATAATGGTTCTGTCAATAAAATCGTTGAATAAGCAGGTGTGGGTGTAAATATACATGGTCTGTATACTCCTGGCGTCTAGTATTGGACTCATACATGTGTAGCTTGTTTTTCTTCGAAGAGGTCTTTTGAGTCACAAGATTAGTGTGATTCCATGGGCCCGATTGATTTTCTCTGCCATGGGGTTCAAACATGTATTATCGTTGTTACTGGGCTCAATGCACTCGACTTTGAACATAGTTGCTGTGGCACCTATTCCCATCACTGAGAAGATTTCTTCATCAACAGTAGTTTTTTTTACTCTTCTCTCTTCACCGAAGACCGTTACTGTGTCTTTTGGGGGCCCCCCAGCCCTGTCACCTTCCGTGCTGACTCTAGAGAATGAAGAGGGTGATGGAACGGACACCTTTCAGGAAAATACCCTCAGTGCCACACAAAATACTCCTGGTCCAACATCTTCAGTGTTTGTATCCTCAGCCTCTCCTGCCAATTGTGGCTGCAAGAAGACCCTTAGCCAATGGGAAGGAAGATAGTGGGCTCACACCAAGATGAACCAATCGACTGAGGAGACGCCGACATCTTTGGCAAAGAGGACCTGGTCGGTGCTGAGGTCAGCCTTCAGGTCTTCCAGCCCAGAGGTCATTGTGTCTGGCTCTTCTGAGCTGTAGAAAGAAGAGGCAGGCGAATGTGCTCTGTCTAAAATACATGCGGAGTCATAAGTGCAGTGAAAATCCAAGCTCACAAAATATACAGAAGGCTTCACAGTGAGGGCTAGCAACGCCCCCTTAACCCGAGTGGTGTTGAGCTTCAAGCCCTGTGTGTAAACCAGTGCCCCTACAGTTCTCCTGTTGCCGTTGGACTCCGGTTGGCTTGAGGTCAGGCATTGGAGCAGAGGCAGGATCCAGCAGAGAGCCTCGACCCCCTTCATTCTTAGAGTCCAAAGAATCCTTTTGGCACCAAAATGCCCAAGCTTGTATTGTCCACTGTCAGCTCTGAACACTCTGAACTGCTATCCTCAAGAAGCGTCAGCAAGAGCTTGATAACAATCAAAGGCATATCATTAGCCACCCGCACACTGGAAGGTTTCTGCTATTCCCAGAGAGACTTTGCCCAAGAAGAGAAGGCTCGTCTTCAAAGACACTTAACAACCGGAGAGCCTTTGCATCCTCCGTCCCATAAAATGCTCAAGGACAAGGCTACCAGCCCTCAACCTCCGCCTGCGCCCACTCTACCATCTTCTACACCCACTTTACCTTCTCCTATACCCACTCTACCTTCTCCTTCACTCCTTCCACCTGCAATCCCTACCCCACCTCTACCAGGTTCCCCTTCGAGGTCACCACAGTCTTTTTCAGACACAGGCATCCCTAGCGTCTATTCCCCAGTAGAGCCTACAGATGACCCGTTGGAGGACTATGTCATAGAAACTCCCTAGGACCAACCCCTTGAACATGTCCTCATTAAGGCTTCCCCTCCAGACAACACCTCTACATACTATAGGGTTATTCAGCATGCAGCAGCCTACCGTAAGGCAGAAATGCACTACATGTTACTCCAGAAGACAACTATCAAGATAGCCCCAAACACCATTAAGGATCCGGTAAGATCCTGGGTGGTAACACCCAGAAAAGAGAAAATAATTTGAACTTTCACCCTCATCAGGGTCGCATCCCCTCAGACTCTTTGGTGCTTTCAACTGCCGGTAAGTGAGCTAGCACCCAATCTATAGGTGACTCTCACCCTCCTGATGATTAAAGCATGCATGTTGACACAGCTGGCAAAAGAATGGCAGTTAGTGCCACTATCCACTGGCTCATCACCAGTTCTTTGGGCTTTCTATCACGTTATTACAGGACCCAGTGGGAGGAGACAGAAGTCCTAATGCAGCATCTCCAAGACCAGCACAGGAAAACGGAGGGAAATTTGTAGAAGATAGAAAAATTATGTTCAATGGCATGTGTGTCTCTATGCCACCATAGTGTGCACTTTAAACACAGCTGCTAGAGAGCTAAAAACATTGATTATCCTATGCTGCACTCCTGGCTGCATATTTCCAGCTTCAAGATGGAAGTCCAACACCACCTCACCCACTAGCCGTTTGATGGAGGACACCACATTAGTCCACAGGTTGTGAGATGTTGGTAAAGGAGGAAACAGGTGCTGCTGAGGCCATGGGTGCCCTTCATCACTCAACTTTCCTTTTGGAGGCAGCAAGACCGAGATGGTACAAAACCACTTCCCTCTGACCAAAGTAGTCATACCAACGACAGAAACAGGCTTACCACTATCAAGAAGGTTGAGGGTTCACACAAGGTACCTTCTGAGGCAACAACTCCAAAGGGCAAGGTAGAGGAACTCTCACAGCAAGGCTGCCTCTACCGCCAAACATGGACTTAATCCCATATCCCCCTGATCACAGAGCACCTTTCAGGGAGAAGCTTCAAGGGCTTCTTCACTGCTGGGAGGAAATCACTTTAGATCGGTGGGTCTGGTCATTGAGCCTGGCTACTGCCTTAAGCTCACCTCACTTCCATCAAATATCTCACCTTGTGCACACACCCTAAAGCCCCGAACACCTGCTTCTACTGCACAAAAAGGTCCAGACGGTCATCCACAAAGCGGCCATAGAACCAGAACCGATCAGCACCAAGTCTAAGGAGTCTACTCTTGATGCATTCTTATCCCCAAGAAAATCAGCTCTCTAAGGCCAATTCTATACCACAGGCTCCTCAATTAATACGTCCACTCTGAACACTTCCTCATGACCGCCCTGCAGGGTGTCTTCCCCCTGGTGCAGAAAGGCCACCTCATGACAGCACCCTATCTGAAGGACGCTTACTTCTTCATACCGGTCCATCCAGCTTATCGCCGCTGGATAAGTGGCCAGCATTACTAATTCAGTGACTTGCCATTCGGAGTCACCACAACTCCCAGGGTGCTCACTAAATGCTTAGCCGTGGTAGCCTCAGAAGAGGGTCACACTTGTGTGTCGCCAGTCGAAACAATTGGCTGATCAATAGTTCAGGCAACCAGCAATGCCTAGACCACTCTCAAGCCACAACTTGGGTCTCAGCATAAATATCCCAAATCTCATCTACAGCCGCTTCAGCCTTACTAGGGCCCATCCTGAATGCAGTCACTACAGAAGCCTATTCCAGTCAGAAATGGGTACAGTCATTCCAGCAGCTACTGGCTCTTTTCCAGGCACATTGTCCACTCAGTCAGAACAGTGATTGGCCTACAGGGGATAATTGCCTCTTGTATAGCCATAGTCCTGCTTGCCAGGCTACTCATTTATTTACTGCATAAGTGCCTTTCAGGACAGTAGTCACAGGTAGAGGGTCACTGGTAAGATCTAGTGGTCAGGTCAGTTCCCATTGCTCTCTTCAATGGTTTAACAGCAACAATCTGTTGCAGGGCAGGCCCTTTTAGATCTCATTCTACAAGTCCCCAAAACCACAGATTCCTCACATACTGGGTGGGGGTTCATCTCCAAGACATCAGTCCAAGGCATGTGGTCACCTCACCAACGGAGTCTCTACATCAGTCACCTAGAACTTCTAGCCTTCTAGCTAGCCTTCAGAAAGTTTTTCGAGGACATTCAAGGCAAAATAGTCCTGAGAAGAACTGACTATCTGCACAAGATGAGTGGCACGCACTCCCTGCAGCTCTCAATACCAGTGTTGCACATTTGGCATTGTTCATTTCAACATGGATACACTTCACATTGGAGTCCCTGGAGTGGACAACAACTTTATAGACCTGTTCACCAGGAAATCATAAACTCTGCTCTGCATACTTCTCCATTGGAGGGTCCCTGATGTAGACCTCTCAGCCACTCTAGAAAACACAAAATGCAAATACCTTGCCTCTGGGCTTCCACTCCTTCAACCCATGGGCAATGTTCTATGAATGAATGGGTCAGGGATCTTTGCCTATGTTTTTCCTCCTTTTCCACTTCTCTCGTACATGGTGCGGAAACTTTGACAAACATCCCTCACTCACATCCTGGTGGAACCCACCTGGGCCAGACAGCCCTGGTTCTCAACACTCCTTGATGTCCGTTGTCCCCCACTAGAATCTCTCCATCAGATCAGACGTTGCCATACAGAACCAAGGCAGACTTAGGCACCCTGAACCCAGACAGTTCAGCCTAGCATTGTGGCTCCCGAAGTCCTTGCGTACCTTCACTTGACTAGTATTGTGGCATGCATACAGAATAAAACACGCTATTCAGAACTTATTGCCTCCAAGGCTTTTATAGAAAGATTAGAAGAGTCCAACAAAGAGATCCACCTTCCCAGGTTAGGAACTGTAATGTGATCATCACCAGACTTTTGGGTCCTCATTTCTAACCACTGCACTTGTGCCCCCTACAATTCCTTTTCTAGAAGGTCGCCTTCTTGGGTGCTATTACTTCCTTAAGACACACTAGTGAGCTACTGTCCTTCACACTAGAAGAGACTTTCTTCCAAGTCCATAATGAACATGCCATTACTAGGACTAATTCCAAGTTGTTGCCCAAAGTGATACCTCTTTTTAATCTTAACCAGACTATAGAGCTCCCCATGGTATTCCCCCAAACAAACTCAGCAGCTGTAAGGACTTTGTACACACTTGATGTTGAATGTGTCATTGTGTACTACAATTATAGAACTACGTCTTGTTGTATCACTTAGAAACTCCTTGTTACAGGAGATGTCTTATATCAAAAGCAGGTATTGCAAGGTGGATTGTCAAGTGCATCCCTACCTGATACCGTAAACCTAAGAACTTTGAGTGCCGTGCAGAGACCACATTCACTCTAAAAAGTGAGCCACCATGGCTTTTTCATGGGGACATGGCTACAGCTGACATTTGTAAGGCAGGTACTTGGTCTGCTCCACACACATATACCAAACACTGTTGTAGCATGCCAACATCCTAGGGTTGGCCAAAAAGTCTTAAGGACTTTGTTTAAAAAAATCTGCACCATCCAAAGCCTGACGTCTGCTTTTGAGAGTACTGCTTTACAGTTTGTGCAGAGTATGTGCCTCATATGTTATGAACCTAATATTGTATTTAGCATGTAAACATATGTTCATTTCTTGGCATGCTGTAGATTCACATGCACCCACCCGCCTCACCGGGAGCTAGTGTTATATATATGAAACTATTCTCACATTTAACTTGTAATTCCTTGTAAACAAGATAATGCATGGTCACCATATTGTTTCTAATTCGTGCTCCATCTGTACTCTCACCCACTGTACAAAAACAATAGTAATGGAGGCAGTGCCCAGGCACATTACTAGCTAAGGAAGGAGTCTCACAATGCCTCATGACTTAAAGGACTTTTTAAAAGAAAAACAGGTTACAAACGTCCAAGCCCAGTACTAGATGGCAGAAGTATGAAGTGTATGTGGATCTACACGCTACATGCTACAATCAAATGCTTACAGTTGTAAGTAACATTCTTTATAATTAAACATTTCCTGAAACCATAAATTAAGAGAAACTACACTTATTATATTGTTACAAGCTTCACTTTACAAGGTAAAATTATTCCACCTTGAAGTGCATTGAAATTTGAAGATTGGTCCATATAAGTTGTGAAATGTGGAAACTATGGGTACAACACAACCATAACCTCTCCCACAATGTTTTGCAATAATTATCAAATGTCTATTCTTTACAGATCAATGGTCAGTGCAGCTGTTTCCAGAACATGGATTTGTTGAAGGCCCGGCCTGCTCACTTGGCTGTGTTTGTGCATCACGTGGTATCACTATTTGATCCGGCAGCATTGGTAAATCTGTGCTTGATTCTGATGTGTCTGGATCACCTGTGATTCTTCAAAAATCTAGAGCAATATTTAGGATGCAAGAGATGATTGATATGTAAACAGCTTCTGCACACATCCGCTCCCCAACAGTGAAACCCTGTGCCTGTAAAGAGCATGCTCTATCTTCACAACCTTCTTTGTACCTGCTTTGAACATGCATCTTTCCTATGTATTTTTAAAGGGCGGACTCCCTAGGTAAATCCACCTTTGTCGGTTTAAAGCAATTTTACTCTCCTCAGGGCCCACTGTACCTGTGTGGAACTCTATGGCCTTGTTAAGCCTCCTGTACCTGTAACGTACATGCTCTGCAACCTTCAATGTGCCTGTATTGAAGAGACTTATACCGCTGCAGCCTCCCCCTATATAGTTGCTTAGAGCAGGCTTCCTCTATGAATCTTTCTGTGCTACATGTATATAACAGACTTATCCCACTTTCGCCTCACTTTTAAAGAGCTACCTTCCACTTTACACCTTCATGTATACCTATGTGGAAGAGATTTATCCTTGTCCATCCTCTTGTCTGCATATACATATCGTGCTGCTTTTGTACAATCACACATGTGTATATATATATTAGACAGCTCTTCACAGCTTCCTTTGTGCCTGTAAATAACTTCCCCATGTATAATCTCCCATGTACATTTTAAAAGGATAATCTCCATCATTGTACATCTGTAGAGTCCCTGTACTGCCTCACCTACATGTATAGGACAGATATCTTGCTACAGCCTCTTCTGTGCATGTAAAGTACAACCCTCTTCATTACGGCATTCATTGTGTGTACCTGAATAGAGCATGCTTTCTGCATGCAGCCTCCTTCGTACCTCTAAAGAGGAAGCTTCCTCTGAACAACCTCTTGTGCACTTCTGTCAGTTTCATTTTTGTATTGTCCATGATCCAGATAGATAAGCTGTGCATACACTGATCTAATGTAGGAGGTAGACTACACCGTTAGACCTGTAAAGAAAAAAACAATTTCCAGTCTCCTCCTGTATAACAAGCTTAGCTGTGTTCACAAAGACAGATTTTCTCTCCCCCCACACACATCCCCATAAGATGTAGTTCAAGATAATTCTTTATCATCTCCTGTTTGCGTTTAGAGAACAGGCCTCTGTTATGCAAGTTAGAAACTCTGCTGGCAAAGACCATTCTGCTTTTTATCTAATACTAATCATTTTCATAGATTAGAGACTAGACTCTTCTATATGCTCCCAAATATGCACTTAAAAATGCTTCACTGTATGGTCGTCTTTGTACCAGTATAGGCTAGGCTTCAATGCCCAACCACCTTCACCACCCCTATAGTAGGAAAACCATAAGGAGAACTTCCTGCTTCCCTGTTGAGCACAGGCTCTCCCTGCAACTCTTTGAGGAGACTTCAACTATGCAATCTAGGGAGCTGGCTCTTTATATGGTATACCTAAATGAGGACCGTGCAAAGAGTCCCTTATAAGTGGACAGGGGCTTGCTCTAGTAATCCCAAGGTGCTCTCTTAGGGGGTAGTGTGGTCGAGCAGCCTTAGGCTTATCAGAGAGGAGTGTTAGACATTTGCTGCATGCACAAAGTCAATAAATGATACACAAGACTTAATAAAGAGATCCTCGCCAATTTATAAAACACTTCTCTTTATATAATTTTAGGCACCAAGATCATCATAATCAGGTAAGTACGTTTCGAGCTATGAATTTATGCAGGTTTGAAAAATCAACACTCAGTGCACTTTCTGAAGCCGTAATGTTATCCTACAGCAACTTACAGGACCAATATTCTGGGCTTAAGGTGAGTATAGGGCAGGGACCAAGGCAGCACCAACAGGTCACTTTGAGAGGCACTGGGGCGTCCGGGTGAAGAACTGCTTTTCAGCGTAGGGTGCCCCAATGTTATCCTTTGGGAAAAGGAACATATACTGCATTTGCACAGTCAGCATTGACTTACAGGACTGTTCTTCTGGAGTTAAGGTAAGTATAGGGCAAGGTCCACAGCAGCACCAACAGGTCATTTTGGGAGGCACTGTGGCATCCGGGTGCAGAGGTGCTTTTCAGCTTTGGGTGCCCTAATGTTATCCTATGGGGAACGTTCCGGTTAGAAAGATGCTGGGACTGGGGGAGCAGTCCGGCTGAACTAACAAGGGGGCTTAGGTCTTACGATGCTCTGGGATGTTGGGACACCTTTGGTACTCTTCTCCTCGGACAGGGCCCGCTGAGTGCAGAGGTGTACTGAGATGCATCTGGTGTTTGTCACCAGGTCACTCGCGGTAGAATGTGGCCTGCACAGAGAGGCTTCAGACAGCGCCGGGAAGTCCACAGTTGGCAAACCCACGGTAGGCTTTGTTTCTGGAGGGTCGGGAGACCACTCTGGCACCATTGGTCCACTTCAACTTGGGCTACAGGCACGGGTGCAGTGGTGCTTTCTGATGTTGGGTTTTGGATGTCCGGAGTTCTCACAGTTCTTCTGGGGTGCCTGCTGGATGCAGGGGAGCACCTCTGCTCCTACACGGAAGTTCCTGGTTCTAGTTTGAAGGCTGTCAGTCACCCAGGCTTTTGGAGGTACAAGCAGTTGCAGGACAAGTATCTGGCTCAATTGTTGAGGACAGCAGGCAGGCCAGGGAAGGGGCTCCCCTGAATGCTGAATTTAGGGGCATTAGGAGAGTGTAGGGTAGTAGCCAATGGGCGACTTACCCATGGGGTCACTATGCCCCCTATATGACCACTTCCTGTGGGAAGTGGGCATATCCATGTCCCAGAGTTGCTAATTCTGCCATCACCAAGATGGCAGACTTTCAGGTAGCCCTTCTTAGGGTTGGAACTGGCCTGAAGGTGGACACACCTCACTCACTACTAATTTTCACGCCTTTCTAGGCGCCCAGTGGACACTGGGTCAGTGGCGTCTGCATCGCCTCACTTCTGAGGGAAGCAAGATTTGCATACCAAAGGCCGTGGGCTCTCTGAAGCCCCATGCCTTGGAATGCTAATTTGCAGGTCATCCTGTTAGAAGGTGTGTAACACCCCTGCGAGAGCAGGCTTTGTTCCTGACTGCCTGGGAGCAGAGACTCTCACCCCTGGGGATCAGAAACTTGGCTGTACATACCAGTTAGCCAGCACACTAGTAGTTGGTTGGTTTTTCAGGGGGCATCTCTAAGGTGCCCTCTGGTTACATGTATTAATAAATTAATCACTGAAATCAGTGAGGGTTTATTAAAATGAGATGTTTGATACCAAATATCCCTATTTTCAGTGAAGTCATCATGTAGCTGGGCAACTTGTATTCACCAGTGTCTAGCACATATACTAAAAGTGTCTTTCTTGATCACTTACTATGTCTAAAAGTCGACAGACATTGCAGGGGCATATCTGCTCTTGCAGATATGTCCTCACATGTAATATACATGTAATATAATGCACCCTGCCATAGGGCTGAAAGACCTACTGTAGGGTGACTTACATATTTTGCAGTGTTAGTGGGCAGTGCAGGTAGGCTGTGTGCCATGTTGTGTTTTCACTTTGAGCTGCACCAAGGGGAAGTCTGCATGAGCTAGGTAAGGGGTCACTGAGGGTGAAACAATACATGCTGCAGTCCTTGGAGACCCTCTTCTGTATCCATGCCCTTGGTGCCTTGGGTACCATTGAATTGGGACGTACAGGAGTGCCAAAGGTGTTGCCAATTGGGGGGTGCAATTGTGCATTTTTGGGAAAAGAACACTGGCAATCTGGTCATCAGGATCCAAGTGCACTTCAGTCACATTTGGATCAAATACCAGACAAAAAGGGTGGGGGTGGGGGTGGAACTACTGCAGCAAAAGGCCAGTCTCCCACCTACAGCACCCTGTGTGTTTGATTTTGACAAGTTAGAATAGATTAGGACTTCAGCTAGAATGACAAGCTCCCTTTTAACGCATAGCTAGCTTTGTGTTTGCAGTATATGCTGATGTAGATCACGTTTTTCACATTTGTGTTATTTCTTTTTATTTGAAGTAAAGGTTTTGAGGTGACACTTGATACCGCTCTTGAAACGCACAATGCACAAGGACATAGATTCCATCTAATGTGGTTTTGTAGGGTTTAGAAATATCTTTAGTAGCTTTGAGACTGTGGTGCTGTTGAAGCAAAAACATTGACATCAGTTTACCAGAATTCATAATCTCAGTGCACAGACATTGTGCAGTTGTTGTCCACTTGGGAACCAAATTGGATTGAACTTTTTTAAATCGGGTCATATGAGAATAACTTATTGGGCATTATCGGGGGTGGGGGCAGGCTAAATGGAGATTATATCCTTTCAATTCTGGCCTAAGTGCAACAACAGTTTCCCTCTTGGTTGGACAAAGGGATGCAACCTTCATCTCCTGAAAGACCACAAAAAGAGAGGGCCCTCCTGTACTTCGGGGATCCAGTGTGAGTGGGGTCAAAGTATGTTTCATCTAAAGACTCCTGCTTTAGAAATAATTATTCTCCAGGGCCCCACGTGTAACCTTTACCCAGGAGAAAGGTTACACCTCGAGTTTCCCACCCACACTTTCAAGGATCCTCCATCAAGGGTTTTACCTTTAACAGAGCCTTGGCTTCAGGGCAAGGCACAGCCACGATGGTCTTAGCTCAAGTCATGAAGAGCGTCTGAAACAGGATCTGCAAACAGCACCGATAGCTGCTCCAGAGCCATCTCTGCCCTGAAAAGCAGCTTCACCTCTGGAAATCCTGAAGACCAGAGGCTTGAACCTGTTCGCTCGTTTACCTCAAACTGCATCTGCCTCACAGAGAGAATGAACTTATCACATTCAAGGAGGTAATCTTGTAACACCTTGGGGCATTTCCTATCCAGTAGAAAACTAGGCCTAGGCAGCCAAGCCGACCCCCAGCACAGTCACCTACCCAGTCCCTTTCCCCTCCACACAATGTTCACACAGACGCCTACCAGGATCTTCCTGTGAATCTCCCAGACTCCTGCATAAAACTAATTCCAAAAGTCGATTGAGACTACTCTTTGCAAGAGTACTTTGAAGAAACAAGCTGACTTTGTAATTGTATTCTGTCAAGTTATCGCCACCAGATTATTCCACCTTATACCACACAGTAATCCGGTGTGCAGTGAACTTTCCATTGAACTTTATTCAATGAAGAAGGGGAGGACTTCCTCAATTGAATGCTACTAAAAACAGAGCACTACAGTATCTGCCATTGCTAAAGCACGTTTTTTTTGCTCTGCACAAAACTTAAGATACCATGTCAAAACTAGGTATTTCACACCAAGGATTCGGAAAAAAGTGTAAAGCTGTGCGTTAATCAAGGGGCATGGTCACCAAATTTGCTTGTGGTCTATTCTGCTCCGAATTGGGCTTTTAAGGAGGCAAAAGGGATGCCCATCCATCTGACAAAGAATGCAAGTGAGTTGATGCTGCTTGCACAAGGGTATATTTGGGTGGAGGGGGATCCCACACCTTAGTACATAGCCAGCTCCATTGGACTATGCTCATGAAAAGACTGGTACCACTGGGAGTAGATTGAACCGTTCGGAAAACACTTTTCAGAGAGCCACATAAAACGTATTGAAGGAATCTCGCACAGGAGGTACAAATCATTTTCAATGCAAACATTAGGTGTGTCATTGATGCATCTGACCATACTTCCAGAGAAACCAACATTCTCCTCTGATGGCATGCATGGTTGCAGATCCCTGGATTTCAACTAGATATCCAAAAACACCTTGTCAGGGTACCATTTGACGTAGAACAGCTTTTTGGCCCTAAAGAAGACTTGATGTTGGAGAAAAGTTAAAAACAGGATCATTGTTTCTCTGGCAACAAGCATGAGCTGGAATGAAGAAAGCTACCATCTCTCAACAATCTCTATACCAATCACAACAGCCTTTCATGAGGGCCAGTGAGGGAGACTTATGGGAGTAGTTGTGTGCAGGTCCAAGGGCACCCATGCCTCTTAGCAAAGAACTCCTATAAATGCTCCCCCTACCCACCGCCCAACCATTCAGCACCAGTCGGGGGATGCTTATAGGATTATATTTTCCCCATTGAGGTATTGGGAAGGCATAACTTCATACAAGTGGATACTTTCCATCATCTTCCTTGGTTATTTCCAGAAGTTTTATACCACATCACCCAATATTCTACCATGCCACCACAGCGTCAGGCAAGGCCACTAACGGATGCTGCTGGAAAAGTACAGGTATGGCCTCAGAAAGAAGTGATCAAGCTTTTTCCTTGAAACCAGTGGGCAAAAAGGCGTTGATTCCATGTACTGTTTAATTTACAAAAAAAGACAGGATACAGAAGCCAACATTCAATCTCCGATCACTCAGCCTGTGCAGACTGTCAGGGCACTTCAAGATGAGAAATTTACAAGATGTAATTTCTTATGCTTTGGGTCAGTGACTGCAAGGCGACCCTTTACCTCACCCTTTCTGTTTACCCTGCTCATCACCAGTATCTCAGATTTGAGGCAAGTGAAATGCAGGAGTTGTTCAAGGTGCTACCCTTCGGGGGTCTCAGTAACCCCCTGGGGTTCAAAAAATGTCCGGCAGTGGTTTCAGCGCAGGTTCAATGTAATGTATTATGTATAATGTTTTATGTAATTTTACACTAAATGACTGGCTGGTAAAGAGCAACCGTCACAAGCAATCATTTTCTCACACTAAACAGTTTCTCTCCTCCATACATTATTAGATTTATTAGTCAACGTCAACAAAAATCTCATGTCCTCTTTCAACACACCCACTACTTATGAGAGCAATAGTCAATACATTAACAGGCAAAGCCTACTCCAACAGTGATGGAGCGGTTGCATTTGAGGCAGCTTTTGTTTTACCAGAATGTTTTTCCTCCGACATTTATAATAATGAAACTGTTGGGAGTGATGGTCCCTTGTATTGCAATAGTTCCAAATGCTCAGTTAAACATTTACCCTCTGTGGGAGTGTCTTGTGAGACAATGGTCAAAAGCTACTAGCCATTGTGGAGGACTAGTGTTGGTGGAGCCCAGTGCTCAACACAAATTGTTATGGTGGAACAACAAAATCTTGTTACTGGGCAAGTTGTTTCTTAACACCCAGCCACACATGACCATCAATACAAATACCTACCTCTCAGAGCCGGAAGCACATTTGGACCACCTCAGAAGCCAAGGCCAGTGATCACCTCAACAGTAGTCTGCAAATCATCGTGCTGGAAACAATTGCAATTCCGTGGTGCTCAGAGTGCTGTTTTACGAGCTGTTTAGCGACAAAACAGTGCTTATTTATGCAGACACCATGATACCATGTGGAGACAGCATGATACCATGTGCATGTTCTAAAACAAGGGGGGTGCACCCATACAGTTGTACAGTCCTCTCAGACAGTCTGGAATTGGGCCATTCACCATCAGGTTCTTCTCCTGGCAGAACAGATCCCTGGAGTAGAAAAACGTATTGCAGACATGCTGAGTATGTCACACCAACAAAAACATGAATGGAAGATAAACTCTTCAGTTGTTGTATCCACTTGCTAGAAAGCCATATGATCAAACTCTTTGTCACAGGCAAGACTGCAAAGTGTTGCCTCCAGGTATGGACCCCACAGCCCCCAAGGCCATGGGCAATGCTTTGTGAATGAAGAGGCCAGGGATATCTGCTTGCGCTTTTCCTCCACTACTGATACTGTATTACTGAATGTAGTAAGAATGCAACAGGCCCCCATGAGGCTCATCCTGTTAGCACCTTCGTGAGGCAACCTTGCTTCTCACTACTTCTGGAAATGTCTGTAGATCTCCATTAAAAGCTACACCTTTCCAAAGATGACCTCACACACACCCAGTTTAGCAGCAACATTCTAACCTCAGGGCCCTGAATTTTGTAATTTGGCACGTGAAGGCATAGAGTTTAGGAATCTTCAACTTCCAGAATAGTTCATGCGAATATAAGAGCTTGCTGTGTGGCCAAATGGAAAAGATTTGTGTACTATTACTCCAGTCTTTGCAAGCAACGCTTATTGGCTTAGGTGTAAGACAACATCTATTGCTTGCTGCACCTATAAAAGGGAGGCTTAACATTGTTGTTCATAAGGGTACACCTAGCTGATGCGGCAGCTTGTCTTAAAAAAAAAAAAAAAAAAAAAACACAATATTCATGAAACCCATTGTTAGCGACTTTATAGAAGGCCTCAAAAGAGATTTTTCTGTGAGAATCCCACTTTTCCCTTCTTGAGACCTCAGTATTATTCATACCTGGCTCTTTGGCTGTTGTTTGAGTCATTATACTCTTGCTCTCAACGGTTTCCTTCATGGAAGGTGTAGAGTTAGTGAACTGCAAGCTGTAATGGTGGCAGATCAGTGGGTTTTATCAGTGTGTGCAGTAACTTAAGTGTGATCAGTACATCCAGATGTGGGTCAGTGCCCACTGTACTCCACTAGCCAGGCCGAAACTGGTCTAACGTTGCTTGTTTTCCCCAGAGGTGGCCTGGCAGTGCAGTTAAACCGCTCCCATTGATAAAGGACCTTTGCTGATTTGCCTGTGACTGTATCCTGTCTGAGGGGGCAATGTGGGCAGTGTACTAGACTGCAGCCTAGAGTAATTGCGAGTGGGCAAGATCTATCAAAGTAATCCACACATCCCTTTTTTGTTTTCCTAGATATATCATAATCTGCAACATGATCTACTATTCATACTGTCACAACGCATTATATTGTGAATGTTCGTGCTAGAGAAGCAGCACAAGTTGGGCAAATGGCCCTAAAATTTTGTTTTAAACATCATCTGTTTCACACAAGTCAACACTTTAGGGAGAAGGGCAAGCAGAAGATATTGCTATTAGAAAATGTTATTTACCTGTAGCAGTCTGTTTATGGCTTATAGTTTGTAAATTCGCATGTGCCCTTCGACTTTTCTAATTGCAAGCTTGCAGCATTGTATTTATAAAAGTAATTAAGTATTAAATATCTACTTGTACCAGCACTTACAGACGGTCCTGCTTCTCATTTCCACAACTGATCACTCTAACCCAGTGGTCTTCAAACTTTTTAATGCCGCACCCCCCCAGTTGAAAAATAAAAATCTTTGGGCCCCCCTCAGAATTTTTCACAATTATTTGAGAAAGATGGCAATGTTTAAATATGTCTAAACCTATTTAAACATTGCAGTTAAGTATTGTTACCTTTTTAAAACTGCAATAACCTGCTTCTGCTTAAAACAAAGGCCTGTTATCTGTATAATATTTCTTTTGGCCAGAGTTTGGCGCCCCCCCTGGGATCACTTGAGGCCCCCCTAGGGGGGCCCGCCCCCCAGTTTGAAGACCTCTGCTCTAACCTATATGGTAAAAGAAAATCTAAGATTGAGAATGTCCTAGTGCATTGTAGATTTCAGCAGAGAGTTATCACGTCACTTCAAAACTGAAACTTCTGCTTTGAGCAAGAACAGCTTGTAATGTCAGCGCTCAACACTAGATGGTAGAAGTGTGCAAATCGTGATCTATTGCACTACAAAACGTAAATTGTTATAATTCAAATGTTCCTTTATACATCCACAATTTGCTATTCCCCTCATACATACATGCTACTGTTTAAACCTTTCTTTTTCTCTTTTCAGCTCTGCTTCCTGTATACAGACTTGTACCAACAGACAAACCCCAAAGAGTCCCGACGCGTCTTCCAGGAATTTCACCAGTTATTCATGGAACGGAATGCTGTATGTTTTGATGGTGCTATCTTAGTTACAGTTTTTCTTAAATTCTGCAAATTTCTTGTATATAATGGTATTCTCTACATACCTCATTTGTTTCTCTCATTGAAGTTTTCTTTCCCCTAAGCAAAACACCACTTGCTCACTTATAAATTAAATAGCCAAAAGTACTCTGGCACTATATGAAGTTACTAAAAACCAAAAGTGAACCCTCATACCACATAATTACAGGCCCTCTGAGATCTTTCTCAACAGACCCTCAACCACGTGGAGTGATTTTGTGGGTAGCATAGCATCATCATACGGTCTCCATTCATTTCAGTATCCTGTTATCCAAATGAACTGAAGGATATCTCAGTGAGAAGGTAAGTGAAAGAATGTGAGTTAAAATTACTCTTATCCTAAATTTCTGTTTACAGGGGGTAAGATTTAAAAAACAGGTGACGTTGTGAGAATCAACAATGAATCCTATACAACTAAAATTAAGGTTGACACCCTTTTTTTGACCTAGAACTAAGTTATGGTTTTTAAATGCACTCAAAATGTAGCTTTCACGGAGTGGGCAAGAGGAATATGGGTTGAGAATAAAATGATTAATATTGATTATTCTTTCCTCCTTGTGTGGTGACTATTTTAGATTCCCTTCTGTGCTCCCAATGTTGCAGCACTAGTTGAACCACAACTCATAACTACATTTGGTGATGACTTTAAAGTTACAGTTAATTTAATTAACAATAGGTCCTGATGAAAGCCATGGACCCTGAGTGACCGTGTCAGGCTGAAACATGTCGACCTTAATTTTAGTTGTATAGGATTCATTGCTGAACCTCACAACGTCACCTGTTTTTAATCTTTCCCTTATCCTTTTATGGACTCTAATAAATAGGAATTTAGAATATAAGGTAATTTTAACTCTCATTCTTTCACTAATCTTCTCACTGAGATACCCTTCAGTTAATTTGGATAACAGGACTTTATTCACCTTTTTTTTTCCGCAAAGTGGGGAGGAAAGCTTGGAGGGTGAATGCACCCACATCATAGAGTTTTTACTCTTTAAATTTTGCTTGAAAACTTTAAAGAGTAAAAACTCTCTATGATGTGGGTGTATTCACCCTCCAAGCTTTCCTCCCTACTTTACGAAAAAAAAAAGGTGAATAATGTCTACAGGACTGTGTGGCCTATAACACCAAAAGACGATTTAACTGCCCACTACATTTAAAAATAGCGTGCACTGTTCTGTTGGGATTTCCCTCTGCACTGAACATTTAAAAGACACACATACACTATTCTGTAGAGCACTGCCCTCCCCTTCAAGGCACTAAGCATTGTCCAAAATTTGGTGCGTGGCTTCTGAAAACCCCATACAGATGTTTAGAATTCAGTACCTGCAAATATTTGTGGTTTGCCCACATTATTCTTGGAAAACCCACACCATTCATGGACCTTCCTGAAAGAGTCTGTTCAGCCTTAACTGACATCACACCTAAAACGTAATAATTTATTATTTTAAAATAGTGATGTCATTTAATTACTAATGATAGATTTTAGTGTCAGTATTAGATTGTAATAAAAATGTGTTATTTTTTTATACTGCTATTACAGGCTCCCAGCACTCTTGATACAGCGTGGTATTAGTAATGTGCTTCCTGGCACACGCCTGCGGTCTTGACACTCAGGCAAACAAATTTGTTTCCTTTGATGTTACTGCTGTTTGTTTTAGCAGTTTCAGGTGATGACAGGCTGATTGACTAGGCCACTCAGAATTTCAGACCAATAAAAGGAAATAAAATACAGATCTGTGCAACAAGCATACAGAACCCTGTGCAGAAGTTTAATATAATTTCTTTATTTTCTCCTGAGTTTGGACAAACCCTCCTTCACTTAGGCACTATGAGCAGGTCCTGCTCTATGCTTAGACATTGGTATATCTCTCTGCTGTCTCTTTTTGGGTTCAGTTGTTTTTGGTTTACCTTCTGCATAACCATCCACCAAGCCTTAACTGAGTACTCTCTGTTTTTTTTCCAGCATCTTAAAGTTTTGGTTCCTGAAGATATTGCCTCAGATCTAGGTAAAAGATGGTCCGCATTGAACTAATATATATATGGGATGCATTGCTGTGGAGGGAAGAGTTTAAAGTTTGTGGATAGTATTGAAAGGCTGAGAGAAATATTCTTTTTGGTTAGAATTGAAATGCAGAGCGATAGATCAGTTGTTTTTGTGGAAGAGGATCACTAGATCATGGTGTGTTGGTAGACAAATTCATCGGCCCTATTACATTGTATGAGAAAATCAGTAGGTCCTGATGAATTGTGGCATGAAACCCCTGGGTTATGATTGTGGCCTGAAGTCTGAGTTTC
Organism: Pleurodeles waltl; assembly: GCF_031143425.1. Taxonomy (NCBI): domain Eukaryota; kingdom Metazoa; phylum Chordata; class Amphibia; order Caudata; family Salamandridae; genus Pleurodeles; species Pleurodeles waltl. Next base: position 1,371,489,073 of record NC_090440.1, read on the forward strand.
TTCTGTATTGTGTTACAAAAGCTTTGGATGATGCAGCAGTGATAGAGATGGCATTTCCATTTGGAACCCTTGGTGGTGGAAAATCCCTGGTTCCTCATGAATTGTGCATAAGAAGTTGGGAATTATGAACAAAGTATGGAAGAAAACATTGTGCCATTACACATTTTGAGTCCTTAATCACAATAGAAGAAACTGAATAGATTCTGGTGCCTTGTGAAGGAAATGACATATTCGTGGAGGATCGTGGTTAGAAAACTTTGGATTCTGATGGCCTTTTGAAAGGACATTTTGGATCCAGGTTCAGCTTTGGATTCTTGATGGGGTATAGGAGAAAAATTAAACGACGTAAATAATTGTGGATGAAATGGCAAATTCCTGTTGGTAGGGGGAGGAGAGGCGAGAGAATGAAATTTTAAGATTCTTATGTATTGTTTGTGCTGAACCACCAGATTGAAAGAGCATTTTCGTTGTGTTGTTGGTATTATATTGATCTGTTGCTACACAGTAGTGACATTTTAGGAAGGAATTGCTGGACACCAGTGGATTATTAGCTCGTGGTACATTTTGGTAAACCTATCCAAATGGATTAAGGGAATGATGAGTTACATTCTGTGCATTTGGAAGTGGATATGGGATATGATTATGCCATTTAAGGCATCAACTCCACCATAAGCTCACAAACAGATTTATAGAGTTGAGATTAATGCAAGATCCTTCTATTTTGCAGAGAAGAGACGTCCAGATCTCATTCCAGAGGAACTTCACCGCGTTTATATCCAAAATATGCAGGAAAAGGTCTTCCTTGAGGTGCAGAAAAATTTGGAGGATTTCAGGTATTTGATCTTGTGAGCTCTGAAAGAAACACTTCCTGGAGAAGACCCAATCCTCTTTCCATTTTTACTGAAAGGAACCTCTCTTTGTCCTCTCCTGTCCTCTATTTGCAGGATGAGCCTCACCCTTAAATCATTTTATGTGATTGCTATCCCATAATTTTTCACTACCAGAAGAGCCACAGTCTCTTTTCTCCCATTTAATCAATTTACTAGCTCCTGCCACAATTCCACAGCCCCTCTTTCCTAGCCTTTGTTGCATTCCTCATCGTCTGACATAGAGGAAGCTCCTTTGCTGCCCTCATTGTTTGGAGTGTATATAGGCATCTAGGGGTCTCTTTTTGTGAAGGTTTATGTTCACAGTATTGCTGAATCCTGTGCTGGGTGTTTTCTTGTGCATGCATAAGTTGCACAGTAGAAGAAAGAGCCTTCTTGCTCATTCAAGCCTGTAGTGTTTGTTCTGGGATGTTACGTGTTATGAAATCGATAGCTCAGGAAATTCTCTACTCAACACGTTTTTCTGCAGGTTTTGACAGCCGGTGGGAGATCGCCTGGGGTGACAGTGAGTCATTTGTAGGTGTGAGCTGGGGAACAATGGTACATGCTGTGGTGTTTGTGAGCTGAGACTGCTGACAGGCCATTGATGAGAGGAACTAAAAAGCCGTGATTTCCCACGAGGTTTTTTTTAATTTTTTTTATAAAGAGTGCATCAGGTTCTGTCACAGTAGCGATTGATGTCTTTTCCCTCGGTGTTTTCTCAATGTGATCTCTGGCACTGAATATGTTCCCATCCCTCAACTAGGTTTTCTCTGAGTTGCAAATGCCAGTTACTGTTTGCAGACACTAAATGTGCTCCTTTGAATCTGTCTCATGCACCTCAGGCACAAATGGTGATTGCTTTGGGTGAACTCAGCATAGCTTAGAGCTGGAGGCAGCAGTGGTGGCTGCCATAGATCTAGTTTGCTGGACATAGCTCAGGCACTGGAGGCAGTGGTAGTGGCTGTCCTGGTTATGCTATTATGGGCATATCTCATGCATGTGCTGTAGGCAGTGGTGGTGACTGCTCCTGATGTGCTCACGCTGTCGTCTTTCTTCTTCCTTTCTCATAATCCCACAAATCCATATTGTTCGCCTTCCTTCTTCAGGCAGAAACGCAGCATGGGTCTTACACTCGCTGAGAGCGAGTTGGGCAGGCTGGATGCAGAACATCTCCGTGACAAGACAACATTGGAGAAGGAGAGAGCGTTTGCAGAACAGATAATCTGCAAAATCGATGAAGTGCTGTAAGTGATAGTGTTCTGTGGCCTTCCGTTAATAAAACAAAAAGTGCCTGGATAAAGGGATTTTGACCCAGTGTGTAACAAATTGCAAAATTTGGAGATAAGCAGAGACAGCCTAACCTCATGGTCTAATGTGTGTTCTCTTTCATCTTCAGGATGACGTCCCATCCAGTCGAGGAGGACAAAAGGTGATGCATTGTTTTTCTGCCTGTTGCAATTTCAAATATGGTGTCATCGATCATAGAAATAAAGGCACCTTTCTGTAACTGATGTGTTTTTTGTAGGCCCCCGTAAACCATATGGTATTATGAAAGAATCATGTGGTCTACATAAAACTCCACTGGCAAACACTTGTTTGCACCTCACAAAGCATGTAGCAAGCATGCATCTCCTCATTACTGTGGCTTTATGACCCAGCTGTTGTAATAGATTGAGACAATTTGTGTGCTGCCTATTGTAAAGCTAGAAAAACAAAAACAAAGACGAATATAATGCATTAAATAATTTTACCGCAGGTATTTGAGGCTGCTTACCAAATCCTTCACTTTTTTGTTCACTATCCCACTCAAAACACACAACTATATGCAAATTAGACCTGGTCATGCTCCAAAGGGAACATTCTGCCCAAACTGCGCTCCCTCTGTTAAGGAACTTTGGAGATCTCTGAACACGTGTACCCATTTTTGTGTCTCCCATGGGAGGTGAAGCTCGAGTCATGTAACAATTATCAAGGGCTCCATATCCGGACATACCAGCATCACTCTTGAGGTGTATCATTCCTAGGGAATAGCACTTAGAAAAATAAATTGTTTGTCTAAAATATTGTTTCTTTTTTGTATTGAGTGGGGGACCCTTAGCGTGAGGTGGGAATGGGGCAAAAAAAAGAATGAACTGGAATGGTACCCTGATAATTATCGGTGTCTGATATTAATTGATGTTTTCTGCCCATTGTTTTATTTTTGGTTTTCTAACACAAATACATGTGCATGATCGTTGTGGGCACAATTAAGTCATTGGATCCATGCCATCTTTACAAAGTCACCTTTCCCTGATTCTTAAGTATAATGCAGAATCCACTAATACCCGTGCAAAGGTTAAGGTTTGGTTTTTATTAAGTGTTAAGTGTTCCTAAGTAAAAGAAGGAACTGGTGGACGAGAGGTCGTGACTTACCCAGAATCACAATGCTTTGGACAAAAACTCCCATCCCCTATTTATATGTTCTGGATTGAATTAATTGTGCTTCCTGTGCCGTCGGATATGTGATTGTGTGTCTGACTTGCTGACCTTCGAACATTCGATTCTAGGCCTTTTCTTCCTATGACACTTTACCAGCCCAAAGTGGTTCTGGTCACTTAACCCCCTCTCCCTCTGTCTTAAAAATTGTCAAACAATGTAATGTAACAATGTAAATGTCCATTTTATCAATATATGTATTTGATACCTCGATTTGTAATCCTTCCTTTGTAAGTGACATAAGGCAATGTTATATTCCTGATGCTCCTTGATCATCTCATATGCTGACATGAGGATTGATTTAGAAAGTAGGGAAATTTGTACAGTGGTCGTTCTGTTATCTCTGATCCATCCTCCCAACAGGGGTCCAAGAGTCCATAACAGCTTATTGTCCTCCGGTCTGAAATTGTTCTTATTGAATGACTCCTGCTACTAAAGAGAAAGTTCATTAAAATAAATAAATCTACACTGTAGGAAGCTGGCTCTTTTTATGATGTATCAAAATGAGATATATCGTGCAAAGAGTTCAGGGGTTCCCTTATTAGTGAACAGGGGCTTGCTCTAGCAATCTCAAGGTGCTCTTTTAGGGTGTGGTGGGGTTGAGCAGCCTTAGGATTATCAGAGAGGAGTGTTGGACATGTGCAAATACACACGCAGTCAATAAATGAAACGCCACTTGAGGAGGAGATCCACACAAATTTACAAAAATAACAGTTATCCATACATATGTTTCCACACCATAAGCAATACGATTAGGTAATAACGTTTCGCAAAATAAATCCTTACAGTTTGAAAAGTCAATACTTTTTGCATTTTTTGGAAGCTGCAATGGTATCCTTTGGAGAAAAAACAAATGTGGCAAAATAGGTACAGTGCAATGACTTATGGGGCCAATCTCCTGGACTTAGGGTGAGTATTGGGCATGGTTCAGGACCACACCAGCAGGTCACACTGGGAGGCGGAGGCAGTGGGATGGCCGGATGCAGAGGTGTAGTACAGGCCAATGTTAGTCAACGCGGATAGGTCCGGTTCAAAAGAGGCTGCATGTCTGGACAGGGAGTCCAGTCGGGAAGAACCAATGAGTGGGTTCCAATTCTTGAGTTGTTTGTGAACATGGGGATACCTTCAGTCCTCTTCTCCATGGGCCAGGGGCAACAGTTTCAGAGGTCTTCTGAGGCATCAGGTTTTCTCCACTCGTGGTTGAGGGCCTATGTGCAGAAGCTTCAGGCGGCATTGGTGACTTCACAGTGGGCAAGTTCATGGTGGGCTTTGTCTCTGGAGGGCTGGGGGACCACGTTGGTACCGTTAGTCCACTTCAACCCAGGCTGAGCAGCACAGGTGCAGCAGTGCTTTTAGGTGTCAGGTTTGCAGCGGTCCAGAGTCCTCTCAGTTATTCTTGGGGTGCCTGCAAGAGGCAGGAAAGCAGCTATGCTCTTGGTTCTTGGGTCTTTGTTCAAGGCAGGCCTCACAGGCTTTTGAGGCACAGCAGCTTGCAGGACGAGTTGACTTGGGCGCAGATCAGTGGGAACAACAGACAGGCCAGCAGGACTGGGGCCAAGTCGGGTACACCCTTCCTTGGGATTTGCTTTTGTGGCTCTTGGGTGTCCTCCTTCTTCATTGGTCAGCAGGAATCTGATTTCCTGGTACCAGAGGCTCCCCTAAATACTGCATTTAGGGGTGTTTCAGGGAGTTTAGGGCAGTAGCCTATAGGCTACTCACCGCTGGAGTCACTACAACCCCTGTATGACCACTTCTTGTGGAAAGTGTGCATAACCCTGTCCCAGAGTTCCTAAATCTGCCAACAGCAGGCATCTTGCCTAAGGTGTGGGACTGACCTGAGGGATGGACATACCTCTAAAGTTCCTGCCTGTCCAGGTGCCAAATGGGGCCGGGGCAGGGTGGTCGGCATCTCTCCTGTGAGTGAAGCCAGATCTGCAGTCCAAGAGGGGTGGGCCTCTTTGAAGCCCCCTGCCTTGGAATGCAGGTTTGCAGGTCATCTTGTTGGGTGGGTTGTGTAAATACCTCTCCCAGAGCAGACTTTGAGAGCAAAGGCTCTCACCCTAGTAGGTCTGACTTGTGTCTGGTGGCGGCAGGCTGGCTAAAACCAGTCAGTCCCCACACGGGTCGTTGGGAGGTTTTCACTGGGTACCTCTAAGATGCCCTCTGGGTGCATGTATTAGTAAATCCATCACTGGCATCAGTGAGAGTTAATTAGTACGAGATGTTTGATGCCAATCATCCCTAGTTTCAGTGAAGCCATCATGTAGCTGGGGAACTCATATTGACCACTGTGCAACACATGTATGTAAAATGGCTTTCCTGTTCACTCATGTCTAAGATTCGACAAAGACATAGCAGGGGAATATCTGCTCATGCAGATTTGTCCTCACATGCAATGTAAGGCCTGTTGCAGGGGTGACTTAAATATGGTGCACGAAATGTTAGGGGTCATGGCACACAGCTGTGTGCTATGATGCATTTTCACTTCTAGCTGCATCAAGGCACACAGCTTGCAATGGCAGTCTACCTGTTCTAGGTGAGGGGTCCCTGAGGGTGGTGTAGGAAGCTACCTCTGTATATACTATATCAAAACAAGGTATATTGTGCACAGTCCAGGGGTTCCCCAGAGGCTTAACAGAGGCTAAAGTAGATAATGCTATGTTTGTGGTAGTGTGGTCGAGCAGTTAGGCCTATCAGACGGTAGATCAAAGCATTTGTTGTACACACACAGTCAAGAAATGTGGCACACACTCAGTTACTAACTCCAGGCCAATTGTTTTCATATAGCAAAAATATATTTTGTCACTTTATTACTAGAACCAGAAGAACTTTCTTGCAGGTAAGCTCAGTTGTCAATAGGTATCAAGCGTATGTAACAAATGTACTTTGTTTTTTCTAAATAAAGGAGTTTACAAGTAAGTAGCAATGTTCCATTTCAAAAGTTGACACAGTGAAATTTTCCATTGGAGTCCATAGAGTTGTGGGTGCAAACACAAGCTGGGCGCCCAGTGCTTTTCAATGGGGGAACCCCGGAGTCACAAAAGATGCTGCAGGCTGGGTCCACGGGGTCGGTTCCGGGAAACCAAAGCCTGGACAGGCAGGAGAGGAGCCCGATGGGCACTGCTGGACCGTCGGTCGGATTCCCAAATGGCCACGTGGCTGCGGGTGCAGGGGTCTCCTTAGGCGTTGGGTATCTTCGTCAGATCCGGTTGCGGTTAGGGGTAGCCTTTGAATTCAGGCTGCAGGCATCATTGTGTTGGCCATGAGGGGTTAACCCAGGTCGGACTCGAGGTCAGAATAGCCTGGGGACCTCCTTTGGACCGGTGGGCCATCTGGACTTGGGCTGTGGGGGTCCGGTGCAGAGTGGACAGGACTTTTGGTGATTTCTTTTGGACAGGGCTGCTGTCCTTGGGAGTTCTTGGTCCTCTGCTGGGCAGGCAGTCCTGTGTGGGTTTGGAGAGGTTGCTGGTCCTGCAGGATGCATCGCCATCTGGGAGCAGGGGTCTTTGAAGCTGCAGACAGGCTGATAGGGATGGGGCCAAGTCAGTTGTCTGGAGTTAACTAAGCAGTCCTTATTTCTTCTTGCTTCTTCTTCTTGAGGTCACCAGTTATCTGGTGATCTAGGTTCAGGGGTGCCCTTAAGTTCTAGATTTAGGGGCGTGACAGGGATTAGAGGAGCAGTAGCCAATGGCTACTGCCTCTGAGTTAGGCTACTCCCTTCCTGTGACCACTCACTTTGGGGAGGGAGGCACATTTCTAGCCCTATAGGTCCCTGTCCTCCAAACCAAGATGGAGGATTCTGCAGGGAGGGGGGTCATTTCAGTTCTGTAAACCTTAGGGGTGGTCCTAGCTGGATTGGTCCCACCTCCCTGTTTTACCTCATTTTCCCACCAGACTTGCTGCCAAAAGTAGGGCTTCTTCTGGGGGAAGCAGGCATCTCCACTAGCTAGAGCACCCGGGGGCACTGTAACAGGAGGCCTGAGCCTTTGAGGCTCACCGCCAAGTGTTGCAGTACCTGCAGAACAGGCTTTGTTTCTGATCCAGAGAGCACAAAGACTCTCACCCCATGGAGTCAGAAACTTGTCTTTTAGTAGCAGGTTGGCACAGACTGGTCAGTCCTGCACTAAATGGTTGGTTAAAGTACAGGGGTCATCTCTAAGATGCCCTCTGGGTGCATTGTACAATAAATGCAACACTGGCATCAATGTGGGTTTATTGTGCTGAGAAGTTTGATAGCAAACTTTCCAGCCTTCAAAGAAGCCATCAGGGAGCTGTGGAGTTTTTAATGACAAACTCCCAGCCATGTACTTAATATGGCCACACTGCACTTACAATGTCTAAGAATAGACTTAGACACTGTAGAGGCTTATTGCTCATGCAGCTATGCACTCACCTGTGGTATAGTGCACCCTGCCTTGTGGCTGTAAGTCCTGTTAAAGGGGTGGCTTAACTATGCCATGGGCAGTGGTTGGTTGGCCTGGCACACTAAGTGGGATGCCATGTCAACTTTACCTTTTCTCCCTACCAGAACACACATTCTGCAGTGTACATGTGCTGGGTGAGGGGGTCCCTAAGGGTGGCACTATACGTGCTGCAGCCATTAGGTGCCTTCCATGGTCACAGAGGTCTTGGTACCTTTTACAAGGGACTTAAGTGTGTGCCACTTGTGGGAATAATGGTACAGTTTAGGGAAAGAACACTGTTTTTTGGCCTGGTTAGTGGGATCTCAGCACACTCGAAGTCCGCATCAATAGCAGGCAAAAAGGGGGTGGGGGGTGGACCATGCCAAAAGGGGCACTCCCCTACAGGTGGCACAATACATACTGCAGCCCTTGGGGACCCTCTTTGGTACCTATGCTCTAAGTACTGGGGTACCATTTACTAGAGACTTACAAGGGTGCTAGAGTTGTTGCCTACTGGATACTAATTGCACAGTTTTAGGGATCTAAACTGTGCAAAAAGTGACAGATCTCTTTCTCTAAAACTATGCAAGTGTTATCCAATTGGCAACAACTTTGGCACCCTTGTAAGTCCCTAACAATTGGTACCCCTGGCGCTTAGAGCATCGGTACAAAAGAGGGACCCCTCACCTAGCACATGCAGACTGCATGTCTTGGTGCAGCTAAAAGTGAAAACCCAACATGAGACAGCCTGTGTGCCATGTCTCCTAAACGCTGCATGCAATATATGTAAGTCACCCCTACAACAGGCCTTACAGCCCTAAGGCAAGGTGCATTATATCACATGTGAGGACATATCTGCAAGAGCAGATATGCCTCTGCTATGTCTTTGTCGATTCTCAGATATAGTAAGTGATCAGGAAGCCAGTATAAGTACATGTGCTGGGCACTGGTCAGTGCGAGTTCCCCAGTTACTTAATTGCTTCAGTGAATATAGGGATATTTGTTATCAAACATCTCATATTAGCAAAACCTCACTGATGCCAGGGATGAATTTATTAATGCATGCAACTAGAGGGTACCTTCGAGGTGTCCCCTGAAAAACCTACCATTTACCCTTGTGCTGGCTAGTTCTAACTGGCCTACACCACCAGACACGTTTCTGACTCATAGGGGTGGGAGCCTTTGCTCTCGGGGTTGACTGGAACAAGTCTGTTCTGGCAGGGATATTATCACACCCCTCCTTACAGGATGACCTGCGAATCTGCATTCCAAGGCAGGTGTGCTTTAAAGAAGCCCATTGCCCTTGATATATAGATTTGGCTTCCCTCAAAGGCGAGGAGGCTGACCCCCATGGCCAGGGCCCATTTGGCAACTGGCGAGGTGGTAAAATTAGTAGTCAGAGAGACATGTCCACCTCTCAGGTCAGTTCCACCCCTAAGGTGAGCTTCCAACTAGGAACTCCGGGACAGGGTTATGCCCACATACCACAGGAAGTGGTCATGTAGGAGGCGCAGTGACCCCAGAGGTAAGGAGCCCATGGATTACTACCCTACACTCCCCTAACAACTTATATTCAGTATTTGGGAGAGGCCCTGGCACCAGAAAATTAGAACCCTGCTGACTTGAGGAAAGACAGTTTAGAGATGCAAAAGGCAAGAACTGAACATCAAGTGGCTGTCTCAGCACCAACCCTGCTAGCCTGCCTGTTGACGTCGACAATTGCAAGAAAGGCACCTTACCTTGTCCTACATCTGCTGACAATTCCAGAAGCCTGGGAAGACTGTCAGCCTTCACCCCAGCAGTAACACCTGTGGAAAAGCGAAGCTGCTTCCCTGCACCTTTGCAGGTACCCAAGAAACACTGAAGAGGACTCCAGAATGCCACAACCCGACACTGGAAAACACCACTGCACCCTTGCCCCCTAGCCCTAGTTGAAGTGGGCCAATGGTGCCAGCCTGGTCCCTAGCCTTTCCAGAGACAAAATCCATTGTGGGCTTCCCCACTATGACCTTCAAACCTATGCCTGCAGCCTCTTTGTGTAGGCACCTTTTAACCACGACTGCCTCTGGTGACGGCAATCTGATGGTCCATAGCACCTCTACACCCAGACTCCTCGGACCAAAGAGAAGAGAATCACTGGTGTGCCTGCATCTGCCAGTCTCGTGAGACTTAAGCCCAATTGTTGGTTCAGCCCGACAGATCTCTCAGTCCACACCGGCAGCCTTTTTCTTTGGGCCCTCTCCACCGCGACAGCCGCCGGTGAGGGAAGCTTTACGGTCCAGGAACCCTATGCACCCGGATGCCCCAGTGTTGGAAAGTACCCTCTTACTTGACATGGTTACTCCCTTTTTGTGCCTGTTGTCAGTGTGTTTGACTGTGTTTACTGGGATCCTGCTTACCAGGACCCCAGTGATTATGCTCTCTCCGCAAACCCTGTATTTCATCCCACAATTGGCATACTGGTGCCCCCATGTAAGCCCCTAGTGTATGGTACCCAGGGCATTGGGATTCCAGGGGATCCCTATGGGCTGCAGCAGTTATTCTACCACCCGTAGGGAGCCCATGCAAAGGATTCTGCTGGCCTGCTATTGCAGTCTGCGTGAACCGGGTGCATGCACCCGTTTTCACAATAGGTCATTGCACCAGGTCACTATAAGTCACCCCTATGGTAGGCCCTCTCAGCCCAGAGGGCAGGGTGCATGTACCTGTGTTTGAGGGCACCCCTGCACTAGCAGAGGTGCCCCCACAAACTCTAGATCCATTTTCTTGGACTTGGTGAGTGCGGGGACACCATTCTACGTGTGTACTGAACATAGGTAGTGACCTATGTCCAGCTACATAATTGTAACTCCGAACCTAGGCATGTTTGGTATCAAACATGTTGGATTCAAAACCCAATACCTTTGCAAGTATTGGTTGTATGATTCCATGCACTCTGGGGCTCCTTAGAGGGCTCCCAGCATTGCTCCTACAGCCTTCTGAGGTTTTCCAGCCAGCCCTAGCTGCTGCCACCTCTCAATCAGGTTTCCGCCCTCCTATTGCCTGCCTATTGCCTATCTACAACAAACCTCCCAAACACCACCATCACACCACCCCCTACCGCATGTGGGACAAGATCCCCACGGAACACCTAATCTACCAACTGACGCAAATCCTCCTCCCCAACATAACCAACCCCAACACCGCCGCTCACAACCTCAACGAATGGATCACCTCCTGTGCCGATAACCTCGCCCCCTCAGAAAAAACATCACTACCCGAAACATCAAGAACGCACCATGGTTCACCACTGAACTCCACAAATCCAAACGCAAATGCAGCAAAGTAGAGAAAATCTGGAGACAAGAACCCACCACCACTAACTTCACCACCCTCAAAACCACCACACACATCCACCACCAACTCATACGCACCGCCAAAAGAGCACACTACAAGGAACGCATTGACAACAACTCACAGAACAGTAAGGAACTCTTTACCAACATCAAAGAGCTCTCCAAACCGAAGGCCAGCAACCTTGACCCAACACACACACAAACCCTCTGCGACTCCCTCTCAGATCACTTCCACCGCAAAATTCTAGACATACATAACAGCTTCGCACCACACATGCCCCCCCTCTCACACCACTCACCCCCCTCACACAAACCCACCACACTCGCCACACAACCTACTCACCACCGGGGCCCCCACCACCGACATAGAAACTGAAACAACTATGAACTCTATTCACTCTGGCTCCCCCTCCGACCCATGCCCCCACCGTATATACAACAGAGCCAGCCCCGCCATCGCCCCCAAACTCCGAGCCACAATCAACAGCTCCTTCGAAACCGCCACCTTCCCAGACCTCTGGAAACACGCAGAAGTCACCGCACTCCCAAAAAAAACCAAAGCCAACCCAGACGACCTCTCCAACTACCGCCCCATCTCCCTCCTCCCCTTCCCAGCCAAGGTTACGGAAAACATTGTCAACTCCCGCCTATCCCACTTCCTCGAGACAAACAACACACTCAACCCCTCCCAATCTGGGTTCAGCAAGAACCACAGCACAGAAACCGCCCTCTTAGCATGCACCGACAAAATCAGATCCAGAGTCGACATGGGTGAAACCTTAGCACTCATACTCCTGGATCTCTCTGCAGCCTTTGACACCTTCTGCCACCACACACTCAGCACACGCCTTCACGACGCAGGGATAAGACACAAAGCCCTGGACTGGCTCACCTCCTTCCTCACCAACAGAACCCAAAAAGTCCCGACTCCCCCTCCTTCCAATCGCCCGCCACCAAAATCACCTGCGGAGTCCCCCAAGGCTCCTCCCTCACCCCCACACTATTTAACATATACATGACCCCACTAGCCAACATCATCAAACCCCATGGAATCACCATCCTCTCATACGCCGATGACACTCAACTCATCCTCTACCTCACCCGCAACCCCAACACTGCCAAATCCAACCTACACAACGCACTCATCGATACCGCCACATGGATGACAGCCAACCACCTGAAACTCAACTCAAGCAAAACCGAAATAATCTTCTTTGGCCCACACAAAAACACCTGGGACCCCTCATGGTGGCCCACCACGCTAGGCCCTGCACCCACCCCCGCCAACCACGCACGCAACCTTGGCATCATCCTGGACTCCTCCCTCCCGATGACCCAACAAATCAACGCTCTCACCTCCTCATGCTTCAACGCACTCCGCATACTGAAAAAAACATTCAAATGGATCCCCACAGAGAACAGAAAGACTGTCACTCACGCACTCATCAGCAGCAGACTTGATTACGGAAACGCCCTCTAAGCTTGCACCACTCTAAAACTCAAGCGCAAACTACAGCGCATCCAGCACGACTCATCCTCGACCTCCCCCGACACGAACACATCTCTCCACACCTCAAATCCCTCCACTGGCTCCCCATAGACAAAAGGATCACCTTTAAGATCCTCATCCTCGCACACAAATCACTCCACAACACAGGCCCTGCCTACCTCAACGAAAGAGTCACCTTCCACTCCCCCACACGAAACCTCCGCTCAGCCGACCTCTCTCTCGCCTCTGTCCCCCGCATCAAACCCGCATCAAACACACCACCACCGGGGGCAGATCCTTCTCCTACCTTGCCCCCAAAACCTGGAACGCCCTCCCAACCGACCTCCGCAAGACCCAAAACCTACTTCTTTTCAGGAAGAGCCTCAAGACCTGGCTTTTCGAACAGTGATCCTCCCAGCCTCTTCCCCGCCCTCACCCCCCATCCCCCCAGCGCCTTGAGACCCTCGCGGGTGAGTAGCGCGCTTTATAAATCTCTTTGATTGATTGATTGCTTGAGCAGCTCAAGCCCAAGAAGGCTGAACAAAGGATTTCCTTTTGGAGAGGGAAATAGGTGTTACATGGCTTGGGAGGGGTAGCCTCCCCCAAGCCACTGGTATGCTTTGAAGAGCACATTTGGTGCCCTCTGTGTATAAACCAGTCTATACCAGTTCAGGGACCTCGAGTCCCTGCTCTGGCATGAAACTGGAGAATGGAAAGGGGAGTGACCCCTCCCCTGTCCATCACCACCCCAGATGTGGTGCCCAGGGTTCCTCCAGAGGGCCCCTGGGTTTTGCCATCTTGAATCCAAGGTTTGCAGGGCTCTGGGAGCATCTGAATGGCGAGGTCAGGCAGGTGACATCAGAGCCCCCTCTTGATACGTGGTCACCCAGTGGGATTTAGGGTCTCTCCTTTTGGTGGTTCCTCAGATTCAGCTTGCAGGATTTCTGCAGGATTCCTCTGCATCTCTTACTTCGACTTCTGACCAAAGAAACTGAATCTGGCCTCTCCAGGACCTGTCAATCTGCAACAAAGATGAAGACTTCACCTGCAACGTTGTTTTCACTGCTCCTTCCAGCTTCTGCAACATTTCCCCGGTTGTACATCCTCTGAGGACAGTCAGTCTTTAGTCTGCACAGCAAAGAAGAATGGATCTCCCTTGGAGTGAAGGAGACATGCCTCTGCAGGCACCAACAGCAATGACGACTGGCTTCGTGGATCCCTTCTCTAGCTGAGCTGCAAGTATCCTGCATCACGGGTGGTGTTCAGAGGTGGTCCCGCCCGTCCTCTCTACCAGCTGTCCAGCTTGGATGGAGATAAACCCTTGCTTTCCACGCAGGATAGTACTCCCATGCACCGCATTTTTGCAGCTGCCAAGGCTGGCTGGCACTTGGTGTCTTCATGTAGCTCCAGCCCACAGCATTCCTTCCTGCGATGCACAGATCCCTGAGTGACTCTCCTGCGGCATGGGACTCCTTTCCGTAATGCTGCATGGACTCCTTTTGCAACGTCTGTGTCTCTGCCCTGTGGGACTCTGTGAGTCAGAGGTCTTCCTCTGACTCTCTCCCCCTCCCCCCTCATGGTTGAGTCCTCCTGGGCCTTGCTGGTCCCTGGTAGCACCACTTTCCGCCAACAACGAGTTTTGCCTGTGCCAAGGCAGGTTGGTGGAATCTGGACACTCATACCTGATTACAATCTTCCTTCCGGTGTGGGCCATCACCTGCATCCTCCAGGAACTCGATTCCGACGCCATGGCTGCAGTGCTGACTCCTGCATCCTCAGCTTGGTGAGTAGGGGCTCCTGCCCCCACTGGACTCTGCTGTGTCGTCTGGACTTGGTTCCCTCTTCCCACAGGTCTTCCTCTTCAGGAATCCACTGTTGGTTTCCTGCAGTCCTCTCTGGGTTTTGCAATTTTCATCTCTTCTACTAAGTGGGTGTTCTGGGGAAATTCTAGTGATTTACTCCTGCTTTCCTGATCGCTGGGGGGGTGATGTGGTACTTACCTTTGTGCTTTCCTGGTACCCCCATCGCCCCTCTACACACTACATTTACCTAGGTGAGGGTCCAACTCTAGCATTCCATTTTTTTGTTTGTGGTTTGTGCTCCCCCTAGGGCCTCTATTCTCTATTGTGTTTTCACTGTTTGCACTGTGTTCTAAATATTCTTATGCCTATATCAGACAACTAGTGTATATATATCTTGTGTATTACTTACCTCCTAAGGGAGTATTACCTCTATATTATGTTTGGTGCTGTTTCACCATAATAAAGTACCCTTATTTTTGTAACACTGAGTGCATTCTTTCATATGTGTAAGTGCTGTGTGACTATAGTGGTATGGCATGAGCTTTCCATGCCTCCTAGATAAGCCTTGGCTACTCATCCACAGCTACCTCTGAAGTGCCTGGCTTCTAGACATTGCCTACCCTTCACTAATAGGGGATACCTGGACCTGGTATACAGTGTAAGTTCCTTGGGTACCCACCACACACCAGGCCAGCTTCCTACACCCAGATTGAGGACAAGAGCACCACTGATGTCCCTGCGTTCACAAACATCGCAAGAATCAAGCCCATTCGGGAGCTCACCATGACTGGATCCCCAGTCCTAACCTGCAACCTCTTTTCAACCAAACCTATCCCCATTGACTAGCATTAGCCACCCAACACAGTAGAACACCTCCACACCCGACCGCTCCAGGGCCTCCCAGTGTGACCTTTTGTTGTGACCTTGGGCCTTGCCCCATACTTAATTTAAGTTCAGGAGATTGGTCTCGTAAGTCGCTGTACTCTACCTTTTTGCAGTATTTGTTCTACCTCCACAGACAAACATTGCAGCTTTCAAAAATTGCACTGTCGACTTTTCTAAAGTGTAAACCTTTTTCTTTAAAAAATGCTTAATTGAATGTATTGGTTCTTGTGCCAAATCATATATAAAAATACTTACTTTTGTAAATTGGTGTTGATCTCCTTATTGAGTCATGTCTCATTTATAGACTGTATGTGTACTTGCATATGTCTCACACTCTTCTCTGATAAGCCTAAGGCTACTTGACCACACTGCCCCCTGAAAAGAGCACCTTGGTATATTATAGTAAGCCTTGTCCACTAGTAAGTGTAGCCTTGGACTTTTTGCACAGTATACCTCATTTTGGTAAATCATAGAAAGGGCTGGCTGCTTACAAATCCTACTACTTTATTTCACAATGAAGCCCCCTATTATTTTTCACAGTCTGTGCTTGTACTCCCCTGGTTCTTGCATATCACAGTTCTTCCTTAAAGCATGTGAATCAAATCTCTGCCAACCCTAATCTCCCTGGTGTTTTTGTTATCTTGTGGTGCCTTTATACCACAGCGCTGCCTGACAGTGGATGTTCTCATCTTCCTTGTGGGTATATCTGTCACCCTGTCTGTTTTGTATTCTGCAGTTCTGCCATACAGTATGTGATTCTCACATATATGAAGCACCTGGGGGTAAAGGTGAAAGAGCCACGGAACCTGGAGCAGAAACGTGGTCGCATTGGTTTTCTCCCCAAGATCAAGGTAAGAGCATTTGAGCATCACCTTCATTCCGGATCCCTTCCCTCTGGCATAACTTCTCTTTTTGAGCCCCACACCCTTAGATAGGAAGCAACAGAGTGTCCCCCACTCTTTATTATTACTTAACTGACACGGTCATCATCGCTTTTCTGACTTTCTGCTGATACCTTTCTCTGATTACTCTTTGTGATCTTTTTAATTCCTTATAGGCAGTCTAATACACAAAACTAAGCCCAGTCAAGTAGGTGTACTCAGTGGCTGGATAGGTTATTGGTGTTTTATCAATCATAATTCATTCCTGGTGGTAGAAGCTATGCCATAGAATTTCTCTTATAACTCAGTAGTTTACATAATGCTGTAACTCTGCTTACATTCCTTTTCAAGTGCCTGAGCTTTGTTAGGCTAATTATATCCAATGTCCCACACTACAGAAAACAAATGCACTTTAGAATATATACCTATATGGATATTGATATCAATAGCGATATAGATATTGGTTTATATTTATTGAAATAGATATTGTTTAATACAGTATAATATGTATAGATATTTAAAAAACAACTGTTGAAGTGACGTTAGAGTTAGGTTTTGAAATTAAACGTGAGCTAAGCTAAAAGCACTGAAATACAGCAGTTGTAGTTTGGTCAACTACATATACCTACTGCATCCACCCCCTCCCCCCCCCCCCCCCAAACTGATGCACTGCTTATGACCTTTTATTTTATTTATGTATTTATTATTATTATATTCTAAATTGGACCAACCGTCAAACTCCACTTGCACCAACTCCTGCTGCACATGACCTTCAGCCAAGCCCTTTGCCCATCTCCCACCTGTATGCCCAACAACCCATTTTCTTCTAAATTTTTTTCATTTCTGTACCACAGTACCCCCACGCACCCGTCCCACTCATGGCACTGTGCAAGGTTCCACAAGGCCATTTGCACGGTACTGTGTTGCCATTGGGCAGCGACTCCTGCAGGATTACTGCACATTTTCACAAGCAGTGTCCTGGGGATCTATCACTGTACCAGCAACCCAGCCTAAAAAAATGTGATCACTCTCTTGGATACTAAATCACAAAAGAGAGTACGGGGTTTTTTACCTATAAATGGATTGAT
This sequence comes from Pleurodeles waltl, assembly GCF_031143425.1. NCBI lineage: Eukaryota > Metazoa > Chordata > Amphibia > Caudata > Salamandridae > Pleurodeles > Pleurodeles waltl. The sequence continues at coordinate 1,371,506,300 of NC_090440.1, forward strand.
AGTGTGCCAGTTGCAACACTAGACCAATCTTGTACCTTGACTAAAGGTAAAATGTGGATGCAACGTGGGGTGGTATGAGGTCTGTAGAGGGGGATTTCCTTTACGGACTAGGTGGTCTCACACACTATATAGTATCATGCTTCATCATATGACCACCTAGCCCCACCCAGGTAGGATAATACCACCTGGGCGGACTCAACCTCACTGTTAAAAGAACAGGAGGGAGTGCGTAAATTAGTTTGATTTCTGGAAAGAAGGGATCCAGCTGTGCTATGGGAATAAAAACACCTACTCAGATACCAGGGTGAGTTTAATAGAAGGTTCTGTGTGGTGTGATTAAAAGAAGTGGGGAACCAGAATTGGTCTGTTTATGTTATTGTATGTTCGATGGCATCTGTTGCTGCAGATACACATGTTGTGCACAGTCCGCCATCTGGTGTTGGGTCGGAGTGTTACAAGTTGTTTTTCTTCGAAGAAGTCTTTCGAGTCACGAGACCGAGGGACTCCTCCTCTTTGCTTCCATTGTGCATGGGCGTCGGCTCCATCTTAGATTGTTTTTTTTCCGCCCTCGGGTTCGGACGTGTTCCTTTTCGCTCCGGGTTTCGGGACGGAAAGATAGTCAAAACTTCGAAAAACTACGTCGGTATTGTTTCGCTCGGGATCGGGATAGTTAGAATCGACACCGAATCGTGAAGAGCTCCGGTAGCCCTTCGGGGTAATTTCGATCCCCCGTCGGGGCCTGGTCGGCCCGACCGCGTGTAACATCGACACCGATGGAACGGACCCCGTTCCGATTCTGTCCTAAATGCCACAATAAATATCCATATACGGACCAACATTTGGCCTGTAACTTGTACCTGTCACCCGAGCACAAAGAAGAAACTTGTGAGGCCTGTCGTGCGTTCCGGTCCCGAAAAACGCTCCGTGACCGTCGAGCCAGAAGATAACAGATGGCGTCCACGCCGACAGAACACCGAGAGTTCGAGGAACAAGGAGAAGAGGAGGAAGCCTTCTCCATCCATGAATCGGACTCGGATGAATTCGACGTCGATGAAACTGTGAGTAAGACGTCGAAAAGCACACAGCACAAGAAAACAGACAAGGCCCAGGGGACGCCACTGCCAACTGGTCATGGCTCAACCCATAAAGGTGACCGTACTCGGGTCGAGACACAGGCACGCAACATTCTCGGGACCGAGAAAGTGTTGCCGAAAAAGATCGACGCCGAGAAAGCGGAGCCGACGCTGCTCGACGCAGAGACAGCGGCACCGAGGATGATCGACGCCGAAAAAGAAGAGATTCGCCTCGGAGCCGAAAACAAAAAAAGACACAGTTTCGGTGCCAAAACAACCAGCAACCGAACCCACTACCGGCTCATATTCAGAGGAACAATCATTGTCCTCTCAAATGCGTAAACACAGGTTTGAAGAGGAGTTACAGACTACTGATGTAGACCATACACAAAAGAGGATCTTCATCCAGAGTGGAACAGGGAAGATTAGCACTCTTCCACCAATCAGGAGAAAAAGGAGACTAGAGTTCCAAACTGAACAACTAACACCACAAGCAAAGGTGGCAAAGAAAGCAACTCCGCCACCCTCTCCTCCACCTGTAACTCAGATATCACCGGCACAAACTCCGTCACATTCACCGGCTCACACCACCATGAGCCAAGATGACCAAGATGCTTGGGACCTATACGACGCCCCAGTGTCAGACAATAGTCTAGAGTCATACCCTACCAAGCCCTCACCACCTGAGGACAGCACAGCGTATGCGCAGGTGGTAGCTAGGGCAGCAGAATTCCACAACGTGTCGTTACACACAGAACCTGTCGAGGATGACTTCCTTTTTAACACCCTCTCCTCCACCCATAGCAACTACCAAAGCCTGCCTATGCTTCCAGGAATGCTAAGGCACGCGAAGCAAATCTTCAAAGACCCTGTCAAGAGTAGAGCGATCACTCCGAGGGTAGAGAAAAAATATAAAGCACCTCCCACAGACCCTGCTTTTATCACCTCTCAACTGCCACCAGACTCAGTCGTGGTAGGAGCAGCTCGCAAAAGAGCCAATTCACACACATCGGGCGATGCACCACCCCCGGATAAGGAAAGCCGAAAATTCGACGCAGCTGGGAAAAGAGTCGCTGTACAAGCTGCAAGCCAGTGGCGCATCGCAAACTCTCAGGCGCTCCTAGCGCGTTATGACAGAGCCCATTGGGACGAGATGCAGCATCTCATCGAGCATCTACCCAAAGAATTTCAAAAGCGGGCAAAACAGGTGGTTGAGGAGGGACAAAACATCTCCAATAACCAAATACGCTCCTCTATGGATGCAGCGGACACAGCTGCAAGGACAATAAACACTGCAGTAACCATCAGAAGGCACGCATGGTAACGCACGTCTGGCTTTAAACCAGAAATACAGCAAGCAGTACTCAATATGCCGTTCAACGAACAACAATTGTTCGGACCAGAGGTTGACACGGCGATTGAGAAGCTGAAAAAGGACACTGACACAGCCAAGGCCATGGGCGCGCTCTACTCCCCGCAAAGCAGAGGCACTTTCGGCACCTTCCGTAAAACAACCTTCAGAGGGGGGTTTCGGGGTCAGGCCACACAAGCCAGCACCTCACAATCAACACCGTCTACCTACCAGGGACCGTACCAAAGGGGAGGTTTTCGGGGCCAGTACAGAGGGGGACAATTCCCGAGAAACCGGGGAAAATTTCAAAGCCCCAAAACCCCAACAACCAAACAGTGACTTACAAGTCACTCAACCCCTCCACATAACACCAGTGGGGGGAAGACTAAGTCAGTTTTATCAATCGTGGGTGGATATAACAACAGACACTTGGGTCTTAGCAATTATCCAACATGGTTATTGCATAGAATTTCTACAGATCCCTCCAAATATCCCACCAAAAACACAAAAAATGTCAAAACAGCATTTAGACCTCCTAGAAATAGAAGTTCAAGCACTACTGCAAAAAAGAAGCAATAGAACTGGTACCATGTACAGAAATAAACACAGGAGTCTATTCACTGTACTTTCTAATACCCAAAAAGGACAAAACACTGAGGCCAATCTTAGATCTCAGAATACTAAACACCTACATCAAATCAGACCACTTTCACATGGTCACGCTACAGGAGGTGTTACCACTGCTAAAGCAACAAGATTACATGACAACCTTAGATCTCAAAGACGCGTATTTCCACATACCGATACACCCTTCGCACAGGAAATACCTAAGGTTTGTATTCAAGGGAATACACTATCAATTCAAAGTCTTACCGTTCGGTATAACGACCGCACCAAGAGTATTTACCAAATGCCTAGCAGTAGTAGCCGCACACATCAGAAGGCAGCAAATACACGTATTCCCGTATCTAGACGATTGGCTAATCAAGACCAACTCGCTAACAAAGTGTTCACAACACACAGAGTATGTCATACAAACCCTCTACAAACTCGGGTTCTCCCTCAACTACAAAAAAATCACACATTGTGCCGTGCAAAATACAGCACTACTTAGGAGCGGTAATCAACACAACAAAAGGATTAGCCACTCCGAGTCCACAAAGGGTTCAAAATTTTCACAAGGTCATACAGGCCATGTATCCAACACTAAAAATACAGGCAAAAGTGGTTTTAAAACTCCTAGGCATGATGTCCTCATGCATAGCCATTGTCCCAAACGCAAGACTGCACAAGAGGCCCTTACAACAGTGCCTAGCATCACAATGGTCACATGCACAGGGTCACCTTCTAGATCTGGTGTTGATAGACCGCCAAACATACATCTCGCTTCTATGGTGGAACAGTACAAATTTAAACAAAGGGCGGCCGTTCCAAGACCCAGTGCCACAATACGTAATAACAACAGATGCTTCCATGACAGGGTGGGGAGCACACCTCGATCACCTCAGCATCCAAGGACAATAGGACGTACATCAAACAAAACTGCATATAAATCACCTCGAATTACTAGCAGTATTCCTGGCGCTAAAAGCATTTCAACCCATCATAACCCACAAATACGTTCTTGTCAAAACAGACAACATGACAACAATGTATTACCTGAACAAGCAAGGGGGAACACACTCGACACAGCTATGTCTCCTAGCACAAAAGATATGGCAATGGGCAATTCACAACCATATTCGCCTAATAGCACAGTTTATTCCAGGGATCCAAAATCAACTAGCAGACAATCTCTCTCGAGATCACCAACAGGTCCACGAATGGGAGATTCACCCCCAAATCCTAAACACTTACTTCAAACTTTGGGGTACACCGCAAATAGACCTATTTGCAACAAAAGAGAACGCAAAATGCCAAAACTTCGCATCCAGGTACCCACACAGACAGTCTCAAGGCAATGCCCTATGGATGAACTGGTCAGGGAAATTTGCATACGCTTTTCCCCCTCTCCCTCTCCTTCCATATCTGGTAAACAAATTGAGTCAAAACAAACTCAAGCTCATATTGATAGCACCAACATGGGCAAGACAACCTTGATACACAACACTACTAGACCTGTCAGTAGTACCACACGTCAAGTTACCCAACAGGCCAGATCTGTTAACACAACACAAACAGCAGATCAGGCATCCAAACCCAGCATCGCTCAATCTAGCAATCTGGCTCCTGAAATCCTAGAATTCGGACATTTAAACCTCACTCAAGAATGTATGGAAGTCATAAAACAAGCTAGAAGACCATCCACTAGACACTGCTATGCAAGAAAATGGAAAAGGTTTGTTTGCTACTGCCATAATAATCAAGTTCATCCATTACACGCATCCCCAAAAGATGTAGTGGGATACTTACTACACTTACAAAAGTCAAATCTAGCCTTCTCTTCCATTAAAATACACCTTGCAGCAATATCTGCATACCTGCAGATTACCCATTCAACTTCACTGTTTAGGATACCTGTCATTAAAGCATTTATGGAGGGCCTAAGAAGAATAATACCACCAAGAACACCACCTGTTCCTTCATGGAACCTTAACATCGTCTTGACAAGACTCATGGGACCACCTTTTGAACCCATGCATTCTTGCGAAATACAATTCTTAACCTGGAAAGTTGCATTTCTCATTGCCATCACATCTCTAAGAAGAGTAAGTGAAATTCAGGCGTTTACAATACAAGAACCTTTTATCCAAATACACAAAAATAAGGTTGTACTAAGAACCAATCCTAAATTCCTACCAAAGGTTATTTCACCGTTCCACTTAAATCAAACGGTAGAGTTACCAGTGTTCTTCCCACAGCCAGACTCAGTAGCTGAAAGGGCACTACATACATTAGATGTCAAAAGAGCACTAATGTACTACATCGACAGAACAAAGGAGGTTAGGAAAACAAAACAACTGTTTATTGCATTTCAAAAACCTCATACAGGAAACCCAATATCAAAACAAGGTATAGCCAGATGGATAGTTAAGTGCATCCAAACCTGCTATCTTAAAGCAAAGAGACAACTGCCCATTACACCAAGGGCACACTCAACCAGAAAAAAAGGCGCTACCATGGCATTCCTAGGAAATATTCCAATGCACGAAATATGTAAGGCAGCCACATGGTCCACGCCTCACACATTTACTAAACACTACTGTGTAGACGTGCTATCCGCACAACAAGCCACAGTAGGTCAAGCCGTACTGAGAACTTTGTTTCAGACTACTTCCACTCCTACAGGCTGAGCCACCGCTTTTGGGGAGATAACTGCTTACTAGTCTATGCACAACATGTGTATCTGCAGCAACAGATGCCATCAAACTGAAAATGTCACTTACCCAGTGTACATCTGTTCGTGGCATTGGTCGCTGCAGATTCACATGTGCCCACCCGCCTCCCCGGGAGCCTGTAGCCGTTGGAAGTTATCTTCAACTTTTGTACATTTGTATATATATATATATTATTTAACCTTAATTTGTACATACTTATTCATTCCATTGCATGGGCACTATTACTAACACACACAACTCCTACCTCACCCTCTGCGGGGAAAACAATCTAAGATGGAGCCCATGCGCAATGGAAGCAAACAGGAGGAGTCCCTCGGTCTCGTGACTCGAAAGACTTCTTCGAAGAAAAACAACTTGCAACACTCCGACCCAACACCAGATGGCGGACTGTGCACAACATGTGAATCTGCAGCGACCAATGCCACGAACAGATGTACACTGGGTAAGTGACATTTTCATTACTATAGGTCCTCCCCAGGTATTCCCTTGGTTAAGATAGGCCCTTCCTTCCCTTCCCCTTTTTCCTACTGCGATTAATTCTGCAGCGCGCAATAAGCATTTGCAACAGGGATCCAACGCCCTGATGATTGCCCAGAGACCCTCCATAGCTCAATCACAAGGGCAGAAACATGTCGGCTACTTTTTTTAGATAGGTTACCTTGTGAGTCATTGCTCTCACACTGGTTCCCCACTTCTTTTAATCACACCACACAGAACCTTCTATTAAACTCACCCTGGTATCTGAGTAGGTGTTTTTATTCCCATAGCACAGCTGGATCCCTTCTTTCCAGAAATCAAACTAATTTACGCACTCCCTCCTGTTCTTTTAACAGTGAGGTTGAGTCCGCCCAGGTGGTATTATCCTACCTGGGTGGGGCTAGGTGGTCATATGATGAAGCATGACACTATATAGTGTGTGAGACCACCTAGTCCGTAAAGGAAATCCCCCTCTACAGACCTCATACCACCCCACGTTGCATCCACATTTTACCTTTAGTCAAGGTACAAGATTGGTCTAGTGTTGCAACTGGCACACTATCAATCCATTTATAGGTAAAAAAAAAAAACCGTACTCTCTTTTGTGATTTAGTATTTTGTTTGGGGAGTCGAGTACGGTGTGTGTCCTTTCCCGCTCCCTCCTACTCTCCCGTTGTGTATTATCACTCTCTTGGATCTCATTATGCCTGAGTGGGCTCATAATGTTTATACACACAGTTAAAGTGATGCATGTGCAGGAAAAAATATGGTTTACTTTGAAATGGTCAGTATGTTAGGAACTGTTTCTCGAGCTGGTCGCTGTAATCCTATGTTCGATGGCATCTGTTGCTGTAGATACACATGTTCTGCATAGCTCGCCATCTGGTGTTGGGTCGGAGTGTTACAAGTTGTTTTTCTTCGAAGAAGTCTTTCGAGTCACGGGACCGAGTGACTCCTCCTTCTGTCTCCATTGCGCATGGGCGTCGACTCCATCTTCGATTGTTTTCTTTCCGTCATCGGGTTCGGACGTGTTCCTGTCGCTCCGAGTTTCGGAACGGAAAGTTAGTAGATTTCAGAAGATTTTCGTCGGTATTGTTGCGTTCGGGATCGGCGTAGTTAGATTCAACACCGCATCGAAGATCGACGCGCTCCGGTGCCCTTCGGGGTACTTTTCGATCCCCCGTCGGGGCCTGGTCGGCCCGACCGCGTGTCCAACACCGCCGATGGAACGGACCCCGTTCCGTTTTTGTCCCAAATGCCACAACAAATACCCGTATACAGACCAACATTTGGTCTGTAACCTGTGCCTGTCACCTGAGCACAGTGAGGAGACTTGCGAAGCCTGTCGCGCGTTCCGGTCCCGAAAGACACTCCGTGACCGTCGAGCCAGGAGACTTCAGATGGCGTCCACGCCGACAGCGCACCGAGAGTTCGAGGAACAAGAGGAAGAAGAAACCTTTTCGATCCACGAATCGGACTCTGAGGAATTCGACGATCAAAGAACCGTGAGTAAGACGTCGAAAACAACACATAAGAAAAGTGACAAGGCCCAGGGGACGCCACTGCCACCAGGCCATGGCTCCACCCATAAGTTCGGTGACCGACCATCGGCACCGAAAAAGGCCCAAACAGTGCCGAGATCGTCCGACTCCGGTCGAGACACCGGCACGCAGCCTTCTCGGGATCGAGAAAGTGCTGGAGAGAAGCAATGACACCGAGATAGCGGTGTAGAAACGGCTCGACGCCGAGACAGCAGCACCGACGAAGATCGACGCCGAGAGGTTTCGACTCTAAAAAAGAAAAAAGCCACCTCGGAGCCGAAAAAAGATACAGGCAGGGTTTCGGTGCCGAAACAACCCGTAACCGACCCAGGTCCAGGCTCTTATACAGAGGAGCAATCACTGTCCTCTCAGATGCGAAAGCATAGGTTTGAGGAAGAGCTGCAATCCACCGAAGTGGACCATACGCAAAAACGTATTTTCATACAGCAGGGAACAGGAAAAATAAGTACCCTTCCCCCTATTAGGAGAAAAAGGAGACTGGAGTTTCAATCAGACCAGGCGCCACAAACAAAGATGGTGAAAAAGGTGACTCCGCCACCCTCTCCTCCACCTGTAATTAACGTCTCACCGACGCAAACTCCGTCACATTCCCCGGCTCACACCACCATGAGCCAAGGTGACCAGGATCAAGACGCTTGGGACTTATATGACGCCCCAGTGTCGGACAACAGTCCGGAGGCATATCCAACACAGCCCTCACCACCTGAAGACAGCACAGCATATTCTCAAGTGGTGGCTAGAGCAGCACAATTCCACAACGTAAACCTCCACTCAGAACAAGTCGAGGATGACTTTTTATTCAACACCCTCTCCTCCACCCACAGCTCCTACCAAAGCCTGCCTATGCTGCCAGGTATGCTTCGGCACGCAAAGGAAATCTTCAAGGAGCCGGTCAAAAGTAGGGCAATAACGCCAAGGGTGGACAAGAAATATAAAGCACCTCCTACAGACCCTGTTTTCATCACCACACAGCTGCCACCAGATTCCGTCGTAGTGGGAGCAGCTTGGAAGAGAGCCAACTCCCACACATCTGGGGACGCACTACCCCCAGATAAAGAGAGCCGCAAGTTCGATGCAGCTGGGAAAAGAGTCGCAGTACAGGCTGCAAACCAGTGACGCATCGCTAACTCTCAAGCACTACTTGCGCGCTATGACAGAGCCCATTGGGATGAGATGCAACACCTCATCGAGCATCTACCCAAGGAACTTCAAAAAAGGGCAAAGCAGGTGGTTGAGGAAGGACAGAACATATCAAATAACCAGATACGATCTTCTATGGACGCAGCAGACACAGCTGCAAGAACAATTAATACATCTGTAGGAAGTTGGCTCTGTATGTGCTATTTCAAAGTAAGGAATAGCATGCACAGAGTCCAAGGGTTCCCCTTAGAGGTAAAATAGTGGTAAAAATAGATAATACTAATGCTCTATTTTGTGGTAGTGTGGTCGAGCAGTAGGCTTATCCAAGGAGTAGTGTTAAGCATTTGTTGTACATACACATAGACAATAAATGAGGTACACACACTCAGAGACAAATCCAGCCAATAGGTTTTTATATAGAAAAATATATTTTCTTAGTTTATTTTAAGAACCACAGGTTCAAATTCTACATGTAATATCTCATTCGAAAGGTATTGCAGGTAAGTACTTTAGGAACTTCAAATCATCAAAATTGCATGTATACTTTTCAAGTTATTCACAAATAGCTGTTTTAAAAGTGGACACTTAGTGCAATTTTCACAGTTCCTAGGGGAGGTAAGTATTTGTTAGGTTAACCAGGTAAGTAAGACACTTACAGGGCTTAGTTCTTGGTCCAAGGTAGCCCACCGTTGGGGGTTCAGAGCAACCCCAAAGTCACCACACCAGCAGCTCAGGGCCGGTCAGGTGCAGAGTTCAAAGTGGTGCCCAAAACACATAGGCTAGAATGGAGAGAAGGGGGTGCCCCGGTTCCGGTCTGCTTGCAGGTAAGTACCCGCGTCTTCGGAGGGCAGACCAGGGGGGTTTTGTAGGGCACCGGGGGGGACACAAGCCCACACAGAAATTTCACCCTCAGCGGCGCGGGGGCGGCCGGGTGCAGTGTAGAAACAAGCGTCGGGTTCGCAGTGTTAGTCTATGAGAGATCTCGGGATCTCTTCAGCGCTGCAGGCAGGCAAGGGGGGGGTTCCTCGGGGAAACCTCCACTTGATCAAGGGAGAGGGACTCCTGGGGGTCACTCCTCCAGTGAAAGTCCGGTCCTTCAGGTCCTGGGGGCTGCGGGTGCAGGGTCTCTCCCAGGTGTCGGGACTTTGGATTCAAAGAGTCGCGGTCAGGGGAAGCCTCGGGATTCCCTCTGCAGGCGGCGCTGTGGGGGCTCAGGGGGGACAGGTTTTTGTACTCACAGTCTTAGAGTAGTCCTGGGGTCCCTCCTGAGGTGTTGGATCGCCACCAGCCGAGTCGGGGTCGCCGGGTGCAGTGTTGCAAGTCTCACGCTTCTTGCGGGGAGCTTGCAGGGATCTTTAAAGCTGCTGGAAACAAAGTTGCAGCTTTTCTTGGAGCAGGTCCGCTGTCCTCGGGAGTTTCTTGTCTTTTCGAAGCAGGGGCAGTCCTCAGAGGATGTCGAGGTCGCTGGTCCCTTTGGAAGGCGTCGCTGGAGCAGGATCTTTGGAAGGCAGGAGACAGGCCGGTGAGTTTCTGGAGCCAAGGCAGTTGTCGTCTTCTGGTCTTCCGCTGCAGGGGTTTTCAGCTAGGCAGTCCTTCTTCTTGTAGTTGCAGGAATCTAATTTTCTAGGGTTCAGGGTAGCCCTTAAATACTAAATTTAAGGGCGTGTTTAGGTCTGGGGGGTTAGTAGCCAATGGCTACTAGCCCTGAGGGTGGGTACACCCTCTTTGTGCCTCCTCCCAAGGGGAGGGGGTCACAATCCTAACCCTATTGGGGGAATCCTCCATCTGCAAGATGGAGGATTTCTAAAAGTTAGAGTCACTTCATCTCAGGACACCTTAGGGGCTGTCCTGACTGGCCAGTGACTCCTCCTTGTTGCTTTCTTTGTTCCCTCCAGCCTTGCCGCCAAAAGTGGGGGCCGTGGCCGGAGGGGGCGGGCAACTCCACTAAGCTGGAGTGCCCTGCTGGGTTGTGACAAAGGGGTGAGCCTTTGAGGCTCACCGCCAGGTGTCACAGCTCCTGCCTGGGGGAGGTGTTAGCATCTCCACCCAGTGCAGGCTTTGTTACTGGCCTCAGAGTGACAAAGGCACTCTCCCCATGGGGCCAGCAACATGTCTCTGGTGTGGCAGGCTGCTGGAACTAGTCAGCCTACACAGACAGTCGGTTAAGTTTCAGGGGGCACCTCTAAGGTGCCCTCTGGGGTGTATTTTGCAATAAAATGTACACTGGCATCAGTGTGCATTTATTGTGCTGAGAAGTTTGATACCAAACTTCCCAGTTTTCAGTGTAGCCATTATGGTGCTGTGGAGTTCGTGTTTGACAGACTCCCAGACCATATACTCTTATGGCTACCCTGCACTTACAATGTCTAAGGTTTTGTTTAGACACTGTAGGGGTACCATGCTCATGCACTGGTACCCTCACCTATGGTATAGTGCACCCTGCCTTAGGGCTGTAAGGCCTGCTAGAGGGGTGTCTTACCTATACTGCATAAGCAGTGAGAGGCTGGCATGGCACCCTGAGGGGAGTGCCATGTCGACTTACTCGTTTTGTCCTCACTAGCACACACAAGCTGGCAAGCAGTGTGTCTGTGCTGAGTGAGAGGTCTCCAGGGTGGCATAAGACATGCTGCAGCCCTTAGAGACCTTCCTTGGCATCAGGGCCCTTGGTACTAGAAGTACCAGTTACAAGGGACTTATCTGAATGCCAGGGTGTGCCAATTGTGGATACAATGGTACATTTTAGGTGAAGGAACACTGGTGCTGGGGCCTGGTTAGCAGGGTCCCAGCACACTTCTCAGTCAAGTCAGCATCAGTATCATGCAAAAAGTGGGGGGTAACTGCAACAGGGAGCCATTTCTTTACAACATCTGTGACCATTAGAAGGCACGCATGGCTAAGAACGTCTGGGTTCAAACCAGAGATACAGCAGGCAGTGCTCTATATGCCATTCAACGAAAAACAACTGTTCGGACCAGAAGTGGACACGGCAATCGAAAAACTTAAAAAAGACACTGACACTGCTAAAGCCATGGGCGCACTCTACTCCCCGCAGAGCAGAGGAACCTACAGCACCTTCCGCAAGACACCCTTTAGAGGGGGGTTTCGGGGTCAGGCCACACAAGCCAGCACCTCGCAGGCAACACCGTCCAGCTACCAGGGACAGTACAGGGGAGGCTTTCGGGGCCAATACAGAGGAGGGCAATTCCCTAGGAATAGAGGAAAATTTCAAAGCCCCAAAACCCCTACAACCAAGCAGTGACTCAGATGTCACTCACCCCCTCCACACAACACCAGTGGGGTGAAGAATAGGTCATTATTACAAAGCATGGGAGGAAATAACTACAGACACTTGGGTCTTAGCAATTATCCAACATGGTTATTGCATAGAATTCCTACAATTCCCTCCAAACATACCACCAAAAGCACAGAAATTGTCAAAACAACATTCCGACCTTCTGGAAATAGAAGTTCAAGCACTATTTGCAAAGAATGCAATCGAATTAGTACCAAACACACAAACAAACACAGGAGTCTATTCACTGTACTTCTTAATACCAAAAAAGGACAAAACACTGAGACCAATCCTAGACCTCAGAATACTAAACACCTACATCAAATCAGACCACTTTCACATGGTCACGCTACAAGAGGTGTTACCATTGCTAAAACTACAGGACTACATGACAACCTTAGACCTCAAAGACGCGTATTTCCATATACCAATACATCCATCTCACAGAAAATACCTACGGTTCGTATTCAAAGGAATACATTACCAATTCAAAGTATTGCCTTTTGGTTTAACAACCGCACCAAGAGTCTTTACAAAATGTCTAGCAGTAGTGGCTGCACACATCAGAAGGCAGCAAATACACGTATTCCCGTATCTAGACGACTGGCTAATCAAAACCAATTCACTAACAAAGTGCTTACAACACACAAATCAAATCATACAAACCCTCTACAAACTAGGTTTCACCGTCAACTTTGCAAAATTCAACATTTTGCCGTGCAAAGTACAACAATACCTGGGAGCCATAATAGACACAACAAAAGGAGTAGCCACTCCAAGTCCACAAAGAATTCAAAATTTCAACAAGATCATACAACGCATGTATCCAACACAAACAATACAAGCAAAGATGATATTACAACTCCTAGGCATGATGTCTTCATGCATAGCCATTGTCCCGAACGCAAGACTACACATGAGGCCCTTACAACAGTGCCTAGCATCACAATGGTCACAAGCACAGGGTCACCTTCTAGATCTGGTGTTGATAGACCGCCAAACTTACCTCTCGCTTCTATGGTGGAACAGTATAAATTTAAACAAAGGGCGGCCATTCCAAGACCCAGTGCCACAATACGTAATAACAACAGATGCTTCCATGACAGGGTGGGGAGCACACCTCGATCAACACAGCATACAAGGACAATGGAACGTACATCAAACAAAACTGCATATAAATCACCTAGAAATGCTAGCAGTTTTTCAAGCATTACGGGCTTTCCAACCAATTATAACTCACAAATACATTCTTGTCAAAACAGACAACATGACAACTATGTATTATCTAAACAAACAGGGGGGGACACACTCAACGCAGTTGAGCCTTCTAGCACAGAAGATATGGCGATGGGCAATTCACAACCACATTCGCCTAATAGCGCAGTTTATTCCAGGGATCCAGAATCAACTTGCAGACAATCTCTCTCGAGATCACCAACAGGTCCACGAATGGGAAATTCACCCCCAAATTCTAAACACTTACTTCAGACTCTGGGGAACACCTCAAATAGACTTGTTTGCAACAAGAGAGAACGCAAAATGCCAAAACTTCACATCCAGATACCCACACAGGCAGTCCCAAGGCAATGCCCTATGGATGAACTGGTCAGGGATATTTGCCTACGCTTTTCCTCCTCTCCCTCTCCTTCCTTATCTGGTAAACAAATTGAGTCAAAACAAACTCAAACTCATTTTAATAGCACCAACTTGGGCAAGGCAACCCTGGTACACAACACTGCTAGACCTATCAGTAGTACCCCACATCAAATTGCCCAACAGGCCGGATCTGTTAACACAACACAACCAACAGATCAGACATCCAGATCCAGCATCGCTGAATCTAGCAATCTGGCTCCTGAAATCCTAGAATTCGGACATTTACAACTTACCCAAGAATGTATGGAAGTCATAAAGCAAGCCAGAAGGCCGTCCACTAGGCACTGCTATGCAAGTAAATGGAAGAGGTTTGTCTGCTACTGCCATCATAATCAGATCCATCCTATACACGCAACTCCAAAGGATGTAGTGGGTTACTTGCTTCACTTACAAAAATCTAGCATAGCCTTCTCTTCCATTAAAATACACCTTGCGGCAATATCTGCATACCTGCAGACTACCTATTCAACTTACCTATATAGGATACCAGTCATTAAAGCATTCATGGAAGGGCTTAAAAGAATTATACCACCAAGAACACCACCTGTTCCTTCATGGAACTTAAATGTTGTCTTAACAAGACTCATGGGTCCACCTTTTGAACCCATGCACTCTTGCGAAATACAGTTCCTAACCTGGAAGGTTGCATTTCTCATCGCCATTACATCTCTAAGAAGAGTAAGCGAAATTCAGGCGTTTACAATACAAGAACCTTTTATACAACTACACAAAAATAGTCGTCCTAAGGACTAATCCTAAATTTTTACCAAAGGTTATCTCACCGTTCCACCTAAATCAAACAGTGGAACTACCAGTGTTCTTCCCACAGCCAGATTCCGTAGCTGAGAGGGCACTACATACATTAGATGTCAAAAGAGCATTAATGTACTACATTGACAGAACGAAAAACATCAGAAAGACTAAACAACTATTTATTGCATTCCAAAAACCTCATGCAGGAAACCCAATATCAAAACAAGGTATAGCCAGATGGATAGTTAAATGCATCCAAATCTGCTACCTTAAAGCAAAACGACAACTGCCCATTACACCAAGGGCACACTCAACCAGAAAAAAAGGTGCTACCATGGCCTTTCTAGGAAACATCCCAATGCAAGAAATATGTAAGGCAGCCACATGGTCTACGCCACACACGTTCACCAAGCACTACTGTGTAGACGTGCTATCCGCACAGCAAGCCACAGTAGGTCAAGCCGTGTTAAGAACATTATTTCAAACCACTTCCATTCCGACAGGCTGAGCCACCGCTTTTGGGGAGATAACTGCTTACTAGTCTATGCAGAACGTGTATCTACAGCGACACATGCCATCGAACTGAAAATGTCACTTACCCAGTGTACATCTGTTCGTGGCATCAGTCGCTGGAGATTCACATGTGCCCACCCACCTCCCCGGGAGCCTGTAGCAGTTCGGAAGTTAGCTTCAACTTTGTATAGTTGTATATATATTATTTTAACCTTAAATAGGTACATACTTAGTCACTCCATTGCATGGGCACTATTACTACAACACAACTCCTTCCTCACCCTCTGCGGGGAAAACAATCGAAGATGGAGTCGACGCCCATGCGCAATGGAGACAGAAGGAGGAGTCACTCGGTTCCGTGACTCGAAAGACTTCTTCGAAGAAAAACAACTTGTAACACTCCGACCCAACACCAGATGGCGAGCTATGCAGAACATGTGAATCTCCAGCGACTGATGCCACGAACAGATGTACACTGGGTAAGTGACATTTTCATTCACAGACAAGACCACCTACCTACCAGGGTCAATATCAAAGGGGAGGTTTTCGGGGACAATATAGAGGAGGCCAATTCCCAAGAAGTCGGGGAAAATTTCAAGGTCCCAAAACCCCTCAAAATAAACAGTGACTCACAAGTGACACAACCCCATCACACAACACCAGTGGGGGGAAGACTAAGCCAATTCTACGAATCTTGGGAAGAAATAACAAAAGACACTTGGGTCTTAGCAATTATCCAACATGGCTATTGCATAGAATTTCACAAATTCCCTCCAAACGTCCCACCGAAAACACACAATATGTCAAAACAGCATATAGATCTTCTAGGACTAGAAGTTCAAGCATTACTACAAAAGGACACAATAGAATTAGTACCAAGCCTACAGAAAAACACAGGAGTTTACTCACTGTATTTTCTAATACCAAAGAAGGACAAAACTCTGAGACCAATACTAGATCTCAGAACACTAAATACCTACATCAAATCAGACCACTTTCACATGATCACATTACAAGACGTAATCCCACTGCTCAAACAGCAAGACTACATGACAACATTAGACCTAAAGGATGCGTATTTCCACATACCGATACATCCTTCCCACCGGAAATACCTAAGGTTCGTATTCAAAGGAATACATTACTAATTCAAAGTGTTGCCGTTCGGAATAACAACTGCGCCAAGAGTCTTTACAAAATGCCTGGCAGTAGTAGCTGCACATATCAGAAGGCAGCAGATACACGTGTTCCCTTACTTAGACAACTGGTTAATCAAGACCAACACGCTAACAAGGTGTTCACGTCACACACAGTATGTCATACAGACCCTTCACAAGCTGGGTTTCTCCATCAACTATGCAAAGTCACACCTTTTGCCGTGTCAAACACAGAAATACTTAGGAGCGACAATCAACACAACAGAAGGGATAGCCACTCCAAGTCCACAAAGGGTTCAAACATTTCACAAGGTGATACAGGCCATGTATCCAACACAAAAGATACAAGCAAAAATGGTATTAAAACTCCTAGGCATGATGTCTTCATGCATAGCCATTGTCCCAAACGCAAGATTGCACATGCGGCCCTTACAACAATGCCTAGCATCACAATGGTCACATGCACAGGGTCAACTTCTAGATCTGGTGTTGATAGACCGCCAAACATACATCTCGCTTCTATGGTGGAACAGTACAAATTTAAACAAAGGGCGGCCTTTCCAAGACCCAGTGCCACACTACGTCATAACAACGGATGCTTCCATGACAGGGTGGGGAGCACACCTCAATCAACACAGCATCCAAGGACAATGGGACATACATCAAAGGAAGTTTCACATAAATCACTTAGAACTGTTAGCAGTATTTCTAGCGTTGAAAGCATTTCAACCCATGATAACCCACAAATACATTCTTGTCAAAACAGACAACATGACAACAATGTATTATTTAAACAAACAGGGGGGACACACTCGACACAGTTGTGTCTCCTAACACAAAAAATATGGCATTGGGCAATTCACAACCACATTCGCCTAATAGCACAATTTATTCCAGGGATCCAGAACCAGCTAGCAGACAATCTCTCTCGGGATCACCAACAAGTCCACGAATGGGAAATTCACCCCCAAATACTGAACACTTAATTTCAAATTTGGGGAACACCTCAAATAGATCTATTTGCAACAAAAGAAAACGCAAAATGCCAAAACTTCGCATCCAGGTTCCCACACCATCAATCCCAAGGCAATGCTCTATGGATGAATTGGTCAGGGATATTTGCGTACGCTTTTCCCCCTCGCCCTCTCCTTCCATATCTAGTAAACAGATTGAGTCAAAACAAACTCAAACTCATACTAATAGCACCAACATGGGCAAGACAACCTTGGTATACAACACTACTAGACCTGTCAGTAGTACCTCATGTCAAGCTACCCAACAGACCAGATCTGTTAACACAACACAAACAACAGATCAGGCATCCAAACCCAGCATCGCTGAATCTAGCAACTTGGCTCCTGAAATCCTAGAATTTGGACACTTAGACCTCACACAAGAGTGTATGGAGGTCATAAAACAAGCTAGAAAACCTTCCACTAGACACTGCTATGCAAATAAATGGAAAAGATTTGTTTGTTACTGCCATAATAATCAAATTCAACCATTGCACGCATCTCCAAAAGATGTAGTAGGATATTTACTACATTTGCAAAAATCAAATCTAGCTTTCTCTTCCATAAAGATACATCTCACCGCAATATGTGCTTACCTGCAGATTACTCATTCAACTTCCCTATTTAGAATACCTGTCATTAAAGCGTTTATGGGAGGCCTAAAGAGAATTATACCACCAAGGACACCACCTGTTCCTTCATGGAACCTCAACATTGTCTTAACAAGGCTCATGTGTCCACCTTTCGAACCCATGCATTCTTGTGAAATGCAATACTTAACGTGGAAAGTTGCATTTCTCATTGCCATCACATCTCTAAGAAGAGTGAGTGAGATTCAGGCATTTACCATACAAGAACCATTTATTCAAATACACAAAAATAAGGTAGTTCTAAGAACAAATCCAAAATTCTTACCAAAGGTTATCTCACCGTTCCACTTAAATCAAACAGTAGAATTACCAGTGTTCTTCCCACAGCCAGATTCGGTAGCTGAAAGAGCACTACATACATTAGACATCAAGAGAGCACTAATGTACTACATTGACAGAACAAAACAAATTAGAAAGACAAAACAACTATTTATTGCCTTTCAAAAACCTCATACAGGAAATCCAATTTCAAAACAAGGCATTGCCAGATGGATAGTTAAGTGTATTCAAGCCTGCTATCTTAAAGCAAAAAGAGAGCTGCCTATTACACCAAAGGCACACTCAACCAGAAAGAAAGGGGCTACCATGGCCTTTCTAGGAAATATTCCAATGAACGAAATATGTAAGGCAGCAACATGGTCTACGCCTCATACATTTACCAAGCACTACTGTAGGAAGTTGGCTCTGTATGTGCTATTTCAAAGTAAGGAATAGCATGCACAGAGTCCAAGGGTTCCCCTTAGAGGTAAAATAGTGGTAAAAATAGATAATACTAATGCTCTATTTTGTGGTAGTGTGGTCGAGCAGTAGGCTTATCCAAGGAGTAGTGTTAAGCATTTGTTGTACATACACATAGACAATAAATGAGGTACACACACTCAGAGACAAATCCAGCCAATAGGTTTTGTATAGAAAAATATCTTTTCTTAGTTTATTTTAAGAACCACAGGTTCAAATTCTACATGTAATATCTCATTTGAAAGGTATTGCAGGTAAGTACTTTAGGAACTTTAAATCATAAAAATTGCATGTATACTTTTCAAGTTATTGACAAATAGCTGTTTTAAAAGTGGACACTTAGTGCAATTTTCACAGTTCCTGGGGGAGGTAAGTTTTTGTTAGTTTTACCAGGTAAGTAAGACACTTACAGGGTTCAGTTCTTGGTCCAAGGTAGCCCACCGTTGGGGGTTCAGAGCAACCCCAAAGTCACCACACCAGCAGCTCAGGGCCGGTCAGGTGCAGAGTTCAAAGTGGTGCCCAAAACACATAGGCTAGAATGGAGAGAAGGGGGTGCCCCGGTTCCGGTCTGCTTGCAGGTAAGTACCCGCGTCTTCGGAGGGCAGACCAGGGGGGTTTTGTAGGGCACCGGGGGGGACACAAGTCCACACAGAAATTTCACCCTCAGCGGCGCGGGGGCGGCCGGGTGCAGTGTAGAAACAAGCGTCGGGTTCGCAATGTTAGTCTATGAGAGATCTCGGGATCTCTTCAGCGCTGCAGGCAGGCAAGGGGGGGGTTCCTCGGGGAAACCTCCACTTGGGCAAGGGAGAGGGACTCCTGGGGGTCACTTCTCCAGTGAAAGTCCGGTCCTTCAGGTCCTGGGGGCTGCGGGTGCAGGGTCTCTCCCAGGTGTCGGGACTTTAGGTTCAAAGAGTCGCGGTCAGGGGAAGCCTCGGGATTCCCTCTGCAGGCGGCGCTGGGGGGGCTCAGGGGGCACAGGTTTTGGTACTCACAGTATCAGAGTAGTCCTGGGGTCCCTCCTGAGGTGTTGGATCGCCACCAGCCGAGTCGGGGTCGCCGGGTGCAGTGTTGCAAGTCTCACGCTTCTTGCGGGGAGCTTGCAGGGATCTTTAAAGCTGCTGGAAACAAAGTTGCAGCTTTTCTTGGAGCAGGTCCGCTGTCCTCGGGAGTTTCTTGTCTTTTCGAAGCAGGGGCAGTCCTCAGAGGATGTCGAGGTCGCTGGTCCCTTCGGAAGGCGTCGCTGGAGCAGGATCTTTGGAAGGCAGGAGACAGGCCGGTGAGTTTCTGGAGCCAAGGCAGTTGTCGTCTTCTGGTCTTCCTCTGCAGGGGTTTTTCAGCTAGGCAGTCCTTCTTCTTGTAGTTGCAGGAATCTAATTTTCTAGGGTTCAGGGTAGCCCTTAAATACTAAATTTAAGGGCGTTTTTAGGTCTGGGGGGTTAGTAGCCAATGGCTACTAGCCCTGAGGGTGGGTACACCCTCTTTGTGCCTCCTCCCAAGGGGAGGGGGTCACAATCCTAACCCTATTGGGGGAATCCTCCATCTGCAAGATGGAGGATTTCTAAAAGTTAGAGTCACTTCAGCTCAGGACACCTTAGGGGCTGTCCTGACTGGCCAGTGACTCCTCCTTGTTTTTCTCATTATTTTCTCCGGCCTTGCCGCCAAAAGTGGGGCCTGGCCGGAGGGGGCGGGCAACTCCACTAGCTGGAGTGTCCTGCTGGGTTGGCACAAAGGAGGTGAGCCTTTGAGGCTCACCGCCAGGTGTGACAACTCCTGCCTGGGGGAGGTGTTAGCATCTCCACCCAGTGCAGGCTTTGTTACTGGCCTCAGAGTGACAAAGGCACTCTCCCCATGGGGCCAGCAACATGTCTCGGTTTGTGGCAGGCTGCTAAAACTAGTCAGCCTACACAGATAGTCGGTTAAGTTTCAGGGGGCACCTCTAAGGTGCCCTCTGTGGTGTATTTTACAATAAAATGTACACTGGCATCAGTGTGCATTTATTGTGCTGAGAAGTTTGATACCAAACTTCCCAGTTTTCAGTGTAGCCATTATGGTGCTGTGGAGTTCGTGTTTGACAGACTCCCAGACCATATACTCTTATGGCTACCCTGCACTTACAATGTCCAAGGTTTTGTTTAGACACTGTTAGGGGTACCATGCTCATGCACTGGTACCCTCACCTATGGTATAGTGCACCCTGCCTTAGGGCTGTAAGGCCTGCTAGAGGGGTGTCTTACCTATACTGCATAGGCAGTGAGAGGCTGGCATGGCACCCTGAGGGGAGTGCCATGTCGACTTACTCGTTTTGTCCTCACTAGCACACACAAGCTGGTAAGCAGTGTGTCTGTGCTGAGTGAGAGGTCTCCAGGGTGGCATAAGACATGCTGCAGCCCTTAGAGACCTTCCTTGGCATCAGGGCCCTTGGTACTAGAAGTACCAGTTACAAGGGACTTATCTGGATGCCAGGGTCTGCCAATTGTGGATACAAAAGTACAGGTTAGGGAAAGAACACTGGTGCTGGGGCCTGGTTAGCAGGCCTCAGCACACTTTCAATTGTAAACATAGCATCAGCAAAGGCAAAAAGTCAGGGGGCAACCATGCCCAGGAGGCATTTCCTTACAACTACTGTGTAGATGTGTTAACTGCACAACAAGCCACAGTAGGTCAAGCTGTACTAAGAACATTATTTCAAACTACTTCAACTCCTACAGGCTGAACCACCGCTTTTGGGGAGATAACTGCTTACTAGTCTATGCACAGCATGTGTATCTGCAGCTACACATGCCATCGAACGGAAAATGTCACTTACCCAGTGTACATCTGTTCGTGGCATGAGTCGCTGCAGATTCACATGCGCCCACCCGCCTCCCCGGGAGCCTGTAGCTGTTTAGAAGTAGATCTTAAACAATTGTACATTTGTAAATATATTACTTTAACCTTTATTATGTACATACGTATTCATTCCATTGCATGGGCACTATGACTAACATACACAACTCCTACCTCACCCTCTGCGGGGAAAACAATCTAAGATGGAGTCACCGCCCATGCGCAATGGAACCGAAAGGGGAGGAGTCCCTCGGTCTCGTGACTCGAAAAGACTTCTTCGAAGAAAAACAACTTGTAACACTCCGAGCCCAACACCAGACGGCGGACTGTGCACAGCATGTGAATCTGCAGCGACTCATGCCACGAACAGATGCACACTGGGTAAGTGACATTTTCCATACCCATCCATCCATCTCACAGGAAATACCTCAGGTTTGTAATACAAGGCAAACATTACCAATTCAAGGTGTTGCCGTTCGGAATAACAACAGCCCCAAGGGTATTTACAAAATGCCTAGCTGTAG
Organism: Pleurodeles waltl; assembly: GCF_031143425.1. NCBI lineage: Eukaryota > Metazoa > Chordata > Amphibia > Caudata > Salamandridae > Pleurodeles > Pleurodeles waltl. The sequence goes on from NC_090440.1 coordinate 1,371,528,363, forward strand.
TAGCAGCTCATATAAGGAGACATCACATGCACATATTCCCATATCTAGACGATTGGCTAATAAAAGCCAACACTCAACGACAATGTCACGTTCACACGCAATACGTAATAGATACTCTACACAAACTAGGGTTTTCTATAAATTACCAAAAATCACATTTGCAACCATCCCAAAAACAATAATACCTGGGAGCAACGCTCAACACACAAAAAACAATTGCCACTCCAAGTCCACAAAGAGTTCTATTGTTTCAAAATATAAGATAAACCATGCAGCCAAACCAACAATACAGTCAGGTTTGTGATGAAACTGCTAGGCATGATGTCATCCTGCATAGCTATTGTCCCAAACGCAAGGCTAAACATGTGGCCCTTACAACAGTGACTAGCAAGACAATGGACGCAGGCACAGGGTCAACTACAAGATCTAGTGTTGATAGACTGCCAAACACACTCTTCGCTTCAATGGTGGAACCCTGTAAATTTAAGCAAAGGGCGACCTTTTCAAGACCCAGTGCCTCACGCCATTATCACAACAGACGCATCCATGATTGGGTGGGGAGCACACCTCAACAATCACAGCATACAAGGTCAATGGGACAATCAGCAAAAACAACTTCACATAAATCACTTAGAACTGTTAGAAGTCTTTCTAGCACTAAAAGCCTTTCAACCCCTTCTAGCCCGCAAACACATTCATGTCAAAGCAGACAATATGACAACAATGTATTATCTAAACAAACAGGGGGGGACACACTCGTCACAGCTTTGTCTCTTAGCACAAAAAAATTGGCATTGGGCAATTCACAACAACATTCGCCTCATAGCACAATATATACCAGGCATTCACAATCAGTTAGCCGACAATCTCAGTCGAGATCACCAGCAAACTCACGAGTGGGAAATACATCCCCAGATTCTACAAAATTACTTCTACCGCTGTGGGACACCAAACATAGATCTGTTTGCAACAAAAGAAAACGTAAAATGCCAAAACTTCGCGTCCAGATACCCACACCCTCAGTCTAAGGGCAATGCTCTATGGATCAGCTGGTCAGTGATATTTGCTTACGCTTTCCCCCCTCTCCCGCTCATTCCTTAGCTGGTCAACAAACTGAGTCAAAACAAACTCAAACTAATACTTATAGCACGAGCGTGGGCTCGCCAACCGTGGTACACCACACTGTTGTATTTATCAGTAGTACCCCACATCAAACTACCAAACAGACCAGATCTGTTAACACAACTCAAACAACGGATCAGACACCCGAATCCAGCATCGCTTAACCTAGCAATCTGGCTCCTGAAGTCTTAGAATTTGGATATCTAAACCTCTCAAAAGAGTGTATGGAGGCCATTAAACAAGCAAGAAAACCCACAACAAGACACTGTTACGCTAAAAAATGGAAAAGATTTGTTTGTTACTGCCAGGCTAATCAAATTATGCGTTAGACGCCTCCACACAAAACATTGTACGTTATTTACTACACTTACAAAAGTCAAATCTAGCCTTTTCTTCCATTAAAATCCATCTCACTGCAATATCTGCTTATCTGCAGATTAAACATACAAAATCGCTTTTTAGAATCCTAGTTATTAAAGCCTTTATGGAAGGACTAAAAAGAATCATACCCCCAAGGACACCACCAGTACCTTCGTGGAATCTTAATATTGTGTTATCACGACTCATGGGCCCACCATTTGAACCCATGCATTCTTGTCAAGTAGCCTTTCTAATAGCCATCACATCACTTCAAAGAGTTAGTGAAATACCGGCGTTTGCTATTCAAGAACCCTTTATTCAAATTCATAAACATAAAGTGGTCCTCCGTACAAATCCACAATTTTGACCAAAAGTCATATCACCGTTCCATCTAAACCAAACTGTGGAACTCCCAGTCTTCTTTCCACAACCAAACTCAGTAGCTGAAAGGGCATTGCATACATTAGACATAAAAAGAGCGCTAATGTATTACATTGACAGAACAAAACAATTTCGTAAAACAAAACAATTGTTCGTAGCTTTCCAAAAACCTCATGCAGGTAATCCTATATCCAAACAGGGCATTGCCAGATGGATAGTTAAATGCATTCAAACCTGCATGCATTCAAACCTGTTACCTTAAAGCTAAAAGAGAATTACCCATTACACCAAAGGCACACTCCACTAGAAAGAAAGGCGCCACAATGGCTTTTCTTGGTAATATACCAATGACAGAGATTTGTAAGGCAGCCACCTGGTCTACACCCCATACATTTACTAAGCATTACTGTGTAGATGTGTTAGCAACACAACAAGCCACAGTAGGACAGGCTGTATTAAGAACATTATTTCAGACAACTTCAACTCCTACAGGCTGACCACCGCTTTTGGGGAGATTACTGCTTTGTAGTCTATGCACAGCATGTGTATCTGCAGCTACACATGCCATTGAACGGAAAATGTCACTTACCCAGTGTACATCTGTTCGTGGCTTAATTCGGTGCAGATTCACATGCGCCCTCCCACCTCCCCGGGAGCATGTAGCCGTTTTAGTTGCGTGTAAATTGTAAATATGTAAATAAATATTCCTTTACTACACACTATGTACATACATTTCTACTCCATTACATGGGCACCTCTAGTATCCTTACTTTACCAACTCCTACTTCACCCTTTGCGGGGAAACCCACATATAGACCTGTTTGCAACAAAAGAAAACGCAAAATGCCGAAACTTCGCATCCAGGTAACCACAAGATCAGTCTCTGGGCAATGCGTTATGGATGAGTTGGTCAGGGATATTTGCATAGGCTTTTCCCCCTCTCCCACTCCTTCCATATCTGGTAAACAAGTTGAGTCAAAACAAACTCAAACTCATACTCATAGCACCAACTTGGGCAAGACAACCTTGGTACACAACACTACTAGACCTCTCAGTAGTGCCTCATATCAAACTACCAAACAGACCAGATCTGTTAACTCAACACAATCAACAGATCAGACACCCCAATCCAGCATCGCTGAATCTAGCAATTTGGCTCCTGAAGTCTTAGAGTTCGGACACTTAGACCTTACACAGGAATGTATGGAAGTCATAAAACAAGCTAGAAAACCAACCACTAGACATTGCTATGCAAATTATTGCCATTATTGCCATAATAATCAAATTCAACCCTTACACGCATCTGCTAAAGACATCGTAAGCTACTTGCTACATTTGCAAAAGTCAAAACTAGCTTTTTCATCCATTAAGATACATCTTACCGCAATTTCAGCTTACCTGCAAATTACCCACTCAACTTCACTATTTAGGATACCAGTCATAAAAGCCTTTATGGAAGGCCTAAAAAGAATTATACCACCAAGAACACCACCAGTTCCTTCATGGAACCTCAACATTGTCTTAACACGACTCATGGGGCCAACTTTTGAGCCCATGCATTCATGTGAAATGCAATATTTAACATGGAAAGTTGCATTTCTAATTGCCATCACATCTCTAAGAAGAGTAAGTGAAATCCAAGCATTTACCATACATGAACCATTTATTCAAATACACAAGCATAAAGTAGTTCTACGGACAAATCCAATTTTTTTACCAAAAGTCATATCACCGTTCCACTGGAATCAAACAGTAGAACTACCAGTGTTCTTCCCACAACCAGATTCTGTAGCTGAGAGAGCACTACATACATTAGACATCAAAAGAGCGTTAATGTACTACATTGACAGAACCAAACAAATTCGGAAAACAAAACAATTATTTGTTGCTTTCCAAAAACCTCATTCAGGAAATCCAATTTCCAAACAAGGCATTGCTAGATGGATAGTTAAATGCATTCAAACCTTTTATCTCAAAGCAAAGAGACAACTGCCTATTACACCAAAGGCACACTCAACTAGAAAGAAGGGTGCTACTATGGCCTTTCTAGGAAACATTCCAATGACTGAGATATGTAAGGCAGCCACATGGTCTAAGCCTCATACGTTTACCAAGCACTACTGCGTGGATGTGTTAACAGCACAACAAGCCACAGTAGGCCAGGCAGTACTACGAACTTTGTTTCAAACAACTTCAACTCCTACAGGCTGAACCACCGCTTTTGGGGAGATAACTGCCTACTAGTCTATGCAAAGCATGTGTATCTGCAGCTACACATGCCATCGAACGGAAAATGTCACTTACCCAGTGTACATCTGTTCGTGGCATGAGACGCTGCAGATTCACATGCGCCCACCCGCCTCCCCGGGAGCCTGTAGCCGTTTCGAAGTTGATCTTGAACATTTGTAAATTTGTAAATATATCACCTTAAACTACATTATGTACATACATGTTTACTCCATTGCATGGGCACTATTACTGTAATACACAACTCCTACCTCACCCTCTGCGGGGAAAACAATCTAAGATGGAGTCGACGCCCATGCGCAATGGAGCCGAAAGGGAAGGAGTCCCTCGATCTCGTGACTCGAAAAGACTTCTCCGAAGAAAAACAACTTGTAACACTCCGAGCCCAACACTAGATGTGTGAAGCCTGTCGAGCGTTTCGGTCGAGGAAGACGCTCAGAGACCGAAGAGCCAGAAGATTGCAAATGGCGTCCACGCCGACAGGACAACATCGGTTCGAGGATGAAGAGGAAGCGTTCTCCATCCACGAGTCGGATTCGGGGGAATCTGACGCCGAAGACATAACAACCGTGAGTAAGACGTCGAAAATTAGGACTCACGAAAAGTCCACAAAAGCCCAGGGGACGCCACTGCCAACAGGCCATGGCTTAACCCCAAAACTAGGTGACCGAGCCAAGGCACCGAAAAAGGGCATGCTGGTGTCGAAGTCATCCGACTCCGGTCGTGATACCGCCACACAGCAACCTCGGAGCCGAGACACCGGCTCCGAGACAATTCGGCGCAGAGACAGCGGCACCGAAGATGTTCGGCACCGAGATACCACGCCGAAATCAAAGAAATCTTCTTCGGAGCCTAAAAAGCCTACCGAAACGGTTTCGGTACCGAAAAAAGCCTCGGAACCGAAAATGAGTTCCTATACAGAGGAACAAGGACTAAACACCCAATTGCATAGATTTGGTGAAGAGCTTCAAACTGTAGAAACTGACTACACTCAAAGGAGGCTTCACATCCAGGAAGACACAGGGAACATAACCACTCTTCCCCCAATCAAGATGAAAAGGAAACTTGTTTTCCAACAAGGGGACAATCAACCACAAGCAAAGGTGGTAAAGAAAGTAACACCACCACCTTCTCCACCACAATCAACACATGCATCACCGGCGCAAACTCCACCACCAACGCACTCACCAGCTCATACCACAATGAGCCAGGATGATCCCGATGCATGGGACCTCTACGACGCCCCAGTGTCTGACAATAGTCCAGACTCCTATCCAACTAAACAGTCACCACCTGAGGACAGTACATCATATGAACAGGTGGTCGCAAGGGCAGCCGAATTCCACAATGTCTCACTACATTCGGAACCTATTGAGGATGACTTTCTCCTTAACACCCTGTCCTGCACCCATAGCCAGTATCAAAGCCTTCCCATGCTCCCAGGAATGCTAAGGCACTCAAAACAAATATTTCAGGAGCCAGTTAAAGGCAGAGCCATAACTCCAAGGGTGGAGAAAAAATATAAGGCACCTCCCACAGACCCAATATTTATTACAACACCACTAACACCGGACTCAGTAGTTGTGGGGGGCAGCTCGTAAAAGAGCCAACTCTCATACATCAGGCGACGCACCACCTCCAGACAAGGAGAGCCGCAAATCAGTGGCGTATCGCCAACTCGCAAGCACTCTTGGCAAGATACGACAGGGCTCATTGGGATGAAATGCAACATCTCATCGAACACCTTCTCAAGGAGTTCCAGAAAAGAGCGCAACAAGTAGTGGAAGAGGGACAAAGTATCTCGAACAATCCGATACGGTCTTCCATGGATGCAGCCGATACAGCTGCAAGGACAATAAACACTGCAGTCACAATACGGAGGCACGCTTGGCTGCGCACTTCTGGGTTCAAACCCGAAATCCAACAGGCTGTGCTCAATATGCCGTTTAATGAACAGCAATTGTTTGGGCCGGAGGTAGACACTGCCATTGAAAAACTAAAAAAGGACACCGATACAGCCAAAGCCATGGGCGCACTCTACTCCCCGCAGAGCAGAGGCACATTTCGGAAGACACCTTTTAGGGGAGGGTTTCGGGGTCAACCCACAGAAACCAACACTTCACAGACCAGACCACCTACCTACCAGGGTCAATATCAAAGGGGAGGTTTTCGGGGACAATATAGAGGAGGCCAATTCCCAAGAATTCGGGGAAAATTTCAAGGTCCCAAAACCCCTCAAAATAAACAGTGACTCACAAGTCACACAACCCCATCACACAACACCAGTGGGGGGAAGACTAAGCCAATTCTACGAATCTTGGGAGGAAATAACAACAGACACTTGGGTCTTAGCAATTATCCAACATGGCTATTGCATAGAATTTCACAAATTCCCTCCAAACGTCCCACCGAAAACACACAATATGTCAAAACAGCATATAGATCTTCTAGGACTAGAAGTTCAAGCATTACTACAAAAGGACGCAATAGAATTAGTACCAAGCCTACAGAAAAACACAGGAGTTTACTCACTGTATTTTCTAATACCAAAGAAGGACAAAACTCTGAGACCAATACTAGATCTCAGAACACTAAATACCTACATCAAATCAGACCACTTTCACATGGTCACATTACAAGACGTAATCCCACTGCTCAAACAGCAAGACTACATGACAACATTTATTTATATATATATATATATATATATATATATATATATATATATATATATATATATATATATATATATATATATATATATATATATATATATATATATATATATACTGGAAGATGCAGGATCACAAGAAAACAACAGCCAGCCGGGGCAAAAATCTGGATCCCAAAGGATACAAAGAGCCACAAGAAAATGTAATATCTAAGAAAGAAGTGACTCAAACAGATGATCTCACTAAAGAACAAAAATATATTTCTACTACAACGTTTCAGCTTCCGCCTTCCTCATGTAGTACAAGATGGTTTTCTCAGTGGCTGCACAGCTGACACTGGTGGATTTTCAAAAAGCATCATGAGTGAAGATTCCAATTGGAATGTGGAGTCAATGCAGTCCTGAGAACTCTTCAGATATGCAGAAATCAAGTGGTACTGTCAGTGATGTTCAGTCCATCTGGATGCAGTGATTTTAAACAGTGGAACATGTTTTAAAGGAAGAACTACTGGACATCAGAGAAATTTTCTGGATGTACCGTTTAAAATCACTGCATCCAGATGGACTGAACATCACTGACAATACCACTTGATTTCTGCATATCTGAAGAGTTCTCAGGACTGCATTAATTCCACATTCCAATTGTCTCTGACACTGTGAAAGAATACAGTTAGGGGCAATAGCTGCTCCCTACTGAACACAGACCACCACTCAGGATATTGCCTTCCTGACATTAAAGCTTTCATGGAAGGTCGTAAACGGGTAATTCCCTCAAACGCTCCCTCCTGGTCCCTAATTTGACCGTAACATTTTCCTCGCTAGGCTTGTACAGGCACCTTTTGATCCATATATCGGAATGTGATAAGGGAGGATTCCACAAAAGGTGTCTACCACCTGTTCCAGCAGCCAGTTAAAATATGTCTGTTATGAACATGTGAAGAAAAATGTGGGAATGGGAGAAACACCAGAGGTACTGGTACAGAATGGCAGCATGGGCAGCCTGATAATGTCTCAGAACCACTGCTGCTGGTTCTCTTAACAAAGACGAATAAGCAATATGAAACTACTATGGGCAAAGATGTATGCAACAGTGTACCAAACACTGGCATTCTCAGTTTACCTTTTAGTCAGCGAGGAAGTGCTATGACTAGCCCTGGACTTGCCAGGAATCTGACTAGGAGCGGAGTATGCTGAAGAGAGGAATATGTGCAGCCTGAGGTGGAGAGGAAGCAGTATGCCAGTGGTAAAATGTTTGTTGCAGCCTCAGCCAGAATGCCTGCGTACTGATGCCACTGAGGTACTGCAGAGTTGTAAAGAGGCAGCACATGGACATCGATTCTGCGAGCTGATCAAGAGGCTGAAAAAGAAATTGAAGTCTGTAAGTTGGGTAAGATGGGGACCCAAAGGAGCCATAGTGGGTTAAGATCAATGAAGGGCTGGTGAGACAGGGAACCAAAAAGGAGTAAAAATAAGAAACAGATTGTGTGATGAACAGGAATTAAGACAATCAAAAGCAGTGAAAGAAAGCCACAACAAATAGTGGGAAATGTTGCCAGGCCCCACTGAGTGAGTGTGTGTATCTTTCATAGTTGCTACTCATGAGGTCATGGATGTCCTAACCCCAGCCCAGAAGTGCCTATAGATCTGATCTCATTTTCACATTCCCATCCTTCACATTTTCCAATCCTGACCTTTATTGAACTTAAGTGGTTGTAAATCCTGCATGATGCTGTGAAAATGCTGCTATTAAGTGTTTTCTTGCTATTTCTAACACCTATAAGCTTGTTTCCAGTATAAATTCTCTCTTGATAAGTAGTATTCCTGGTCGCAGTTACCACTGTTTAGGAAGAGTAAGTGATCTGTAAGCTTTATTATTCAATTAACCCTTTGTGCTGATGCAAAAAAAAATAATTCTACATCACACATACTCTCGTTTCTAGCCAAAGGCGGTATTGCCTTATTTTTTAAAAGCAATTCTTTGTTTGGATTTTGATACCCATAGCAGATAATACATTGTGACACATCATTAGTACTGACGTCTGTGAACCTGCCAACAAATGTTGAACCTTTCCTTATTCATAGGGTAATCTACAGTATGTAGTAGGTTTCTTACTGTACATATGAACTTTACCTGATTTACACTCCCCTCTCAAGATACTACTGGCATGGCCCTCAGTCCATCGGTGCCAGGAAATCTTGTCACCTGGGAAAGTTAATATGCCTGGTATTATGAATCTACATGTGGGATTCTAAGCTGTGGTGCAGACATGGAGTTGATAATGTTTCATTCTCATTAGTGCCCCTCACCATACAGCCGTTTGCATCAGTGGTTATGCCATGCAAGAAATATATATCACTCGCCACCAGAATCAAGTATATAATTGTATTTTGCTCCACATAGACAATTACTGGTGTGCTCACTTGCCAACTGCTTTATGTCTTCAGTGTTAGGGGACTCCAGTTATCTATCATTTTCTCCTCTCTTCAGTTAACCAGTGTTCATAAGATATGTTAGCATCTTGGGTACACAAATCAAGTAGTAGTCTTGAATGCACAATCTGGTGGATGATAGTGGCATGGGTAGGTTTTCAAACATTTCCATTTGACTTAATTACTAGAGGGAAAAGTGAAAGAGAGAATTAAAGACAACAGTGCAGGAAGGATTTACTCATGAGCCATTACTCTGAGTACTATGCCATCTGAGTACAGGGAATACTTAGCTGTGCCTAGAGAAAAGATAATCGTGTATACCCCTGATTTCATCAGAGGCTTAGATAGCCACAGCCAAGTGTTTGAGAATAAGCATGAAAAACAGAGGTGATAGTGGACAGCTGTTACTCATCCCGCAGTTGATAGCACTTGGTCGGGACATTAACCCACTGCAATGAACCTTTGCTGTCTTGGCATTATACAGCCATTTTACCTCAGGGCTGAAATCCTTGACCAACTAAGCCCTCTTGCTTATGAAAGAAGAATCCCTAACTCCACCTGGTCAAAGGCTTTTTTCAGCACCAACTCAATACCCAAAACATGGTCTGAATGGTCCTCAGTCTGGCAAAGACGGTTCAATAGTAACCTTAAGTGATCTCTGGAAGACCTCCTGTATACGTGAGAATCATATGTGAATGAGGGTATCCTGTTGCACAATCTGATGATAAGAATTTTGGTGAAAATGTTTTCGATTGTCATTTATAAGCAAAATATAGCTTCCGCACTTTAGAGTGTTTTTCCCCTCTTTCGGACAGTGTTAAAATAACCTTTTTTGATAATGGCACAAGTGTCCCCTAAAGTTTCTGCCTCATTTAAGGAGGCGTGTGACATCGAGGCAAGTAGTCCTTTGCCAATTTGATAAAGTGCTAGAAGAAAGCCATAATCCATTGTGGATTTGCAAGTGTGTAAGTTTGATATGACACATGAAATCTCTTTAGTAGTGAGCTTGCCTTCTGGGGAGAGCCATACAGTCCTATAGGTTTGACAGCTTAAGGCAGGACAGAAAGGCTTTGGAGCTTAGCATGTTCACAACTGCAATGAGACGTAGCATGTTCCGAACTGCAGTGGGACTCATAGAAGATGGGGAAAGGCCTCAGATCTCCATGGGATGAGCCCATAGGCCTCCATTGTCCATTTGAACAACTGTCATTGCCGTTTAGCTCTCCCATTGATGAAGGTGGAGCCCCCGGAGCCTTCCTGCCTTTTTTCCAGATTCATAGTGTCCCTGCGTCAGCTTCTTCATGGTCTGCAACACCAGGGGAGCAAGTAATTTATCCTGGGGACCAACGGATGGCCCTACTAATTAAACATATTTGCTTAGTGGGTCCAAAAACTCCAATTCCCTGCTGCCACTGTTCTAAAGAAAAGTCTTCACCACATTAATGCCCTGCTCTGTACTCCCACTCGTCTTTAGCTTGCTAGTCCTTACTTCTAGTAATGCACACGTGGAGAGCTGGTTGGGGCCTGGTTTGTGAGATGCTAGAGATTACATCCAGCATTACAGTATGCACAAGTGGCCACCAAAAGGCTGAATTACCCCTTATTCAACCGACAGTGGTGTGGTAAACTGTAGAGCAAGTCAGTAGTTCACTATTACGCTTCCTGGGGCCGTTTTCCCTTACAGTTAGATTACCCGGTCACACCAACATGTTTTCAGCAAGGAACTATTTGGTGATTGTAATGACATACCAGTGTTCTGATGAGGCCTTGATCCTCAGGAATGAGTGAATGGGATGTCCATAGTCCTCGAATGCTGTTATGAGCCACTGCTCTTCTGAGTCCGGTGTTCAACTTCTCCTCCCACAGCCACAGTACTATATAGCTCTGTGCTCTTGCTATGGAAGGCAGCACTAGTGCTGACTCGGAACACAGGAACATAGGAAAACTCACACTGTCCATGCCTCCACAGCTGAACCTGATTATCTAATTGCTGCATGGAAAGGTCCTACGCTGATGAACTAGGTACAGAGTCACAACGAGCATAGTGATTGGAAGGGATCTAAAAGGGACTGAGCAGGAGGTGCTGCATACGATGACAATGTGAGGAACAGGGATGGACTCCATAGGAACTTCAGGTGCAGTACTGGTTTCCCACATCTCACACACAGCAAAATCAGAGGGCAGCCACCTCGAGTGTGGCCAAGGTCTGCGTATATAATTTCATGTTAAAAAGCTCATAAAGTTAGTTTTTTTTACCCACAACATATTCCTTCTCTACCAGAAAAATCCCTAACACATATTAGATGGATCATCGTGCTCTGTGTGAACCAAATCAATACTTTACAAAAGCCATAACACCCTTTTTTGTATTTCAAACTTGAAGGTCGATTGAGAGATGCATTCTGATATGATGTGCCAAAGCTAAACGTGTACCCGGTGTGTCACACCTTGGGCATAATCAACTTTGGGAAATGGTGCAGAATGACATTCCCAGGAACCATTCCACTGACAGATATTTGCAAAGCTCCCACATGATCTTCTTTCCATATACTGACCAAACACTAATATGTAGATATTCACACCAGACAAGAGACGTTAGTTGGTCAGTTTGTGCTAAAAACTGTTCTAGACTTGTTTCACCTTTGTTCACAAACCATTGAGTTAGTGATTTACGTACTGCTTTTCAGTCTATGCACAATATATGATGTACAGTTATGCATGCGGTAAACGTGAGTCGCTACTTATTGTATTACTTTGATTACAGCTTATAGTTCTGTAGATGCACGTGCGCCCTACCAACCTCTCTGGATGTACGCATGGTATATAGTAGTCTGGACACATTTTGTGCATTCTCACTAAGTTTGGCAATATTTCTGTAGAGCACACGGTTTCCCTTTCCTTCAACAAACATACACTTAACTCTTTGTTGAAAAACACAACCTGAGGTGAGTCCGTGTCCTAATGTATTGTGAGTTACAGGGAGGCTACACAAGTCACCTCTTAACCAAAACTCCTTTGACGAAAAGCAACCTCTAATGTCCAGACCCCAGTTCTAGCAGGCCCAAGTGTGAACTACATTTGAATCTACAGTACCACAAGTTTCTGAGTGTTACAGGTGTGGTAATGTTTTTCTTATTGCTTTCTACCAATGAAGTCAGTACTCTTCAGAGGGCTGCAGCATCTGATTGGACAACACATTACCTGTCGATTGGTCATTCCAATTGGTAGTTGAAACATAGAAATAAAAAAGGACTGGCAGGCCCGCTCAATCGTCAGTATACTTAGATCCTTCATATTAAAATGTCTCAGTAGAGCCAAATTATTTTGTAATGCAGCCTGTGAGATTTTGGATGACCATTAAGTTAATGTCTTTACCATGGTATGGTCAAGAAGTCACTGACAGTGACATTGAAGATCCTGGCCAGTCACCATAATTGAGATGTCAGTGATGCCAGAGATTTGGTCTGTCTTTAAATGCAGCCACAATTAAGTTAAGGGATATCTGGGATGTTTCCTGGCCTCAGCAGGGGATGCTTGGCCACCCCCTAGAGTTCCTTTTCTGTATTAAAGGTAAACTGGGCTTTTGCTGAATTTAAGACACCCGAAGAGATTTAGCATCATTCATCTTGTTGATCTCCATGGAAATTGTATTTTTGAAATCCATTTGTGTAGACTAATATGGCCAAATGCAAACAAGAAGCTTGTCACAAAAAAGTTAATTCCAACTTTAGAGAAAGACAGGAGTTCTATGAGGCCATGGGCCTCATTTTTGGGCAGTCCAACTGCAGTGGCGAGCTTGGGGCCCTGCGTAGCCTGAAGGTGCCCCTTCGGGTTCCGTGCAGGCGCAAGGGGCACCCATGGATCCATTGCTGAATCTGGTGCCAGGCATACCACCTCGACCTTCCCCAGTGCTAGTTCGGACGTCGATGCTCCCAATGTTGTCCAGGCGGCACCGCCCCCATCCTCATTGCCAACTCATAGATGGAGCCGGATGGGTCGTATGACGCCGACTCTGGCACCGGCAGGCGTCTTGCTCCCTTTGTTGGATCCTAAGTCTTATTCCTGTGGGCTAGGTTACGGTGAGGCTAGGGAGTTCTCGCTGGACCCTTTAAAATAGCAGCTCCAAGACTCCATGGACTGGCATATGGACCTGGGTGAAGTCAATGGACTGGATATCTCCCAGAAACTAGCATGCTCTCTCCCCATACTGTGGCTTTGGAGGCAGGAGCTTCATATTCAGTGGTGGTGCGGAGAGCAGCCGAGGTCCTGGACCTTGAGCTGCCTAGGTGGCATTCGGTACTAACGTCCTGACAGCGGTGCTTCAGCCTGGGGCATCGTTCTCTGAACCCCTGTTCACATTTAATGAAGCCCTTACGGATGTCCTACTGTGTACCTGTTCCAAACCTAGCACAGGGGCTCCTATGATCAGGACAATTGCCCGCTGCCATTGCCCTACATTGGGTAAGGGTTTATGGGCACAACCCCCCACCCCTAAGAGCTTGGTTATCCAAACCTCCACCTCCCAAGGTGCGTTCCATTCCACACCCCCAGATAGGAAATTCAAGAGTCTGGACTCACTTAGGAAGAAGACCTTTTCTTCTCCCAGCCTGGCATCGTGGTCCGTGAGCACTGCATTCTTTTTGGGTCATTATTCCTATTCACTGTGCAATATTTTGCGCAAGTGCTGCCACAGGTCCCGGAGCAGGCCCAGGCTGTACTTGCCCAAGTTGCTGATGGGAGAGACTCAGCAAAGTTCACAACCCGATGTGGTTTGGACACGACCGACTCACAGGGCAGAGTGGTTGCCTCGAAAGTGGCTTTGAGATGCCATGCCTGGTTGAGGACCTCTGGCTTTTTGGGGGATGTCCAAGCTAATTTTATGGACATGCTATTTGATGGCATGTGTCTCTTCAGAGAGAAAGCAGACACTGTGCTCAAGCGTTTCAACGATTCTCGTGCTATGGCCAGGCCACGTCTGATTTCCCCCCCCCCCCCCCCCCGCCCCCCTCCACCCCCCCCACCCCCCGCTACCGCGCCATGCATGTTACTCAGCCTTGCATGGCTGGGGACTTGGGATCCACTTTCCTCGTGGATCAGGATGTGAGCAGTCTGGCCCGTATACCGCCCCCCCTCCCTCTCCGCCACCCCCTTAAAGCCAGGCATTCCTAGTCTGACCCTTCCCCACCAGAGACCACTGCAAGGCAGATTCCGCCATCACCTGCTCTGCTGGGAGCCCATCACATCAGGCAGGTGGGTTTTGCAAATAGTCTGAAGGGATGGCTCCTCCCCCTTTGAGGCTAATCCTCCATCCATGCCACCATCCAACAATTGGATGACAGCTGATCACTTGGCACTTCTCTGAGGGGGCGTTACGGCTCTTTTGGCCAGAGAAGGGTCCCTATGCCAGAAGTAGGTTGTGGTTGTTAGTCCCGCTATTTTATGGTGCCCATAGAAGGGGCAAGGGTCTCCTTCCTATCCTGGACCTTAGGTCCTTTAATCTCTTTCTTAAGGAGTTCAAAATGCTCACTCAGGCTAAAATTCTATCTGCCCTGGACCTAGGAGACTGTATCGTAGCTTTGGGTTTGCAGGATGCATACCTTCATATTCCCATCCTGCCTGCCCACAGACATTACTTGCGGTTCACAGTAGACCACAAGCACTTTCCGTTCACTGTGCTCCCCTTTCATCTTACCAGTGCCCCATGTGTGTTCACCGAGGTGAGGACGGTGGTCGCAGCTGATCTGCGCAGATCAGTGGTTCCATTCTTCCCCTATCTTGATGACTGACTGTTGAAGGCAGGCTCATCCCAGGCTGTCCTCTCCGACCTCCGGTGGACCTCCTGCATTCACTGGGGTTCACTATAAACATGCCAAAGTCACACCTGACGTCCTCTCAGATGCTCCCTTTCATCTGAGCTGTTTTGGACACAGTGCAGTTCAGGCTTATTGTCCCCAGCAGTGAGGACAGGCAATGATACAGATGTTTCAGCCTGGCCTCATGGCCTCTTGCTGGTGACGCATGCCAGATGGAACTTGCAGGCTCTGCAGTGGGACCTAAAGTTCCAGAGGGTACAGCATCAGTGGAATCTCTCTAATATGGTACACACCTCAGAGGGAACTGCAAGAGATCTGCAGTGGTGGCTAAGGAACTGTGATTGGGTCAGAGGCAGATCCCTCTCCCTTCCCCACACAGATCTGACAATAGTGACAGATGTGTCACTCCTGGGATTGGGTGGCCACCTGGGAGAGGCAGAGGTCAGAGGCATCTGGTCTCTGGTAAAGTCCAGGCTCCACATTAACCTGTTGGAACTCTGGACGATCAGACTAGCATTAAAAGCATTTCTTCCTTCTCTCAAAGGCAAGGAAGTGCAAATGTTCACGGACAACACAACCGCCATGTGGTACTGCAAAAAGCAAGGCTGGGTGGGGTCGTAGACCCTTTGTCAAGAGGCTTTACGCCTCTGGACATGGTGAAACAGCAAGGTATTTCCCTGGTGGTTCACCATCTTTCAGGCTCTCTGAACACCAGAGCGGACAAACTCAGCTGTCAATGCATAGTCAATCACGAATGACGTCTCCATCCGGAGATCCGGAGGTGGCACAAGATCTCTTTCAGCAGTGGGGAGAGCCTTGATTAGATCTGTTTGCTTCCGCAGAGAACATGCAATGTCAGCAGTATTGTGCATTAGAGTTTCCAAGGTGGCAAGCACTCAGTGACGCTTTTCATCTCCAGTGGAACTCAGGCCTCCTGTAGACCTTTCCATCTATACCACTTCTGTCAAGAGTTCTCAAGAAGATCAGTAATGACTGGGCCCAAGTAATCCTTGTGGCTCCGGACTGGGCAGGAATAGTTTGGTATCCTGAGCTATTGAGCTTGGCCATCGATCCTCAGGAGGATCTTATGTCTAAGCAACAGGGGAGTGTTCTCCACCCAAACCTGCCCAGTCTCTTCCTTATTGCGTGGAGATTGGGCAGTGGCAGTTGACAGCTTTTGTCCTTCCTCCCGAAGTCGGAGACGTTATCTTGACAGCCAGGCGTCCTGCCTGTTGAAATAAGTTTGTGGCATGGTGCACAGACAAGTCTGTTGACCCTCTCTCTGCCCCTCTTTCCGAGGTTCTGTTGTTTATCCATTATTTGGCCCAGCAGGGCTCTGCTATTGACAAGCTCAAGGGTTATTTGTCTGCTATCTATGCCTTTTAAGATTTCCTGATTGTAGGAGACTGGCTCAATTTATGATAGAGACTTAAAGGTGAGGTACCTTGTACTGAGCCTAGGCAGCCCCTAGTGATAGTGTAGGAGGTTCTAGATAACCAGAGCTCTCAAAGGGTGGCTGTGGAGAGCAGCTAAGGCTTATTCAGGAGGGTGTAAAACTGTTGCGAATACCACATAGGTCTGTCAGTGATGTACACACAGGAATGAACCCCACCAGTGTTAGAAAAATAATGTATTATTTACTATAAACAAAACTCTAACTTTGGTATATCTCCTAACCGCAGATATGAACGTACAAAAATATACTTAGAAGCAGGTAAGTAAAAGCATAAAATAACATGGGTCCCTATGAGGGGGCCAAACCATATATTAAAAAAAAAAACATAGAATGCTAAAATCACTGCCAAACGAAACTACCACCCAAGGGCCCTTAGGACAGGGGAAGTACTAAAACACCATAGGAAAGTAAGATAGGATTCCGCAGGTGCCCGTGTGCAGAGTTGTAACCCCAGGTCAGTGTCCATAAGATAACATAGGGAAGTCGCAGTTGCAGTTTTTGAGTTTTAGGACCCTTCCCAAAGGACTTTGAGGAAACCCATTGGAACAAGGGAGATTCAAGAGTGCCCCCACCCATTGATTCCCAAGAGAGGTGGAGAACCTACACTAGGGAGCCCAGGTGCTTAGGGATGAAGTAGTGTTGGAACCTCCTGTTGAGGTCTGTGGGGGACCTCAGGTGTCCAGCTGCTATCGTGAATCGTGTACCAGGTCAGTGGAACCAAAAGAAGAGGAGTTAAGGAAAGAGGGGACAGTGCCCACACCACCCAGGGGTGCCACGACGGTGCAGTGGGCAATGCTTACTTTTGTTGCTGATGCTTTCTTGTCGGATGTTGGTCAAAGAAGTGCAGCTGTAGAATCCACGCAATGAAGGTAGATCCCAGGAGTTGTCCACGAGCTGTCCCACGTCAGTCGTCGAATTGCAGGGGAGTCAGTCAGCAGGGCCACCAACAAGCCTTGGCAAATGCAAGAAAGCGTTGCACAGAGTGCTGCAGAATTTAGGGGACCAGCGATGTCAAGGAGGCTCTACCTTTGCAGGTAAACCAAGGCCAGTCCTGAGCAAGCAGGAATCGATGGTGCCCCCCAGCAGGACCCTCTGCCAGCAGGCCCAGGGAGGCCTTGGCAGTACAGCATAGAGGGATGCCCACGTTTCAGGAGTTGCAGGGAGGAAGTCGTTTTTGGAGCTGTGTAGTCTGAAGGCTGGCGCTTCTTGAAGCTAGGAGGTCTCTGGACTGGAGAGCCAACACACCTTGGCAACGACAAACAGATGCAGTACACAGGGGTTCTGACCAAGCCGCTACCACGGAGGTCCACGGACTTCTCAGTTGCAAAGAAGACATATCAGACCTCTGGGGAGCCACAGAACCACCACCTGTGTTGTAGAGCAGAGTCCATGGGACAGCACAATCCATAAACCGGTCATCGACGTTGATGTGCCTGCAGATGCAGAGGAGTAACTCCTTCTCTCCAATGGAGGTTACTTCTTGCTGTCATAAATGCTTACAGGGCTGTTGGAGAAGTCTTGCTGAACTTGGACACAAAGTTGCAGTAAGAGCCCTCCTACTGGTTACAGTCTTGCTGTAAGTCCCAGCGAACACCAGCAGTGGTTCCTGTGTCCAGGTTGCAGAAGTGTTGTGCAGAGGAGACTTTCGGATGGATCTTGAAGCCTTGCAGAGGAATCTTGGGCCCCATCCTCAGGAGATCCCTTAAGTAACCCAGGAAGGGAGTTGGGCACTTTCTTCAATGACCCACTGTAGGAAGCTGGCCTGGTGTGTGGTGGGTACCTAAGGTACTTATACCAGGTCCAGGTATCCCCTATTAGTGTAGGTCAGGCAGTGTCTAGAAACCACGCTCTCTATAGGTAGCTGTGGCTGAGCAGCCAAGGCTTACCTGGAAGACATGCAAAGCTCGTGCAATACCACTGTAGTCACACAGCACTTAAAACACATGAAAGAAAACTCAGTGTTCCAAAAATAAAGGTACTTTATTTTAGTGACACAATACCAAAAGTACTAGTGCGGCAACCCTCCAATAGGAGGTAAGTGACACACTAAATATATACACTAGTTACCAGAAATAGGCATAGAATGTGATAGAAAACAGTGCAAATGCAATTAGACAATACTGATCCTAGGGGGAGCCCAAACCATATACTAAAAAATGGAATGCCAACACAGGACCCCCTCCTAGGTAAGTGGAATGTGTATAGGGGAAGTGGGGGTGATAGGAAACTCCAAAGGTAAGCACCACAGTGCCCTAACGACCAGGAGAAAAGGAGTAAGTTAGTAGATTTTCCCCAAACCACCCAAAAGGAAGGAAAAGAAGAAAATACAACACCCAGACAAGACTGCAAGTAACCAGTGGTGGATTCCTGAAGAGGAAGACCTGTGAAAGAAGGGGACCAAGTCCAGAAGTCACAGAAGAGTCCAGGAGGAGTAGAGATGCTACTACCCACCCTGCTGTGGATTCAGGAGTTTGTCGATGGTGATGTGAAGAAGGTCAGCACTGCAGCCCTGGAGTCGGTGAAGAGTTCCTGAAGGATGCTGACGACGTCCCACGCTGGAAGAAGAATTGCTGTCAAGTTCTTATGCAAGGATTCCACCAACAAGCCTTGGCAAATGTTGCGTTTGGCGGAAAGTGGAGCTGCTGGGGACCAGCAAGGTCCAGGAGGACTCAACCCGGGAGGGGAGTCACAGGAGACCCTCAGTGACACAGAGCCCACAGGAGCAGTGGCAGCACCCACAGGAGTCCCACAAGAAATGCTGGGGGCTGGAGCTACACTTAGCATGAAGATCTCTTGGAGGAGATGCAAACAAGCCTTGAAAGCTTCAAGAGACGCAGTGCATGGGGAACAGTCCTGCGTGGAAAGGCAAGGGCTTACCTCCACCAAAGTTGGACAGCCGGCAGAGAGGACCAAGAGGACTACTCCAGACTACCACCTGTAATGCAGGATCCACGCATCTCAGGATGAGAGGAGAGCCACGCAGCTAGTCGTCGTTGCAGTAGGTGCCTGCGGATGCAGGGGAGTGACTCCTTCACTCCAAGGGAGATTCCTTCTCCCTTCTCGTGCAAACTGAAGACTTTCCGTCCTCAGAGGATGCACAGCCAGTGAAATGTTGCATAAGCTGGAAGGAGCTGTGGAAACAATGTTGCAAGAAGCGTCTTCTTTGCGGATGCAGATTGTTGGTTCCTGGAGGGTCCAGTTGCCAGAAGCCGAAGTAAGGTTGCAGAGGAGTCCTGCTGTAATCTTACAAGCCGAATCTGAGGGCCCACCCAAGAGAGAGACCCTAAATAGCACTGAAAGTGGGATTGGTCAACTAGCCAGGTGAGCACCTACCAGGAGGGGGGGCTCTGATGTCTCCTGCCTGGCCACTCAGGTACTCTGAAAGGTGTCTGCCAACCTTGGATTCAAGATGGCAGAATCCAGGGACCCTCTGGAGGAGCTCTGGGCACGACATCTGGGGTGGTGATGGACAGGGGAGTGGTCACTCCCCTTTCGATTGTTGGGTTTCTCACCAGAGCAGGGGCTTGAGGTCGCTGAACCGGTGTAGGCTGGCCTATGCACGGAGGACACCAAATGTGCCCTTCAAAGCATGCCTTTGGCTTGGGGAAGGCTACCCCTCCAAAGCCTTGTAACACCTGCTTCCAAAGGGAGAGGGTAGTACCCCCCCCACTCCCAAAGGAAATCCTTTGTTCTGCCTTCCTGGGCTTGAGGTGTTCAAGCAGCAGGAGGGCAGAAACCTGTCTGAGGGGTGGCAGCAGTTTGGGCTGCCTGCAAAACCCTGGAAGACTGTTAGGAGCAATGCTGGGGGTCCTCTAAGGAGTCCCCAGAGTACATGGAATCATACTTCCAATACTGTCAACAGTATTAGAGTATGATTCTGACATGTTTGATACCAAACATGCCTAGGTTTGGAGTTACCATTATGTAGCTGGAGATAGGTAGAGACCTATGTCTAGTACATGCATAAAATGGCGTCCCTGAACTCAAGAACTCCATGAAAATGGCACTGGAGTACGTGGGGCAACACAGCTAGTGCAGTGGTGCCCTCACACACACACATGCTTGCACCCTGCCCTCTGGGCTACGAGGGCCTGCCATAGGGTGACTTATAGTGACCTTGTGCAGTGACCTGTAGTGAAAAGGTTGCATGCAATGGCAGGCCTGCAGAACACTTTGCATGGGCTCCCCATGGATGGCATAATACATGCTACAACCCATGGGGGTCCCGTGGTACCTCAATGCCCTGGGTACCTTATACTAGGGACTTACATGGGGGCTCCAGTATACCAAATGTGGGGGTGAAAATGGTACAAGTTAGAAGGGGAGAGAGCATAATTACTGGGTTCCTGGTAGGCAGGATCCCTGTGAACACAGCCAAACACACTGACAACAGGCAGAAAATGTTGGTAACCATGCCAAGAAAGAGGGTACTTTCCTACACCCGACTTATCGGGGGGAGTGGGGTGGGGAGGAAAGGGGTGTTCAGGAACATCACCCAGCTGGATAAACCAATCAAATGGTCCCAGGGGTCTCTACTCATCTTATTTACAAGCTAGCGGAATCAAGTGACCACCTGACAGAGCTCCTAGGGGAGAAGCAAGACAGGGTATGGTCACTTCCCTGTCCTTCATGTGGTTTCGTGCCAGAGCAGGAGTCAGGGCTCCTGCAGTGGAGTAAACCGGTTTATGCAAGGAGGGCACCAAATGTGCTGTTCAAAGCAGTCTGGTGGTGCTCAGAGGCACCTCACCCCAGCCAGTGACACCTATTTCTGTGGGAGAGGTGGTCCCACCTCTCCTCTACGAGAAAAACTTTGTTCTACCTTCCCCTTTCTGAGTTAGGCTCAGCAGCAGGAGAGCAGAAAAGTGCCTGGGGTCAGTAGCAGAACGGGCTGGCATGCAGACCCTGCAAGCCTGTACAGGCAGAAATGGTGGATCTCCTAGGGAACCTCCAGAGTGCATGGTATCATGCAACTAGCATTGTAGTTGGTGTAGTTGCATGATTCCAACATGTTTGATACCAAACATGCCTAGGTTCGGTGAAGGCATTATGTAGTTGGACGTCTCGTGTTGACCAGTCTCCTCTACATAACTTAAGATGGCTTCCCTGCACTTAAAAAGCCCAGAAAACGGAGTCTGGGGTTTGTAGGGTCACTTTTGCTCATGCAGGGATGCCCTCACACTGAGAACCATGCACCCTGACCTTGGGTTGAAGGGCCTACCTTAGGGGTGACTTATAGGGTCATAGTGCAGTGACTGTGTTATAAGGTAAACCTTATATCTGGGGTGAAAAGTGCATGCACAATTTCACACAGGCTGTAATGGCTGGCCTGTAGTCACAGTTTGCATGGGCCCCCATGGGTGGCACAATACATGCTGCAGCCCTTGGGGGACCCCTGGTGTACCAGTGCCATAAGTACCTAAGTTCAATATACTAGGGCCTTACATAGGGTGCACCAGTATGCCAATTAAGAGGTATAAAAGTTACTTATAAACTAAATTTAGGGGCGAGAACACTGACACTGGTGTCCTGGTTAGCAGGATCCCAGTGAACTACAGTCTAAAGATACTGACACCAGGCAAAAAGTGGGGGCAACTTTGTCAGGAAGGTGCTACTTTCCTACACTGATCAACCTTCTTTGTTTAAGTCTCCTGTTGTTTCTAGGTGTCTCAAAGGGAAAGGGCTTACTCATGATTCCTCCATCCCCATTCATTATGCCTCAATGGGATTTGAATTTGGTTCTGACATCCCTTATGTGCGCTCCTTTTGAGCCTCTCCACAATTGTCCTTTCTGGCTTCTCACTTTGAAGACAGCCTTCCTTGTGGCCATTACATCTGACTGCAGGGTGAGTGAGCTGCAGGCATTGTCATCTAAGCCATCCTACCTTTACTTCTATACTGACAGAGTGGAGCTTCACACTAGGGCCTCTTTCCTGCCAAAAGTGGTCACGCCCTTTCACGTAGGCCAATCTTTCACCTTGCCTACTTTTTATGCCCCCCCCCTCATCGTTCTACGGAAGAGGAGAGACTCCACTGCCTGGACCCAAAAAGAAAAGTGGTGCCGGCATAGAGTGCATAGCCGTAGTCTTACTTTCTGCTGACGAGCACCTGGGTGACTGTTCTCCTGGACTTGATCGGGATCCATTTGAAAATCTTTCTGAACAGGCAGTGTGTGTGGATGCATGGGGATTAGACCGTGTTGACTTGTTGGTTCATTGAGGGTGAGGAGTCTGATGATGCTGCGGTTGCACCTGTGGTCTGGAGTGGGAGTGGGGGTGGGAGTGGGGGTGGGAGTGGGGGTGGGAGTGGGGGTGGGGGTGGGGGTGGGGGTGGGGGTGGGAGGAGTGTAGTTTCGAGCGTTGACTGCCACCAGGAGTCATCCCAGACAGAGTGGGTGGAAACCAGGATGAGGACCTCGCTTTTGTCCAAGTTGAGTTTCAGGCAGCTGACCTTTATCCAGGCGGTGGCTGCCTTCAATTAATTGTTGAAGTTGCTTTTTGCGGTTGTAGGCTCGTTGGTGAGTATAGGAATCAGCTGGGTGTTGTTGGCATAGGAGAATGATTTTGAGTCCTCGGTTTCTGATGATATTTGCGAGCGGGCCCTGCAGATGTTGAAAAGGGTCAGCCTCTGGGAGGAGCCCTGAGGAACTGTAGCTGATCTCTGCCGTTTTTGAGGAGAGTGGTAGGAGCCTGACTGTCCTGGCAGTGAGGAAGGAGCAGATCCATTCTAGGGCTTTGCTGCAGATGCCAGTGTCGTAGAATCTATTGCAGAGGGTGTGGTGGGAGACTGTGTCAAAAGGTGACGGAGAGGTCCAGGAGGATGAGGGCTGCGGTGTCACCTTGTTTGAGGAGTGTACCGATGTCGTCCGTTTTTGCAGATAGGGTGGTCTCGGTTTTGTGGTTGCTTCTGAAACCTGATTGGGAGTGGTCCAGGGTGTGGCTGGTTTCAATGTGGAGGCCGTGCTCGGTTTGGTGAATTCTTTGATCACGGCGAAGAGTTCTTTGTTGTTATGTGCATTGGCGTTCCTGAATGGCCGTTTTCTTTGTGCTTCTGATGAGGTGGTGGTGTGTGGTGACAGGGGTTTTGAAGGCTATGTGGTCAGCCAAGGACTTGCTGTTCCTCCCTCTGCTCTATGCTGTCTGCAGGTGCGCGTGGACCCTTGGAGGTTGGGGAGAACCAGTTGGCTTTCTTGGGAGGATGCTTGTGGGAGGGTTTCCAGGGAGGAGACCGGGCCAGTGTGTTGGTGCAGTCGGAGATCCATTGGTGAAGATTGCTTGCTAATGTGTTGGTGGCTGGCGGTGGTGTTTGGTGGAGGGCGGTGGCAAGTTGATCTTCAGAGATCTTGTTCCAGCTTCTTCGTAGGTGGCGGTGGGCACGGTGGTGTTCGGTGGGTTTGGTGAAGGAGAAGTGAACGCAATGGTGATTGGTCCAGTGCAGTTCGGAGGTGTGAGAGACAAGTATGTCGTTGCTGGCGGAGAGTGGGGGGTAGAGCATATGTCCTGCTGAGTGGGGTGGCGAAGTGACCAGTTGTTTGAGTCCCAGGGTGGCAAGGTCTCTAATAGGGAAGATGTATTGCAGTTGTGGAGGTTTTCCAGGTGGAAATTGAAGTTGTTGAGGAGCATGTAGTCCGTTGAGGTGAGAGCATGGTGTGCGATGAAGTCAGCTATGGTTTTGGTGAAAGGGAGACCGGGTCCGGGGGACTGTAGATGAGGGAGTTGCGAAGGGTGGTGTTCGGGTTGGTCTGTATCTGTAAATGGAGGGGCTTCATGCTGGGAGAGTGTTCGTCTGCACTATTGGTGAGTCTGAGGGTGTTTCTTTGAACGGTGGCGATGCCTCTTCCTGGTTAGTTGATACGGTCCTAGTGTATGATTTTGTACTCATCAGAAATGGTGGTGGCGATGTATGGGGCTGAGGTGTGGGGTCATCCAGATTTCCGTGAAGAAGGTGACGCCTGGAAAGATAAGCATGTCCCAGATCTCCACCGCATGTTTGAGGGAGAGTGTAGTCGGTGTTCTTTTAGAGCTCTGTGCTTCTGGCGTTTAAAGTTGTGAAAAGAAACATGTCTGTGCGCCAGGGTGGTGCCTACATGGTACACGCAACTTCCTACCCGGAGTATCCGACTGTAGAAAATACCCTCTTTTTGGCATGGTTACCCTCATCTTTTGCCAGCTGCCTTTATGTTTTGACAGGTTTCACTGTGATCTTGTAAACCAGGATCCCAGGAATTGTGCTCTCTCCCTCTAAATTTGGTTGCTTAAGACTTTGCACACCCTACAGTTGGCATACTGGTGTCCCCATGTAAGTCCATAGTATATGGTACTTAGGTGCCCAGAGCGTTGGGGCTCCCGGTGTTCCCTATGCGCTGCAGCATGTATTACACCAACCATGGGAGCCCATGCAAAATGTGTCTGCAGACCTGCCATTGCGCTCTTTGTGAAAAGGTGCATGCACACTTTCACTACAGGTCATAGTAAGTCACCCCTGTGGTAGGCTATCCTAGCCCAGAGGGCTTGGTGCAGGTACCTGAATGTGAGGGCACCCCTGCATGAGCAGAGGTGCTCCTACGAGCTCCAGCTCCATTACACTGGACTTCGTAAGTGCAGGGAAGCCATTTTACCCGTGCACTGGACACAGGTCACTATCTGTGTCCAGCTACATAATTCTAACTCCGAACCTGGGTATGCTCGGTATCAAACTTCTCAGAATTATAGCCCAATACTGCTGCCAAGGGTTGTTTGTTGCTCCTCCTCCAAGGGATCTTCAGGCTCTGTGTAGCCCCGGCCTCCAGCACTTCTTTTGCCTGCTGCTTTAGCGACGCGAGACATTCCTCCAGGTGTGCTGCGTGGACCTCACTCAACTCCTGTGCCTGCTGCCCATGGATCGCCTGTTGAGGCTGCCTCCTCTTCTTGTGTCTTTCCCAGCTGCCAAGGGTCACCCCTAACTCCCCTTTTCGGGTCTAGTCCACTGGCCTTGCTGGTCCTCTTCAGCCTTGAAAACCTTCTTCCGACTCTTGCATTTGCCAATGATTGTTGGTGATTATCCAACACCACTGGCTGACTGCATCATGACCACTGGTGTGGGACATCACTTGCATCACTTCTGGAACTCCTCTTCAGCTCCTGTGCTGTACTGCTGACTTTCTTTGTCCACCGTCGACCTGGTCCTGCATCCACAGAAGGGTGGGTAATGGCTCCTACCACAACCAGACAGTCCAACTCGAACTGGGTTTGGTCCCCTTCCTTTGCAGGACCTCGTCTGTCAGGATCCACCTTTGGGTCCTTCCAGTCTTAGTTGTGTATTGCACAATCCTTTTCCAAAGTCTTCCTGTTTAGTTTGGGGAAAACCAGGTACTTACTTGTCCTCTCCTGGTCGCTGTGGGGAACCCTGGTACTTATCTTTTGGGGTTCCTAGTTCCTCCAGCTCCCTTCTTTTGATTCTGCATCCTTGGGTGGGGGACTGCCTTTCACATTCCACTTTTTTAGTATATGGTTTGGCCCTCCCTAGGGCCCTCACTATCTTCTATTGATTTTACCAATGCCTATTGCTTTCTATGCTGTTTACTGATTGCTAATGTGTATATAATAGTGTGTTTACTTACCACCAGTTGGGGTATTTTCTATACATTATTTTAATATTTGTGTTAGCATAATGAAGTATTTTTATTTTTGTAACACTGTGTGGTTCTTTCATGTGTGTAAGTGCTGTGTGACTATAGTGGTATTACATAAGCTTTACATGTCTCTTGGATACGTCTTGGCTGCTCATCGACAGCTACCTCTAGATAGCCATGGCTTCCTAGACACTGCCTACACTTCAATAGTAGGGCATACCTGGACCTGATATAGAGTAGTAACACCACAGGTGTTCACCACACACCAGGACAGCTTTCTACGCTGACCTAGGATGCTGAACGGATCGACGCCACCTAACGACGCACAGGGGTACTATTTGAGAAAAATCTCTGGATTTAGACTGATGCCTGGGGAAATTCTACGGTAAGGAATCTGCAACTAGATATGGCCTTACCAGATAACGCATTATCGAAGATAAGTAACTTGTCCATCAAGTGGTAGGATGGGGTTGAGATCAAATCACAAAACGGAAGGCTTGTGCAGCGCAAGTTAGTATGTAACCAATTCAAATTCCAAAACTAGTCTTTTTGGTAAGTAAGTGTTCTCATTGGTTAGATAAAGAGGAAAATGAGGACAGGCTTGAATGCTTGCTTATGTTTTTTCTACACCTTGTACTAATTATCATTGAACACTGAAATGGATGAAAACATGTTCCGTTCCATTGCCATGTCACAAAGTTTTAGCTTTTTATGCACTGATACAGTGGACCTATTTTTCGAACTGCAACTGGTCTTCTCTCTACAGTGTAAAAGACCTTCACACTAATAATGTGTCCATTTTAGACTTCACTCACTTCCCTTGTTTCTCTTCACTTTACATTTAGCTTTGAAATGCATTCTCGGTCACACCACCAACCACAGGTTGCCCTCCTTCTGTACACAGCAGCATCAGAGTGCCAAAGATCAGCCTTTAGCAAACACGCTTACGTGGTTGGCAAAAGCCAGACTTAAGCCAACACGCTTTCATGTTTCATAGGCGATTCTCTTTATCCCTCTCATTTTTAGGTCTCACCAACCTGACAGTGTAAGCTGTATGGTTGGAGAAGACCTTTGGTGGATTTACCAAACATTAGAGGCCTTACAGCCCACCCATTGCTTATTTTATTGGTTGGCTTTATCTCCACTCTTATTTATGAGCTTTTTATTCTTTGGCTTTCCTTGTCCCATCTTGTTTGTCCCTCCCCTGGAGCATAGGCTCTTTACCACCCTTTACTTAGCTGACTTTTATCCTTTCACTCTTCACTTTTATGGAGCTCCTTTTTTTTGTTTAAGCATCCCATGATAGTGCATATGTTTTCCTGCTCTCTCCTTTGTGTACTTTTTCCATCCGCATCCTGCCATGTACGGTGTTGCTCCCACCTTCATGTACTTCTTCGCCCATAGCATCCCCTGGCTGCATGCTCTGTGCTGCTTTCCCTGGTGGGCTTTCTCTTTCGAACACCCTGACCCACTCTCATCTTGCCCTCTCCATTGTCTGCTTTTCCCTCAGAAACCACACCACCCATGTGGCCCATGTTTCTGCTCCCACTAGTATGCACCCCTCTGTTCTTTGTTGCTCACTCCCTCTTGTGCTTCCTCGCCTCTTTGTGTTCCACTCTCCCTTGTGCGCTTCAACCCCTGCATGCCCCGCCCCATTTTGAGTTGCTGTCTCTCATGTGGGTGTCCTCCTTGCCAGCTCCTTCCCCCTCCAAACACACTCTCCTTGCATGCTTTGTGTTACTTTGTCCATTACTCATGTGCTTCCCACATGTTTCATGTTGTTCTCTTGCTTGTGTGCTTCCCCTGCTAAGCATCTTCCGTGTTGTTCTCTCCCTGTTGTACTTCACTCAACAGACCCCCTCCGTGGTGCTGTGTTCTCCATGTGCTTCTCCCCCAACAGACCCCTCTACACCCCACAGTCCAGGTTGCTCTGCCTTTGGTTCTTCTGCCCTGCAGAAATCCCCTGACGTTCTCAGTTGTTGCTTCACCTGTCCCCTTTGCATGTTGCTCTCCTGCGTGCCTTTCTCCCTCTGAATAAGACCACCACTCTCCATGTTGCTCTCTTCCTCATGTGTTTTATCCTGCAAACCCCAACCTGCTCTTTCTCTTTCATGTCTCCTCCTTTCAAAGCACTCTACACTACAAGAACCCTCTTCTTCCGTGCTGACTTGTTCTCTCCCATATGTGCTTCCCCCATGCAAAATATACCGTTTCTATCTCCCGAGTGTATTTCCTCTTCACAAACGCCACATCCCAATGCTCTGGGTTGCAAGTTAGTTCCTCGATGCGTTTGACCCCCTGGAAAACACTTCTCAGTCTGCTCTCAATGCTTCTGTCTCTTCCCATGTGCGCCCCCCAACTCCCTGACCTCAGTGTTGCTCACTCCATCTTCTAATTCTCTCTTGAAAATGCCTCACACCATATAGCTCTCTACCTTGTGTCCTTCCCCATCATATTCCTTGCAATCCATGTTGCTCTGTCCTTTGTGTGGTAACATCTCCTACAGTCTGTTACTTTCTCACTCTTGCGATTTTCCCCACGCAACCCTCAAGCAGCATTCCAAAGCCTGTAAGTCTAAAAGGTGAGACCAGTTCACTTTGCCATTGCTGGTTAAGTAACCAATTGGATCAGAAATGTAAAACAACCATTTTAAAATCTGAAGGGACTGCATAGTATAAGGAATACTTTTATCCCTACCTTTACTTATATTGCACTTTGTCTCAGAGTTCTATGACCCCTGGAAAGATTTTAATTTAAGTATTGCTGGCTTCCTAATTTGTTTTTCAATATCCTTTCTCAAAGTTATTCTCACCGTTAAAACAAAATCCTATTAGGAAGTGCGCTCAGACTGTGCCCAAACATTTCTTTTGTTTAATTTGGTTACAGCAGAGTATAAAAGAAAAAAAGGATCGCGAGGGTGATGACAAGGGTAAGAGGCGAGTGTTCCAAAGCATCCTAGGGCCTCAGCGCAGGATCAGCCGCCATGACAGCAGTGCAAGTAAGTGCATAAATGCGTCATCAGCGTCCCTATGCTCTTGTAGAACAGATTCTATTTTTTTTAATGTGAGATGGGCCATGTTAGACTTGGATTGCCACTGCTATTACTCCGGCAATGGCCCATTGTTTCATTTAAAAGACGTATGATGTTCAGTCATTTTCTACTTGAGCACTTAAGTTGATTCCATTCTTTACTCATCACTACCAGCCACAATAAAGAAGACATTGGCCTAATGAGAAAGGCCCTTCACACATGTTATCTTGAAGTCAAAGTGCTGAACCTGTCAAAAGGTCTTACATTTTGTACTACTTTTGCTCAGTCCTTCATGAGGACTGGTCCACATAGTTGCCGATCCATTTTGCAGTGCCATTAAATTTGGCAGAGTCTGTGTACTTCTTAATTAATCATCAAATGTCAGGAACTATAATAATTAAATTTACTCTACTTTTGTCTAGTGCAGTATTTATGGCACATTTGTCCGGCACTTTGGTGTTGGCTGCAAGTGTAGTGAGTGGGCTTTTGTTTGTTTCGATTTTTTTTTTTTCTTTTTTTTTTAATGGCTGTTACTGAAATGTCCTCAAGAATCTTCTTCAACATAAATTTAGAGTGTTTCAGGTAATTTAGCCGTTTCTGCCGACATCATCATTTGACCTGCAGGTCATGAGTTTTACTCACGGCACAGCAAATCCAGACTTTCATCCTTCTCAGCCAAGCAATATTAAATTGGGTAAATAGCAGCACTAGTCATTCCGCTGCTTAAAAGCCACATAAAAAGTTATTGGATTTTTTTTTAGTATTGTTATGGCTGTTATTTATATTGTACTCCTATTATTTATCATACTGTTTTGTGACTAGTCAAGTCAGTCAGAAGTACTTTGTGAATAGGCTAAATGAAGATTATACTTTTTTTTTAACACACACTATCAGATGAATTGCCTGTTTCTCTGTAGCTGTGAGTTTGAGTCTTGATGGTTGTGAGGCATGGGTATTTCATGGCTGGAGGCTATGGTCTTATCAGTGTAATTTGTTGCATATCTTCACAGTTGAGGGCATTTTCCAGGAACTGGGTTCTCTTGTGTATGGTTTCTGTTACATGCTTATCCACTTGCAGATCTTTGGCAGCAAGGTGGTGGAATGGATCCTGAGCTCTGCCTGGATTCTATTTTCTAGGTCACCATTTTCAGTGGACAAACGCTTGAATGACTTGTGGTTCTGTAGGTAGTATACTTGGATTGGAGATGATTACGGTATAGCCAGATGAGCCTAGAACCATGCAGAGACAAATGTGCTGCAGATGTTGGAGCATGGCCAGATTTCTCCAGCTGCTTTACAAACATTGAAATATACTTGAGTTCTTCTGTAGATGTCCTTGGGACAGGTGAGCCACCTTCAGGGTAGACTTAGACTGTGCTGCTGTCCATAGCTAGACACTTTCTGATGTGTTTCTATGGTGCACTCAAATTCTTTCCCTCATATATGGAATTGTTTGATCATGGTGTAGAAGGGTGATGAAAAGCCAATATATCACAACGTCTGGATTACTGAAAGAGATGCTACTTGTGCTTGTGTTTAGTTGGCAGAGCAATGGACATGCATAAACAGCGCCACCCTAAACACACCCCAGCACCTTCGTCCAGCAGCCCAGAGCCTGGGGAGTCTAGCCGGCTGCGCCAGAGTGTTGTTGCCAATGATGGGATGGATGGTGCTCCCTTGTCTTCTGGGTCCATGTCCCCACTTGCTGCAGTGGGCTATGGTTCTACAGATGGAGGGAAGGAGAATGAAACAGGTGGGTGCTGTTCACAAGAGTGAAGTGCTTGGATTAAATTCTTGACTTTTGTTCAGGATCCAGGTCAGGTTATAGATTACTTTCTGCCTCCCTTCTTAACTACAAATTTTTATTTCTAAATCTGTATTATTCCTCTTTCCTTATTCTGCCCATCTACTGCTGTTGATTCCGTTTTTTGATGATCTACTCATCTAGTGTTTATTGTACTTTCCTCTCCTTTGATGCCCTGCACTATTCTCCCTGTTATGTTCGTGTTTGTTGCCCTTTTGTTTTATGGTGGCAGCTCTGGACCTCATTTAATTGTCCAGTTTCTCCGCCATTGCCATCTCTTCCATGACCCACCTGCCTTTGCTTTTTCCATTTCCATTTCCATGTCCTATGTTAGATTCTACTGTGCCCGAATATCCCCCTGGCACCAGATATTCCTTTGCACACCCATGTATTTTACTTCTGTCTGAGATTTGTTTTAGCCACCTAGCTACCTACTTTCCCTCCATCTCTCTCCCATTGTTGGTGCGTTTTTCTCCTTCTCCACCTCTGCTGATTTTTTTATTCTTTTTTTGAATGATGCCTCCTTCCTCGTTTTTTCTCTCTATGATGCCTGCCTATGTTCAGTTGCCTTCTTTGACAGCCAGTGTTAATTCTTTTTCTGTTCTTTCTGACTGCCCCATTTCTATATGGTGGTAATCCTGGCCTCACCCTATCTCTTCTGCCTGTTTCTGCTTTTTATAATAATTTCTTTGTCTTTTACTGTCTGATGCTCACAGCTTTTCATATAATTCCTTTCTTTCGTTGCCTCTTTCTCTCGCTCCATCATTTCCTTTTCTATTTCTTTTTGGTGCCAATATGTCTTGGGTTTTTTTTTGTCTCACTGTTCTTGTTTGTCCTAAGTCCCCTCTTTCTAATTCCCTCATGAGCCCATATTCTCTCTGCTTATGGCAGTGTATTCTCAGTTCCTCTTTTGTCCCATGTGTCCTTTCTCTCAGTTGCAATGTATTAGTTTTTCTTTTTCCCTCCCTTTACTACTCTCCCCCTTTGATATGACAGTCTTCTTTAATGCCTTTTCTTTTGAATTCCTTATTTCAAGGCTTGAAGCAGACAGGGGAGTCCTTGTCATCTGCAGATTCGTTTGATAGCACGCCACGCACTCCAAGCAGCACTTTCTTTGACTTTCCATCTCCTGTGCTGGACCATCTGCAGGAAGAAGACTCTCCTCTGGAAAGGTATATGCAGCAAAATCTGCTAAACATACCATCCACAGTGTCATAGATGTTGCAGTGAAAGATTGGATGGAGAAAAGGAAGGGTTTATTTTAAAGAAGCAGATGAGTGTTCGTCTCGTGGGTTTCAATGCTAAATGACGAGTGTGGGGGAAGGTAGGATATGGAGTATGGGTGTCAGTTTATGAGGAATTGCTGACGCTCTAACCCCCTGGATGTCACATTCTTTGTTTTCGGAATACTACCATGTTTGAGTGTCAGTGGTACAAAAAGCAAAAGTCAAACAAATGATGGAATAATAACATACTTGTATGGTAGGGTAGTGTAATGATATGCGCATAGGTCATCTCACTTGACCTATCCTCCACTGTCCTTTCTGAGCTCTTTTAAAGCTTCAAGATAGACATGCCTGTTTTACAAACTGCCAGCAAAATATAACTAGACTGAGATGGGCTCTGAGGAACATTCAGGGACCTAGAGAACAATTAAAAAAGGATAACGGATTAATGTTGCTCTCGTGGGCGCAGTAGTTCTTTTTGTGGGGTTGATGATATGCTCCTCGAACAGGTTAGTCCTTTTTTATATTCCTAAGCTGATGTGGTATGCTTTCCAGAAGAGCAATATTGTTTTAGATTCTTAGTGTGAACAAGAAAAATAATTATATTCTGATTTCCTTCTATTTGCCTTTCTTGAATTAAAGCATTGTGACATTTTGCCTTGTTTAGTTCCTTTGTACTGCCAGCATAGTATAGGTCCTAAAAATTATGAAAGCTTGAAAGGTCAGCCAGTGCAGGTTCTAGATGGTGGACCGTCATGTGGTTGTTTCTTTAGTCTTATGAAGTTTTCTGTGGAATGAAAAGTTCCCTCCATTGGGGGCAGCATCGAAACAGAAATGGCAGTTGAAATAGTGTTGCCCTCATGCATTTGTGAGAGAATCAGTCCTTGGATAATAGTTCTCAGTTCAGTTGCTGGCAGGTAGGTGTTCACATACATTGACATTGTGAGCTGCTACCATGTTGTCCCTACTTTGTAGAGTTCCATTCCTGCCAAGTACCGCATATCAAGCGTTAGACTAACACATTTTAATGTGGTAGTCCGCATTACTGCATTAAAATGCATTAATCACACATTTCGAGCGCTTTGATCACCTGCGTAATGTGAGAGGTGAAGCAGGGCTGCGGTGAGCATCTGAACTCCATTTAGTTACAGCAGTGCGGCATGCAAGTGATCTGCTGAGTGAGGGACAGCCGTCCCTGGGGCTCCACAGTCAAGCCTTGTAGCAGGACGGCTCTGAACGGAGAACAGGAACATTGTGAGTCCTGGAGTCTGCCACCAGAGCTTTGCTTCCAGCCTGCCACTCGGGCGCTGCTGTGTGAGTCTCTCTGCTATGCAGAGATACTGTGTGCAGTGGTACTGGCCTCGAGTCAGGTCTACACTGTTAAATAATATAAAATATCACTCAGGCTACCTGACATATGGTGAACCAAATTCATACACAATAATATAATATAATTTAATTTGCGGTCCAAATGATGGACTCATGAGAAAAAGTTCAGGAGGCATCATAGGAAACAAGCAGCGGAGCAGCTGCATCAAGTGACATGAACATGTTCCATCCAATGGCTTGTGGTCTCATGGACAGCGGATTTCTGACTGTACCAGAACTCATTTGCCTTTGTACCTGTGTTTGGTTGGTTGCTTGAGGTCACAGTTCCCTGTCAGTGCAGGCCGGGTTTCTTGTGGAGTGAGATAAGCATTTAGTTTAATGACAGTTTTCACTCATTATAAAGTAGCGCAAAGGTTAAATATGTTAATTCACATTAGTCTGTCAAGGCACGCATTTATGGGCTATAATAAAGAGAAAAAAAGATGGCAGGTTGCACAAGTTTCAAAAACCCTTTTCACGTGTGTGATTTATGTACAGAGAAACTGGACACTGAACACACAAAATGTCAACTCTGTTTAGAAAGAGGAGAATGCTTACATTCCATAGACGTCACTTCCAACTTCATAAATTCAGCGTGCTTGCACTTTTATTATCTCCAGTCTTATGCGAGTGTTCCCAAGGTAGAAATGCATGTGAACAGGCTGCTGGCGTATACTCGGGAACCAGCCCTGGTGTACCAACAATTGGGCTCAAGTCTCAAAAACGAATGGGATGCAGAGACACCAGTGGTCCTCTTCTCCTTGGTCTTGGGTGTCCAGGTTCAGAGGTGCAGTGGACAGTTGAGGTTGCCATCACCGAAGGCGTTCGCGGTTATGGAGGTTTGGAGTGGCTGCGCTAAGAGGCTACAGGTGACGATGTGAAGGTTGCAATGGGGTAACCCACCATGAACTTTGTCCCTGGAGAGGCTAGAGACCACGTTGGTACCTGGTTGGCTCACATAAACACGGGCTGGGAGGCTCGGGTGCAGTGGTGCTGTCTGACAGCAGTTTTGGCAGGCCGGAGGTTCGTGGGTGCCTGAAAAGGTGCAGGGGAGAAGCTCTGCTACTCCACAGGAGTTCCTTGTGCTGGGGTGAAGACTGGCAGTCTTCCCGGGCTTTTGGAAGTTTCGGTAGCCAGAGGATGAGGTGTCTTTCTTGGAATTGTGGAAGTCCACAGGCAGGCTGGCAGGATTGGCATAGAGTCAGTCACGGATCTTCAGAGCTTGCGATTTGTGTCTGTGGAGTGTCCCTCTTCAAGACAGCAGGGATCTGCTCCT
Organism: Pleurodeles waltl; assembly: GCF_031143425.1. Taxonomy (NCBI): domain Eukaryota; kingdom Metazoa; phylum Chordata; class Amphibia; order Caudata; family Salamandridae; genus Pleurodeles; species Pleurodeles waltl. The sequence goes on from NC_090440.1 coordinate 1,371,563,155, forward strand.
CTGGTGCCAGGGGCTCCCCTAAAAACTGAATTTAGGGGTATGAGGAGTGTGTAGGGTAGTAGCCAATGGGCTACTGACCCTTTGGGCCACTACGCCCCCTATATGACCACTTCCTGTTGGAAGTGGGCATAACCCTGTCCCAGAATTCCTAGGTATGCCATCTCAAAGATGGCTACATCTGAAAAATCGTGTTCACCTCTGTGTAGCCACCTCAGGGGTAGTATTAACCTGGAGGTGGTATGCCTGCCTTAAATAACTAATTTCCCCTCCTGTTTAGGTATCAAGTGGGCCCAGGGAGTGGTGGGAGGATTGTAAAGGAGAGCGTGGCGTTAGTGGCAGCATAGTGAGGAATGCTGCATTAGGAAGGATAATCAACAGGTCATCTGGGGGGAGGGGGGTGTTACACCCTCTTCCTGGGCAGGCTTTTGTTCTTGGCCTCCAGAGAGCAGAGGCTCTCACCCTAGGGGGCCTGAACAGCGTCTCGGGTCTCAGGCTGACAGAAACCAGTCAGTAACAAGCATTTTCAATGCAACAGTCTCGCATTTGTTCGAGTTAGAGCTATTAGCGTTGTAAAGCAAAAAAAACATGCAGCGCAATTGCGCTGCGTGGAAAATAAACAGATAAAGTCGTCCGGACCCCAGGCTGAAAACATGGAGCCTCGTACGTTTTTAGTACTTTACCGGTGCTGTGTAGGTGGGTTAAACACCGGAAAAGGCATGACGCATGCATGCCTTTCACAAATGAAAGGAAGCAGATTTTAAAAGGCAAGCCCACGAACTAATGTAAGTGACTGACGTGGCATGGGCGTGGTTTAAAGCCCAAAGAGATAACAGAATGGACGGAGCGATTTGCGCTCACCTATAGAAAGGAAGAAAAAGGGCCCCCCAACAAAGAAAAATATTGGAGTGGGACGGAGAAAACTACAAAAGAAAAAAAGTAACAAAAACCCCACCTCCAAGACATAAATTCTAAATAAATAACCCACATACAACAGTATCTTTGATAGCAAAAGACCTGATATGTTTTTATTGGACAAAATTATTTAAAATCAACATTAATCCATCAGAAAATCACAAAATGTCTGTACAGTGCCATGACAGTTTTAAGCCACTCTGCCACTTTATTGTAAAATAATGGTCAGAGGGTTGTTCATCTGATTATTCAATTTTAGCTGGGAATGTAGGTTATGGATATGTGGTATGGTTTGGTAACAGGACAAGATGTGTGATATGAAGTGTGAATGTTGTGGTATGAATGATGGTTTTTTTAAATAAATTTGGAGGGTGGCTGAAAACTGTCAGGACACTGTATTCCAGTTACTGTTTGTCAAGAGTTAAAATGAGTTTTAATAGGATTGTTTTAGGAAAGGATTAGGCATGCGGCTATCTACTAGGAATAGCCTTTATTTTGACGGTACAGACATCTGAAACTTTAGGGGCAGTTGTCAGTTAACGGCTTAATGATGGATGTTAATATCGTCCTCTGCATGTACAATCTCACAGGGCTTCATGTAGAGGTTAAAGACGATTGAAGAAAAAAAAATGAATGCCAAACTTGTACCTTGCTTGATTATGAAGCACTTTTCAGGTCAAATTGTTTGTTTGATAAAAAGGAGGTAAAACATTGTCTCCAAATCGTCTGCCAATTTCCAAATAGTCTTCTAGGGCCTAATGGCTGACTGTCAAAGCTGTCCTAGATTTCAAACAATGTAATTGTCCCTTCAGCTGCTGCCTTGTTTGCCGGACATTGCCCTGAGGACTCTCCTGCCCGAATCTGGGATGGGACTACGTTCCCCAGATGCACTTGACTCAAGGTGGAGGTCATAGCGGGGTCGCAGCATTCCTCTACGTTCTAAAGCGCATGCAGCCTCCTGTAGTGCGTGTTTCTTCACCTGCTACCTTGCATGCCGGACATCGCCCTGAGGACTCTCTTCCTGAATCTGGGGTGGGACTACATCCCCCCATATACACGACCAAAGGCAGAATCTTGATGGGGCAACACCATTCCGAAACGCTTTAATGCGCGTGCAGCCTCCTGCAGCGTGGGATGCGCCGGGTGTGCGCCTGGGCGAAGACAGGTCCCAGACCATGGCAGTCATTGCCCAGAAGAAGCCAAGCCCACTCTGTTTCATCTGAACTCTGCTATAGTATCCAAGGAAGCTTAGTGAGTTTAACTGTATTTAGAGGTTATCTTGTTTCTTTTATGTATTTAACCATTTCCTAGATTCTAATAAATATTTGAGGCTAGTGCATGCACAGTACTTAGACGGGAAAGTGAAATGCATCTGAACTGCAGAAGACAAATGCAAAAAGAACTAAGAATCCCGCTGGAGGAAAGCGCCTCTTTTGACATGGTTACACTCCACTTTTTGCCTGCTTTCTGCTGCAATTTCGACTTAAAGTGCACTGGGTACATGCTGAACAGGTCCCCAGTGCCAAATCTTTTTCTCTCAAAACTGCTCAGGCATTTATTTAATTGGCAAACCCTTTAGTTGCCACTCTACATCCCTAGTAATTGGTACCCTTGGTCCCTAGGGCATGGAGCACAAAAGAAGGCTCCTGGGGGCTGGAGCACAGACTGTGCCACCTTCAAGAACTCTCTCACCAACTACTTACAGTGCTGTCATTGCAGACTGTGTGTCTTGGTACAGAGATAAAATAAAAACATGATGTAGGAAGTTGGCTCTGTATGTGCTATTTCAAAGTAAGGAATAGCATGCACAGAGTCCAAGGGTTCCCCTTAGAGGTAAAATAGTGGTAAAAATAGATAATACTAATGCTCTATTTTGTGGTAGTGTGGTCGAGCAGTAGGCTTATCCAAGGAGTAGTGTTAAGCATTTGTTGTACATACACATAGACAATAAATGAGGTACACACACTCAGAGACAAATCCAGCCAATAGGTTTTGTATAGAAAAATATCTTTTCTTAGTTTATTCTAAGAACCACAGGTTCAAATTTTACATGTAATATCTCATTTGAAAGGTATTGCAGGTAAGTACTTTAGGAACTTTAAATCATAAAAATTGCATGTATACTTTTCAAGTTATTGACAAATAGCTGTTTTAAAAGTGGACACAGTGCAATTTTCACAGTTCCTGGGGGAGGTAAGTTTTTGTTAGTTTTACCAGGTAAGTAAGACACTTACAGGGTTCAGTTCTTGGTCCAAGGTAGCCCACCGTTGGGGGTTCAGAGCAACCCCAAAGTCACCACACCAGCAGCTCAGGGCCGGTCAGGTGCAGAGTTCAAAGTGGTGCCCAAAACACATAGGCTAGAATGGAGAGAAGGGGGTGCCCCGGTTCCGGTCTGCTTGCAGGTAAGTACCCGCGTCTTCGGAGGGCAGACCAGGGGGGTTTTGTAGGGCACCGGGGGGGACACAAGTCCACACAGAAATTTCACCCTCAGCGGCGCGGGGGCGGCCGGGTGCAGTGTAGAAACAAGCGTCGGGTTCGCAATGTTAGTCTATGAGAGATCTCGGGATCTCTTCAGCGCTGCAGGCAGGCAAGGGGGGGGTTCCTCGGGGAAACCTCCACTTGGGCAAGGGAGAGGGACTCCTGGGGGTCACTTCTCCAGTGAAAGTCCGGTCCTTCAGGTCCTGGGGGCTGCGGGTGCAGGGTCTCTCCCAGGCGTCGGGACTTTAGGTTCAAAGAGTCGCGGTCAGGGGAAGCCTCGGGATTCCCTCTGCAGGCGGCGCTGTGGGGGCTCAGGGGGGACAGGTTTTGGTACTCACAGTATCAGAGTAGTCCTGGGGTCCCTCCTGAGGTGTTGGATCGCCACCAGCCGAGTCGGGTTCGCCGGGTGCAGTGTTGCAAGTCTCACGCTTCTTGCGGGGAGCTTGCAGGGATCTTTAAAGCTGCTGGAAACAAAGTTGCAGCTTTTCTTGGAGCAGGTCCGCTGTCCTCGGGAGTTTCTTGTCTTTTCGAAGCAGGGGCAGTCCTCAGAGGATGTCGAGGTCGCTGGTCCCTTCGGAAGGCGTCGCTGGAGCAGGATCTTTGGAAGGCAGGAGACAGGCCGGTGAGTTTCTGGAGCCAAGGCAGTTGTCGTCTTCTGGTCTTCCTCTGCAGGGGTTTTTCAGCTAGGCAGTCCTTCTTCTTGTAGTTGCAGGAATCTAATTTTCTAGGGTTCAGGGTAGCCCTTAAATACTAAATTTAAGGGCGTGTTTAGGTCTGGGGGGTTAGTAGCCAATGGCTACTAGCCCTGAGGGTGGGTACACCCTCTTTGTGCCTCCTCCCAAGGGGAGGGGGTCACAATCCTAACCCTATTGGGGGAATCCTCCATCTGCAAGATGGAGGATTTCTAAAAGTTAGAGTCACCTCAGCTCAGGACACCTTAGGGGCTGTCCTGACTGGCCAGTGACTCCTCCTTGTTTTTCTCATTATTTTCTCCGGCCTTGCCGCCAAAAGTGGGGCCTGGCCGGAGGGGGCGGGCAACTCCACTAGCTGGAGTGTCCTGCTGGGTTGGCACAAAGGAGGTGAGCCTTTGAGGCTCACCGCCAGGTGTGACAACTCCTGCCTGGGGGAGGTGTTAGCATCTCCACCCAGTGCAGGCTTTGTTACTGGCCTCAGAGTGACAAAGGCACTCTCCCCATGGGGCCAGCAACATGTCTCGGTTTGTGGCAGGCTGCTAAAACTAGTCAGCCTACACAGATAGTCGGTTAAGTTTCAGGGGGCACCTCTAAGGTGCCCTCTGTGGCGTATTTTACAATAAAATGTACACTGGCATCAGTGTGCATTTATTGTGCTGAGAAGTTTGATACCAAACTTCCCAGTTTTCAGTGTAGCCATTATGGTGCTGTGGAGTTCGTGTTTGACAGACTCCCAGACCATATACTCTTATGGCTACCCTGCACTTACAATGTCTAAGGTTTTGTTTAGACACTGTAGGGGTACCATGCTCATGCACTGGTACCCTCACCTATGGTATAGTGCACCCTGCCTTAGGGCTGTAAGGCCTGCTAGAGGGGTGTCTTACCTATACTGCATAGGCAGTGAGAGGCTGGCATGGTACCCTGAGGGGAGTGCCATGTCGACTTACTCGTTTTGTCCTCACTAGCACACACAAGCTGGCAAGCAGTGTGTCTGTGCTGAGTGAGAGGTCTCCAGGGTGGCATAAGACATGCTGCAGCCCTTAGAGACCTTCCTTGGCATCAGGGCCCTTGGTACTAGCAGTACCAGTTACAAGGGACTTATCTGGATGCCAGGGTCTGCCAATTGTGGATACAAAAGTACAGGTTAGGGAAAGAACACTGGTGCTGGGGCCTGGTTAGCAGGCCTCAGCACACTTTCAATTGTAAACATAGCATCAGCAAAGGCAAAAAGTCAGGGGGCAACCATGCCAAGGAGGCATTTCCTTACACAACCCCCCCCCCCAAACGAAAGAGGATGAGACTAACCTTTCCCAAGAGAGTCTTCATTTTCTAAGTGGAAGAACCTGGAAAGGCCATCTGCATTGGCATGGGCAGTCCCAGGTCTGTGTTCCACTATAAAGTCCATTCCCTGTAGGGAGATGGACCACCTCAACAGTTTAGGATTTTCACCTTTCATTTGCATCAGCCATTTGAGAGGTCTGTGGTCAGTTTGAACTAGGAAGTGAGTCCCAAAGAGGTATGGTCTCAGCTTCTTCAGGGACCAAACCACAGCAAAGGCCTCCCTCTCAATGGCACTCCAACGCTGCTCCCTGGGGAGTAACCTCCTGCTAATGAAAGCAACAGGCTGGTCAAGGCCATCATCATTTGTTTGGGACAAAACTGCCCCTATCCCATGTTCAGAGGCATCAGTCTGCACAATGAACTGCTTAGAATAATCTGGAGCTTTGAGAACTGGTGCTGAGCACATTGCCTGTTTCAGGGTGTCAAAGGCCTGTTGGCATTCCACAGTCCAGTTTACTTTCTTGGGCATTTTCTTGGAGGTGAGTTCAGTGAGGGCTGTCACAATGGATCCATATCCCTTCACAAACCTCCTGTAATACCCAGTCAAGCCAAGGAATGCCCTGACTTGAGTCTGGGTTTTTGGAGCTACCCAGTCCAGAATAGTCTGGATCTTGGGTTGGAGTGGCTGAACTTGGCCTCCACCTACAAGGTGTCCCAAGTAAACCACAGTTCCCTGCCCTATCTGGCATTTGGATGCCTTGATAGAGAGGCCTGCAGATTGCAGAGCCTTCAAAACCTTCCTCAGGTGGACCAGGTGATCCTGCCAGGTGGAGCTAAAGACAGCAATATCATCAAGATAAGCTGTGCTAAAGGACTCCAAGCCAGCAAGGACTTGATTCACCAACCTTTGGAAGGTGGCAGGGGCATTCTTTAAACCAAAGGGCATAACAGTAAACTGATAATGCCCATCAGGTGTGGAGAATGCTGTCTTTTCTTTTGCTCCAGGTGCCATTTTTATTTGCCAGTACCCTGCTGTCAAGTCAAAGGTACTTAGAAATTTGGCAGCACCTAATTTATCAATGAGCTCATCAGCTCTTGGAATTGGATGGGCATCTGTCTTGGTGACAGAATTGAGCCCTCTGTAGTCCACACAAAACCTCATCTCTTTCTTTCCATCTTTGGTGTGAGGTTTGGGGACTAAGACCACTGGGCTAGCCCAGGGGCTGTCAGAGCGCTCAATTACTCCCAATTCCAGCATCTTGTGGACTTCCACCTTGATGCTTTCCTTAACATGGTCAGACTGTCTGAAGATTTTGTTCTTGACAGGCATGCTGTCTCCTGTGTCCACATCATGGGTACACAGGTGTGTCTGACCAGGGGTTAGGGAGAAAAGCTCAGGAAACTGTTGTAGGACTCTCCTACAATCAGCCTGCTGTTGGCCAGAGAGGGTGTCTGAGTAGATCACTCCATCTACTGTGCCATCTTTTGGGTCTGATGACAGAAGATCAGGGAGAGGTTCACTCTCTGCCTCCTGATCCTCATCTGTTACCATCAACAGATTCACATCAGCCCTGTCATGGAAGAGCTTAAGGCGGTTCACATGGATCACCCTCTTGGGGCTCCTGCTTGTGCCCAGGTCCACCAGGTAGGTGACCTGACTCTTCCTCTCTAGCACTGGGTAAGGGCCACTCCATTTGTCCTGGAGTGCCCTGGGAGCCACAGGCTCCAGAACCCAGACTTTCTGCCCTGGTTGGAACTCAACCAGTGCAGCCTTTTGGTCATACCAAAACTTCTGGAGTTGTTGGCTGGCCTCAAGGTTTTTGGTTGCCTTTTCCATGTACTCTGCCATTCTAGAGCGAAGGCCAAGTACATAGTCCACTATGTCCTGTTTAGGCTCATGGAGAGGTCTCTCCCAGCCTTCTTTAACAAGGGCAAGTGGTCCCCTTACAGGATGACCAAACAGAAGTTCAAAGGGTGAGAATCCTACTCCCTTCTGTGGTACCTCCCTGTAAGCGAAAAGCAGACATGGCAGGAGGACATCCCATCTCCTTTTGAGTTTTTCTGGGAGCCCCATGATCATGCCTTTTAATGTCTTGTTGAATCTCTCAACTAAGCCATTAGTTTGTGGATGGTAGGGTGTAGTGAATTTATAAGTCACTCCACACTCATTCCACATGTGCTTTAGGTATGCTGACATGAAGTTGGTACCTCTGTCAGACACCACCTCCTTAGGGAAACCCACTCTGGTAAAGATACCAATGAGGGCCTTGGCTACTGCAGGGGCAGTAGTCGACCTAAGGGGAATAGCTTCAGGATACCTGGTAGCATGATCCACTACTACCAGGATGTACATATTTCCTGAGGCTGTGGGAGGTTCTAGTGGACCAACTATGTCCACACCCACTCTTTCAAAGGGCACCCCCACCACAGGAAGTGGAATGAGGGGGGCCTTTGGATGCCCACCTGTCTTACCACTGGCTTGACAGGTGGGGCAGGAGAGGCAAAACTCCTTAACCATGTTGGACATATTGGGCCAGTAGAAGTGGTTGACTAACCTCTCCCACGTCTTGGTTTGTCCCAAATGTCCAGCAAGGGGAATGTCATGGGCCAATGTTAGGATGAACTCTCTGAACAGCTGAGGCACTACCACTCTCCTAGTGGCACCAGGTTTGGGGTCTCTGGCCTCAGTGTACAGGAGCCCATCTTCCCAATAGACCCTATGTGTTCCATTTTTCTTGCCTTTGGACTCTTCAGCAGCTTGCTGCCTAAGGCCTCCAAGAGAGGGACAGGTTTCTTGTCCCTTACACAGCTCTTCCCTTGAGGGTCCCCCTGGGCCCAAGAGCTCAACCTGATAAGGTTCAAGCTCCAAAGGCTCAGTTCCCTCAGAGGGCAGAACTTCTTCCTGAGAAGAGAGGTTCCCTTTCTTTTGCTGTGTTGCAGTTGGTTTCCCAACTGACTTTCCTTTTCTCTTGGTAGGCTGGGCCATTCTTCCAGACTCCAGCTCTACTTGTTCACCCCGTGCCTTGCATTGTGCTCTGGTTTTCACCCACACCAGTTCAGGGATACCCAGCATTGCTGCATGGGTTTTTAGTTCTACCTCAGCCCATGCTGAGGACTCCAGGTCATTTCCAAGCAGACAGTCCACTGGGATATTTGAGGAGACCACCACCTGTTTCAGGCCATTGACCCCTCCCCATTCTAAAGTAACCATTGCCATGGGATGCACTTTTCTCTGATTGTCAGCGTTGGTGACTGTGTAAGTTTTTCCAGTCAGGTATTGGCCAGGGGAAACCAGTTTCTCTGTCACCATGGTGACACTGGCACCTGTATCCCTCAGGCCCTCTATTCTAGTCCCATTAATTAAGAGTTGCTGTCTGTATTTTTGCATGTTAGGCGGCCAGACAGCTAGTGTGGCTAAATCCACCCCACCCTCAGAAACTAGAGTAGCTTCAGTGTGGACCCTGATTTGCTCTGGGCACACTGTTGATCCCACTTGGAGACTAGCCATACCAGTGTTACCTGGATGGGAGTTTGGAGTGGAACCTTTCTTGGGACAGGCCTTGTCTCCAGTTTGGTGTCCATGCTGTTTACAGCTATGACACCAGGCCTTTTCGGGATCAAAGTTTTTACCCTTGTACCCATTGTTTTGTGAAGAGGCTCTGGGCCCACCCTCCTGTGCAGGTTTTTGGGGGCCTGTAGAAGACTCTTTACTATTTTTAGTTTTGGTTGTCTCATCACCCTTCTGCTGGGGAGTCTTTGTGACCCCTTTCTTTTGGTCACCCCCTGTTGAAGTCTTGGACACCCTTGTCTTGACCCAATGGTCCGCCTTCTTTCCCAATTCTTGGGGAGAAATTGGTCCTAGGTCTACCAGATGCTGATGCAGTTTATCATTGAAACAATTACTTAACAGGTGTTCTTTCACAAATAAATTGTACAGCCCATCATAATTACTTACACCACTGCCTTGAATCCAACCATCTAGTGTTTTCACTGAGTAGTCAACAAAGTCAACCCAGGTCTGGCTCGAGGATTTTTGAGCCCCCCTGAACCTAATCCTGTACTCTTCAGTGGAGAATCCAAAGCCCTCAATCAGGGTACCCTTCATGAGGTCATAAGATTCTGCATCTTGTCCAGAGAGTGTGAGGAGTCTATCCCTACACTTTCCTGTGAACATTTCCCAAAGGAGAGCACCCCAGTGAGATCTGTTCACTTTTCTGGTTACACAAGCCCTCTCAAAAGCTGTGAACCATTTGGTGATGTCATCACCATCTTCATATTTTGTCACAATCCCTTTGGGGATTTTTAACATGTCAGGAGAATCTCTGACCCTATTTATATTGCTGCCACCATTGATGGGTCCTAGGCCCATCTCTTGTCTTTCCCTCTCTATGGCTAGGATCTGTCTTTCCAAAGCCAATCTTTTGGCCATCCTGGCTAACTGGATGTCCTCTTCACTGGGGCTATCCTCAGTGATTTCAGAGGTGTTGGTCTCTCCTGTGAGGGAACCAGCATCTCGGACTATTATTTTTGGAGTCAGGGTTTGAGGGACCCTGTTCTCCCTAGATAGGACTGGTAGGGGGGAATTGTCCTCCAAGTCACTATCCTCTTCCTCTGAGTTGCCACCCTCAGAGGGGTTGGCCTTTTCAAACTCTGCCAAAAGCTCCTGGAGCTGTATTTTGGTAGGTTTGGGGCCCATTGTTATTTTCTTTATTTTACAGAGTGACCTTAGCTCCCTCATCTTAAGATGGAGGTAAGGTGTGGTGTCGAGTTCCACCACAGTCACATCTGTGCTAGACATTTTGCTTCTAAAAGTTGGAATACTTTTTAAGAATCTACAACTGGTTCTAGAATCTAATTCAAACTTTTACAAACTTTTAAACTCTAAAAGAAATGCTTAACAGGATCTAACACAAGGCCCTAGCAGGTCTTTTAAGAATTTAGAAAACTTTTCAAATTGCAAAAATCAATTTCTAATGACAATTTTGGAATTTGTCGTGTGATCAGGTATTGGCTGAGTAGTCCAGCAAATGCAAAGTCTTGTACCCCACCGCTGATCCACCAATGTAGGAAGTTGGCTCTGTATGTGCTATTTCAAAGTAAGGAATAGCATGCACAGAGTCCAAGGGTTCCCCTTAGAGGTAAAATAGTGGTAAAAATAGATAATACTAATGCTCTATTTTGTGGTAGTGTGGTCGAGCAGTAGGCTTATCCAAGGAGTAGTGTTAAGCATTTGTTGTACATACACATAGACAATAAATGAGGTACACACACTCAGAGACAAATCCAGCCAATAGGTTTTGTATAGAAAAATATCTTTTCTTAGTTTATTCTAAGAACCACAGGTTCAAATTTTACATGTAATATCTCATTTGAAAGGTATTGCAGGTAAGTACTTTAGGAACTTTAAATCATAAAAATTGCATGTATACTTTTCAAGTTATTGACAAATAGCTGTTTTAAAAGTGGACACAGTGCAATTTTCACAGTTCCTGGGGGAGGTAAGTTTTTGTTAGTTTTACCAGGTAAGTAAGACACTTACAGGGTTCAGTTCTTGGTCCAAGGTAGCCCACCGTTGGGGGTTCAGAGCAACCCCAAAGTCACCACACCAGCAGCTCAGGGCCGGTCAGGTGCAGAGTTCAAAGTGGTGCCCAAAACACATAGGCTAGAATGGAGAGAAGGGGGTGCCCCGGTTCCGGTCTGCTTGCAGGTAAGTACCCGCGTCTTCGGAGGGCAGACCAGGGGGGTTTTGTAGGGCACCGGGGGGGACACAAGTCCACACAGAAATTTCACCCTCAGCGGCGCGGGGGCGGCCGGGTGCAGTGTAGAAACAAGCGTCGGGTTCGCAATGTTAGTCTATGAGAGATCTCGGGATCTCTTCAGCGCTGCAGGCAGGCAAGGGGGGGGTTCCTCGGGGAAACCTCCACTTGGGCAAGGGAGAGGGACTCCTGGGGGTCACTTCTCCAGTGAAAGTCCGGTCCTTCAGGTCCTGGGGGCTGCGGGTGCAGGGTCTCTCCCAGGCGTCGGGACTTTAGGTTCAAAGAGTCGCGGTCAGGGGAAGCCTCGGGATTCCCTCTGCAGGCGGCGCTGTGGGGGCTCAGGGGGGACAGGTTTTGGTACTCACAGTATCGGAGTAGTCCTGGGGTCCCTCCTGAGGTGTTGGATCGCCACCAGCCGAGTCGGGGTCGCCGGGTGCAGTGTTGCAAGTCTCACGCTTCTTGCGGGGAGCTTGCAGGGATCTTTAAAGCTGCTGGAAACAAAGTTGCAGCTTTTCTTGGAGCAGGTCCGCTGTCCTCGGGAGTTTCTTGTCTTTTCGAAGCAGGGGCAGTCCTCAGAGGATGTCGAGGTCGCTGGTCCCTTCGGAAGGCGTCGCTGGAGCAGGATCTTTGGAAGGCAGGAGACAGGCCGGTGAGTTTCTGGAGCCAAGGCAGTTGTCGTCTTCTGGTCTTCCTCTGCAGGGGTTTTTCAGCTAGGCAGTCCTTCTTCTTGTAGTTGCAGGAATCTAATTTTCTAGGGTTCAGGGTAGCCCTTAAATACTAAATTTAAGGGCGTGTTTAGGTCTGGGGGGTTAGTAGCCAATGGCTACTAGCCCTGAGGGTGGGTACACCCTCTTTGTGCCTCCTCCCAAGGGGAGGGGGTCACAATCCTAACCCTATTGGGGGAATCCTCCATCTGCAAGATGGAGGATTTCTAAAAGTTAGAGTCACCTCAGCTCAGGACACCTTAGGGGCTGTCCTGACTGGCCAGTGACTCCTCCTTGTTTTTCTCATTATTTTCTCCGGCCTTGCCGCCAAAAGTGGGGCCTGGCCGGAGGGGGCGGGCAACTCCACTAGCTGGAGTGTCCTGCTGGGTTGGCACAAAGGAGGTGAGCCTTTGAGGCTCACCGCCAGGTGTGACAACTCCTGCCTGGGGGAGGTGTTAGCATCTCCACCCAGTGCAGGCTTTGTTACTGGCCTCAGAGTGACAAAGGCACTCTCCCCATGGGGCCAGCAACATGTCTCGGTTTGTGGCAGGCTGCTAAAACTAGTCAGCCTACACAGATAGTCGGTTAAGTTTCAGGGGGCACCTCTAAGGTGCCCTCTGTGGTGTATTTTACAATAAAATGTACACTGGCATCAGTGTGCATTTATTGTGCTGAGAAGTTTGATACCAAACTTCCCAGTTTTCAGTGTAGCCATTATGGTGCTGTGGAGTTCGTGTTTGACAGACTCCCAGACCATATACTCTTATGGCTACCCTGCACTTACAATGTCTAAGGTTTTGTTTAGACACTGTAGGGGTACCATGCTCATGCACTGGTACCCTCACCTATGGTATAGTGCACCCTGCCTTAGGGCTGTAAGGCCTGCTAGAGGGGTGTCTTACCTATACTGCATAGGCAGTGAGAGGCTGGCATGGTACCCTGAGGGGAGTGCCATGTCGACTTACTCGTTTTGTCCTCACTAGCACACACAAGCTGGCAAGCAGTGTGTCTGTGCTGAGTGAGAGGTCTCCAGGGTGGCATAAGACATGCTGCAGCCCTTAGAGACCTTCCTTGGCATCAGGGCCCTTGGTACTAGCAGTACCAGTTACAAGGGACTTATCTGGATGCCAGGGTCTGCCAATTGTGGATACAAAAGTACAGGTTAGGGAAAGAACACTGGTGCTGGGGCCTGGTTAGCAGGCCTCAGCACACTTTCAATTGTAAACATAGCATCAGCAAAGGCAAAAAGTCAGGGGGCAACCATGCCAAGGAGGCATTTCCTTACACATGACTTGGTCCAGAGCCTGTGTGCCATGTCCCCTAACCCTGTATGCAATATATGTAAGTCAGCCCTCTGGCAGGGTGCATTAAATTACATATTTGGTCACAGCTGCGTGAGCAGCTATGTCCCTGATATGTCATTGTTGATTCTCAGACTTAGGAAGTGACCACTGAAGCCATTTGAAGTACATGTGCTGGACATTGGTCATTACAAGTTCCCCAGCTACATTATGGCTTCACTGAAGATGCTGATGTTTGGTATCAACTATCTCGTATTAATAAACCCTCACTGAATCCAGTGATGATTTATTAATACATGCACACAGAGGACACATTACAGGTGCCCCCTGCAAACCTACCAACTCCTAGTGTGGTCACTGACCGGTGCAAGCCAGTGCAGCCACCTTAGACAGTGTTCTGGCTCCCTGAGCTGAGAGCTAATGTTCTCAAGGGCTCAGAACAAATGGCTGCTCTGGGTGGAAGTGAGAACACCTCGTCCAGGCTGTAGGAAGCTGGCCTGGTGTGTGGTGAGCACCTATGGTGTTATCACCTTATTCCAGGTCTGGGTATCCCCTATTAGTGAAGTGTAGGCAAAGTCTAGGAAACCAGAGCTCTCTAGAGTTAGTTGTGGATGAGAAGCCAAGACTTATCCCGGAGACATGCAAAGCTTATACAATGCTACTACAGTCACACAGCACTTCCACACATGAAAGAATCACACAGTTTTACAAAAATAAAGGTACTCTATTATAATGACACAAATACAAAATACTGTATAGACAATATCCCAACTGGTGGTGGGTAAACACACTATTATATACACATTAGCAATCAGTAAACAGCATAGAAAGCAATAGGCATTGGTAAGAGCAATAGTAGATAGTGAGTGAGGGCCCTAGGGGGGGGGCAAACCATATACTAAAAAAGTGGAATGTGAAAGGCAGTCCCCCACCCAAGGATGCGGAATCGAGAAGGGAGCTGGAGGAACTAGGGACCCCAAAAGATAAGTATCAGGGTGCCCCCCAGCGACCAGGAGAGGGGAAGTAAGGACCTGATTTTCCCAAAACCAACAGGAGGACTACGGAAAAGGATTGTGAAAGATCCAGACAAAACTGAAAGAACCCAATGGTTGATCCTGACGGAAGAGGACCTCCAAAGGAAGAGGACCAAGCACAGTTTCAGTTGGATTGTCCGGTTGTGGTAGGAGCCATTACCCACCCTTCTGTGGATGCAGGACCAGGCCGACAGTGGACGAAGAAAGTCAGCAGTGCAGCACAGGAGCAGCAGAAGAAGAGTTTCACAAGTGATGCAAGTGGTGTCCTGGTAGGTAGGACCTGTGTCCAGTATACAGGTAAAATGACTTCCCTGCTCTTACAAAGTCCAATGTAATGGAGCTTGAGTTTGTAGGGGCACCTCTGCTCATGAAGGGGTGCCCTCACACACAGATACCTGCACCCTGCATTCTGGGCTAGGAGGGCCTACCATAGGGGTGACTTACTATGACCTGTAGTGAAAGGGTGCATGAACCTTTTAACTCAAGTTGCAATGGCAGGCCTGCAGACACCTTTTGCATGGGCTCCCATGGGTGGTATGCTGCAGCCAATGGGAACCCCTGATGCCCCAGTGCCCTGGGTACCTAAGTACCATATACTACAGGGCTCGAAAAATCTACTCGACCACTCGCTATGGCGAGTTCTATTTTATGAGGTTGAGCTATTTTTAGATCCTACTCGCCCCTTCTGGTGAGTGGACGAAGATCAGGTGTTCTGTTCAGTCAGAAACTGAATTAGCAATTAAGATGCCTTTAAATCTTATTTGTGTCCCTTTTGCTCTGTGTTCAGAGACAGAGGTCAAAAGTCAGTTTGTCTTCTTGCAATGCAAATACATTTCCTTGTGAATGCAGAGTTCCAGGATTTTGTAAGCTGAACTGTCTGGCCTATGTGGAATGAAAGGCTGTTGGTATCATGTTTTTCCTAACACACAACATTTATATAACTAAGTCATCTTAACAAACATTTCAAAATATATTTCAGTAGCTGTGAAAGACCATTTTTTGTACTTCTGTATGATGAAAAAAATATTTTAATAGGATGGAAAAAAAAGTCAGAACACTTTACTTGGTGATGTGCAAATGATAAATGTTTTCTGAAACCCAATTTTCACCGATTATTGTTAATACAACATATAGTTTTATCAGTAAAGAGGCAAGTTAGTGGTAAGGTTTTTAGGCATTTCTTGGAAATTTAGTAATATATTTATTAGAAGTGAGTGTTTAAACATAAACTGAGAAACACTTCTGCCCTGATGGCACAGCTATTAGTAAACTAAGAGGCACGTCATGCTACCACCTGGCACCCCTGTAACACTCCTAAATTCAGTATTTAGCTGGCACCCTTGAACCTAGAACTCAGATTCCTGATGACCTAAGAAGAGCAGGACACAACAGTGTAGCACCAGCAGAGAAGATGTTAGACATCAATTGACTTGGTCCTGGTCCTGGCCCTACCGGTCTGCATCCCTCAAAGATTCTGCATCAAAAGACTACCTGTCCTGCAGCCCAGAAACCTCCAAAGCCCTGGGATGACTGCTTGCCTTCGACAAAGACCAAAATCTCCAGTGGACTGCGAACCTGTCCAGAATAAACCAACTTTAAAGAAAAAGGACTCTGCCCTGAGGAAACACTAAATCGCACCTGGACCAACCTCTGCACCTGACACTCATGGCCCGAGAGGCCCACCGGTCCTGTGAAGGTTCCCCAGTGATTCTAAGCCAGAGTCCACGGTGGATTGACCCCTGCCAGACTTTGCCTCGGAGCCTGGAGCCTCAATCCGAAGACAACTCCTAACTGCGACTGCCCAGTAAGCGGTTTTCCAACATCAAAGGATACCCCTGCATCCAGAGACCTTGGGCCTAGGGGAGCTATGGGTTTTCCTGTGTCCCCGAGTCCTTCAACGTCCAAACTTACCTGGGCAGCTGTGAGTTTTCTTTATTCAGCCTCCCGGCCCGAGCCTGCAGCCTTTTTCCAAAACCAATCTCCTCCTTTGACCTGCATTGGGGCCCCGACGCTGTGTTGGCACTCTGCACTCAGCCGCCCCTGTGCTGCTTAGGGTGTAAGTTTGGTGCTGACCTGTGAACCCCTCTGATGTGTGGCTATACCCCAGGAGATCAATCCCTGACACTGCTTTCCTTACCTGTGAGCAGCGCATCTTCGGTCACCCTCATTCTTCATTGGTTAATGTTGGGCTCCAGATCCCGAATTTGAGTTCTGCACCTTGCCGCCCCGTGCCGCTGCGGGTGCACTTTTGGTGCTGACTTGAACCTTGCCTGGTGTTGACCTAAAACCCTGGAGACTGTATTTGTAGGTCGAGTATTTACTTGCAAAACTGCATTCTTTTTGTTTCTCCCATAGGTGAACATTGTATTTTCAATTTAAACAAGCGTTTGCAATGCAGTAGGTCTTGCGTTTGCTTGAGTTACAGCAATTAGCGTTGTAAACTCTTAACTGGACTTTTCTTGCCACATAAACTGATATTGAAAAGTAATACAGTTTCACATACACAAACCGACGGTCTCCATGAGCGTGAAGGAGCAACAGAAAAGGAAACAGAAGTTCGCTTGCAGTGAAATGTATCAGCAAAAGTGCAATTATCCATGTAACCGGCAAAAGTAGAATTATCCATGTAACAGGGTCGATGTTATGCAAAGCGCTACTACTGCCCAGCAAGATGGCACTGCGTAGGAAATAAAAATAAAAAGCAGTGCAGAAGCTATTTGGAAAAAACAGAGACTCGTATGTTTTCAGTAGCTTACCCGTGCTGTAGAGGAGGGCTAAACAAAGGCTAAACAAAGGAAAAGGCATGACGGGTGCATGCCTTTCCCTAATGAAATCAAGCAAATTTTAAAAGGCAAGCCCACAAACCAACCACCCTGATGGATGTGACATGGGCATGGTTAAAAGCCCACGGAGAGATTACAACATGGGCCAGAGTGCATGCGCGCTCAACCCTAGAAATGCTTAACTTATAACAAAGTTCTTTGGTTCAAAGCATATATAAAAATATATTTTGGTCTCTGATTTATTCTTTGAGTCTGTGTCATTTATTGCCTCTGTGAGTACAACAAATGCTTAACACAACTCCTTGATAAGCCTAATTGTTCACCCACACTACCACAAATAGGGCATTAGACCTGTTTATTTCTTCCTCTGCAAACCTTTGGGCATCCACTGGGATCTTTGCCCAGTGTACTTCTTTAAGTGCACCATATAAAGAGCCAGCATCCTAAACCCGCCATAACTGGCTCTGGCCCCAACATCTCTGCAGGAAGGAATTGCACTGTCAATTAGGATGACAATTTAATTGAGAAAGTGGAATCAATCCTTAACACTGACTCAGCAATTACTAGAGGCAAAAAGTCCCTAATGTCCAGTGTATTAACAGATACTCTAATTTAATGGTTGACTAGGTACTTAGTCAATCGCTGTAGTAAGCTGACTCTGTATATACTATATCAAAATGATATGTTCGATGGCATCTGTCGCTGTAGATACGCATGTTCTGCAATAGCTCGCCATCTGGTGTTGGGCCGGAGTGTTACAAGTTGTTTTTCTTCGAAGAAGTCTTTCGAGTCACGGGACCGAGTGACTCCTCCTTTTGTCTCCATTGCGCATGGGCGTCGACTCCATCCTCGATTGTTTTTTTTCCGCCATCGGGTTCGGACGTGTTCCTGTCGCTCCGAGTTTCGGAACGGAAAATTAGCTAATTTCGGAAGATTTTCGTCGGTATTGTTGCGTTCGGGATCGGCGTACTTAGATTCCACACCGCATCGAAGATCGAAGAGCTCCGGTGCCCTTCGGGGTAGTTTTTCGATCCTCCGTCGGGGCCTGGTCGGCCCGACCGCGTGCTGAAGAACGCCGATGGAACGGACCCCGTTCCGTTTCTGCCCCAAATGCCACAATAAATACCCCTACACAGACCAACACTTGGTCTGCAACCTGTGCCTGTCACCTGAGCACAGCGAAGACACCTGCGAGGCCTGTCGTGCGTTCCGGTCCCGAAAAACACTCCGAGACCGTCGAGCCAGAAGACTTCAAATGGCGTCCGCACCGACAGCCCAACGGGAGTTCGAGGAACAGGAAGAAGAAGGTACCTTCTCGATCCAAGACTCAGACTCCGAAGGATTCGACGATACACAAACCGTGAGTAAGACGTCGAAAACCACACAAAGAAACGTTTACAAGGCCCAGGGGACGCCACTGCCACCAGGCCATGGCTCGACCCATAAATTCGGTGACCGACCGTCGGCACCGAAAAAGGCCCAAACAGTGCCAAGATCGTCCGACTCCGGTCGAGACACCGGCACGCAGCCTTCTCGGGACCGAGAAAGTGCTGGAGACAAGCCTCGACACCGAGATGCCGGTGTGGACACGGCTCGACGCCGAGACAGTGGCACCGAAACAGATCGACGCCGAGAGGTTTCGGCCCCGAAAAAGAAAAAAGTCACCTCGGAGCCGAAAAAACACGCAGACAAAGTTTCGATGCCGAAACAAACTGCAAGCGACCCAGCTTCAGGCTCTTATACAGAAGAGCACTCGCTAACCTCCCAAATGCAAAAGCATAGGTTTGAGGAAGAGCTACAAGCAACTGATGTGGACCATACGCAAAAGCGTATCTTCATTCAGCAGGGGACAGGAAAAATAAGCACCCTTCCCCCCATTAGGAGAAAGAGAAGGTTGGAGTTCCAGACGGAACAAGCACCACAACCAAAAGTGGTTAAAAGAGTTACACCACCACCCTCTCCTCCGCCCGTGATTAACGTTTCACCAGCACAAACTCCATCACACTCCCCAGCTCACACCACCATGAGCCAGGGTGACCAAGATCAGGACGCATGGGACCTATACGACGCCCCAGTGTCAGATAACAGCCCGGAGGCATACCCTACAAAGCCATCTCCACCAGAAGACAGCACCGCGTACTCTCAGGTGGTGGCTAGAGCAGCACAATTTCACAACGTAAGCCTCCACTCAGAACAGGTCGAGGATGATTTCTTGTTCAACACACTCTCCTCCACCCACAGCTCATACCAAAGCCTGCCTATGCTCCCTGGTATGCTCCGGCACGCAAAAGACATATTTAAGGAGCCGGTCAAAAGTAGGGCAATCACACCAAGGGTGGAAAAAAAGTATAAGCCGCCTCCTACGGACCCGGTTTTCATCACTACACAGCTGCCACCAGACTCTGTTGTTGTAGGAGCAGCTAGGAAAAGGGCCAACTCTCACACATCTGGAGATGCACCACCCCCAGTTAAAGAAAGCCGCAAGTTCGATGCAGCTGGTAAAAAAGTCGCAGCACAAGCTGCAAACCAGTGGCGCATCGCGAACTCCCAGGCACTACTTGCGCGCTATGACAGAGCCCACTGGGACGAGATGCAACATCTCATTGAACATCTGCCCAAGGACTTCCAAAATAGGGCAAAACAAGTGGTTGAGGAGGGACAGACCATCTCCAACAACCAGATACGTTCCTCCATGGACGCTGCAGATACAGCTGCACGGACAATTAATACATCTGTAACTATCAGAAGGCATGCATGGCTCCGAACGTCTGGATTTAAACCAGAGATTCAACAAGCAGTTCTCAATATGCCTTTTAATGAAAAAGAACTGTTCGGTCCAGAAGTGGACACAGCGATTGAGAAACTCAAAAAAGATACGGACACTGCCAAAGCCATGGGCGCACTCTACTCCCCGCAGAGCAGAGGGAATTACAGCACATTCCGTAAAACGCCCTTTCGAGGGGGGTTTCGGGGTCAAAGCACACAAGCCAGCACCTCACAAGCAACACCGTCCACTTACCAGGGACAGTATAGAGGAGGTTTTCGGGGACAATATAGAGGAGGCCAATTCCCTAGAAATAGAGGGAGATTTCAAAGCCCCAAAACCCCTACTACTAAACAATGACTCACAGGTCACTCACCCCCTCCACACAACACCAGTGGGGGGAAGAATAGGTCATTATTACAAAGCATGGGAGGAAATCACTACAGACACTTGGGTTCTAGCAATTATCCAACATGGTTATTGCATAGAATTTCTACAATTCCCTCCAAACATACCACCAAAAGCACAAAATTTAACAACACACCATTCCAATCTCCTGGAGATAGAAGTGCAGGCACTATTGCAAAAGAATGCAATCGAATTAGTGCCAAACACACAAATAAACACAGGAGTTTACTCACTGTACTTTCTGATACCAAAGAAGGACAAAACGCTGAGACCAATCCTAGACCTCAGAGTAGTGAACACTTTCATCAAATCAGACCACTTCCACATGGTCACACTACAAGAAGTATTGCCATTGCTAAAACTACACGACTACATGGCAACTTTAGACCTCAAGGATGCTTATTTCCATATACCAATACACCCATCGCACAGGAAATACCTAAGGTTTGTATTCAAAGGAATACATTACCAATTCAAGGTACTGCCTTTCGGATTAACAACCGCACCAAGAGTCTTTACCAAATGTCTAGCGGTGGTCGCTGCACACATAAGAAGGCAGCAAATACATGTGTTCCCATATTTGGACGACTGGCTAATCAAGGCCCATTCGTTCATACAGTGCTCAAATCACACAAATCAGATCATACAAACCCTCTTCAAACTCGGGTTCACCGTCAACTTTACAAAATCCAACATTCTGCCGCGCAAGGTACAACAATACCTAGGAGCCATAATAGACACATCAAAGGGAGTAGCCACTCCAAGTCCACAAATAATTCTAAATTTCAACACCATCATACAACGCATGTATCCAACACAAAAGATACAGGCAAAGATGGTATTACAACTCCTAGGCATGATGTCATCATGCATAGCCATTGTCCCAAACGCAAGACTGCACATGAGGCCCTTACAACAATGCCTAGCATCACAGTGGTCTCAAGCACAGGGTCACCTTCTAGATCTGGTGTTAATAGACCGCCAAACTTACCTCTCGCTTCTGTGGTGGAACAACATAAATTTAAACAAGGGGCGGCCTTTCCAAGACCCAGTGCCACAATACGTAATAACAACAGATGCTTCCATGACAGGGTGGGGAGCACACCTCGATCAACACAGCATACAAGGACAATGGAACGTACATCAAACAAAACTGCATATCAATCACCTAGAACTTCTAGCAGTTTTTCAAGCACTAAAAGCCTTCCAACCAATAATAGTTCACAAATACATTCTCGTCAAAACAGACAACATGACAACAATGTATTATCTAAACAAGCAGGGGGGGACGCACTCCACGCAGTTAAGCCTGCTAGCACAAAAAAATTTGGCATTGGGCAATTCACAACCAAATTCGCCTAATAGCACAGTTTATACCAGGGATCCAAAATCAACTCGCAGACAATCTCTCTCGAGATCATCAACAGGTCCACGAATGGGAAATTCACCCCCAAATTCTGAACACTTATTTCAAACTCTGGGGAACACCTCAGATAGACTTGTTTGCGACAAGGGAGAACGCAAAATGCCAAAACTTCGCAACCAGATACCCACACAAACAATCCCAAGGCAATGCCCTATGGATGAACTGGTCAGGAATATTTGCTTACGCTTTTCCTCCTCTCCCTCTCCTTCCTTACCTGGTAAACAAACTCAGTCAAAGCAAACTCAAACTCATATTGATAGCACCAACTTGGGCAAGGCAACCCTGGTACACAACGCTGCTAGACCTATCAGTGGTACCCTGCATCAAATTGCCCAACAGGCCAGATCTGTTGACACAGCACAACCAAAAGATCAGACACCCAGATCCAGCATCGCTGAATCTAGCAATCTGGCTCCTGAAATCCTAGAATTCGGGCACTTACAACTTACCCAAGAATGTATGGAAGTCATAAAACAGGCCAGAAGGCCATCCACCAGGCACTGTTATGCAAGTAAATGGAAGAGGTTTGTTTGCTACTGCCATATTAATCAAATACAACCATTACACACAACTCCAGAACATGTAGTGGGTTACTTGCTTCACTTACAAAAATCTAACCTAGCTTTCTCTTCCATTAAAATACACCTTGCAGCAATTTCTGCATACCTGCAGACTACCTATTCAACTTCCCTATATAAGATACCAGTCATTAAAGCATTCATGGAGGGCCTTAGGAGAATTATACCACCAAGAACACTACCTGTTCCTTCATGGAACCTAAATGTTGTCCTAACTAGACTTATGGGTCCACCTTTTGAACCCATGCACTCCTGCGACTTACAGTTCCTAACCTGGAAGGTGGCATTTCTCATCGCCATTACTTCCCTAAGAAGAGTAAGCGAGATTCAGGCGTTTACAATACAGGAACCTTTTATACAACTACACAAAAATAAAGTCGTCTTAAGGACCAATCCTAAATTTTTGCCAAAGGTTATTTCACCGTTCCATCTAAATCAAACAGTGGAACTTCCAGTGTTCTTTCCACAGCCAGATACCGTAGCTGAAAGGGCGCTACATACATTAGATGTCAAAAGAGCATTGATGTATTACATTGACAGAACAAAAAACATCAGAAAGACTAAACAACTCTTTATTGCATTTCAAAAACCTCATGCAGGAAACCCAATTTCAAAACAAGGTATAGCCAGATGGATAGTTAAATGCATCCAAATCTGCTACCTTAAAGCTAAACGACAGCTGCCCATTACACCAAGGGCACACTCAACCAGAAAGAAAGGTGCTACCATGGCCTTTCTAGGAAACATCCCAATGCAAGAAATATGTAAGGCAGCCACATGGTCTACGCCTCACACATTCACCAAGCACTACTGTGTAGACGTGTTATCCGCACAACAAGCCACAGTAGGTCAAGCTGTATTAAGAACATTATTTCAGACTACTTCCACTCCTACAGGCTGATCCACCGCTTTTGGGGAAATAACTGCTTACTAGTCTATGCAGAACATGCGTATCTACAGCGACAGATGCCATCGAACTGAAAATGTCACTTACCCAGTGTACATCTGTTCGTGGCATCAGTCGCAGTAGATTCGCATGTGCCCACCCGCCTCCCCGGGAGCCTGTAGCAGTTTGGAAGTTACCTTCAATTATTTATATATGTATCATCTCAACCTTAAATAGGTGCATACTTAGTCACTCCATTGCATGGGCACTATTACTACAATTCAACTCCTACCTCACCCTCTGCGGGGAAAAACAATCGAGGATGGAGTCGACGCCCATGCGCAATGGAGACAAAAGGAGGAGTCACTCGGTCCCGTGACTCGAAAGACTTCTTCGAAGAAAAACAACTTGTAACACTCCGGCCCAACACCAGATGGCGAGCTATTGCAGAACATGCGAATCTACTGCGACTGATGCCACGAACAGATGTACACTGGGTAAGTGACATTTTCAATACTGTGCACAGAGTCCATGTGTTCCCCAGAGGCTTAACACAGGCTAAAGTACACCCCCCCCCAGGAAGCGCACATACACACACACACACACCACAGGAAGTGCGCACACACTCAACGACTAACTCCAGGCCAATTCTTTTTTTTTATAGCAAAATATACTTTGTTACTTTATTTCTAGAACCACAAAATTCAAGTTTCTGGTAAGTATGTTTGCAAGTAAGTATCCAGCACATGTATCAGCACTCTGTTTCAATTTGGCATGTTATACAGTTTTTGAATAAATGGAAATAATCTGTTTTAAAAGTTGACAGTGCAATTTTCAGAAATAGTCCCAGGGGAGAATAAAAGTTAGCAGAGTTTCGAGGCAAGTACAAGACTTACAGTTCCAGTCTTGGGGTTAGGATGTCCACAGGTTGGGGTTCAAGTTAACCCCAAACACCCACCACCAGCAACACTGGGCAGGTCAGGAGCAGAGGTCAAAGTTGGAGTCGATTTAACATTGGGTCCTATGGAGACTGTGGGCAATCTGAATCAGGCCTGCTCGTAGGTAAGTACCTGCGTCTTAGGAGGGCAGACTTGGGGGGTTTAGAGGAGCACTGAGGTGGCCACAGGTCAGCACCAAACACACATCTTCAGCGTTGCAGGGGCGGCTGGGTGCAGGGGCCAAACAGGGTTAGGCTCTCTCTGCTTTCCTAAATGGGGACCCCTAGGAGTCACAAAGTTGCTGCAGGCTAAGTCCAGGGGGTCAGTTCTGGGAAACTAAAGGCTGAACAAGGAGAAGGGCCGCCTGTTGGAAGTTGCTGCACCAAAGGTCGGATTCCCTAAGGCCAACCGTGCTGCAGGGGTACCTTTTGGCATCTGGAACCTTCATCCAGTTGTCTCGTGGTTAGTGGGGTCCTCCGGATTTAGGCTGCTGCTGTTGTTGTTGTCGTCTTCTTGGACAGGAGGGGACAGCCCAGGGTAGACACTAGGTCAGAATTGCCTGGGGACCAGCTCCAGTCGGTTGAGCCACCTGGACAGGAGCCGTGGACATCGGGTGCAGAGTGGGCAGGACTCGCGGTTCTGGAGTCCTTTATTGGAGTTTCTTTCTGGACAGGGCCGCAGTCTACAGGAGATATTGGTCCTCTGGGGTGCAGGGAGTCCTCTTGAGGCTTTTAAGAGTTCGCTGGTACTGCTGGATGCGTCGCCTTCTTGTAGCAGGGCTTCGGAAGCCAGAGACAGTCCTATAGGGCTGGGGCCAAGTCAGTTGGTGTCTCCAGTTTTCTCTACCGAGGGTCAGCTTGACAGCCCTTCTTCTTGTCTTCTTCTTGGGGTCAACAGGAATCTGACGAGCTGGGTTCAGGGAACCCATTACATCCTGGATTTAGGGGCGTTACAGGGGTCAGAGGGCAATGGCCAATGGATACTGTTCCTGAGGATGACTACACCATTCTGGTGTCCACTCCCTTTGGGGAGGGGGACACAGACCTAATCCTATGGTTCCTTTCCTCCAAACCAAGACAGAGGATGTTGCAAGGAGGGGGTCACTTCAGCTCTGCACACCCTAGGAGTGGTCCCAGGTGATGTGGTCACTCCTCCTTGCTTTCCTTAATTTTCCCATCGGACTTGCTGCCAAAAGTGGGGCTTTGCCACTAGCTGGAGTGCATGGGGCTCTGTAACAAGAGGCCTAAGCCTTTGAGGCTCGCCACCAGGTGTTACAGTTCCTGTAGGGGGGAGGTTTGAAGCACCTCCACCCAGTGCAGGGTTTGTTTCGGGCCAAAGAGAGCACAAAGGCTCTCACCCCATATGGTCAGAAACTTGTTTGGAAGTGGCAAGCTGGTACAGACTGGTCAGTCCTGCACTAGAAGTTTGGCTAAAGTACAGGAGCCATCTCTAAGACGCCCTCTGGGAGCATTTTTCAATAAATCCAACACTGTCATCAGTGTGGGTTTATTGTGCTGGGAAGTTTTATATAAAATTTCCCGTACTTCATTGAAGCCATTATAGACCTGTGGAGTTCGTAATGACGAAGTCCCATCCCATACACTTTATATATGACCTCACTGCACTTACAATGTCTAAGAGTGGACTTAGTGGTATAGTGTACCCTGCCTTAGGGCTTTAAGGCTTGCTAGAGGCGTGACCTATGCCACAGGCAGTGGTTTATGGGCATGACACCCTGAGAGGGGTGCCATGTCAACTGTGTCTTTTTCTCCCCACCAGCATATACAAGCTGCAAAGGCAGTGTGCATGTGGTTGGTGAGGGGTCCCCCTGGGTGGCAGAATACATGCTGCAGCCATTGAGGACCTTCACTGGCCACAGGGCCCTTGGTACCATGGATACCTTTTTACAAAGGATTTAACTGTGTGCCAGGGGTGTGCCAATTGTGGGAACAATAGTACAGTTTTTGTTGAAGAACAATGGTGTCAGGGCCTGGTTAGCATGATCCCAGCACACTCTCAGTTGAGAAAGCATGAATATCAGGCAGGTGGGGGGGGGGGCAACCATGCCAAAAGGGACACCTTCCCACAATCCCCAGCAGTTCTTTCTGCACAGTGTGCTGCTTTGCCTGCAGACTTGGCTGCTGATACACCGTCAGACACAAACAGTATGAATGCTTTTGCACTTGCTAATAAGGCTGACTTTACCTCTTTGCATTGTAAGTTAGACGATTTAAAAGGTTTGATTACCATCTTATTGGAGTGACTTGTTAAAGGCTTCTTTTGAAAATGTCTGCACTTGTTCTCGCAATTGTTCCCTTAAATCAGCAAATGGGAACCCACAACCTGGACTACTAATGTAGTAGTGAGGGATGGCGTCTTGGTAAACTCAGTTCAAACTCCCACTTATGTTCGCAATCCTAGACCTAGTCTGGTAACTTGTGTGCCCTCTGTAGTGGCCAATCAGGGCCAAACTAGTTATAATTCAGGAGATGATTCACTTTTCAGGTGGGCCACGGCAGGTTTTATGCACCCTCTCCTCCCCCAATACAGATGCACTGGCTACTTATTGGGTGAATGAGAGATTTCCCCTCCCCACCTACCCTACGCTAATCTGGCTGTTAATGGTCCACTCTTGGCTTTGAACAAGCACTCTGCATTTGTTTACCCTGCCAAGCCAAGACTGCACTCGAGGGCGAATGGATCAAGAGACAAGTTCACATCACACCTATACCCAAACTAAGCGGGGATGCCTATAAGGACACTGAGGCACTTTTAAATACAGCTATCCATTGGCTCAGGTCGAAACTTAACTGCCTTTCCATTTTTCAGTCCGACCTGGAAAGTGCTAAACAGCGCAACAGTGGTTTCTCTAACTGTGACTGTATTTTATTGACTTTAAAGAATGAGCAGCTAGTACTTGACCTCATTGGTATGGAACTCGAACCTGTCATCTTACTGGTTATGGTAATACTGCCATCTGATTAAAAATGCCATCACCTTCTCCCTTGAAAACCCTTACAGACGGGGCTCTGCTTTCGGACCAGCATGCTCATGAACCTGCTTCATGGCCTTCTGTTACTGCTGGCTCAGATGGCAATGCAGTCTCTAATCTAAATTCAATTAACTGATTGAGGCAAACCACCCCTACTTTCATTATTTCCCATTTTTGATTTGTGCACTGTGAGTCCATCTCCAGCTACTGGGTCATACTGTTAAGCTACTAGTAGGGCTGGATTAACTTCTGTGAAGCCCAAATTGCATGTCACTGGGTTGTCTCCCATTGGTCCTATTAACGAAGGAACCCCTGATTATGTCTCATCTCGTTTGTAAGATTGTCCTTCTGTGATCTTGTAGAACCTGGCAGGGATCACTCCTGAATTGTTAGACCCTGACTAGATTACTTTTATTGGGAGCTATGACATTTGCCTATTTCAGGAAACTTGGGCACTGGGGAAGATTTTTCTTGATGAATTTGTCACCTACAGCGTGGAGGCACCTTCCCCTAGAGGCCCTGGCATTGTGGTTGGGGACTGTTAATACTTATAAAGGATAATATTGCATGATCGCACTCACTGTTTAAAATGAAATTGTCAAGCTGTTATGAGTGTCTTATTGGAATTTTCCTCAGTATTGTGTACGGTGTTGTTTAACTAATTTGCTAGGTCCGTTTCTGCCAGCAATAGTTCTCGAACTGTGGCTTTGCTGGAAGAATAAATTGAGGGGTATCAGCAAGAAGCTAAAATTATGGCTGCAGGTGATTTTAATGTATCTTTAAAGCCTTCTTGTAAGGAAATGCCTCCTTGGCATGGCTACCCCCTGACTTATTGCCTTTGCTGATGCTATGTTTTGATTTGAAAGTGTGCTGAGGCCTGCTAACCAGGCCCCAGCACCAGTGTTCTTTCCCTAACCTGTACTTTTGTTTTCACAATTGGCACACCCTGGCATCCAGGTAAGTCCCTTGTAACTGGTACCCCTGGTACCAAGGGCCCTGATGCCAGGGAAGGTCTCTAAGGGCTGCAGCATATCTAATGCCACCCTGGGGACCCCTCACTCAGCACAGACACACTGCTTGCCAGCTTGTGTGTGCTGGTGA
Organism: Pleurodeles waltl; assembly: GCF_031143425.1. Lineage (NCBI taxonomy): Eukaryota > Metazoa > Chordata > Amphibia > Caudata > Salamandridae > Pleurodeles > Pleurodeles waltl. The sequence continues at coordinate 1,371,591,192 of NC_090440.1, forward strand.
GGACAAAACGAGTAAGTCGACATGGCACTCCCCTCAGGGTGCCATGCCAACCTCACACTGCCTATGCAGTATAGATAAGTCACCCCTCTAGCAGGCCTTACAGCCCTAAGGCAGGATGCACTATACCATAGGTGAGGGCACCAGTGCATGAGCACTGTGCCCCTACAGTGTCTAAGCAAAACCTTAGACATTGTAAGTGCAGGGTAGCCATAAGAGTATATGGTCTGGGAGTCTGTCAAACACGAACTCCACAGCACCATAATGGCTACACTGAAAACTGGGAAGTTTGGTATCAAACTTCTCAGCACAATAAATGCACACTGATGCCAGTGTACATTTTATTGTAAAATACACCCCAGAGGGCACCTTAGAGGTGCCCCCTGAAACCTTAACCAACTACCCGTGTAGGCTGACTGGTTTTAGCAGCCTGCCACACTCGAGACAAGTTGCTGGCCACATGGGGAGAGTGCCTTTGTCACTCTGTGGCTAGTATCAAAGCCTGCACTGGGTGGAGATGCTATCACCTCCCCCAGGCAGGAGCTGTAACACCTGGCGGTGAGCCTCAAAGGCTCACCCCCTTTTTTCCAGCACCACAGGGCATTCCAGCTAGTGGAGTTGCCCGCCCCCTCCGGCCACGCCCCCACTTTTGTCAGCAAGACCGGAGGAAATAATGAGAATAACAAGGAGGAGTCACTGGCCAGTCAGGACAGCCCCTAAGGTGTCCTGAGCTGAGGTGACTCTAACTTTTAGAAATCCTCCATCTTGCAGATGGAGGATTCCCCCAATAGGGACAGGAATGTGACCCCCTCCCCTTGGGAGGAGGCACAAAGAGGGTGTACCCACCCTCAGGGCTAGTAGCCATTGGCTACTAACCCCCCAGACCTAAACACGCCCTTAAATTTAGTATTTAAGGGCTCCCCTGAACCTAGGAACTCAGATTCCTGCAACCTAAGAAGAAGAGGACTGCTGAGCTGAAAAACCCTGCAGAGAAGACGGAGACACCAACTGCCTTGGCCCCAACTCTACCGGCCTGTCTCCCCCCTTCAGAAGAAAACTGCTCCAGCGACGCTTTCCCCAGGACCAGCGACCTCTGAATCCTCAGAGGACTGCCCTGCTCTAAAAGGACCAAGAAACTCCAGAGAACAGCGGCCCTGTTCACCCAAGACTGCAACTTTGTTTCCAAAGGAGCAACTTAAAGACAACAGCGTTTCCCGCCAGAAGCGTGAGACTTGCAAACCGGCGACCCCGACTCGACTGGTGGAGAAACAACACTTCAGGGAGGACCCCCCGGCGACTCCGAGACTGTGAGTAACCAAAGTTGTCCCCCCTGAGCCCCCACAGCGACGCCTGCAGAGGGAATCCCGAGGCTCCCCCTGACCGCGACTGCCTGACTCTCAGATCCCGATGCCTGGAAAAGACCCTGCACCCGCAGCCCCCAGGACCTGAAGGATCGGAACTCCAGTGCAGGAGTGACCCCCAGGAGGCCCTCTCCCTTGCCCAGGTGGTGGCTACCCCGAGGAGCCCCCCCCTTGCCTGCCTGCATCGCTGAAGAGACCCCTTGGTCTCCCATTGATTCCAATTGAAAACCCGACGTGTGTTTGCACACTGCACCCGGCCGCCCCCGTGCTGCTGAGGGTGTACTTCCTGTGCTAACTTGTGTCCCCCCCCGGTGCCCTACAAAACCCCCCTGGTCTGCCCTCTGAAGACGCGGGTACTTACCTGCTGGCAGACCGGAACCGGGGCACCCCCTTCTCCATTGAAGCCTATGCGTTTTGGGCACCACTTTGAACTCTGCACCTGACCGACCCTGAGCTGCTGGTGTGATAACTTTGGGGTTGCTCTGAACCCCCAACGGTGGGCTACCTTGGACCGTAGGTGGTTTACTTACCTGCAAGAACTAACAATTACTTACCTCCCCTAGGAACTGTGAAAATTGCACTGTCTAGTTTTAAAATAGCTATATGTGTTTTATTTGAAAAGTATATATGCTATTGTGATTATTCAAAGTTCCTAAAGTACTTACCTGCAATACCTTTCATGCAAAGTATTACATGTAGAATTTGAACCTGTGGTTCTTAAAATAAACTAAGAAAATATATTTTTCTATACAAAAACCTATTGGCCTGGAATTGTCTCTGAGTGTGTGTTCCTCATTTATTGCCTGTGTGTATGTACAACAAATGCTTAACACTACTCCTTTGATAAGCCTACTGCTCGACCACACTACCACAAAATAGAGCATTAGTATTATCTCTTTTTGCCACTATCTTACCTCTAATGGGAGCCCTTGGACTCTGTGCATACTATTCCTTACTTTGAAATAGTGCATAGAGAGCCAACTTCCTACACTTCTCCTGTTATTAATGACCTGATTGAGTCTGAGGACGAACAATGAGAAAATCCTTGCCTGAGTGGTAAACCGCATCAGTAGTCCTCCAGTTGTGCTCTTCAACTAGCATTCCTGGTGGACAGGTGGGGCATTAAGGCATGTAATATGCATACTCGCTCTTACCTTGAGAGATCACCCACATTTAAAAGGTGAGCCTACTCAAGTGTCACTGACTGTCTTTCTGGACGTCAGGCTTTGGCTATTGCTCACTGACATGATATTAGTATCCCAGTTAGATAGTGATCACAATACCCTGGTCACCTATCTAAAAGAGGAAACTCTTAGAAGGGCCTTTACTGTTTGCTACAAGTGGTCCCAGCTCGTGTTATAGATAATAACTATAGTAGAGTTTCGTGACCCCAGGCAATGGCTGACCCAAAATTACATGCTGAGATCTACCACGAGTAAATAGACTTTGTGTCTGAAATTGAAGATAGTCCTCCTGAATCACCTGCGATAACCCTTGATGTTCATTGATTACTTTTTAGTAAAATACAGACTATTTCCTTTAAATAAACTGGCAGCAAGCAGCACACTTTCTCGCACAAACCAAAATGTTTTAAGTCTGCATGTAAATTTGCCCAAAATAAATTGTTGTGGTGGCTGTTAAAGGAGGGGGTGTGTGCTGAAATTATCAAGACCCGAAGCAAGCATAATGAAGTACAGGAGAAATCTAAGCAGTATTGGAATGAAAAGGTTTGGCAGGATTTGTTGTGTGCTGTTAAAACTAATGATGACAATCGAACATTCTGGCGTATGGTTTCCCATGGGAGTGCAGACACTGCTAGTATTTGTCGTCACATCATTCAACCAGAGAAATGGGAAGATCATTTTGCAGCACTGTATGCCCACAACCTTCCCCGTTACCGTCCTGCTGCCGAAAGATCAGACAGATCCACTCGGACTTCCTGTAGGTTTTTTTCTCAGGTGCATAGCAAGCCTTTTTTAATCTTAGAGGATACTGATGCTGCCATTTGTCAATTAAAATTAGCTAAGGCCCCTGGCCCTGATCAGATTCTGAGCGACCTATATAAATCAGAACCTCGAGTGTGGGCTACCTATATAAATTCCTTATCCAGTGCATTTGCAACAGGGGCTGAAATCCCTAACACATGAAAGGGGGTGTAAATTATCCCTCTATTTAAGAAGGGAGATGCTGACAGTCCCCCGATCTACAGGAACATAAGTTTAATTAACAACTTACAAAAAAAAATTGCAAGGCACATAATTCATCAGCTGCTCAGTTGGATTGATCCCCTTTGCATACTGGCTTTCGTACCAAAACAAGCACTTCTGACCAGATCTTTAGATTTGCACTTTTATATTGGAAATATGCACTGATAAGTAGGCAAAAAATATACGTAGCATTTGTAGATCTTCGTGCAGCATTTGACCTACTCCCACGCAAGCGTTTATGGGAAGTGCGAGCTGCAATGGGGTACCTGCTATTCTTACAAACTTTATAGCTAAGTTGCATGAGGAAACTATGCACAGGTCCATTGGGGCAGCAGAGGGGAACTGACCAACCTTACTCCCACACTTGAGGTATTCTGAAGGGATGCACCTTTGCTCCCACACTAGTCACGCTGTACATAAATGGAGTGGTCGAGGAGCTTATGGTCTGCAATATTGACCTCCCCCCTGTCCTAAATGGCAAAAGGTTCCTATATTGTTATTTTCTGATGATTCTTTTCTTCTTTCAAAGACCCCCAGCAGGCCTACAAAAAGTTATAAATAAGGTTATGGATTTTTGTGAATGTAGGGTCCTGGAGATGAGCGCTAACAAAACCAAATTTATGATATTAGGACCAGGGATAACTAGGAACTGCGCCATAAAGGAAGTGGATGTGCCTCTTGAAAGGGTGCTTAGGTTTGATTACATATGAGTCATATTAACTGACAAACTAACTTTGGACTCTCAATTTACTAAGAGCTCTTTGCTGTTTGTACATAGATCCAAAACTATTCTGCATTTACAAAAGTGATCCTATTTCCCCTTCTCTCAAGACATATCGCACTAAGGCCCAAAGCCCTTTTTGTCGCTGAAATCTGGGTGTGTGATAATGCCCAGAAACTGACCTTGGCTGAGAATTCATTTATTACATCACTCATCTCAGTCCTGGTGAGCGTGTCTCTTTTACCACTTTTTCTTGACTTTGACAAAAAGCAAATTGCTGACCAGGCGAAACTAAAGCCCTTGATATGCATTGGATTCTGATCTGGGTCTGTAAGAGTATAGAGACAGCCTTGGGGACTCATTGAAAATTAGAGGTGCTACAAAAATTCCATGGGTAAAATTTGTAAATGGCTGCTTTAGGAAGCTTGGGAGAACCCCTGTGATGTCCAGAGATTGAAGATGACAAATTTTAAATCCTCTTACGGGGCGCATGTTTATGACCGACGCATCCTGATTTTAGAGTTTAAGTTGAATTTCCAGTTTGAGGTTTTTCTGGATACCATCACCCCTCCTCTAGCGAAAAGTTTACATGTGTGATTAGACCTGGGTTGTTTACCTCTCTTGGCTTTTAGTGTGAAAGGAAGAAAGATCTATCCTCTGATATGTACCCAGCCTCTGCTCTGGCGTCTGAGAAAGAGGAACACATCCTCTTCTGCCCAGAGTATCGCTCCTCTTGCAGCAAATGCATACATCAGACTTGCTGGAAAATGGGAACTTCTCACTAACTAATAGTCTTGAGACAATTGAAAGCCGACACTTGAGGCCCTATTGTATTTGCAGTCAGCCGTTTCCTACTCCGTGTGTGGTACAAATGTGCAAACTTTTTGGCCTCGCCATGAGAAGGGGTGAGTGGCCTACGTATTTTGACAAAGAAGTCTGAGTCATGGTCGTAGTATCAAGTTCTGCTGCTTGATTATGGTCCATGTGAATTGTGCCTTTCTATCGGCTTGTTCTTAATGGAAGTTGTCTTTTTTTATTTTTTATTGCACTATGCACTTTAGACTTATAGGGTTCTTATCTGGTGGGCATATTGAACTGGTTGTATTTGTACTCTCTTTAAATAATTATATTTGTTTGCCGAATCCCCTTACAACGAGATGTGGGGAACTTACCGTATAGAGGTTTTGGAGTTGTAGAGGCTACTTCTGTGCTCCTAGTAAATAGCATGAGTCTTTCATCTTAAGCAACTAACTCCCTGTATACTAGAGACCTGCAACCTTCTCAAATGTACCTTCCTACATCAACTGGCACACCGTAGCGAGTAATATTTTAACATTTATATATAGAAATTGTTTTTTCTGTAACTGTTCTTTCTTCATCAATTATTCCATATTGGGAGTTTTAAGAGAGACTGTTTAAATATATTTGTATCTCAAATCAAAGTTTTTATCCCTGATTGCATATTTGTACTTTTTATGTCTTTTTGAACTATTACTATTGCTCATAATGTTTTTATTATGCACTTTGACGGTTACAGTAACTGAATAAAGTATTACGAACGAACTGCCCATAGTTCGATGGCATATGTTGCTGCAGATACACATGTTTGGCACAGTCCGCTGCCTGGTGTTGGGCTCGGAGTATTACAAGTTGTTTTTCTTCGAAGAAGTCTTTTTGGTCACGGGACCGAAGGACTCCTCCCTCCTCGGCTCCATTGCGCATGGGCGTCGACTCCATCTTAGATTGTTTTTTTTCCGCTGTCGGGTTCGGACGTATTCCTTTTCGCTCCGTGTTTCGGTTCGGAAAGTTAGTCAGAATCTCGGAAGAAAGCGTCGGTATTGTTCCGTTCGGTATCGGGATAGTTAGGTACATCGACACCGATCATCGGAAGACTTTGGGGTAGTTTCGATCCCCCATCGGGGCCTGGTCGGCCCGACCGCGTGCGACATCGAAGCCGATGGAACGGACCCCGTTTCGTTTCTGCCCAAAATGTCACAGTAAGTATCCTTATACAGATCAGCACTTGGTCTGTAACTTGTGCTTGTCCCCCGAGCACAAGGAGGATACCTGTGAAGCCTGTCGAGCCTTCCGGTCCAGAAAAACACTCCGGGACCGAAGAGCCAGGCGTCAACAAATGGCGTCCACGTCGACAAAACAACGTTTCGACGAGGAAGAGGAAACATTCTCGGTTCCGGAATCAGAATCCGGAGACTCCGACGTCGAACAACAGCAACAAACTGTGAGTAAGACGTCGAAAAGTAAATCCATCGACAAACCGAAAGCCCAGGGGACGCCACTGCCAACAGGCCATGGCTCGACCCATAAAACAGGCGACCCGTCGAAGGCGCCGAAAAAGGGCACGCCCATAGCGAAGACACCCGACTCCGGTCGAGGGACCGCCATGGAGCAACCTAGGAGCCGAGAAAGCGGCTCCGAGAGACAAAAACAAGATACCGGCACCGAAAAACATCGGCACCGAGAATCCATGCCGAAAGGAACAAAAATTCTGTCGGTGCCGAAACCGAAAAAAGATTCTCTCTCGGCGCCGAAAAATACCACACCTTCATCCTACTCAGACGAACAAGGAATAAGTGGCCAAATGCACAGATTTGGACAAGAGCTCCAAAGTGTAGAATCGGACTACACACAAAAGAGACTAGGCATCGCCGGCACAAACACCGCCACAAATGCACTCACCAGCGCAAACTACCATAAGTCATGACGATCAGAATCAAGACGCTTGGGACCTGTATGACACCCCAGTGCCGGACAATGATCCCGAGTCATACCCCACAAAGCCGTCACCGCCAGAGGACAGTACCTCATACTCGCAACTGGTGGCTAGGGCAGCAGAATTCCACAATGTCCAACTGCATTCCGATCCTATAGAGGATGATTTTTTATTTAACACCCTCTCGGCTACACACAGCCAATATCAATGTCTCCCAATGCTACCAGGGATGTTACGGCACGCAAAACAAATTTTTGAAGAGCCCGTAAAATCAAGAGCCATCACCCCAAGGGTGGATAAGAAATACAAACCACCACCCAAGGACCCAGTGTTTATTACTTCGCAGTTACCACCTGACTCCGTGGTAGTAGGGGCAGCTCGCAAGAGAGCAAATTCACATACATCTGGCGACGCCCCACCTCCGGACAAAGAAAGCCGAAAATTTGATGCGGCAGGGAAAAGAGTAGCATCACAGGCAGCCAACCAGTGGCGCATCGCAAATTCACAAGCGCTGCTGGCCAGATATGACCGCGCACACTGGGACGAGATGCAACTTCTCGTAGACCATCTTCCCCAGGAATACCAAAAAAGGGCGCAGCAAATAGTGGAAGAGGGACAAACGATCTCAAACAATCAAATCCGCTCTTCACTAGACGCAGCCGATACTGCAGCAAGAACAGTCAACACTGCTGTCACCATAAGGAGACACGCTTGGCTACGCACTTCAGGCTTCAAACCTGAAATCCAGCAGGCTGTCCTTAATATGCCCTTCAACGAGAAACAACTTTTTGGCTCTGAAGTGGATACAGCCATTGAAAAACTTAAAAAGGACACAGACACGGCCAAGGCCATGGGCGCACTCTACACCCCGCAGAGCAGAGGCTCTTTCAGAAAAACTCCATTTAGAGGGGGGTTTCGTGGCCAACCCACAGACACCACCAGCCAACAAACAAGAACCACACCATATCAGGGTTCCTTCCAAAGGGGAGGTTTCAGGGGATATCGGGGGGGTCAATTCCCAAGGAGTAGGGGAAGATTCCAGACTCCAAAAACACCTCCACCTAAACAGTGACTTTCAAGTCACGCAACCCCTTCACTTAACACCAGTGGGGGGAAGACTAAGCCAATTCTACCAATCTTGGCAACAGATTACAACAGACAATTGGGTATTAGCAATAATCCAACATGGCTATTGCATAGAATTCCACAACTTCCCACCAAACATCCCCCCCAAAACACGCAAAATGTCACCACAACATTTAGAACTTTTAGGACTAGAAGTTCAAGCACTACTGCAAAAGGATGCAATAGAGTTAGTACCAGTACAACAAAAAAACACAGGAGTTTACTCCCTGTACTTTCTAATTCCAAAAAAAGACAAAACATTGAGACCAATATTAGATCTCAGGACACTAAATACCTACATCATATCGGACCATTTTCACATGGTCACACTACAAGACATCATTCCACTGCTCAAACAGCAAGATTACATGACCACATTAGACCTAAAGGATGCGTACTTTCATATACCAATACACCCTTCTCACAGAAAGTACCTACGGTTCGTATTCAAAGGAATACATTACCAATTCAAGGTGTTGCCATTCGGAATAACAACTGCACCAAGAGTGTTCACAAAATGTCTAGCAGTAGTAGCAGCACACATCAGGAGACAACAGATACATGTGTTCCCTTACCTAGACGATTGGCTAATCAAGACCAACACAGTAAAAAAATGCGCAAACGACACCACATTTGTCATACAAACCCTTCACAAACTGGGGTTTTCCATCAACTATACAAAATCACACCTAGAACCGTGTCAAACACAACAATATCTAGGAGCAACCATCAACACATCAAAAGGAATTGCCACTCCAAGTCCACAAAGAGTGCAGGCATTCCACAAGGTAATAAGTGCTATGTTTCCAAACCAAAAGATACAAGCAAAACATGTGCTAAAACTTCTAGGCATGATGTCATCATGCATAGCCATTGTCCCAAACGCAAGACTACACATGCGACCCTTACAACAGTGTCTAGCATCACAATGGTCACAGGCACAGGGTCAACTTCAAAATCTGGTGTTGGTAGACCGCCAAACATACCTCTTGCTTCTATGGTGGAACAGCAAAAATTTAAACAAAGGGCGGACATTTCAGGACCCAGTGCCTCAATACGTTATAACAACAGATGCTTCCATGACAGGGTGGGGAGCACACCTCAATCACCACAGCATTCAAGGACAATGGGATATACACGAAACAAAATTTCATATCAATTACCTAGAACTGTTAGCAGTATTTCTAGCGTTAAAAGCCTTCCAACCCATAATAACACACAAATACATTCTTGTCAAAACAGACAACATGACAACAATGTATTATTTAAACAAACAAGGAGGAACACACTCAACACAATTGTGCCTCCTAACACAAAAAATTTGGCAGTGGGCGATTCACAACAACATTCGCCTAATAGCACAATTTATTCCAGGAATACAAAACCAACTAGCAGACAACCTTTCGCGAGACCACCAACAAGTCCACGAATGGGAAATTCACCCCCAAGTTCTGAACAAGTACTTTCAAATTTGGGGAACACCCCAGATAGATTTGTTCGCAACAAAAGAAAACTCAAAATGCCAAAACTTCGCATCCAGGTACCCACACCGCGAATCACAAGGCAATGCTCTATGGATGAGTTGGTCAGGGATATTTGCGTACGCTTTTCCCCCTCTCCCTCTCCTTCCATATCTAGTAAACAAGTTGAGTCAAAACCAACTCAAACTCATACTGATAGCACCCACATGGGCAAGACAACCTTGGTATACAACTCTACTAGACCTTTCACTAGTACCGCATGTCAAACTACCCAACAGGCCAGATCTGTTAACACAACACAAACAACAGATCAGGCATCCAAACCCAGCATCATTGAATCTGGCAATTTGGCTCCTGAAATCCTAGAATTCGGACACTTAGACCTCACACAAGAATGCATGGAGGTCATAAAACAAGCTAGAAAACCTTCCACTAGACACTGCTATGCATCTAAGTGGAAAAGATTTGTTTACTACTGCCATGCCAATCAAATACAACCATTACATGCCTCTACTAAAGACATAGTAGGATACTTACTACATTTGCAAAAAGCAAATCTCGCTTTTTCATCTATAAAAATACACCTCGCAGCAATATCTGCTTACCTACAAACTACTCATTCATCGTCTCTATTTAGAATACCAGTTATTAAAGCATTCATGGAAGGGCTAAAAAGAATTATACCACCAAGAACACCACCAGTTCCTTCATGGAATCTTAACATCGTCTTAACAAGACTCATGGGTCCACCTTTCGAACCCATGCATTCCTGTGAAATGCAATATCTAACCTGGAAGGTCGCATTTCTCATTGCAATCACATCCCTCAGAAGAGTAAGTGAAATACAAGCATTTACCATACAAGAACCATTTATTCAAATACACAACAATAAAATAGTTCTAAGAACAAATCCAAAATTTCTGCCAAAAGTAATCTCACCATTCCATTTAAATCAAACAGTAGAATTGCCAGTGTTCTTCCCACAACCAAATTCTGTGGCTGAAAGGGCACTACATACATTAGACATCAAAAGAGCACTAATGTATTACATTGACAGAACAAAGCTAATCAGGAAAACAAAACCACTGTTCATAGCTTTTCAAAAACCACACATAGGAAATCCAATCTCTAAACAAGGCATTGCTAGATGGATAGTCAGATGCATTCAAACATGCTATCTTAAAGCCAAAAGAGAATTGCCTATTACACCAAAGGCACACTCAACCAGAAAGAAAGGTGCTACAATGGCCTTTCTAGGAAACATTCCTATGAGCGAAATATGTAAGGCTGCAACCTGGTCTACGCCTCATACGTTTACTAAACACTACTGTGTAGACGTACTAAATGCACAACAAGCTACAGTGGGCCAAGCTGTACTAAGAACATTATTCCAAACTACTTCAACTCCTGCAGGCTAAACCACCGCTTTTAGGGGAGGTAACTGCTTTATAGTCTATGCCAAACATGTGTATCTGCAGCAACATATGCCATCGAACTGAAAATGTCACTTACCCAGTGTACATCTGTTCGTGGCATTAGTCGCTGCAGATTCACATGTACCCTCCCACCTCCCCGGGAAGCCTGTAGCCGTTTAGAAGTAGATCATAAATCTTAAACATCTGAACATTTGTAAATAATTATTAGAAACTCTTAACGTACATACATATTCACTCCATTGCATGGGCACTATTTATACCAAACAACTCCATCCTCACCCTCTGCGGGGAAAACAATCTAAGATGGAGTCGACGCCCATGCGCAATGGAGCCGAGGAGGGAGGAGTCCTTCGGTCCCGTGACCAAAAAGACTTCTTCGAAGAAAAACAACTTGTAATACTCCGAGCCCAACACCAGGCAGCGGACTGTGCCAAACATGTGAATCTGCAGCGACTAATGCCACGAACAGATGTACACTGGGTAAGTGACATTTTCATTATCAACCTCCATTCCCTGATCCCTATGAAAATGCAAACCGGTGGTCTGAAGACCAGATCAGGAATTTTAGCCTGTACCGGAACAAAATATGTTTTCCTCTTGGGTACTGCTGGGTATAATTTTGGACATTGGGTACTTTTGATTTGCATGCAGATTTAACTGCCTTTAACTGGTCCCTAGAAAATAACTCTGGGTTTTATTTTTTGTACAGGTTTGCAGATATTGGAACTCCCAAATCTCTCAGAAAGTGAGTAGCAGAAGTCTCTTAAAAATGAGAAAAAGTCCTTGAATCCAGTGCGATATTGAAGTTATTGTTTGTACCCCTGTTTTCAAGTGGAACACAGCTCACTCAGTGTCCGTAAAAAAAATCTGAGAAATAATATTTTTGTGGAAAATATTTAATTTCTTGAAATCAAATTGAATTGCACATTTTCTTTGCCCACACCAATATAGATTTGTTCATGGTGACACTGCCAACATACCATTTAATCCTCAATATGTTTTTACTGTGGTATGTCACTGCTTTCCAATGTCATTCTAAATACAGTCACTACTTCTGTTTTGTATACCAAATGTTTTGTTTCCCAGATCGTTGAGTGAGTTCAGCAGCCTTCCTCAAACAAATCGTAGCTAAGTCGTCGGACTATTGGTAATACTTAAAAACAATGCTTGTGCTTGACTCGCCTCTAAATCACAGTTGTATCCTTGTGACAGTGTTGCTGACCTTCTCCTTGTAGGTTATAGGATTATCTCTTTGTAAGAGTTACTAGCTTTTCCGGAAGGCTGCCTGAGTTTTAGTTCATGTTAAAGATTCTAAAAAAGCCTCACAATTCTTTCTCTTCTAGATTAGACAGCATTGCCTATGGGGATGTACAGAGTGAAGATGAGTGTTATGAGTTTGATGTTGATATGGATCCACCCAACTGGCAGCAGCTGGTTAGTCGGGAGGTTCTACAAGGAATGAAACCCCATGAGATCAAGCAGCAGGAAGTCATTCATGGTGAGAAGTACAGTTAAAATGGGCTTATTTGTGCTTCTGTCCCCTAGTTAAATTGGTATCTCTTTGTAATGTTGAGGGGAAGAGGACAAGCGCCAATGGGGGGAGATTTTCACCTTCATTTTGATAATACGGCATGAGATTAAACTGCAGCACTTGTTCCCCTCTCTCTATTTAGAACTTTTCTACACAGAACGTGCTCATGTGCGCACCTTAACTGTTCTGGATCAGGTGTTCTACCAGCGCATATCTCGTGAATTCATTCTGACGCCTGCTGAAGCACGAGCCATCTTCTGCAACCTTGACGAGATCCTTCAGCTCCATGGTACATGTGCCAAGAAGAGGCATTTACCCTTTCATGCTCTTGCCTTCTACAGGCTTTTTTTGGCTTTAGTGTCACGCAACATATTTATTATTTTCCTTCTTAACAGTCCATGTCTCTTCATCTTCTGTCCTCAGCAAGTTATCATTTCACAACCAAAGACCATGTGCACATAAGAACTTCAGCGGTCTCTTATTTTCACCCCAACTTCCGTAGAATCTAATTCTTTCTTCAGATTTCTTTAATGCCATTCCACTGCAGTAATTTTGAGTTCATTCATTATACTTGACAAGTTAATATATTTCGACTCAGATCACACAGCACAATCTGCCTTCACTTAGCCCACATTATTTTTCCATCTTTCCCTATCCTTTGTCTCGCTTTTCAATCTTGGCCTTCATGCACATAGTTTCACTTCTTCTCGTCTTTTTCCACAGTTTTTTTTATTTTCATCTGTAATATTCCTTTCCGAATTGACCCTGTAATGTTTAATTCTTTCTTTTTATCTATTTTATTTCTCTTATCCCTGTTGATCACACCCTCTGCTGCTGTCTCTTTAACTTCCTCTTGGCACATGTCCCCATTAACTTTCACAAAATCAGTAATCTTTCCCCCTCAGTTTGTTATTTTGGTCTTTCATCACTTACTATGTTGCTCCTCTCTACACTCTGATATGCTTCACTCTATCCCTCTGAACTCACGTTTTAGTGCTGCACTCCATTTCACTCGTCTATATTTCACTTGTTTCAGGTGGATTGAATGAACAGATGAAAGCAATACGCAAGCGCAATGAGTCGTCCGTTGTTGATCAGATTGGTGATGACCTACTCATCTGGGTGAATCTATTTTACTTATGCACAGAGAATAAAATTGATATCCAACTAACTTGTCACCTTAGGTTTTCTTTAGTTCTCTTTACCGTTCTCCATTTTGGGTGAGCTTTATTTGTTTTAGGTTCCCTTTTGGATATCTTTCTCACTTTCTATTTTGAATATGCTTTGTGACTGTTTTTAGGGCTTCTCACGTGGTTCCTAGTCCTCTGTGGAACTTTTTGTGTTTGTTTGTGTCCCATGTTTTTTTTTTTTAGCTCACCTTAAGACTGTATTCATTTTAGATTTCCTAATGTAGTTGTTTGTCTGTGTTGTGACAAAAGTAGATATTCTGCTTGACAGCTTGGCCCTGTCTGATAGTTTGCATCTTCTTACAGTTCAGTGGAGCAGGGGAGGAACAGCTGAAACAGGCAAGTGCTACTTTCTGCAGTAATCAACCCTTTGCCCTGGAGATGATCAAATCTCGGCAGAAGAAGGACTCGCGCTTCCTGGCCTTTGTGCAGGTGAGTTTCTTAGTACTCTTGCTGAGCATTGTTCACTGCAAGGCCAAAGATGAGAAGTGGCTAGCTCACTGTTGGCTCTGGGCAGGGCTTAAGGAAACAAATTAGTTCAAAGATGTTTGAAGCATGTAGAATGAACATTAATTCTCCAGGTACAACCAACACCAAACTTCAACCGAAAATTGTTTCCCATTTGCCCCTCTAAATTTTTTGCTTCTCAAGCTCAATAATACTATGACTGGGGGCTTTAATAAAACAAAATGGAACACGCACCTTGGCAAGGGAATGAGCTGTGTACATGTAAGTACACAAAGCAACATGTTTGTACCATGTGTGGCTGTAGCTACACATGCTCTGCATACTCCTAGCATCCTGTATTGGGTTTGGACTGTTGCCAAAGAAGTCTTTTGAGTCACATGGCTTTGACTGTTCGTCTGGTAGTGAACGCGCATGGGCACCAACTCTATTATTAGGTTGTTTTTCTCTGGTATAAGGTTTGGACATTTATTGATGTTGCTCTCGACCTGGATTTGATTCTTCATTGACCATCACAGCCCAGGAGCTTGTTGCTTCATTTCCTGTTGCAGAGAAGATGTCCACTTCGATGCTCGTCCCATTCCTTTGTCTTTCTTTGCTTGAGCTTCTCCAGGAACCTTAGTTGGAAAAGTGAATCTCCCAGGCCCTTAGGGAACCCCAGCCCTTTAAGTCCTTGCATCTTCCTTACTGGCGCCAGAGAATGAATATGTGTTGAGGGTAAAGGAATGGACATCCTTCACTAGTTGCCCAGGGGCCCCTCAAAGTAACCTAGGACGGACATTCACTCTTGCTCTAACCAGTGCTTTTCTCTAAAACACAAGGTTGACCCTCTACGATTCTTGCTTGGCCATGAGAAGCAAAAATACCCTTTGGCAGGGACAGGCAGGCCATGGGCCATCCCCTTAACAACTTAATATACTTAGTGTCTTTCATAGAGGCCAGACATTTTGGCAGAGATGGCCCACTTTACACTAAAGAGGAGGAGATCAATGAGTCTCACAAACACACTGGCCCATCAACCCAGCCCTGAGATCATCTGATTCGAATCTTCGGAGCCCGAAGAGAAGGAAGTCCCGTAAGAGGAAGAGGCATTCAAGGACACACCATCATTCTTTGTCAGCTCTGTTTCTTCCATCAACACCACACCAAGAGGCATGAGTATGTTCGACACTCAAACATCCACATGCACTTCTAAAACTCATAAGTCTCTGTACATCAAGGTTGAGCTCCACCCTATGGGGGTCGGGCGTCGAACCCTGTGCAGAAGTCACTGTCGCCTCCACTTACTCCGCAGCCATGGGGCTCGGATTGGTACTGAGGCAAGGATTCAGACCCCTGACGGACCGCAGCTAAGAACCTTGATTCCCATCGGGCCTCAACTCCAAGACCCCACATATCTGTACTGACTTTTCGAAGCAGAAAGTGCCATTGACACCAAAGGCACTATAGCTTTGAGGCATTTGACAACCGATTCACAGGAGAGACTCATCCTCAATGCTCCAAAAAGAGCTGTATGAAAAGCAGCTGTGTGTCATTACCACGCTCAGGCAAGATCTCTGCTTCGGAAAAGACTTTGCCCAAAACCTTCAGACTTGCTATTGAGGACTCTCCAGAACTGGATGTTTCCCTGCAGACAGCTCCTCTGAAAAGGCATAAGGATGAGGCTGTTAGTCCTAATTACTCCAGTATTGGAACTTTCATAGATTCACATGCTTGAATACTTCCCCGTAGTTGAGATGGGAGTCCCCGGTGTAATATAAAAGATATGCTTAAATGTATACATACATTACATGCATTAGGCCTTTAGCTTAGTAACATATCACAGTCATTTTGCAAAAAAGACTCAGACTCAAAATTCAACCATTCAGGTTGCACCACCCTCTAGAAGGAGCTGCTTTCCCTCAGATTTTCCACCGCATGTCATGCTGACGAGTCTTCTTTAAACTCTGCTCAGATTTTTCTCTCAGAAACATATTTCCAAGGATTTTAAAATTTACATATCTTCTGCTGGTGCTTCAAACTGGCTGCCATGTCAGAGACACCAAAAAGGGGGCTTTTCAGATCCTGTGCGAACTGTCTGAAAAAGAGATCATATGTGGGTGACCCACATATATTGCTTATACCCAATCACAAGACCAGAGACTGCAAGGTATGTAGGAAAGTTTCTACAACGACTTTAAAGGACAGAGGGGGTCATCTTCTTTTGTGACTACAAAAATTTAAATCTGGCCATCCAGTCTCTGACGATGACAGTGCCTCATCTTCTATCTCTGTCACAAAGATGCCTGTTAATAGACATAATGAGGGCTCAGATATTAATGAACCTCCTAAAAAGGCTCCAAAAAAATCATCCGAGGGCTCTTCAGAAATTTGCAGCCCTGCCAAGAAAATGCAGTCTGGCACTCTCAGAGGGTCAGGCTCCCTCATAAAAACAAAAAAGAAAACGCTGAGCTCCCAAGGCCACCTCTTCAAATTAAACATAAATTCAAGAAGCCAGGATCTGCGCCGTCAACAACCCTATCATCAACAGTGACATCAACCATAGTCACTATTTCATTGTCGATGGCAGTGGCCTCAGGATCCTCCTCAATGACTCTTTCATCCTCAGTGACGGGGTGGCCCATCTGGTCGCCACGGATTTACTCGCCATTGTTTCATACCTCTTCTACGACCCTCCCATCAACATTTTAGTCTGTAGACCTCACGTTGACTGCCTCACTGACGATACCTCCAACGACGCCTCTGTCGATGACACCCCCGTCGACACTACTCCTGTCGACGGCACCTTCATCAACGATGCTCCCGTCGACAACGCCTCCGCCAACGACTACCTTCTCGTCGACGACTCTTTTGTTGATGATCAAACAAATGCCTTCAAAAAGGCAAAGACCATCTTCATTGCCTCTTTACCCGTCGCTGGAACATACGCCACTTACAAAGTTGTCCAAGACTCATTTAACGCAGCCATAAGATTCCCAAGTAAGGTATCAAGACTTTTACCATCACGCCTCTTGGATGATGATGATGATGATTCAGATGATGGTGTATATGGAGTGGCTAGAAGTCCATCCAATTATGTGTTAAATGCCAGGAATATTCTGACGACTCATATTATGACCAGCACTACTATAAACCACTTCCTCAACAGCAGCAGGAAATGGTATGTTTGCACTGCGGTCTGGTTTCTGATCTGCAAGCCATGCTAGCAGATTATAAAGAACGCTTCCACTCACAGCCTACAGTCATTAAACAGACAGTGGTTTCTGCACCAAGTACTCCACAATCAGTACACCTCCAGGTACAACCTACCACTCAGCACATTTCTTTGCAGAATCTGCACCCACAAATCCTCTATCGAGTCTCTTCCAGAAGAAATTGGTACCTTCAATAATCTATTGGAGAAAGTTGCTACACGATTTGAATTACAAATGCCCACAGTCCAGCAAGATTGTTTCTTATATGACTTTAAAGAACCTCATAGTAAAGTCATCAGAGCTATGCCAATAATAGACCATGTGTGGAATCCGGGTTTGAAATAATGCGTAACCCTGCTACTGTACCAGCGGTCTTTCCTAAGTTGGATAAAAAGTACAAAGCAATGGATGACGCCCCTTCCTGCCTATCAGGTCATCCAAAGCCAGATTCAGTAATTTCCTAAGCGCCACAAAGACGTTCCAGGAACCCTCCGTGCCCCCGGATAAAGAAGGTGTAAGGAAATGCCTCCTTGGCATGGTTGCCCCCTGACTTTTTGCCTTTGCTGATGCTATGTTTACAATTGAAAGTGTGCTGAGGCCTGCTAACCAGGCACCCGCACCAGTGTTCTTTCCCTAACCTGTACTTTTGTATCCACAATTGGCAGACCCTGGCATCCAGATAAGTCCCTTGTAACTGGTACTTCTGGTACCAAGGGCCCTGATGCCAAGGAAGGTCTCTAAGGGCTGCAGCATGTCTTATGCCACCCTGGAGACCTCTCACTCAGCACAGACACACTGCTTGCAGCTTGTGTGTGCTAGTGAGGACAAAACGAGTAAGTCGACATGGCACTCCCCTCAGGGTGCCATGCCAGCCTCTCACTGCCTATGCAGTATAGGTAAGACACCCCTCTAGCAGGCCTTACAGCCCTAAGGCAGGGTGCACTATACCATAGGTGAGGGTACCAGTGCATGAGCATGGTACCCCTACAGTGTCTAAACAAAACCTTAGACATTGTAAGTGCAGGGTAGCCATAAGAGTATATGGTCTGGGAGTCTGTCAAACACGAACTCCACAGCACCATAATGGCTACACTGAAAACTGGGAAGTTTGGTATCAAACTTCTCAGCACAATAAATGCACACTGATGCCAGTGTACATTTTATTGCAAAATACACCCCAGAGGGCACCTTAGAGGTGCCCCCTGAAACTTAACCGACTGTCTGTGTAGGCTGACTAGTTCCAGCAGCCTGCCACACTAGAGACATGTTGCTGGCCCCATGGGGAGAGTGCCTTTGTCACTCTGAGGCCAGTAACAAAGCCTGCACTGGGTGGAGATGCTAACACCTCCCCCAGGCAGGAGCTGTAACACCTGGCGGTGAGCCTCAAAGGCTCACCCCTTTGTCACAGCCCAGCAGGGCACTCCAGCTTAGTGGAGTTGCCCGCCCCCTCCGGCCACGGCCCCCACTTTTGGCGGCAAGGCTGGAGGGAACAAAGAAAGCAACAAGGAGGAGTCACTGGCCAGTCAGGACAGCCCCTAAGGTGTCCTGAGCTGAAGTGACTCTAACTTTTAGAAATCCTCCATCTTGCAGATGGAGGATTCCCCCAATAGGGTTAGGATTGTGACCCCCTCCCCTTGGGAGGAGGCACAAAGAGGGTGTACCCACCCTCAGGGCTAGTAGCCATTGGCTACTAACCCCCCAGACCTAAACACGCCCTTAAATTTAGTATTTAAGGGCTACCCTGAACCCTAGAAAATCAGATTCCTGCAACTACAAGAAGAAGGACTGCCTAGCTGAAAACCCCTGCAGAGGAAGACCAGAAGACGACAACTGCCTTGGCCCCAGAAACTCACCGGCCTGTCTCCTGCCTTCCAAAGATCCTGCTCCAGCGACGCCTTCCAAAGGGACCAGCGACCTCGACATCCTCTGAGGACTGCCCCTGCTTCGAAAAGACAAGAAACTCCCGAGGACAGCGGACCTGCTCCAAGAAAGGCTGCAACTTTGTTTCCAGCAGCTTTGAAAGGACCCTGCAAGCTCCCCGCAAGAAGCGTGAGACTTGCAACACTGCACCCGGCGACCCCGACTCGGCTGGTGGAGATCCAACACCTCAGGAGGGACCCCAGGACTACTCTGATACTGTGAGTACCAAAACCTGTCCCCCCTGAGCCCCCACAGCGCCGCCTGCAGAGGGAATCCCGAGGCTTCCCCTGACCGCGACTCTTTGAATCCTAAGTCCCGACGCCTGGGAGAGACCCTGCACCCGCAGCCCCCAGGACCTGAAGGACCGGACTTTCGCTGGAGAAGTGACCCCCAGGAGTCCCTCTCCCTTGCCCAAGTGGAGGTTTCCCCGAGGAACCCCCCCCTTGCCTGCCTGCAGCGCTGAAGAGATCCGTTGATCTCTCATAGACTAACACTACAAACCCGACGCTTGTTTCTACACTGCACCCGGCCGCCCCCGCGCTGCTGAGGGTGAAATTCCTGTGTGGGCTTGTGTCCCCCCCGGTGCCCTACAAAACCCCCCTGGCCTGCCCTCCGAAGACGCGGGTACTTACCTGCTGGCAGACTGGAACCGGGGCACCCCCTTCTCCATTGAAGCCTATGTGTTTTGGGCACCACTTTGAACTCTGCACCTGACCGGCCCTGAGCTGCTGGTGTGGTGACTTTGGGGTTGCTCTGAACCCCCAACGGTGGGCTACTTTGGACCAAGAACTAAGCCCTGTAAGTGTCCTACTTACCTGGTTAACCTAACAAATACTT
The DNA here is from genome assembly GCF_031143425.1 of Pleurodeles waltl. NCBI lineage: Eukaryota > Metazoa > Chordata > Amphibia > Caudata > Salamandridae > Pleurodeles > Pleurodeles waltl. Next base: position 1,371,611,385 of record NC_090440.1, read on the forward strand.
ACCTCCCCTAGGAACTGTGAAAATTGCACTGTGTCCACTTTTAAAACGGCTATTTGTCAATAACTTGAAAAGTATACATGCAATTTTTATGATTTAAAGTTCCTAAAGTACTTACCTGCAATACCTTTCGAATGAGATATTACATGTAGAATTTGAACCTGTGGTTCTTAAAATAAACTAAGAAAAGATATTTTTCTATACAAAAACCTATTGGCTGGATTTGTCTCTGAGTGTGTGTACCTCATTTATTGTCTATGTGTATGTACAACAAATGCTTAACACTACTCCTTGGATAAGCCTACTGCTCGACCACACTACCACAAAATAGAGCATTAGTATTATCTATTTTTACCACTATTTTACCTCTAAGGGGAACCCTTGGACTCTGTGCATGCTATTCCTTACTTTGAAATAGCACATACAGAGCCAACTTCCTACATTGGTGGATCAGCGGTGGGGTACAAGACTTTGCATTTGCTGGACTACTCAGCCAATACCTGATCACACGACAAATTCCAAAATTGTCATTAGAAATTGATTTTTGCAATTTGAAAAGCTTTCTAAATTCTTAAAAGACCTGCTAGGGCCTTGTGTTAGATCCTGTTTAGCATTTCTTTTAGAGTTTAAAAGTTTGTAAAAGTTTGAATTAGATTCTAGAACCAGTTGTAGATTCTTAAAAAGTATTCCAACTTTTAGAAGCAAAATGTCTAGCACAGATGTGACTGTGGTGGAACTCGACACCACACCTTACCTCCATCTTAAGATGAGGGAGCTAAGGTCACTCTGTAAAATAAAGAAAATAACAATGGGCCCCAAACCTACCAAAATACAGCTCCAGGAGCTTTTGGCAGAGTTTGAAAAGGCCAACCCCTCTGAGGGTGGCAACTCAGAGGAAGAAGATAGTGGCTTGGAGGAAAATTCCCCCCTACCAGTCCTATCTAGGGAGAACAGGGTCCCTCAAACCCTGACTCCAAAAATAATAGTCAGAGATGCTGGTTCCCTCACAGGAGAGACCAACACCTCTGAAATCACTGAGGATAACCCCAGTGAAGAGGACATCCAGTTAGCCAGGATGGCCAAAAGATTGGCTTTGGAAAGACAGATCCTAGCCATAGAGAGGGAAAGACAAGAGATGGGCCTAGGACCCATCAATGGTGGCAGCAACATAAATAGGATCAGAGATTCTCCTGACATGTTGAAAATCCCTAAAGGGATTGTAACTAAATATGAAGATGGTGATGACATCACCAAATGGTTCACAGCTTTTGAGAGGGCTTGTGTAACCAGAAAAGTGAACAGATCTCACTGGGGTGCTCTCCTTTGGGAAATGTTCACAGGAAAGTGTAGGGATAGACTCCTCACACTCTCTGGACAAGATGCAGAATCTTATGACCTCATGAAGGGTACCCTGATTGAGGGCTTTGGATTCTCCACTGAGGAGTATAGGATTAGATTCAGGGGGGCTCAAAAATCCTCGAGCCAGACCTGGGTTGACTTTGTAGACTACTCAGTGAAAACACTAGATGGTTGGATTCAAGGCAGTGGTGTAAGTAATTATGATGGGCTGTACAATTTATTTGTGAAAGAACACCTATTGAGTAATTGTTTCAATGATAAACTGCATCAGCATCTGGTAGACCTAGGACCAATTTCTCCCCAAGAATTGGGAAAGAAGGCGGACCATTGGGTCAAGACAAGGGTGACCAAGACTTCAACAGGGGGTGACCAAAAGAAAGGGGTCACAAAGACTCCCCAGGGGAAGGGTGATGAGACAACCAAAACTAAAAATAGTAAAGAGTCTTCTACAGGCCCCCAAAAACCTGCACAGGAGGGTGGGCCCAGAGCCTCTTCACAAAACAATGGGTACAAGGGTAAAAACTTTGATCCCAAAAAGGCCTGGTGTCATAGCTGTAAACAGCATGGACACCAAACTGGAGACAAGGCCTGTCCCAAGAAAGGTTCCACTCCAAACTCCCATCCAGGTAACACTGGTATGGCTAGTCTCCAAGTGGGATCAACAGTGTGCCCAGAGCAAATCAGGGTCCACACTGAAGCTACTCTAGTTTCTGAGGGTGGGGTGGATTTAGCCACACTAGCTGTCTGGCCGCCTAACATGCAAAAATACAGACAGCAACTCTTAATTAATGGGACTAGAATAGAGGGCCTGAGGGATACAGGTGCCAGTGTCACCATGGTGACAGAGAAACTGGTTTCCCCTGGCCAATACCTGACTGGAAAAACTTACACAGTCACCAACGCTGACAATCAGAGAAAAGTACATCCCATGGCAATGGTTACTTTAGAATGGGGAGGGGTCAATGGCCTGAAACAGGTGGTGGTCTCCTCAAATATCCCAGTGGACTGTCTGCTTGGAAATGACCTGGAGTCCTCAGCATGGGCTGAGGTAGAACTAAAAACCCATGCAGCAATGCTGGGTATCCCTGAACTGGTGTGTGTGAAAACAAGAGCACAATGCAAGGCACAGGGTGAACAAGTAGAGCTGGAGTCTGGAAGAATGGCCCAGCCTACCAAGAGGAAAGGAAAGTCAGTTGGGAAACCAACTGCAACACAGCAAAAGAAAGGGAACCTCTCTTCTCAGGAAGAAGTTCTGCCCTCTGAGGGAACTGAGCCTTTGGAGCTTGAACCTTATCAGGTTGAGCTCTTAGGCCCAGGGGGACCCTCAAGGGAGGAGCTGTGTAAGGGACAAGAAACCTGTCCCTCTCTTGAAGGCCTTAGGCAGCAAGCTGCTGAAGAGTCCAAGGGCAAGAAAAATGGAACACATAGGGTCTATTGGGAAGATGGACTCCTGTACACTGAGGCCAGAGACCCCTAACCTGGTGCCACTAGGAGAGTGGTAGTGCCTCAGCTGTTCAGAGAGTTCATCCTAACATTGGCCCATGACATTCCCCTTGCTGGACATTTGGGACAAACCAAGACGTGGGAGAGGCTAGTCAACCACTTCTACTGGCCCAATATGTCCAACATGGTTAAGGAGTTTTGCCTCTCCTGCCCCACCTGTCAAGCCAGTGGTAAGACAGGTGGGCATCCAAAGGCCCCCCTCATTCCACTTCCAGTGGTGGGGGTTCCCTTTGAAAGAGTGGGTGTGGACATAGTTGGTCCACTAGAACCTCCCACAGCCTCAGGAAATATGTATATCCTGGTAGTAGTGGATCATGCTACCAGGTATCCTGAAGCTATTCCCCTTAGGTCGACTACTGCCCCTGCAGTAGCCAAGGCCCTCATTGGTATCTTTACCAGAGTGGGTTTCCCTAAGGAGGTGGTGTCTGACAGAGGTGCCAACTTCATGTCAGCATACCTGAAACATATGTGGAATGAGTGTGGAGTGACTTATAAATTCACTACACCTTACCATCCACAAACTAATGGCTTAGTTGAGAGATTCAACAAGACATTAAAGGGCATGATCATGGGGCTCCCAGAAAAACTCAAAAGGAGATGGGATGTCCTCCTGCCATGTCTGCTTTTCGCTTACAGGGAGGTGCCACAGAAGGGAGTAGGATTCTCACCCTTTGAACTTCTGTTTGGTCATCCTGTAAGGGGACCACTTGCTCTTGTTAAAGAAGGCTGGGAGAGACCTCTTCATGAGCCTAAACAAGACATAGTGGACTATGTACTTGGCCTTCGCTCTAGAATGGCAGAGTACATGGAAAAGGCAACCAAAAACCTTGAGGCCAGCCAACAGCTCCAGAAGTTTTGGTATGACCAAAAGGCTGCACTGGTTGAGTTCCAACCAGGGCAGAAAGTCTGGGTTCTGGAGCCAGTGGCTCCCAGGGCACTCCAGGACAAATGGAGTGGCCCTTACCCAGTGCTAGAAAGGAAGAGTCAGGTCACCTACCTGGTGGACCTGGGCACAAGCAGGAGCCCCAAGAGGGTGATCCATGTGAACCGCCTTAAGCTCTTCCATGACAGGGCTGATGTGAATCTGTTGATGGTAACAGATGAGGATCAGGAGGCAGAGAGTGAACCTCTCCCTGATCTTCTGTCATCAGACCCAAAAGATGGCACAGTAGATGGAGTGATCTACTCAGACACCCTCTCTGGCCAACAGCAAGCTGATTGTAGGAGAGTCCTACAACAGTTTCCTGAACTCTTCTCCTTAACCCCTGGTCAGACACACCTGTGTACCCATGATGTGGACACAGGAGACAGCATGCCTGTCAAAAACAAAATCTTTAGACAGTCTGACCATGTTAAGGAAAGCATCAAGGTGGAAGTCCACAAGATGCTAGAATTGGGAGTAATTGAGCGCTCTGACAGCCCCTGGGCTAGCCCAGTGGTCTTAGTCCCCAAACCTCACACCAAAGATGGAAAGAAAGAGATGAGGTTTTGTGTGGACTACCGAGGGCTCAATTCTGTCACCAAGACAGATGCTCATCCAATTCCAAGAGCTGATGAGCTCATAGATAAATTAGGTGCTGCCAAATTCTTAAGTACCTTTGACTTGACAGCAGGGTACTGGCAAATAAAAATGGCACCTGGAGCAAAAGAGAAAACAGCATTCTCCACACCTGATGGGCATTATCAGTTTACTGTTATGCCCTTTGGTTTAAAGAATGCCCCTGCCACCTTCCAAAGGTTGGTGAATCAAGTCCTTGCTGGCTTGGAGTCCTTTAGCACAGCTTATCTTGATGATATTGCTGTCTTTAGCTCCACCTGGCAGGATCACCTGGTCCACCTGAAGAAGGTTTTGAAGGCTCTGCAATCTGCAGGCCTCTCTATCAAGGCATCCAAATGCCAGATAGGGCAGGGAACTGTGGTTTACTTGGGCCACCTTGTAGGTGGAGGCCAAGTTCAGCCACTCCAACCCAAGATCCAGACTATTCTGGACTGGGTAGCTCCAAAAACCCAGACTCAAGTCAGGGCATTCCTTGGCTTGACTGGGTATTACAGGAGGTTTGTGAAGGGATATGGATCCATTGTGACAGCCCTCACTGAACTCACCTCCAAGAAAATGCCCAAGAAAGTGAACTGGACTGTGGAATGCCAACAGGCCTTTGACACCCTGAAACAAGCAATGTGCTCAGCACCAGTTCTAAAAGCTCCAGATTATTCTAAGCAGTTCATTGTGCAGACTGATGCCTCTGAACATGGGATAGGGGCAGTTTTGTCCCAAACAAATGATGATGGCCTTGACCAGCCTGTTGCTTTCATTAGCAGGAGGTTACTCCCCAGGGAGCAGCGTTGGAGTGCCATTGAGAGGGAGGCCTTTGCTGTGGTTTGGTCCCTGAAGAAGCTGAGACCATACCTCTTTGGGACTCACTTCCTAGTTCAAACTGACCACAGACCTCTCAAATGGCTGATGCAAATGAAAGGTGAAAATCCTAAACTGTTGAGGTGGTCCATCTCCCTACAGGGAATGGACTTTATAGTGGAACACAGACCTGGGACTGCCCATGCCAATGCAGATGGCCTTTCCAGGTTCTTCCACTTAGAAAATGAAGACTCTCTTGGGAAAGGTTAGTCTCATCCTCTTTCGTTTGGGGGGGGGTTGTGTAAGGAAATGCCTCCTTGGCATGGTTGCCCCCTGACTTTTTGCCTTTGCTGATGCTATGTTTACAATTGAAAGTGTGCTGAGGCCTGCTAACCAGGCCCCAGCACCAGTGTTCTTTCCCTAACCTGTACTTTTGTATCCACAATTGGCAGACCCTGGCATCCAGATAAGTCCCTTGTAACTGGTACTTCTGGTACCAAGGGCCCTGATGCCAAGGAAGGTCTCTAAGGGCTGCAGCATGTCTTATGCCACTCTGGAGACCTCTCACTCAGCACAGACACACTGCTTGCAGCTTGTGTGTGCTAGTGAGGACAAAACGAGTAAGTCGACATGGCACTCCCCTCAGGGTGCCATGCCAGCCTCTCGCTGCCTATGCAGTATAGGTAAGACACCCCTCTAGCAGGCCTTACAGCCCTAAGGCAGGGTGCACTATACCATAGGTGAGGGTACCAGTGCATGAGCATGGTACCCCTACAGTGTCTAAACAAAACCTTAGACATTGTAAGTGCAGGGTAGCCATAAGAGTATATGGTCTGGGAGTCTGTCAAACACGAACTCCACAGCACCATAATGGCTACACTGAAAACTGGGAAGTTTGGTATCAAACTTCTCAGCACAATAAATGCACACTGATGCCAGTGTACATTTTATTGCAAAATACACCCCAGAGGGCACCTTAGAGGTGCCCCCTGAAACTTAACCGACTGTCTGTGTAGGCTGACTAGTTCCAGCAGCCTGCCACACTAGAGACATGTTGCTGGCCCCATGGGGAGAGTGCCTTTGTCACTCTGAGGCCAGTAACAAAGCCTGCACTGGGTGGAGATGCTAACACCTCCCCCAGGCAGGAGCTGTAACACCTGGCGGTGAGCCTCAAAGGCTCACCCCTTTGTCACAGCCCAGCAGGGCACTCCAGCTTAGTGGAGTTGCCCGCCCCCTCCGGCCACGGCCCCCACTTTTGGCGGCAAGGCTGGAGGGAACAAAGAAAGCAACAAGGAGGAGTCACTGGCCAGTCAGGAAAGCCCCTAAGGTGTCCTGAGCTGAAGTGACTCTAACTTTTAGAAATCCTCCATCTTGCAGATGGAGGATTCCCCCAATAGGGTTAGGATTGTGACCCCCTCCCCTTGGGAGGAGGCACAAAGAGGGTGTACCCACCCTCAGGGCTAGTAGCCATTGGCTACTAACCCCCCAGACCTAAACACGCCCTTAAATTTAGTATTTAAGGGCTACCCTGAACCCTAGAAAATTAGATTCCTGCAACTACAAGAAGAAGGACTGCCTAGCTGAAAACCCCTGCAGAGGAAGACCAGAAGACGACAACTGCCTTGGCCCCAGAAACTCACCGGCCTGTCTCCTGCCTTCCAAAGATCCTGCTCCAGCGACGCCTTCCAAAGGGACCAGCGACCTCGACATCCTCTGAGGACTGCCCCTGCTTCGAAAAGACAAGAAACTCCCGAGGACAGCGGACCTGCTCCAAGAAAGGCTGCAACTTTGTTTCCAGCAGCTTTGAAAGGACCCTGCAAGCTCCCCGCAAGAAGCGTGAGACTTGCAACACTGCACCCGGCGACCCCGACTCGGCTGGTGGAGATCCAACACCTCAGGAGGGACCCCAGGACTACTCTGATACTGTGAGTACCAAAACCTGTCCCCCCTGAGCCCCCACAGCGCCGCCTGCAGAGGGAATCCCGAGGCTTCCCCTGACCGCAACTCTTTGAATCCTAAGTCCCGACGCCTGGGAGAGACCCTGCACCCGCAGCCCCCAGGACCTGAAGGACCGGACTTTCGCTGGAGAAGTGACCCCCAGGAGTCCCTCTCCCTTGCCCAAGTGGAGGTTTCCCCGAGGAACCCCCCCCTTGCCTGCCTGCAGCGCTGAAGAGATCCGTTGATCTCTCATAGACTAACACTACAAACCCGACGCTTGTTTCTACACTGCACCCGGCCGCCCCCGCGCTGCTGAGGGTGAAATTCCTGTGTGGGCTTGTGTCCCCCCCGGTGCCCTACAAAACCCCCCTGGCCTGCCCTCCGAAGACGCGGGTACTTACCTGCTGGCAGACTGGAACCGGGGCACCCCCTTCTCCATTGAAGCCTATGTGTTTTGGGCACCACTTTGAACTCTGCACCTGACCGGCCCTGAGCTGCTGGTGTGGTGACTTTGGGGTTGCTCTGAACCCCCAACGGTGGGCTACTTTGGACCAAGAACTAAGCCCTGTAAGTGTCCTACTTACCTGGTTAACCTAACAAATACTTACCTCCCCTAGGAACTGTGAAAATTGCACTAAGTGTCCACTTTTAAAACAGCTATTTGTCAATAACTTGAAAAGTATACATGCAATTTTTATGATTTAAAGTTCCTAAAGTACTTACCTGCAATACCTTTCGAATGAGATATTACATGTAGAATTTGAACCTGTGGTTCTTAAAATAAACTAAGAAAAGATATTTTTCTATACAAAAACCTATTGGCTGGATTTGTCTCTGAGTGTGTGTACCTCATTTATTGTCTATGTGTATGTACAACAAATGCTTAACACTACTCCTTGGATAAGCCTACTGCTCGACCACACTACCACAAAATAGAGCATTAGTATTATCTATTTTTACCACTATTTTACCTCTAAGGGGAACCCTTGGACTCTGTGCATGCTATTCCTTACTTTGAAATAGCACATACAGAGCCAACTTCCTACAGAAGGTAGATGCCTTGATAACATCAGAAAAAGATTCTCCTAAATGTCTGCCATTGTGGTGCGTGCAGCAAACTCCTTAGCACTCCTTGGCAGGTACGATAGGCAGCTATGGTTGAACATCAGTCACTCCTTAGACGAGCTTCCAGAAACTAATAAATCAGAAACTAGGAAAATTCTTCTAGAAGGGCAGCGCTCTTCTTCAGAGATATTAGACTGCGCGCTAGACATTGCCAATATGGGTTTTAGGCTTTTGGCTGGATCAGCAGTGTTAAGGCGCCAAGGATGGATTAAAGCCACTAACCTTCGGCCCAAATTTTAAATGAAGATTCTGGACCTTCCTTATGATGGGGAAGCCCTTTTCGGCAAGCATGTCTACACCCTCCAGACAATCAAAGCAGACATGATACTGCCAAATCGCTAGTCTCCCCACAATATAAGAAAGCACTTTTTCGAGGTGCCAGAGTGCAGACTTCCTTTCGTGGAGGATACCAGCACTTACAGGTACCCAGGTTATTCGCATAACTTCCAACCTACCAGACCCCAATATCACCAAAGACAACCGCCAGCAGCGGCATATAGCAGGCCTCCTCACAGAGGAAAGTCTAGGAGACAATCCAAAGATCCCTCCTGCAGGCAATGACAACCTCCTAATGCCGGCTACCTCTTTCTTCACTGAAACACCACCTTCATCGTTTGCGTCAGATAACGAACGACAAGTGGGTCCTAGAAATAATGCGATTTGGTCACCTTCTAGAATTTATACTTATGCCCTGTGGATACCTCTCTCCCAAGTACATCAAAGAGATCCCCATCTTCTCAATCTAGAAACGGAGGTGATGTTAACCAAAGGAGCAATAGAATTTGTACCCTATACCCAAAAGGGAAAGGGTTTCTATTCTCGCTTCTTCCTAATCAGGAAAAAAGCTCGTCTATGGAGACCCATCCTAGATTTAAGGGAGCTGAACAAGTACCTGAAAAAGCAGACATTCCACATGGTGACATTGAAAGACATCTTGCAGCTTCTCAACAAAGCGGACTATATGGCTTCCCTGGACCTGCAAGACGCCTACTTCCACATACCCATCCACCCAAAACACAGGACGTTCCTGAGATTTATGGTAGCCGGCAGGCACTTTCAATTCAAGGTGCTCTCTTTCGGGCTCAAGTCCGCTCCCTGGATTTTTACCAAGTGTCTAGCCCCTGTTGCAGTATGTCTAAGGATCAAGCAACATCAAATTTTTCCCATATCTAGATGACTGGTTAGTAAAGGCTTCCGACATCCAGTCAGTACGCAGATCTCTCAAGGCGAGCTTACTCTTTTTCAAACAATTGGGCCTCACTCTCAACCAAGAAAAGTACCAGCTCCAGCCATCTACAAACAGTCTTACTGGGCGCCATACTGGATACAGTCCAAACCAAAGCTTATCCAGCAGTGGACAGACAACACAAGCTAGCGAAAACAATCCAACAAAGAAAGTGTCTTTCAGTTCGACGCTACAAATCATTGCTGGGGATGATGTCATCTTGCATAAATCTTATTCCCCACTGTCGCCTTCATATGAATCCACTCCAGGAGGAGCTAGACAAACAATGGAAGCAGACACAAGGCTCCTTCGAAGACACAATACAAATAACCCCACGTATGACAGCTTCTCTCAGTTGGTGGATGTAGGAAGTTGGCTCTGTATATACTATTTCAAAGTAAGAAATAGTGTGCACAGAGTCTAAGGGTTTCCCTTAGAGGTAAGATAGTGGCAAAAAGAGATAATTCTAATGCTCTATTTTGTGGTAGTGTGGTCGATCAGTAGGCTTATCAGAGGGTAGTTTTAAGCATTTGTTGTACACACACAGGCAATAAATGAGGAACACACACACAAAGACAAATTCCAGGCCAATAGGTTTTTATGTAGAAAAATATACTTTCTTAGTTTATTTTAAGAACCACAGGTTCAAGATTTACAAACAATACTTTAAATGAAAGGTATTTCACTCAGGTATTCTAGGAACTTTAAATTATCACAATAGCATTTACAGTTTTGGCACAAATGGCAATAAGCTATTTTAAAAGTGGACACTTAGTGCAAAAATCAACAGTTCCTGTGGAAGGTAAGTAAAAGTTGGGTCCAAGGTAGCCCACCATTGGGGGTTCAAGACAATCCCAAAGTTACCACACCAGCAGCTCAGGGCCGGACAGGTGCAGAGGTCAAAGTGGTGCCAAAAACACACAGGCTTCAATGGAAATAGGGGTTCCCCGGTTCCAGTCTGCCAGCAGGTAAGTACCCGCGACTTCAGAGGGCAGACCATGGGGGTTTTGTAGGGCACCGGGGGGGGGGACACAAGCAGGCACAGAAAGTACACCCTCAGCGGCACAGGGGCGGCCGGGTGCAGAGTGCAAACAGGCGTCTGGTTTTCAACAGGAAGCAATGGGGAGACCCGGTGGTCTCTTCAACGATGCAGGCAGGCACGGGGGGGCTCCTCGGGGTAGCCACCACCTGGGCTAGGCAGAGGGTCGCCTGGGGGTTGCTCCTGCACTGGCGTTCGGTTCCTTCAGGTCCTGGGGGCTGCGGGTGCAGTGTGGTTTCCAGACATCTGGTTCCTTGAAGCAGGCAGTCGCGTTCAGGGGGAGCCTCTGGATTTCCTCTGCAGGCATCGCTGTGGGTGCTCAGGGGGGTCAACTCTGGCTACTCACGGTCTTGCAGTCGCCGGGGAGTCCTCCCTGTAGTGTTAGTTTTCCTCAGGTCGAGCCGGGGGTCTCGGGTGCAGAGTGGAAAGTCTCACGCTTCCAGTGGGAAACAGGGCCGCTGTCCTCGGGAGCTTCTTGGTCCTTTAGATGCAGGATAGTCCTCTGAGGCTTCAGAGGTCGCTGGACCTTGTTGGATGCGTCGCTGTTGCAGTTTTCTTCGAAGTAGGGTGACAGGCCGGTGGGGCTGGGGCAAAATCAGTTGTCGTCTCCGTCTTCACTGCAGGGCTTCAGGTCAGCAGTCCTTCTATTTCAGGTTGCAGGAATCTAGTTTCCTAGGTTCTGGGGTGCCCCTAAATACTGAATTTAGGGGTGTGTTAAGGTCTGGGAGGGTAGTAGCCAATGGCTACTGTCCTTGAGGGTGGCTACACCCTCTTTGTGCCTCCTCCCTGAGGGGATGGGGCACATCCCTATTCCTATTGGGGGAATCCTCCAAAATCAAGATGGAGGATTTCTAAAGGCAGGGGTCACCTCAGTTCAGGACACCTTAGGGGCTGTCCTGACTGGTGGGTGACTCCTCCTTGTTTTTCTCATTATCTCCCTTGGACTTGCCGCCAAAAGTGGGGGCTGTGTCCAGGGGGCGGGCATCTCCATTAGCTGGAGTGCCCTGGGGCATTGTAACTCGAAGCCTGAGCCTTTGAGTTCCTGCAGGGGCGAGGTGTGAAGCACCTCCACCCAGAGAAGGCTTTTGTTTCTGTCCTCAGAGAGCTCAAAGGGCCTCACCACATGGGGTCAGAAACTCGTCTCTCAGCTGCAGGCTGGCACAGACCAGTCAGTCCTGCACTGAACAATTGGGTAAAATACAGGGGGCATCTCTAAGATGCCCTCTGTGTGCATTTTTTAATAAATCCAACACTGGTATCAGTGTGGGTTTATTATTCTGAGAAGTTTGATACCAAACTTACCAGTATTCAGTGTAGCCATTATGGAGCTGTGGAGTTCGTTTTTGACAAACTCCCAGACCATATTCTTAATATGGTCACAACTGTACTTACAATGTCTAAGAATAGACTTAGACACTGTAGGGGCATATTGCTCATGCAGCTATGCCCTCACCTGTGGTTTAGTGCACCCTGCCTTAGGGCTGTAAGGCCTGCTAGAGGGGTGACTTACCTATGCCACAGGCAGTATTTTGTGTGCATGGCATCCTGAGGGGGATGCCGTGTCGACTTTTTCTTTTTCTCCCCACCAACACACACAATCTGCAATGGCAGTGTGCATGTGTTACGTGAGGGGTCCCTTAGGGTGGCACAACAAATGGTGCAGCCCTTCGGGACCTTCCCTGGTCACAGGGCCCTTGGTACCACTGGTACCTTTTACAAGGAACTTATCTGTGTGCCAGGGGTGTGCCAATTGTGGAAACAATGGTACATTTTAGGTGGAAGAACACTGGTGCTGGGGCCTGGTTAGCAGGGTCCCAGCCACTTCTCAGTCAAATCAGTATCAGGCATAAAGTGGGGGGTAACTGCAATAGGGAGCCATTTCCTTACAGTGGATAATATCCAAGAACATTTCCAAAGGCCTATGCTTCTTAACCCAGGTCCCTCTTCTAACTATAACAGAGGCATCAATGGTGGGATGAGGTGCATGTCTGCAGGACCTTCTAGTAAGCAGCAAGTGTCTCCCCCATCACCATCCCCCCCCTCCCTCACAACACTCATCATATCAACCTCCTCGAACTCAAGAGCACTGTATCTGGCATTGCAGGCCTTCCTTCAAGAATCCAAGGCTCTCCAGTGCTTATCCGAATGGTTAATACGACCACCATGCACTACATCAACAAGCAAGGAGGGACTCAGTCACATTTACTATTCAAAGTAGCACAGACCATTTGGAGCTGGTGCATTTGACACTCAGTGTACATAAAAGCAGAGCATCTCCCATGACTGCAGAACACCACTGCGGATTTACTGAGCAGGCTAAACACATCCCCCATGAATGGGAATTGAACCAGGAAACGCTGGACGAATATTCCTTCAGTGGGGAAAACCAAATCTGGACCTGTTTGCGATGCCCCAGAAAACAAAATGATGATTTTACACAAGTTGACATCACCAATTGGGATCGTGGGGAGATGCCTTTTCAATAGCATGGTCAGGGATTTATGCTTACACTTTTCCTCTGATTCCTCTCCTCCCACAACTGATCAGCAAAATCAAATCGGAATCCTGCCAAATAATCCTAATTGCTCCAGCCTGGCCATGTCAGCCTTGGTACACTGAGCTACTACTGCTGTCGTCGAGTCAACCCTTGAGGATAACACCGATTACGAAGTTGCTAACCATCAACCAAGGTCATGTGAGACACCCGGATCCCGAATCTCTCAATTTATCTGCATGCCTCCTGAATTCAATGAGTTCGGCCACTTAAACATTGAAAAAGACTGTAAAGACATCCTTGCTAAGGCGCGTAAAGATAGTACAAGTAAGAGATACCAATTAAAGGGGAAACAAATCTGCCTGTGGTGTCTCTCCAAAAACATACACCCCCTTTCTTCCAATCTGGAACAAATCTTAACTTACCCGCTTCATCTAGCACGCTCAAGCCTAGCCCATGCGTCCATCAAGGTTCACTGGCAGACATTTCTAGCTACAGGAGAATATCTGATGAACCATCCATCTGGTCTCACTGGCTTCTAAAACAATTTCTGAAGGGTCTTGTTTTTTTTTTCCTCCATTTAAAGCCCCTGCTTCAGCTTGGCAGCTTAATACAGTCTTGGGCCAACTGATGAAAGAACCATTTGAGCCCATATTAAAGCGGACATCCAATACCTCAAATGGAAAGTAGCACTTCTTTTAGCTCTGACATCTGCTTGCAAAGTCAGCCAAATACAAGCATTTACAATCCAAGAGCCTTTTCTACAGTTCAGAGGGGATAGAGTTATCTTACGTACCAACCCTAAATTTATCCCCAAAGTACCATTGGACTTTCATATTAATGAGCCAATAGTACTGAAGTCCTTCTTCCCCCAAAACCTCAAACTGGAGCAGAAAGATCACTCCATTCTCTTGAATCGATAAGATGCCTCAAATTCTACTTTTATAGAACAAAGTCAATCAGGAAATCAAACCAACTCTTCATAGCCTTCAGTGCACCTAGAAGAGGGCATCCAGATACTAAACAGACTATTTCCAAGTGGATTACGACCACTGTAGCCTTTTGCCATCAAAAGGCTGGTCGACCTTTGGGCAATAGAGTACGTACACGTTCCACTACAGCGGTTTCCACCTCTTGTGCATTGTTTTCAGGCGTATCCCTTCCAGACATCTGCTGAGCGGCAACATGGAAAACTGCACATACTTTCACTAACCACTATTGCTTAGATGCTGAAACGCTCCAAGATGCAGGTGGTAGGCTAAGCAGTCCTTAGACATTTGTTCCAATGAAGGTGAGCCATTTCTTTATTCCCGCCATCCGCTCCTACTGTTTAGTACCACGTTTTCTGTATAATAATAAATTTGCTTGTATAATATAAATATCAGGCATGAATTTATCTAAATGCTGATTTATGGTAAAATATTATTACAAATACAGAAAATGTGCTAGTCAATGCTTGCTATTCTTATTCAAGCATGTGGATCTATGAAAGTTCCAATACTGGAGTAAGAAATAAGTCACTTACCTGTAACTGTAGTTCTCCAGTATTGGAAACTTTCATAGATTCACATGCGCATTTCTCAGTGTTTCTTTAATATTACAGCACTTATGCTCAGAAGATCTGAGGGAAGGCAGCTCCTCACAGGAGGCTTCTATAGGGTGGTGCAACCTGATTCGTTGAATTTTTGTTTTTGGGTCTTTTTTTACAAAATGACTGTGATATGTTACTAAGCTAAAGGCCTAATGCATGTATACATCTAAGCATATCTTTTATATTACACCGGGGACTCCCATCTTGATGACGGGGAAGTATTCAAGCATGTGAATCTATGAAAGTTTCCAATACTGGAGAACTACAGTTACAGGTATGTCTTATCCACCACCTCCTGGAACTTCCCCTCAGATGTCATCAAAGTCATACTCCGATACTGGTAGATCCAGTCCCTACTCCTGAGCAGAGTACTTTAATAAACCATTCTAACCACATTCCACTGATGATCCTTGGGAGACTTGCATGGGAACTGTTAGGGCATCCCCTCATTAAAACTGTATACCACTGTGTCACCCAACATACAGCTGCCTGCTGTAGGAAAGTACCGTCTTTTTTGGCATGGTTACCCCCATTTTCTGCCTGTTGTCAGTGTGTTTGACTGTGTTCACTGGGATCCTGCTAACCAGGACCCCTGTGATTATGCTCTCTCCATTCTAACTTGGTAACTTAGTTACTTACACCCCACATTTGGCATACTGGTGCCCCCATGTAAGTCCTTAGTATATGGTACCCAGGGCATTGGGGTACCAGGGGATTCCCATGGGCTCAGCATGTATCTGCAGGCCTGCCATTGAACCCTGCGTGAAAGGGTGCATGCACCTTTTTCACAACAAGTCACTGCACTTGGTCACTGTAAGTCACCCTAATGGCAGGCACTCCTAGCCCAGAGGTCAGGGTGCAAGTACCTGTGTGTGAGAGCACCCCTGCCCTAGCAGAGATGCCCCACATGAACTCCAGTTCCATTTTCCTGGACTTTATGAGTGCGAGGACGCCATTTTATGCAAGTCCTAGATATATGTCACTACCTATGTCCAGTGTTATAATGGTAACTCCCAACCTAGGCATGTTTGGTATCAAACATGTCGGAATCATACCCCAGTACTGTTGCCAGTATTGGAAGTATGATTCGATGCACTCTGGGGGCTCCTTAGAGGACCCCCAGTGTTATTCCTACCAGCCTTCTGGGGTTTTCCATGCAGTCCAAGCTGCTGCCACCCCTCAGACATGTTTCTGCCCTCCTGCTGCTTGAACAACTCAAGCCCAGGAAGGCAGAACAAAGGATTTCCTTTGGGAGAGGGGGGTAACACCCCCTCCCCCTTTGGAAATAGGTGCTACATGGCTTGGAAGGGGTAGCCTCCTCAGGCCACTGGTATGCATTGAAGGGCACATTTGGTGCCCTCTGTGCATAAGCCAGTCTACACCAGTTCAGGGACCTCCAGTCCCTGCTCTGGTGCGATACTGGACAAAAGAAAGGGGAGTGCCCACTCCCCTGTCCATCACCGCCCCAGGGGTGGTGCCCAGAGCTCCTCCAGGTGGCCACTTGATTCTGCCGTCTTGAATCCATGATGTGCAGAGGCCCCTGGGAGCACCTGAGTGGCCAGGCAAGGCAGGTGACGTCACAGCCCCCTCCTGATGGGTGGTCACCTTGCTAGATGACAAATCCCCTTCCTGGGCTATTTAGGGTCTCCCTCTAGGGTGCATCCTCAGATTTGACATGCAAGACTACACCAGGACTCCTCTGCATTGTTTACTTCATCTTCTGGCCACTGGAACCGTAACTGGACTCTTCAGGAACTGACAATCTGTAACTCCAGCAATGAGACTGCTTTGCAACAATGTTTCTCTGGCTCCTTCCAGCAACAGCAACATTTCCCTGGCTGTGTATCCTTGGAGGTCGACGAGACTCCAGCCTGCACCAAGAAGTAAGAAGGAAGCTCCCTTGGAGTAAAGGAGTCACTCCCCTGCATCTGCAGGCACCAACTGCAGCGACAACCGGTTGCGCGAATCTGCTCTGCTCCGGAACAGCGAGGATCCTGCATCTGTTGGGCTTAAACATGCCCAACAGATTTTTCAGGAGCCCGTGAAGGGAAGACCCATAATGCCAAGGGTGGAGAAGAAATATAAAGCAACCCCATCAGACCCGGTATTTATCACCCAGCAGCTGCCACCTGACTCTAGTGGTCAGCGCAGCCAGAAAACGGGCCAACTCCCAGTCATCTAGAGATGCACCCCCTCCAGATAAGGAGAGTAAAAACTTTGACGTGGCAGGAAAGAGAGTAGCGGCACAAGCAGCCAATCAGTGACACATAGCAAACTCCCAGGCCCTCCTTGCAAGATATGACAAAGCTCATTGGGACGAGATGAGCGACATCATTCAACATCTCCCCAAAGAATACCAAAAAAGAGCTCAGCAAGTGGTAGAGGAGGTACAAGCAATAACCAGTAATCAAATCAGGTCTGCATTGGATTCAGCCGATACTGCTGCAAGAACAGTAAACACTGCAGTCACAATTAGACGTCATGCATGGCTTAGATCGTCAGGTTTCAAACCGGAGATTCAGCAGGCGGTCCTCATCATGCCATTCAACCAGCAACCGCTATTTGGCACAAGATGAAGGACACCGATACAGCCAAAGCGATGGGAGCGCTTTACTCATCCCAGTACAGAGGGACATTTAGAAAACCCGCAGTATCGGGGGAGGGGGGTTTCAGGCCACAGCCATCAGAAACATCCACCTCACAGACAAAGCCCTCATACCAATCACAGTATCAGAGAGGGGGTTTCGAAGGTCCTTCAGAGGGCAATTTCCAAGATCCAAGGGAAAATTCCAGCCCACAAAGCAAGGCATTAACACCAAGCAGTGACTTTGCCTTCACCTTCTCCCAACACACATCCCCTGTGGGAGGAAGACTAGAAATGTTCCACAATCAATGGTCAAACATAACAACGGACACATGGGTTCTATCAATTATCCAACATGGTTACTGCATAGAATTCACACATTTTCCTCCAGATATTCCCCCAAGAGCACACAAACTATAGTCGCAACATCTAACATTGTTACAAACAGAGCTGCAGGCACTATTAACAAAGTGCCATAGAACTAGTACCTCATCAACCAAAATGTACAGGGGTCTATTCCCTGTACTTCCTTATTCCCAAAAAGGACAAAACACTAAGACCAATATTAGATCTCAGGACTCTCAACCTATACATCAAATCAGAACACTTTCACATGGTGACACCACAAGACGTAGTCCCATTACTAAAACAGGGAGAATACATATCGACACTGGACTTGAAAGATGCGTATTTTCATATACCCATCCATCCTTCTCACAGAAAATACCTCAGGTTTGTTATACAAGGAAACATAGCCAATTCAAGGTATTACCCTTCGGGATAACAACAGCCCCCAGAGTATTTAGAAAATGCCTTGCCGTGGTAGCGGCATACATTAGGAGACAACACATGCATGTATTCCCATATAGCGACGATTGGCTAATAAAGGCCAACACTCAACAGCGGTGTCAAAATCACACACGTTACGTAATAGATACCCTACACACACTAGGGTTTTCTATAAATTACCAAAAATCACACTTGCAACCATCCCAAATTCAGCAATACTTGGGAGCTGCACTCAACACTCAGAAAGCGATTGCAAGTCCAAGCCCACAAAAGGGTAGAATCATTCCACACCATGGTACCAAAAATACAACCAAACCAGAATTACACAGTTAGATTTGGGATGAAACTCCTAGGCATGATGGCATCATGTATGGCAATTGTCCCAAAAGCATGGTTACACATGCGGCCCTTACAGCAGTGCCTTGCAAAACAATGGTCGCAGGCACAGGGTCACCTCCAAGATCTAGTGTTGATAGACCGCCAAACACACTATTCGCTTCAGTGGTGGAACCCCATAAATTTAAATAAAGGGCGGCCTTTTCAAGACCCTGTGCCTCACGCCATATTCACAACAGATGTATCAATGATTGGGTGGGGAGCACACCTCAACAATCACAATATACAAGGACAGTGGGACAATGAGCAAAAACAGCTACATAAATCACTTAGAGCTGCTAGCAGTCTTTCTAGCACTAAAAGCTTTTCAACCTCTTCCAGGTCACAAACACAATCTTTTCAAAACAGACAATATGACAACAATGTAGTATTTAAACAAACAGGGTGGAACACACTCACCACAACTTTGCCTCCTAGCACAAAAAATTTGGCATTGGGCAATTCACAACAATATTCGCCTAACAGCGCAATACATCCCAGGCATTCACAATCAATTAGCGGACAATCTCAGTCAGGATCACCAGCAAACTCACGAGTGGGAAATACATCCCCAAAAATACTTTCGCCAGTGGGGGACACCAGACATAGATCTGTTCGCCACAAACCAAAACGCAAAATGCCAAAACTTTGTGTCCAGGTACTCACCCTCAGTTCAAGGGCAATGCTCTGTGGATCAATTGGTCTGGTGTATTTGCTTATGCTTTTCCCCCTCTCTCACTCATTCCTTTTTTAGTCAACAAACTGCGTCAAAACAAACTCAAACTAATACTTATAGCACCAATGTGGGCACGCCAACCGTGGTACACCACACTGTTGGATCTCTCAGTAGTGCCTCACATCAAACTTCCAAACAGACCAGACCTGTAACGCAACACAAACAACAGATCAGACACCCCAATCCAGCAATGCTCAATCTAGCAATCTGGCTCCTGAAGTCTTAGAGTTTGGCTATCTAAATCTTTCAAACGAGTGTATGGAAGTAATTAAACAGGCAAGAAAACCTACCACCAGGCATTGCCATGCTAATAAATGGAAAAGATTAGTCTTCTAATGCCAAGCAAAACACATCACACCATTGGATGCGTCCATACAGGACATCGTAGGCTATTTACTACACCTTCAAAAAGCAAATCTTGTCTTTTCATCCATCAAAATACACCTCACTGCAATTTCAGCTTATTTGCAAATTAAACACATAAAATCCCTATTTAGAATACCAGTCATTAAAGTCTTCATGGAAGGACTAAAGCGGATCATACCTCCAAGAACTCCACCAGTACCCTCGTGGAATCTTAATATTGTACTTACAAGACTCATGCGTCCACCTTTTGAACCCATGCATTCTTGTCAGATCCAATTCTTAACTTGGAAAGTGGCATTTCTAGTAGCTATCACTTCATTACGAAGAGTTAGTGAAATACAGGCTTTCACTATTGAGGAACCCTTTATACAAGTACACAAACATAAAGTTATGCGCACAAATCCAAAATTTCTACCAAAAGTCATTTCACCGTTTCATTTAAACCAAACAGTGGAACTCCCAGTTTTCTTCCCACAGCCAGACTCAGTGGCAGAAAGAGCACTGCATACATTAGATATAAAAAGAGCTCTAATCTACTATATAGATAGAACAAATCCATTTCATAAAACTAAACAATTGTTCGTCGCATTCCAGAAACCCCATTCTGGTAACCCTATATCCAAACAAGGCAGAGCCAGATGGATAGTTAAATGTATACAAACTTGCTACCTAAAAGCTAAAAGAGAACTACTCATTACACCAAAGGCACACTCCACTAGGAAGAAAGGAGCAACAATGGCCTTTCTAGGTAACATACCAATGTCCGAGATGTGTAAGGCAGCCACTTGGTCCACACCTCATACTTTTACCAAACACTACTGTGTAGATGTGTTAGCAACACAACAAACCACAGTAGGACAGGCTGTACTAAGAACATTATTTCAAACAACTTCAACTCCTACAGGCTGACCACCGCTTTGGGGAGGATTACTGCTTTGTAGTCTATGCACAGCATGTGTATCTGCAGCTACACATGCCACCGAACGGAAAATGACACTTACCCAGTGTACATCTGTTCGTGGCATGTTCCGCTGCAGATTCACATGCGCCCTCCCACCTCCCCGGGAGCCTGTAGCCGTTTAAGTTGCTATTAGAAATTGTACATATGTAAATAAACATTCCTTTACCTCAAACTTTATACATACATATCTATTCCATTGCATGGACATCTTTACTATTCTCACTATACCACTCCTACCTTACCCTCTGCGATGCCCATACGCAATGGAGCCGAAAAGGAGGAGTCACTCGGTCCTGTGATGCGCAAAGACTTCTTCAAAGAAAAACAACTTGTAACACTCCGAGCCCAACACTAGATGGCAGGAACAGTGCACAGCATGTGAATCTGCAGCAAAACATGCCACGAACAGATGTACTCTAGGTAAGTGACATTTTATATATATATATGTTCGGTGGCATGTGTAGCTGCGGATAAACATGCTGTGCACATCCCGCCATCTGGTGTTGGGCTCGGAGTGCCACAAGTTGTTTTTCTTCAAAGAAGTCCCTTCGAGTCACGAGATTGAGGGACCCCTCCCCTTTCGGTTCCATTGCGCATGGGCGTCGACTCCATCTTAGATTGTTTTTTTCCCGCCATCGGGTTCGGACGTGTTCCTTTTCGCTCCGTGTTTCGGGTCGGAAAGTTAGTTAGAATCTCGGAAAAATCGTCGGTATTGTTTGCGTTCGGTATCGGGTTAGTTATAACAGATCAACACCGATTTTTGAAGAGCTCCGGTGGCCCTTCGGGGTTTTTTCGATTCCCCCGCGTCGGGGCCTGGTCGGCCCGGCCACGTGTCTCTTCAAGGCTGATGGAACGGACCCCATTCCGCTTCTGCCCAAAATGCCATAACAAGTATCCATATACAGATCAGCATCTGGTCTGTAACTTGTGTCTGTCTCCAGAGCACAAGGAGGATACCTGTGAAGCCTGTCGAGCGTTTCGGTCGAGGAAGACATTGAGACCGAAGAGCAAGAAGACTGCAGATGGCGTCGGCGCCGACAGGACAAGGGCGTTTCGAGGAGGAAGAAGAAAGCTTCTCCATCCATGAATCAGACTCGGACGAGCTCGATCCCGAAGAAACGCCGAAAACCGTGAGTAAGACATCGAAACATAAAACTCACGAGAAGACAACAAAAGCCCAGGGGACGCCACCGCCAACAGGCCATGGCTTAACCCGAAAGATAGGTGACCGATCATCGGCACCAAAAAAGGGCATCCATGTGGCGCACCGATTCGGCACCGAGACAGTGGCACCGAAATGGTTCGGCACCGAGAAACCACGACGCAGAAAATAAAGAAGGTTGCCGCGGAGCCCAAAAAGGCTAGCGAAAAGATTTCGATTCCGAAACATCCAGCATCGTAACCGAAAACAGGTTCCTACACAGAGGAACAGGGATTGTCCTCCCAGATGCAAGGACATAAGTTCGGAGAGGAACTTCAATCTGTTGAGCCAGACTACACTCAAAGAAGGCTCCACATTCAAAAAGACACAGGGAAGATAAGCATTCTTCCCCCAATTAAGATGAAAAGAAGACTTGCCTTTCAAGAAAAGGACAAGCAGCCACAGGCAAAGGTGACAAGACAAACAACTCCACCACCATCTCCACCACCATCAATGCATACATCACCGGTAGCCACTCCACCACTGATGCAACCTCCGACTCATACTGCAATGAGTCAAGATGATCCTGATGCATGGGACCTTTATGATGCTCCTGTATCAGATAACAGCCCAGACTGTTACCCTACAAGGCCGTCGCCACCTGAAGACAGTACATCCTACACGCAGGTGGTCTCAAGGGAAGCTGCGTTTCATAACGTCACCTTGCATTCAGAACCAATTGAGGATGACTTTTTATTTAATACACTCTCCTCCACTCATAGCCAATACCAAAGCTTACCTATGCTCCCAGGAATGCTAAAACATTCAAAACAAATATTTCAGGAGCCTGTTAAAAGCAGAGCCATAACTCCAAGGGTGGAAAAAAAGTATAAGCCACCACCAACAGAACTGTTTATATTACGCAGCAATTAACACCAGATTCTGTGGTTGTTGGGGCAGCTCGCAAGAGAGCAAACTCTCATACCTCGGGAGATGCACCACCTCCAGACAAGGAGAGTCGCAAATTTGATGCTGCGGGTAAAAGAGTTGCAGCACAAGCAGCAAACCAATGGCGTATTGCCAATTTACAAGCACTTTTGGCAAGATACGATAGAGCTCATTGGGACGAAATGCAGCATTTCATAGAACACTTACCCAAAGAGTTCCAGAAAAGGGCCCAACAAGTGGTAGAAGAAGGACAAAGTATCTCCAATAATCAGATACGGTCATCAATGGATGCAGCAGATACAGCTGCAAGGACAGTAAATACTGCAATAACAATAAGGAGACACGCATGGTTGCGTACGTCCGGATTCAAGCCGGAAATACAACAAGCCGTGCTGAATATGCCCTTTAATGAACAGCAGTTGTTTGGGCCGGAAGTCGACACTGCTATTGAAAAACTCAAAAAAGATACTGATACCGCAAAAGATATGGGCGCACTCTACTCCCCACAAAGCAGAGGCACATTTCGCAAAACACCATTTAGGGGAGGGTTTCGAGGTCAACCTACAGAGGCCACAACCTCACAAGCAAGGCCCACTTATCAAAGCCAATACCAGCGGGGAAGTTTTTGGGGGCAATATAGAGGGGCACAATTCCCAAAAAATAGAAGGAAGTTCCAAAGCCCCAAAACCCCTCAAAACAAACAGTGACTTCCAAGTCACACATCCCCAACACATAACACCTGTGGGGGGGGAGACTAAGACAATTTTACAAACATTGGGCGGAGATAACAACAGACACTTGGGTACTGCCAATTATCCAGTATGGTTATTGCATAGAATTTCTCAAATTCCCTCCAAACGTGCCACCGAAAACACACAATATGTCAAAACAACATATAGATCTTCTAGGACTAGAAGTTCAGGCATTACTACTAAAAGAAGCAATAGAATTAGTACCAGAACACCAGAAAGGAACAGGAGTTTACTCTCTGTACTTTGTCATACCCCAAAAAGACAAGTCTCTGAGACCTATATTAGATCTCCGAACATTAAATACCTACATCAAATCAGATCACTTTCACATGGTGACATTACAAGACGTAATCCCACTACTCAAACAACAAGACTACATGACAACACTGGACCTAAAGGATGCATATTTCCGTATACCGATACATCCTTCACACAGAAAGTACTTAAGGTTTGTGTTCCAAGGAACACATTACCAATTCAAGGTGTTGCCATTCGGAATAACAACTGCGCCAAGAGTTTTTACAAAGTGCCTAGCAGTCGTAGCTGCACATATCAGAAGGCAGCAAATACATGTGTTCCCGTACCTAGACGATTGGTTAATCAAAACCAACACTCTAGAAAGGTGTTCACAACACACAAAGTATGTCATCGAAACCCTACACAAACTAGGTTTCTCAATCAACTACACAAAGTCACACCTTCTGCCGTGTCAAACACAGCAATACTTAGGGGCGACAATCAACACAGCAAAAGGGATTGCCACTCCAAGTCCACAAAGGGTTCAAGCATTTCACAATGTAATACAGGCCATGTATCCAAATAAAAAAATACAAGTCAAAAAGGTGATGAAACTCCTAGGCATGATGTCCTCATGCATAGCCATTGTCCCAAACGCAAGGTTGTACATGCGGCCCTTACAACAGTGCCTAGCATCACAGTGGTCACAGGGTCAAATTCTAGATCTGGTGTTGGTAGACCGCCAAACATACACCTCGCTTCAATGGTGGAACAGTATAAATTTAAACCAAGGGCGGCCTTTCCAAGAGCCAGTGCCACAATACGTAATAACAACAGATGCCTCCATGATAGGGTGGGGAGCACACCTCAATCAATACAGCATCCCAGGACAATGGGACACTCACCAAAAACAGTTTCACATAAATCACTTAGAACTATTGGCAGTATTTCTAGCGCTGAAAGCATTTCAACCCATAATAAGCTACAAACACATTCTTGTCAAAACAGACAACATGACAACGATGTATTACCTAAACAAACAGGGAGGGACACACTCAACACAGTTTTGTCTCCTAGCACAGAAAATATGGCATTGGGCGATTCACAACCACATTCGCCTAATAGCACAATTTATTCCAGGAATTCAGAACCAGCTAGCGGACAATCTTTCTCGGGATCACCAACAGATCCACGAATGGGAGATTCACCCCCAAATACTGAATACTTACTTCCAGAGTTGGGGAACGCCACAAATGGATCTATTTGCAACAAAGGAAAACGCAAAATGCCAAAACTTCGCATCCAGGTACCCACAAGATCAGTCTCAGGGCAATGCTTTATGGATGAGTTGATCAGGGATATTTGCTTACGCTTTTCCCCCTCTCCCACTCCTTCCATATCTAGTAAACAAGCTGAGTCAAAACAAACTCAAACTCATACTAATAGCACCGACATGGGCAAGGCAACCTTGGTACACAACACTACTAGACCTCTCAGTAGTGCCTCATGTCAAACTACCAAACATACCAGATCTATTAACGCAACACAAACAACAGATCAGACACCCAAATCCAGCATCGCTGAATCTAGCAATCTGGCTCCTGAAGTCCTAGAGTTCGGACATTTAGACCTTACACAGGAATGTATGGAGGTCATAAAACAAGCTAGGAAACCTACCACTAGACATTGCTATGCAAGTAAGTGGAAAAGATTTGTCTATTACTGCCACAATAATCAAATTCAACCCTTACACGCATCTGCCAAAGACATCGTAGGATACTTACTACTTTTGCAAAAATCAAAGCTAGCTTTTTCTTCCATTAAAATATATCTTACAGCAATTTCAGCTTACCTGCAAATTACGCACTCAACTTCTCTATTTAGAATACCAGTCATAAAAGCGTTTATGGAAGGTCTAAAGAGAATTATACCACCAAGAACACCATCAGTTCCTTCGTGGAACCTCAACATTGTCTTAACACGACTCATGGGTCCACCTTTTGAGCCCATGCACACTTGTGAAATGCAATACTTAACATGGAAAGTTGCATTTTTAATTGCCATCACATCTTTAAGAAGAGTAAGTGAGATTCAAGCATTTACCATACAAGAACCATTTATTCAGATACACAAGCATAAGGTAGTTCTACGAACAAATCCTAAATTTTTACCAAAAGTCATATCACCGTTCCACTTAAATCAAACAGTAGAATTACCAGTGTTCTTCCCACAGCCAGACTCTGTAGCTGAAAGAGCACTACATACATTGGACATCAAAAGAGCGTTAATGTACTACATTGACAGAACAAAACTAATTCGGAAAACAAAACAATTATTTATTGCTTTCCAAAAACCTCATACAGGAAATCCAATTTCTAAGCAAGGCATTGCTAGATGGATAGTTAAGTGCATTCAAACCTGTTATCTTAAAGCTAAAAGAGAACTGCCTATTACACCAAAGGCACACTCAACTAGAAAGAAAGGTGCTACCATGGCCTTTCTAGGAAATATTCCAATGACAGAAATATGTAAGGCAGCTACATGGTCTACGCCTCATACATTTACCAAACACTACTGTGTAGACGTGCTAACAACACAGCAAGCCACAGTGGGCCAAGCAGTACTACGAACACTGTTTCAGACAACTTCAACTCCTACAGGCTGAACCACCGCTTTTGGGGAGATAACTGCTTACTAGTCTATGCACAGCATGTGTATCTGCAGCTACACATGCCACCGAACGGAAAATGTCACTTACCCAGTGTACATCTGTTCGTGGCATTAGTCGCTGCAGATTCACATGCGCCCACCCACCTTCCCGGGAGCCTGTAGCCGTTTAGAAGTTGATCTTGAACATCTGTATATTTGTAAATATATATATTACTTTAAACTACATTATGTACATACGTATTCATTCCATTGCATGGGCACTATTACTAGCATATACAACTCCTACCTCACCCTCTGCGGGGGAAAACAATCTAAGATGGAGTCGACGCCCATGCGCAATGGAGTCGAAGTGGGAGGGGTCCCTCGATCTCGTGACTCGAAGGGACTTCTTCGAAGAAAAACAACTTGTGGCACTCCGAGCCCAACACCAGATGGCGGGATGTGCACAGCATGTGAATCTGCAGCGACTAATGCCACGAACAGATGTACACTGGGTAAGTGACATTTTCCATATATATATATATATGTTCGATGGCATGTGTAGCTGCAGATACACATGCTGTGCTGTGCACAGTCCGCCATCTGGTGTTGGGCTCGGAGTGTTACAAGTTGTTTTTCTTCGAAGAAGTCTTTTCGAGTCACGAGACCGAGGGACTCCTCCCATTTCGAGTCCATTGCGCATGGGCGTCAACTCCATCTTAGATTGTTTTTTTTCCGCCATCGGGTTCGGACGTGTTCCTTTTCGCTCCGTGTTTCGGGTCGGAAAGTTAGTTAGAATCTCGGAAAAAAATCGTCGGTATTGTTTGTGTTCGGTATCGGGTTAGTTAGAACAAATCGACACCGAATTCTGAAGAGCTCCGGTGGCCCTTCGGGGTTTTTTCGATTCCCCAGTCGGGGCCTGGTCGGCCCGGCCACATGCGACTTCAAGGCTCATGGAACGGACCCCATTCCGCTTCTGCCCAAAATGCCATCACAAGTATCCGTATACGGATCACCATCTGGTCTGTAACTTGTGCTTGTCCCCCGAGCACAAGGAGGATACTTGTGAAGCCTGTCGAGCGTTTCGGTCGAGGAAGACGCTGAGAGACCGAAGAGCCAGGAGACTACAAATGGCGTCCACGCCGACAGGTCAAGATCGTTTCGAGGAGGAAGAAGAAGCTTTCTCCATCCGCGAGTCGGATTCTGAAGAACTCGACGCCGAAGAAACACACCAAACCGTGAGTAAGACGTCGAAAATCAAGACTCACGAGAAGTCCACAAAAGCCCAGGGGACGCCACCGCCAACAGGCCATGGCTTAACCCGAAAACTAGGTGACCGATCCAAGGCACCGAAAAAGGGCATGCTGGTGTCGAAGTCATCCGACTCCGTTCGAGATACCGCCACACAGCAACCTCGGAGCCGAGACAGCGGCTCCGAGAAACTTCGGCACAGAGACAGTGGCACCGAAGAATTTCGGCACCGAGAGACCACGCCGAAAACAAAGAAGGTTTCTTTGGAGCCTAAAAAGACTTCAGAAAAGGTTTCGGTTCCGAAACAGCCAGCCTCGGAGCCGAAAACTAGTTCCTATACAGAGGAACAAGGATTAACCTTCCAATTACACAGATTTGGAGAGGAGCTTCAAGCTGTAGAGCCTGACTACACACAAAGAAGGCTTCATATTCATGAGGACACAGGGAAGATAACCACTCTTCCCCCAATCAAAATAAAAAGGAAACTTGCCTTTCAACAAAAGGACAAGCAACCACAAGCAAAGGTGGCAAGGAAAACAACCCCACCACCGTCTCCACCACCATCAATACATGCATCACCAGCAACAACTCCACCACTGATGCACTCACCAGCTCATACCACAATGAGTCAGGATGATCCCGATGCATGGGACCTCTACGATGCTCCAGTGTCTGACAATAGCCCAGACTCTTATCCTACAAAACCGTCACCACCTGAGGACAGTACATCCTATTCACAGGTGGTCGCAAGGGCAGCCGAGTTTCACAATGTCTCCTTACGTTAGGAACCAATTGAGGATGTGTAAGGAAATGCCTCCTTGGCATGGTTACCCCCTGACTTTTTTGCCTTTGCTGATGCTATGTTTTGAATTGAAAGTGTGCTGAGGCCTGCTAACCAGGCCCCAGCACCAGTGTTCTTTCCCTAACCTGTACTTTTGATTCCCCAATTGGCACACCCTGGCATCCAGATAAGTCCCTTGTAAGTGGTACCCCTGGTACCAAGGGCCCTGATGCCAAGGAAGGTCTCTAAGGGCTGCAGCATGTCTTATGCCACCCTGGAGACCCCTCACTCAGCACAGACACACTGCTTGCCAGCTTGTGTGTGCTGGTGAGAACAAAACGAGTAAGTCGACAAGGCACTCCCCTCAGGGTGCCATGCCAGCCTCTCACTGCCTATGCAGATATAGATAAGTCACCCCTCTAGTAGGCCTTACAGCCCTAAGGCAGGGTGCACTATACCATAGGTGAGGGCACCAGTGCATGAGCACTGTGCCCCTACAGTGTCTAAGCAATACCTTAGACATTGTAAGTGCAGGGTAGCCATAAGAGTATATGGTCTGGGAGTATGTTTTACACGAACTCCACAGCACCATAATGGCTACACCGAAAACTGGGAAGTTTGGTATCAAACTTCTCAGCACAATAAATGCACACTGATACCAGTGTACATTTTATTGTAAAATACACCCCAGAGGGCACCTTAGAGGTGCCCCCTGAAACCTTAACCAACTATCTGTGTAGGCTGACTGGTTCCAGCAGCCTGCCACACTAGAGACATGTTGCTGGCCCCATGGGGAGAGTGCCTTTGTCACTCTGAGGCCAGTAACAAAGCCTGCACTGGGTGGAGATGCTAACACCTCCCCAGGCAGGAGCTGTCACACCTGGCGGTGAGCCTCAAAGGCTCACCCCTTTGTGCCAGCACCGCAGGACACTCCAGCTAGTGGAGTTGCCCGCCCCCGGCCCCCACTTTTGGCGGCAAGGCCGGAGAAAATAATGAGAAAAACAAGGAGGAGTCACTGGCTAGTCAGGACAGCCCCTAAGGTGTCCTGAGCTGAAGTGACTCCAACTTTTAGAAATCCTCCATCTTGCAGATGGAGGATTCCCCCAATAGGATTAGGGATGTGACCCCCTCCCCTTGGGAGGAGGCACAAAGAGGGCGTACTCACCCTCCGGGCTAGTAGCCATTGGCTACTAACCCCCAGACCTAAACACGCCCTTAAATTTAGTATTTAAGGGCTCCCTGAACCTAAGAATTTAGATTCCTGCAACTTACCGAAGAAGAAGACTGCTGAGCTGAAAACCCCTGCAGAAGAAGAAAGAAGACACCAACTGGTTTGGCCCCAGTCCTACCGGCCTGTCTTCTGCCTTCTAAAGAACCCTGCTCCAGCGACGCTTTCTCCAGGACCAGCGACCTCTGAATCCTCAGAGGACTGCCCTGCTTCCAAGAGACCAAGAAACTCCCGAGGACAGCGGTACTGCTCCAAAAAGACTACAACTTTGTTTCGAAGGAGCAGATTTAAAGACCCCTGCAACTCCCCGCAAGAAGTGTGAGACTTGCAACACTGCACCCGGCGACCCCGACTCGACTGGTGGAGAACCAACACCTCAGGGAGGACCCTCTGGCGACTCCGAGTCCGTGAGTAACCAAAGTTGTCCCCCCTGAGCCCCCACAGCGACACCTGCAGAGGGAATCCCGAGGCTCCCCCTGACCGCGACTGCCTGAACTCCATTTCCCGACGGCTGGAAAAGACCCTGCACCCACAGCCCCCAGCACCTAAAGAAACGGAACTCCTGTGCAGGAGTGACCCCCAGGAAGCCCTCTCCCTTGCCCAGGTGGTGGCTACCCCGAGGAGCCCCCCCCTTGCCTGCCTGCAACGCTGAAGAGATCCCTTGATCTCTCATTGATTTCCATTGAAAACCCGACGCTTGTTTCTACACTGCACCCGGCCGCCCCAGTGCCGCTGAGGGTGTACTTTTTGTGTGGACTTGTGTCCCCCCCGGTGCCCTACAAAACCCCCCTGGTCTGCCCTCCGAAGACGCGGGTACTTACCTGCTGGCAGACCGGAACCGGGGCACCCCCTTCTCTCCATTGCAGCCTATGCGTTTTGGGCACCTCTTTGACCTCTGCACCTGACCGGCCCTGAGCTGCTGGTGTGGTAACTTTGGGGGTGCTCTGAACCCCCAACGGTGGGCTACCTTGGACCCAAACCTGAGACTGTTAAGTGATTTACTTACCTGACAAAAACTAACAAAAACTTACCTCCCCAGAAACTGTGAAAATTGCACTGTGTCCACTTTTAAAACAGCTTATTGTGTTTTATGTAAAAAGTATACATGCTAATGTAATAATTCAAAGTTCCTAAAGTACTTACCTGCAATACCTTTCAAATGAGATATTACATGTAGAATTTGAACCTGTGGTTCTTAAAATAAACTAAGAAAATATATTTTTTTTATAACAAAACCTATTGGCTGGATTTGTCTCTGAGTGTGTGTTCCTCATTTATTGCCTGTGTGTATGTACAACAAATGCTTAACACTACTCCTTTGATAAGCCTACTGCTCGACCACACTACCACAAAATAGAGCATTAGTATTATCTCTTTTTGCCACTATCTTACCTCTAAGGGGAACCCTTGGACTCTGTGCATACTATTCCTTACTTTGAAATAGTGCATACAGAGCCAACTTCCTACATTGGTGGATCAGCGGTGGGGTACAAGACTTTGCATTTGCTGGACTACTCAGCCAATACCTGATCACACAACAAATTCCAAAAATTGTCATTAGAAATTGATTTTTTGCAATTTGAAATTTTTCTAAATTCTTAAAAGACCTGCTAGGGCCTTGTGTTAGATCCTGTTTAGCATTTCTTTTAGAGTTTAAAAGTTTGGTAAAAGTTTGAATTAGAACCTAGAACTAGTTTTAGATTCTTAAAAAGTATTCCAACTTTTAGAGGCATAATGTCTAGTGCAGAGATGAATGTGGTGGAACTCGACACCACACCTTACCTCCATCTTAAGATGAGGGAGCTAAGGTCACTCTGTAAAATAAAGAAAATAGTAATGGGCCCCAGACCTTCCAAACTACAGCTCCAGGAGCTGTTGGCAGAGTTTGAAAAGGCCAACCCCTCTGAGGATGGCAACTCAGAGGATGATGATAGTGACTTGGAGGGTGATTCCCCCCCACCAGTCCTATCTAGGGAGAACAGGGCCTCTCAAGCCCTGACTCCACAAATAATAGTCAGAGATGCTGGTTCCCTCACAGGAGGGACCAACAACTCTGAAATCACTGAGGATAACTCCAGTGAAGAGGACATCCAGTTAGCCAGGATGGCCAAAAGATTGGCTTTGGAAAGACAGATCCTAGCCATAGAAAGGGAAAGACAAGAGATGGGCCTAGGACCCATCAATGGTGACAGCAACATAAATAGGGTCAGAGATTCTCCTGACATGTTGAAAATCCCTAAAGGGATTGTAACTAAATATGAAGATGGTGATGACATCACCAAATGGTTCACAGCTTTTGAGAGGGCTTGTGTAACCAGAAAAGTGAACAAATCTCACTGGGGCGCTCTCCTTTGGGAAATGTTCACAGGAAAGTGTAGGGATAGACTCCTCACACTCTCTGGAAAAGATGCAGAATCTTATGACCTAATGAAGGGTACCCTGATTGAGGGCTTTGGATTCTCCACTGAGGAGTATAGGATTAGATTCAGGGGGGCTCAAAAATCCTCGAGCCAGACCTGGGTTGACTTTGTACACTACTCAGTAAAAACACTAGATGGTTGGATTCAAGGCAGTGGTGTTAGTAATTATGATGGGCTGTACAATTTATTTGTGAAAGAACACCTGTTAAGTAATTGTTTCAATGACAAACTGCATCAGCATCTGGTAGACCTAGGACCAATTTCTCCCCAAGAATTGGGAAAGAAGGCGGATCATTGGGTCAAGACTAGGGTGTCCAAAACTTCCACAGGGGGTGACCAAAAGAAAGGGGTCACAAAACCTCCCCAGGGGAAGGGTGGTGAGACAGCCAAAAACAAAAATAGTAAAGAGTCTTCTACAGGCCCCCAAAAACCTGCACAGGAGGGTGGGCCCAGAGCCTCTTCACAAAACAATTCTGGGTACAAGGGTAAAAACTTTGATCCCAAAAAGGCCTGGTGTCGTAGCTGTAGTCAGTCTGGACACCAAGCTGGAGACAAGGCCTGTCCCAAGAAAGATACCACTTCTAACTCCACTCCAGCTAAAACTGGAATGGCCAGTCTCCAAGTGGGATCAACAGTGTGCCCAGAGCAAATCAGGTGTCACACTGAAGCTACATTAGTCTCTGAGGGTGGGGTGGATTTAGCCACACTGGCTGCCTGGCCCCCTAACATGCAAAAATACAGGCAGCAGCTCTTAATTAATGGGACAAGTGTAGAGGGCCTGAGGGATACAGGTGCCAGTGTCACCATGGTGACAGAGAAACTGGTTTCCCCTGGCCAATACCTGGCTGGACAAACTTATCCAGTCACCAACGCTGACAATCCGACTAAAGTACATCCCATGGCAATGGTAACTTTAGAGTGGGGAGGGGTCAATGGCCTGAAACAGGTGGTGGTCTCCTCAAATATCCCAGTAGACTGTTTGCTTGGAAATGACCTGGAGTCCTCAGCATGGGCTGAGGTAGAACTGAAAACCCATGCAGCCATGCTGGGTATCCCTGAACTGGTGTGTGTCAAGACAAGGGCACAGTGCAAGGCACAGGGTGAAAAAGTAGAGCTGGAGTCTGGAAGAAAGGCCCAGCCTACCAAGAGAAAAGGAAAGTCAGCTGGGAAACCAGCTGCAACACAGCAAGAAAAAGAGAACCTCTCTTCTCAGGAAGAAGTTCTGCCCTCTGAGGGAACTGAGCCTATGAAGCTGGAACCTTATCAGGTTGAGCTCTTAGGCCCAGGGGGACCCTCAAGGGAAGAGCTGTGTAAGGGACAAGAAACCTGTCCCTCTCTTGAAAGCCTTAGGCAGCAAGCTGCTGAAGAGTCCAAAGGCAAGAAAAATGGAACACATAGGGTCTATTGGGAAGATGGACTCCTGTACACTGAGGCAAGAGATCCCAAACCTGGTGCCACTAGGAGAGTGGTAGTGCCTCAGGGTTTCAGAGAGTTCATTCTGACCTTGGCCCATGATATTCCCCTTGCTGGGCATTTGGGACAAACCAAGACGTGGGAGAGGTTAGTCAACCACTTCTACTGGCCCAATATGTCCCAGAAGGTTAAGGAGTTTTGCCTCTCCTGCCCCACCTGTCAAGCCAGTGGTAAGACAGGTGGGCATCCAAAGGACCCCCTCATTCCACTTCCAGTGGTGGGGGTCCCCTTTGATAGAGTGGGTGTGGACATAGTTGGTCCACTAGAACCTCCCACAGCCTCAGGAAATATGTACATCCTAGTAGTAGTGGATCATGCTACTAGGTATCCTGAAGCTATTCCCCTTAGGTCGACTACTGCCCCTGCAGTAGCCAAGGCCCTCATTGGTATCTTTACCAGAGTGGGCTTCCCTAAGGAGGTGGTGTCTGACAGAGGTACCAACTTCATGTCAGCATACCTAAAACACATGTGGAATGAGTGTGGAGTGACTTATAAATTCACTACATCATATCATCCACAAACTAATGGCCTTGTTGAGAGATTCAACAAGACATTAAAGGGCATGATCATGGGGCTCCCAGAAAAACTCAAAAGGAGATGGGATGTCCTCCTGCCATCTCTGCTTTTCGCTTACAGAGAGGTGCCTCAGAAGGGAGTAGGATTCTCACCCTTTGAACTTCTGTTTGGCCACCCTGTAAGGGGACCACTTGCTCTTGTTAAAGAAGGCTGGGAGAGACCTCTTCATCAGCCTAAACAAGACATAGTGGACTATGTACTTGGCCTTCGCTCAAGGATGGCAGAGTACATGGAAAAGGCAAGCAAAAACCTTGAGGCCAGCCAACAGCTCCAGAAGTGTTGGTATGACCAAAAGGCTGCACTGGTTGAATTTCAACCAGGGCAGAAAGTATGGGTTTTGGAGCCTGTGGCTCCCAGGGCACTTCAGGACAGATGGAGTGACCCTTACCCAATCCTGGAAAAGAAGAGTCAGGTCACCTACCTGGTGGACCTAGGCACAAGCAGGAGCCCCAAGAGGGTGATCCATGTAAACCGCCTAAAACTCTTCCATGACAGGGCTGATGTAAATCTGTTGATGGTAACAGATGAGGACCAGGAAGCTGAGAGTGAGCCTCTCCCTGATCTCCTCTCATCAGACCCTAAAGATGGCTCAGTGGATGGAGTGATCTATTCAGACACCCTCTCTGGCCAACAGCAAGCTGACTGTAGGAAGGTCCTGCAACAGTTTGCTGAGCTCTTTTCCCTAACCCCTGGTCAGACACACCTGTGTACCCATGATTTGGACACAGGAGACAGCATGCCTGTCAAAAACAAAATCTTCCGACAGTCTGATCAAGTTAAGGAAAGCATCAAGGTGGAAGTCCACAAGATGCTGGAATTGGGAGTAATTGAGTACTCTGACAGCCCCTGGGCTAGCCCAGTGGTCTTAGTCACCAAACCTCACACCAAAGAAGGAAAGAGAGAGATGAGGTTTTGTGTGGACTTCAGAGGACTTAACTCTGTCACCAAGACAGATGCCCTTCCCATTCCTAGAGCTGATGAGCTGATTGATAAATTAGGGGCTGCCAAATTCTTAAGTACCTTTGACATAACAGCAGGGTACTGGCAAATCAAAATGGCCCCTGGAGCAAAAGAAAAGACAGCATTCTCCACACCTGATGGGCATTATCAGTTCACTGTTATGCCCTTTGGTTTAAAGAATGCCCCTGCCACCTTCCAGAGGTTGGTGAATCAAGTCCTTGCTGGCTTGAAATCCTTCAGTGCAGCTTATCTTGACGATATTGCTGTCTTTAGCTCCAACTGGCAGGATCACCTGGTCCACCTGAAGAAGGTTTTGAAGGCTCTGCAATCTGCAGGCCCCTCTATCAAGGCATCCAAATGCCAGATAGGGCAGGGAACTGTGGTTTACTTGGGACACCTTGTAGGTGGAGGCCAAGTTCAGCCACTCCAGCCTAAGATCCAGACTATTCTGGACTGGGCAGCTCCAAAAACCCAGACTCAAGTCAGGGCATTCCTTGGCTTGACTGGGTACTATAGGAGGTTTGTGAAGGGATATGGATCCATTGTGACAGCCCTCACAGAACTCACCTCCAAGAAAATGCCCAAGAAAGTAAACTGGACTGTAGAATGCCAACAGGCCTTTGACACCCTGAAACAAGCTATGTGCACAGCACCAGTTCTAAAAGCTCCAGATTACTCCAAGCAGTTCATTGTGCAGACAGATGCCTCTGAACATGGGATAGGGGCAGTTTTGTCCCAAACAAATGATGATGGCCTTGACCAGCCTGTTGCTTTCATTAGCAGGAGGTTACTCCCCAGGGAGCAGCGTTGGAGTGCCATTGAGAGGGAGGCCTTTGCTGTGGTTTGGTCCCTGAAGAAGTTGAGACCATACCTTTTTGGTACTCACTTCCTAGTTCAAACTGACCACAGACCTCTCAGATGGCTGATGCAAATGAAAGGTGAAAATCCTAAACTGTTGAGGTGGTCCATCTCCCTACAGGGAATGGACTTTATAGTGGAACACAGACCTGGGACTGCCCATGCCAATGCAGATGGCCTTTCCAGGTTCTTCCACTTAGAAAATGAAGACTCTCTTGGGAAAGGTTAGTCTCATCCTCTTTCGTTTGGGGGGGGGTTGTGTAAGGAAATGCCTCCTTGCCATGGTTACCCCCTGACTTTTTGCCTTTGCTGATGCTATGTTTTGAATTGAAAGTGTGCTAAGGCCTGCTAACCAGGCCCCAGCACCAGTGTTCTTTCCCTAAACCTGTACTTTTGTATCCACAATTGGCACACCCTGGCATCCAGATAAGTCCCGTGTAAGTGGTACCCCTGGTACCAAGGGCCCTGATGCCAAGGAAGGTCTCTAAGGGCTGCAGCATGTCTTATGCCACCCTGGAGACCCCTCACTCAGCACAGACACACTGCTTGCCAGCTTGTGTGTGCTGGTGAGAACAAAACGAGTAAGTCGACATGGCACTCCCCTCAGGGTGCCATGCCAGCCTCTCACTGCCTATTCAGATATAGATAAGTCACCCCTCTAGTAGGCCTTACAGCCCTAAGGCAGGGTGCACTATACCATAGGTGAGGGCACCAGTGCATGAGCACTGTGCCCCTACAGTGTCTAAGCAATACCTTAGACATTGTAAGTGCAGGGTAGCCATAAGAGTATATGGTCTGGGAGTCTGTTTTACACGAACTCCACAGCACCATAATGGCTACACCGAAAACTGGGAAGTTTGGTATCAAACTTCTCAGCACAATAAATGCACACTGATACCAGTGTACATTTTATTGTAAAATACACCCAGAGGGCACCTTAGAGGTGCCCCCTGAAACCTTAACCAACTATCTGTGTAGGCTGACTGGTTCCAGCAGCCTGCCACACTAGAGACATGTTGCTGGCCCCATGGGGAGAGTGCCTTTGTCACTCTGAGGCCAGTAACAAAGCCTGCACTGGGTGGAGATGCTAACACCTCCCCCAGGCAGGAGCTGTCACACCTGGCGGTGAGCCTCAAAGGCTCACCCCTTTGTGCCAGCACCGCAGGACACTCCAGCTAGTGGAGTTGCCCGCCCCCTCCGGCCCCGGCCCCCACTTTTGGCGGCAAGGCCGGAGAAAATAATGAGAAAAACAAGGAGGAGTCACTGGCCAGTCAGGACAGCCCCTAAGGTGTCCTGAGCTGAAGTGACTCCAACTTTTAGAAATCCTCCATCTTGCAGATGGAGGATTCCCCCAATAGGATTAGGGATGTGACCCCCTCCCCTTGGGAGGAGGCACAAAGAGGGCGTACTCACCCTCAGGGCTAGTAGCCATTGGCTACTAACCCCCCAGACCTAAACACGCCCTTAAATTTAGTATTTAAGGGCTCCCCTGAACCTAAGAATTTAGATTCCTGCAACTTACCGAAGAAGAAGACTGCTGAGCTGAAAACCCCTGCAGAAGAAGAAAGAAGACACCAACTGGTTTGGCCCCAGTCCTACCGGCCTGTCTCCTGCCTTCTAAAGAACCCTGCTCCAGCGACGCTTTCTCCAGGACCAGCGACCTCTGAATCCTCAGAGGACTGCCCTGCTTCCAAGAGACCAAGAAACTCCCGAGGACAGCGGTACTGCTCCAAAAAGACTGCAACTTTGTTTCGAAGGAGCAGATTTAAAGACCCCCCTGCAACTCCCCGCAAGAAGCGTGAGACTTGCAACACTGCACCCGGCGACCCCGACTCGACTGGTGGAGAACCAACACCTCAGGGAGGACCCTCCGGCGACTCCGAGTCCGTGAGTAACCAAAGTTGTCCCCCCTGAGCCCCCACAGCGACGCCTGCAGAGGGAATCCCGAGGCTCCCCCCGACCACGACTGCCTGAACTCCATTTCCCGACGGCTGGAAAAGACCCTGCACCCGCAGCCCCCAGCACCTAAAGAAACGGAACTCCTGTGCAGGAGTGACCCCCAGGAAGCCCTCTCCCTTGCCCAGGTGGTGGCTACCCCGAGGAGCCCCCCCCTTGCCTGCCTGCAACGCTGAAGAGATCCCTTGATCTCTCATTGATTTCCATTGAAAACCCAACGCTTGTTTCTACACTGCACCCGGCCGCCCCAGTGCCGCTGAGGGTGTACTTTTTGTGTGGACTTGTGTCCCCCCCGGTGCCCTACAAAACCCCCCTGGTCTGCCCTCCGAAGACGCGGGTACTTACCTGCTGGCAGACCGGAACCGGGGCACCCCCTTCTCTCCGTTGCAGCCTATGCGTTTTGGGCACCTCTTTGACCTCTGCCCCTGACCGGCCCTGAGCTGCTGGTGTGGTAACTTTGGGGTTGCTCTGAACCCCCAACGGTGGGCTACCTTGGACCCAAACCTGAGACTTGTAAGTGATTTACTTACCTGACAAAAACTAACAAAAACTTACCTCCCCAGGAACTGTGAAAATTGCACTGTGTCCACTTTTAAAACAGCTTATTGTGTTTTATGTAAAAAGTATACATGCTAATGTAATAATTCAAAGTTCCTAAAGTACTTACCTGCAATACCTTTCAAATGAGATATTACATGTAGAATTTGAACCTGTGGTTCTTAAAATAAACTAAGAAAATATATTTTTTCTATAACAAAACCTATTGGCTTGGATTTGTCTCTGAGTGTGTGTTCCTCATTTATTGCCTGTGTGTATGTACAACAAATGCTTAACACTACTCCTTTGATAAGCCTACTGCTCGACCACACAACCACAAAATAGAGCATTAGTATTATCTCTTTTTGCCACTATCTTACCTCTAAGGGGAACCCTTGGACTCTGCGCATACTATTCCTTACTTTGAAATAGTGCATACAGAGCCAACTTCCTACAGGATGACTTTCTCTTTAACACCCTATCCTCCACCCATAGCCAGTATCAATGCCTTCCCATGCTCCCAGGAATGCTAAGACATTCAAAACAAATTTTTCAGGATCCAGTTAAAGGCAGAGCCATAACTCCAAGGGTGGAGAAAAAATATAAGCCACCGCCCACAGATCCAATATATATTACAACACAACTAACACCAGACTCAGTAGTTGTGGGGGCAGCTCGTATGAGAGCCAACTCTCATACCTCAGGCGACGCACCACCTCCAGACAAGGAGAGCCGCAAATTTGATGCTGCGGGAAAAAGGGTTGCAGCACAAGCAGCAAATCAGTGGCGTATTGCCAATTCACAAGCACTTTTGGCTAGATACGACAGGGCTCACTGGGATGAAATGCAACATTTCATCGAACACTTACCCAAGGAGTTCCAAAAAAGAGCGCAACAGGTGGTGGAAGAGGGACAAAGTATCTCAAATAATCAGATACGGTCTTCCATGGATGCAGCAGATACAGCTGCAAGGACAATAAACACTGCAGTCACAATACGAAGGCACGCATGGCTGCGCACTTCTGGGTTCAAACCGGAAATCCAGCAGGCTGTGCTCAATATGCCGTTTAATGAACAGCAATTGTTTGGGCTGGAGGTAGACACTGCCATCGAAAAACTCAAAAAGGACACCGATACAGCCAAAGCCATGGGCGCACTCTACTCCCCGCAGAGCAGAGGCACATTTCGGAAAACACCTTTTAGGGGAGGGTTTCGAGGTCAACCCACAGAAACCACAACCTCACAAACAAGACCTACCTACCAGGGTCAATATCAAAGGGGAGGTTTTCGGGGGCAATTTAGAGGGGGCCAATTCCCAAAAAATAGAGGAAAATTCCAAGACCCCAAAACCCCTCAAAATAAGCAGTGACTCACAAGTCACACACCCCCATCACATAACACCTGTCGGGGGAAGACTAAGCCAATTTTACAAACTTTGGGAGGAAATAACAACAGACACTTGGGTCTTTGCAATTATCCAGCATGGTTATTGCATAGAATTTCGCCAATTCCCTCCAAACGTCCCACCGAAAACACACAATATGTCAAAACAACATATAGATCTTCTAGGACTAGAAGTTCAAGCATTGCTACAAAAGGACGCAATAGAATTAGTTCCAATTCAACAGAAAAACACAGGAGTTTACTCACTGTACTTTCTAATACCCAAAAAGGACAAAACTCTGAGACCAATACTAGATCTCAGAACACTAAATACCTACATCAAATCAGACCACTTTCACATGGTCACGTTACAAGACGTAATCCCACTGCTCAAACAGCAAGACTACATGACAACATTAGATCTAAAAGATGCGTATTTCCATATACCAATACATCCTTCACACAGGAAATACCTATGGTTCGTATTCCAAGGAATACATTACCAATTCAAAGTGTTGCCATTCGGAATAACAACTGCACCAAGAGTTTTTACAAAATGCCTGGCAGTAGTAGCTGCACATATCAGAAGGTAGCAAATACATGTGTTCCCGTACTTAGACGACTGGTTAATCAAAACCAACACGCTAAGACAATGTTCACAGCACACAAACTACGTCATACAGACCCATCACAGGCTAGGTTTCTCGATCAACTACGCGAAGTCACACCTTTTGCCGTGTCAAACACAGCAATACTTAGGAGCGACAATCAACACAGCAAAAGGGATTGCCACTCCAAGTCCACAAAGGGTTCAAACATTTCACAAGGTAATACAGGCCATGTATCCAACTCAAAAGATACAAGTCAAAATGGTAATGAAACTCCTAGGCATGATGTCTTCATGCATAGCCATTGTCCCAAACGCAAGATTGCACATGCAGCCCTTACAACAGTGCCTAGCATCACAATGGTCACGAGCACAGGGTCAACTTCTAGATCTGGTGTTGATAGACCGCCAAACATACATCTCGCTTCTATGGTGGAACAGTACAAATTTAAACAGAGGGCGGCCTTTCCAAGACCCAGTGCCACAATACGTCATAACGACGGATGCTTCCATGACAGGGTGGGGAGCACACCTCAATCAACACAGCATCCAAGGACAATGGGACATACATCAGAGGCAGTTTCACATAAATCACTTAGAACTGTTGGCAGTATTTCTAGCGCTGAAAGCATTTCAACCCATAATAACCCAAAAATACATTCTTGTCAAAACAGACAACATGACAACAATGTATTATCTAAACAAACAAGGAGGGACACACTCGACACAGTTGTGCCTCCTAACACAAAAAATATGGCATTGGGCGATTCACAACCACATTCGCCTAATAGCACAATTTATTCCAGGGATTCAGAACCAGTTGGCAGACAATCTCTCTCGAGATCACCAACAAACCCACGAATGGGAAATTCACCCCCAAATACTAAACAATTAATTTCAAATTTGGGGAACACCTCAAATAGATCTATTTGCAACAAAAGAAAACTCAAAATGCCAAAACTTCGCACCCAGGTACCCACAAGATAAATCCCAAGGCAATGCTCTATGGATGAACTGGTCAGGGATATTTGCGTACGCTTTTCCCCCTCTCCTTCCATATCTAGTAAACAGGTTGAGTCAAAACAAACTCAAACTCATACTAATAACACCAACATGGGCAAGGCAACCTTGGTACACAACACTACTAGACCTTTCAGTAGTACCTCATGTCAAACTACCCAACAGACCAGATCTGTTAACACAACACAAACAACAGATCCGACATCCAAATCCAGCATCGTTGAATCTAGCAATTTGGCTCCTGAAATCCTAGAATTCGGGCACTTAGACCTCACACAGGAATGTATGGAGGTCATAAAACAAGCTAGAAAACCTACCACTAGACACTGCTATGCAAATAAGTGGAAAAGATTTGTTTATTACTGCCATAATAATCAAATTCAACCTTTACACGCATCTGCAAAAGAAATAGTAAGATACTTACTACATTTGCAAAAATCTAACCTAGCTTTCTCTTCCATTAAAATACATCTTACAGCAATTTCTGCTTACCTACAAATTACGCACTCAATTTCATTGTTTAGGATACCAGTCATAAAGGTGTTTATGGAAGGCCTAAAGAGAATTATACCACCAAGAACACCACCAGTTACTTCATGGAACCTCAACATTGTCCTAACACGTCTCATGGGTCCACCTTTTGAGCCCATGCACTCTTGTGAAATGCAATACTTAACGTGGAAAGTTGCATTTTTAATTGCCATCACATCTCTAAGAAGAGTAAGTGAGATTCAAGCATTTACCATTCAAGAACCATTTATTCAAATACACAAAAATAGAGTTGTTCTACGGACCAATCTTAAATTTTTACCAAAAGTAATCTCACCGTTCCACCTAAATCAAACGGTAGAATTACCAGTGTTCTTCCCACAACCAGATTCGGTAGCCGAAAGAGCACTACATACATTAGACATCAAAAGAGCACTAATGTACTACATTGACAGAACAAAACTAATTCGAAAGACAAAATGTAGGAAGTTGGCTCTGTATGCACTATTTCAAAGTAAGGAATAGTATGCACAGAGTCCAAGGGTTCCCCTTAGAGGTAAGATAGTGGCAAAAAGAGATAATACTAATGCTCTATTTTGTGGTAGTGTGGTCGAGCAGTAGGCTTATCAAAGGAGTAGTGTTAAGCATTTGTTGTACATACACACAGGCAATAAATGAGGAACACACACTCAGAGACAAATCCAAGCCAATAGGTTTTGTTATAGAAAAATATATTTTCTTAGTTTATTTTAAGAACCACAGGTTCAAATTCTACATGTAATATCTCATTTGAAAGGTATTGCAGGTAAGTACTTTAGGAACTTTGAATCATTACATTAGCATGTATACGTTTCTCATAAAACACAATATGCTGTTTTAAAAGTGGACACTTAGTGCAATTTTCACAGTTCCTGGGGAGGTAAGTTTTTGTCAGGTAAGTAAATCACTTCCAAGTCTCAGGTTTGTGTCCAAAGTAGCCCACCGTTGGGGGTTCAGAGCAACCCCAAAGTTACCACACCAGCAGCTCAGGGCCAGTCAGGTGCAGAGGTCAAAGAGGTGCCAAAAACGCATAGGCTTCAATGGAGAGAGGGGGGTGCCCCGGTTCCGGTCTGCCAGCAGGTAAGTACCCGCGTCTTCGGAGGGCAGACCAGGGGGGTTTTGTAGGGCACCGGGGGGGACACAAGTCCACACAAAAAGTACACCCTCAGCGGCACTGGGGCGGCCGGGTGCAGTGTAGAAACAAGCGTCGGGTTTTCAATGGTTTCTTATGAGAGATCAAGGGATCTCTTCAGCGTTGCAGGCAGGCAAGGGGGGGGCTCCTCGGGGTAGCCACCACCTGGGCAAGGGAGAGGGCCTCCTGGGGGTCACTCCTGCACAGGAGTTCCGTTTCTTTAGGTGCTGGGGGCTGTGGGTGCAGGGTCTTTTCCAGCCGTCGGGAAATGGAGTTCAGGCAGTCGCGGTCAGGGGGAGCCTCGGGATTCCCTCTGCAGGCGTCGCAGTGGGGGCTCAGGGGGGACAACTTTGGTTACTCACGGACTCGGAGTCGCCGGAGGGTCCTCCCTGAGGTTTTGGTTCTCCACCAGT
Source organism: Pleurodeles waltl (assembly GCF_031143425.1). Lineage (NCBI taxonomy): Eukaryota > Metazoa > Chordata > Amphibia > Caudata > Salamandridae > Pleurodeles > Pleurodeles waltl. Next base: position 1,371,654,670 of record NC_090440.1, read on the forward strand.
TGAGTCGGGGTCGCCGGGTGCAGTGTTGCAAGTCTCACGCTTCTTGCGGGGAGTTGCAGGGATCTTTAAATCTGCTCCTTGAAACAAAGTCGCAGTTCTTTTGGAGCAGTGCCGCTGTCCTCTGGAGTTTCTTGGTCTCTTGGAAGCAGGACAGTCCTCTGAGGATTCAGAGGTCGCTGGTCCTGGAGAAAGCGTCGCTGGAGCAGGGTTCTTTAGAAGGCAGGAGACAGGCCGGTAGGACTGGGGCCAAAGCAGTTGGTGTCTTCTTTCTTCTTCTGCAGGGGTTTTCAGCTCAGCAGTCTTCTTCTTCGGTAAATTGCAGGAATCTAAATTCTTAGGTTCAGGGAAGCCCTTAAATACTAAATTTAAGGGCGTGTTTAGGTCTGGGGGGTTAGAAGCCAATGGCTACTAGCCCTGAGGGTGGGTACACCCTCTTTGTGCCTCCTCCCAAGGGGAGGGGGTCACATCCCTAATCCTATTGGGGGAATCCTCCATCTGCAAGATGGAGGATTTCTAAAAGTTGGAGTCACTTCAGCTCAGGACACCTTAGGGGCTGTCCTGACTGGCCAGTGACTCCTCCTTGTTTTTCTCACTATTTTCTCCGGCCTTGCCGCCAAAAGTGGGGGCCGTGGCCGGAGGGGGCGGGCAACTCCACTAGCTGGAGTGTCCTGCGGTGCTGGCACAAAGGGGTGAGCCTTTGAGGCTCACCGCCAGGTGTGACAGCTCCTGCCTGGGGGAGGTGTTAGCATCTCCACCCAGTGCAGGCTTTGTTACTGGCCTCAGAGTGACAAAGGCACTCTCCCCATGGGGCCAGCAACATGTCTTGGTTGTGGCAGGCTGCTGCAACTAGTCAGCCTACACAGATAGTCGGTTAAGGTTTCAGGGGGCACCTCTAAGGTGCCCTCTGGGGCGTATTTCACAATAAAATGTACACTGGCATCAGTGTGCATTTATTGTGCTGAGAAGTTTGATACCAAACTTCCCAGTTTTCAGTGTAGCCATTATGGTGCTGTGGAGTTCATGTGAAACAGACTCCCAGACCATATACTCTTATGGCTACCCTGCACTTACAATGTCTAAGGTATTGCTTAGACACTGTAGTGGCACAGTGCTCATGCACTGGTGCCCTCACCTATGGTATAGTGCACCCTGCCTTAGGGCTGTAAGGCCTGCTAGAGGGGTGACTTATCTATACCTGCATAGGCAGTGAGAGGCTGGCATGGCACCCTGAGGGGAGTGCCATGTCGTCTTACTCGTTTTGTTCTCGCCAGCACACACAAACTGGCAAGCAGGGTGTCTGTGCTGAGTGAGGGGTCTCCAGGGTGGCATAAGATATGCTGCAGCCCTTAGAGACCTTCCTTGGCATCAGGGCCCTTGGTACCAGGGGTACCATTTACAAGGGACTTATCTGGATGCCAGGGTGTGCCAATTGTGGATACAAAAGTACAGGTTTAGGGAAAGAACACTGGTGCTGGGGCCTGGTTAGCAGGCCTTAGCACACTTTCAATTCAAAACATAGCATCAGCAAAGGCAAAAAGTCAGGGGGTAACCATGGCAAGGAGGCATTTCCTTACACAACCCCCCCCCAAACGAAAGAGGATGAGACTAACCTTTCCCAAGAGAGTCTTCATTTTCTAAGTGGAAGAACCTGGAAAGGCCATCTGCATTGGCATGGGCAGCCCCAGGTCTGTGTTCCACTATAAAGTCCATTCCCTGTAGGGAGATGGACCACCTCAACAGTTTTGGATTTTCACCTTTCATTTGCATCAGCCATCTGAGAGGTCTGTGGTCAGTCTGAACTAGGAAGTGAGTACCAAAGAGGTATGGTCTCAACTTCTTCAGGGACCAAACCACAGCAAAGGCCTCCCTCTCAATGGCACTCCAACGCTGCTCCCTGGGGAGTAACCTCCTGCTAATGAAAGCAACAGGCTGGTCAAGGCCATCATCATTTGTTTGGGACAAAACTGCCCCTATCCCATGTTCAGAGGCATCTGTCTGCACAATGAACTGCTTGGAGTAATCTGGAGCTTTTAGAACTGGTGCTGTGCACATAGCTTGTTTCAGGGTGTCAAAGGCCTGTTGGCATTCTACAGTCCAGTTTACTTTCTTGGGCATTTTCTTGGAGGTGAGTTCTGTGAGGGCTGTCACAATGGATCCATATCCCTTCACAAACCTCCTGTAGTACCCAGTCAAGCCAAGGAATGCCCTGACTTGAGTCTGGGTTTTTGGAGCTGCCCAGTCCAGAATAGTCTGGATCTTAGGCTGGAGTGGCTGAACTTGGCCTCCACCTACAAGGTGTCCCAAGTAAACCACAGTTCCCTGCCCTATCTGGCATTTGGATGCCTTGATAGAGAGGCCTGCTGATTGCAGAGCCTTCAAAACCTTCTTCAGGTGGACCAGGTGATCCTGCCAGGTGGAGCTGAAGACAGCAATATCATCAAGATAAGCTGCACTAAAGGATTCCAACCCAGCAAGGACTTGATTCACCAACCTTTGGAAGGTGGCAGGGGCATTCTTTAAACCAAAGGGCATAACAGTAAACTGATAATGCCCATCAGGTGTGGAGAATGCTGTTTTCTCTTTTGCTCCAGGTGCCATTTTGATTTGCCAGTACCCTGCTGTTAAGTCAAAGGTACTTAAGAATTTGGCAGCACCTAATTTGTCAATCAGCTCGTCAGCTCTAGGAATGGGATGGGCATCTGTCTTGGTGACAGAATTAAGACCTCTGTAGTCCACACAAAACCTTATCTCTCTCTTTCCTTCTTTGGTGTGAGGTTTAGGGACTAAGACCACTGGGCTAGCCCAGGGGCTGTCAGAGTATTCAATTACTCCCAATTCCAGCATCTTGTGGACTTCCACCTTGATGCTTTCCTTAACTTGATCAGACTGTCTGAAGATTTTGTTTTTGACAGGCATGCTGTCTCCTGTGTCCACATCATGGGTACACAGGTGTGTCTGACCAGGGGTTAGGGAAAAGAGCTCAGCAAACTGTTGTAGGACCTTCCTACAGTCAGCTTGCTGTTGGCCAGAGAGGGTGTCTGAATAGATCACTCCATCCACTGAGCCATCTTTAGGGTCTGATGAGAGGAGACCAGGGAGAGGCTCACTCTCAGCTTCCTGGTCCTCATCTGTTACCATCAACAGATTTACATCAGCCCTGTCATGGAAGAGTTTTAGGCGGTTTACATGGATCACCCTCTTGGGGCTCCTGCTTGTGCCTAGGTCCACCAGGTAGGTGACCTGACTCTTCTTTTCCAGGATTGGGTAAGGGTCACTCCATCTGTCCTGAAGTGCCCTGGGAGCCACAGGCTCCAAAACCCATACTTTCTGCCCTGGTTGAAATTCAACCAGTGCAGCCTTTTGGTCATACCAACACTTCTGGAGCTGTTGGCTGGCCTCAAGGTTTTTGCTTGCCTTTTCCATGTACTCTGCCATCCTTGAGCGAAGGCCAAGTACATAGTCCACTATGTCTTGTTTAGGCTCATGAAGAGGTCTCTCCCAGCCTTCTTTAACAAGAGCAAGTGGTCCCCTTACAGGGTGGCCAAACAGAAGTTCAAAGGGTGAGAACCCTACTCCCTTCTGAGGCACCTCTCTGTAAGCGAAAAGCAGACATGGCAGGAGGACATCCCATCTCCTTTTGAGTTTTTCTGGGAGCCCCATGATCATGCCTTTTAATGTCTTGTTGAATCTCTCAACAAGGCCATTAGTTTGTGGATGATAGGGTGTAGTGAATTTATAAGTCACTCCACACTCATTCCACATGTGTTTTAGGTATGCTGACATGAAGTTGGTACCTCTGTCAGACACCACCTCCTTAGGGAAGCCCACTCTGGTAAAGATACCAATGAGGGCCTTGGCTACTGCAGGGGCAGTAGTCGACCTAAGGGGAATAGCTTCAGGATACCTAGTAGCATGATCCACTACTACTAGGATGTACATATTTCCTGAGGCTGTGGGAGGTTCTAGTGGACCAACTATGTCCACACCCACTCTTTCAAAGGGGACCCCCACCACTGGAAGTGGAATGAGGGGGCCCTTTGGATGCCCACCTGTCTTACCACTGGCTTGACAGGTGGGGCAGGAGAGGCAAAACTCCTTAACCTTCTGGGACATATTGGGCCAGTAGAAGTGGTTGACTAACCTCTTCCACGTCTTGGTTTGTCCCAAATGCCGAGCAAGGGGAATATCATGGGCTAAGGTCAGAATGAACTCTCTGAAACCCTGAGGCACTACCACTCTCCTAGTGGCACCAGGTTTGGGATCTCTTGCCTCAGTGTACAGGAGTCCATCTTCCCAATAGACCCTATATGTTCCATTTTTCTTGCCTTTGGACTCTTCAGCAGCTTGCTGCCTAAGGCCTTCAAGAGAGGGACAGGTTTCTTGCCCCTTACACAACTCTTCCCTTGAGGGTCCCCCTGGGCCTAAGAGCTCAACCTGATAAGGTTCCAGCTCCATAGGCTCAGTTCCCTCAGAGGGCGGAACTTCTTCCTGAGAAGAGAGGTTCTTTTTTTCTTGTTGTGTTGCAGCTGGTTTCCCAGGTGACTTTCCTTTTCTCTTGGTAGGCTGGGCCTTTCTTCCAGACTCCAGCTCTACTTTTTCACCCTGTGCCTTGCACTGTGCCCTTGTCTTGACACACACCAGTTCAGGGATACCCAGCATGGCTGCATGGGTTTTCAGTTCTACCTCAGCCCATGCTGAGGACTCCAGGTCATTTCCAAGCAAACAGTCTACTGGGATATTTGAGGAGACCACCACCTGTTTCAGGCCATTGACCCCTCCCCACTCTAAAGTTACCATTGCCATGGAATGTACTTTAGTCTGATTGTCAGCGTTGGTGACTGGATAAGTTTGTCCAGCCAGGTATTGGCCAGGGGAAACCAGTTTCTCTGTCACCATGGTGACACTGGCACCTGTATCCCTCAGGCCCTCTACACTTGTCCCATTAATTAAGAGCTGCTGCCTGTATTTTTGCATGTTAGGGGGCCAGGCAGCCAGTGTGGCTAAATCCACCCCACCCTCAGAGACTAATGTAGCTTCAGTGTGACACCTGATTTGCTCTGGGCACACTGTTGATCCCACATGGAGACTGGCCATTCCAGTTTTAGCTGGAGTGGAGTTAGAAGTGGTATCTTTCTTGGGACAGGCCTTGTCTCCAGTTTGGTGTCCAGACTGACTACAGCTACGACACCAGGCCTTTTTGGGATCAAAGTTTTTACCCTTGTACCCAGAATTGTTTTGTGAAGAGGCTCTGGGCCCACCCTTCTGTGCAGGTTTTTGGGGGCCTGTAGAAGACTCTACTATTTTTGTTTTTGGCTGTCTCACCACCCTTCCCCTGGGGAGGTTTTGTGACCCCTTTCTTTTGGTCACCCCCTGTGGAAGTTTTGGACACCCTAGTCTTGACCCAATGGTCCGCCTTCTTTCCCAATTCTTGGGGAGAAATTGGTCCTAGGTCTACCAGATGCTGATGCAGTTTGTCATTGAAACAATTACTTAACAGGTGTTCTTTCACAAATAAATTGTACAGCCCATCATAATTACTTATACCACTGCCTTGAATCCAACCATCTAGTGTTTTTACTGAGTAGTCTACAAAGTCAACCCAGGTCTGGCTCGAGGATTTTTGAGCCCCCCTGAATCTAATCCTATACTCCTCAGTGGAGAATCCAAAGCCCTCAATCAGGGTACCCTTCATGAGGTCATAAGATTCTGCATCTTTTCCAGAGAGTGTGAGGAGTCTATCCCTACACTTTCCTGTGAACATTTCCCAAAGGAGAGCACCCCAGTGAGATTTGTTCACTTTTCTGGTTACACAAGCCCTCTCAAAAGCTGTGAACCATTTGATGATGTCATCACCATCTTCATATTTAGTTCCAATCCCTTTAGGGATTTTCAACATGTCAGGAGAATCTCTGACCCTATTTATGTTGCTGCCACCATTGATGGGTCCTAGGCCCATCTCTTGTCTTTCCCTTTCTATGGCTAGGATCTGTCTTTCCAAAGCCAATCTTTTGGCCATCCTGGCTAACTGGATGTCCTCTTCACTGGAGTTATCCTCAGTGATTTCAGAGTTGTTGGTCCCTCCTGTGAGGGAACCAGCATCTCTGACTATTATTTGTGGAGTCATGGCTTGAGAGGCCTTGTTCTCCCTAGATAGGACTGGTGGGGGGGAATCACCCTCCAAGTCACTATCATCATCCTCTGAGTTGCCATCCTCAGAGGGGTTGGCTCTTTCAAACTCTGCCAACAGCTCCTGGAGCTGTAGTTTGGAAGGTCTGGAGCCCATTGCTATTTTCTTTAGTTTACAGAGTGACCTTAGCTCTCTCATCTGTAGATGGAGGTAAGGTGTGGTGTCGAGTTCCACCACATTCACATCTGTAGTAGACATTATGCTTCTAAAAGTTGGAATACTTTTTAAGAAACTAAAACTAGTTCTAGGATCTAATTCAAACTTTTACCAAACGTTTAAACTCTAAAAGGAAATGCTAACAGGGACTAACACAAGGCCCTAGCAGGTCTTTTAAGAATTTAGAAAAATTTCAAATTGCAAAAATTCAAGTTCTAATGACAATTTTTGGAATTTGTTTTGTGATCAGGTATTGGCTGAGTAGTCCAGCAAATGCAAAGTCTTGTACCCCACCGCTGATCCACCAATGTAGGAAGTTGGCTCTGTATGCACTATTTCAAAGTAAGGAATAGTATGCACAGAGTCCAAGGGTTCCCCTTAGAGGTAAGATAGTGGCAAAAAGAGATAATATTAATGCTCTATTTTGTGGTAGTGTGGTCGAGCAGTAGGCTTATCAAAGGAGTAGTGTTAAGCATTTGTTGTACTTACACACAGGCAATAAATGAGGAACACACACTCAGAGACAAATCCAAGCCAATAGGTTTTGTTATAGAAAAATATCTTTTCTTAGTTTATTTTAAGAACCACAGGTTCAAATTCTACATGTAATATCTAATTTGAAAGGTATTGCAGGTAAGTACTTTAGGAACTTTGAATCATTACATTAGTATGTATACTTTTCTCATAAAACACAATATGCTGTTTTAAAAGTGGACACTTAGTGCAATTTTCACAGTTCCTGGGGAGGTAAGTTTTTGTTAGTTTTTGTCAGGTAAGTAAATCACTTACAAGTCTCAGGTTTGGGTCCAAAGTAGCCCACCGTTGGGGGTTCAGAGCAACCCCAAAGTTACCACACCAGCAGCTCAGGGCCGGTCAGGTGCAGAGGTCAAAGAGGTGCCAAAAACGCATAGGCTTCAATGGAGAGAGGGGGGTGCCCCGGTTCCGGTCTGCCAGCAGGTAAGTACCCGCGTCTTCGGAGGGCAGACCAGGGGGGTTTTGTAGGGCACCGGGGGGGACACAAGTCCACACAAAAAGTACACCCTCAGCAGCACTGGGGCGGCCGGGTGCAGTGTAGAAACAAGCGTCGGGTTTTCAATGGTTTCTTATGAGAGATCAAGGGATCTCTTCAGCGTTGCAGGCAGGCAAGGGGGGGGGCTCCTCGGGGTAGCCACCACCTGGGCAAGGGAGAGGGCCTCCTGGGGGTCACTCCTGCACAGGAGTTCCGTTTCTTTAGGTGCTGGGGGCTGCGGGTGCAGGGTCTTTTCCAGCCGTCGGGAAATGGAGTTCAGGCAGTCGCGGTCAGGGGGAGCCTCGGGATTCCCTCTGCAGGCGTCGCTGTGGGGGCCCAGGGGGGACAACTTTGGTTACTCACGGACTCGGAGTCGCCGGAGGGTCCTCCCTGAGGTGTTGGTTCTCCACCAGTCGAGTCGGGGTCGCCGGGTGCAGTGTTGCAAGTCTCACGCTTCTTGCGGGGAGTTGCAGGGATCTTTAAATCTGCTCCTTGAAACAAAGTCGCAGTTCTTTTGGAGCAGTGCCGCTGTCCTCTGGAGTTTCTTGGTCTCTTGGAAGCAGGACAGTCCTCTGAGGATTCAGAGGTCGCTTGTCCTGGAGAAAGCGTCGCTGGAGCAGGGTTCTTTAGAAGGCAGGAGACAGGCCGGTAGGACTGGGGCCAAAGCAGTTGGTGTCTTCTTTCTTCTTCTGCAGGGGTTTTCAGCTCAGCAGTCTTCTTCTTCAGTAAATTGCAGGAATCTAAATTCTTAGGTTCAGGGAAGCACTTAAATACTAAATTTAAGGGCGTGTTTAGGTCTGGGGGGTTAGTAGCCAATGCCTACTAGCCCTGAGGGTGGGTACACCCTCTTTGTGCCTCCTCCCTAGGGGAGGGGGTCACATCCCTAATCCTATTGGGGGAATCCTCCATCTGCAAGATGGAGGATTTCTAAAAGTTTGAGTCACTTCAGCTCAGGACACCTTAGGGGCTGTCCTGACTGGCCAGTGACTCCTCCTTGTTTTTCTCATTATTTTCTCCGGCCTTGCCGCCAAAAGTGGGGGCCGTGGCCGGAGGGGGCGGGCAACTCCACTAGCTGGAGTGTCCTGCGGTGCTGGCACAAAGGGGTGAGCCTTTGAGGCTCACCGCCAGGTGTGACAGCTCCTGCCTGGGGGAGGTGTTAGCATCTCCACCCAGTGCAGGCTTTGTTACTGGCCTCAGAGTGACAAAGGCACTCTCCCCATGGGGCCAGCAACATGTCTCGGTTGTGGCAGCCTGCTGGAACTAGTCAGCCTACACAGATAGTCGGTTAAGGTTTCAGGGGGCACCTCTAAGGTGCCCTCTGGGGTGTATTTCACAATAAAATGTACACTGGCATCAGTGTGCATTTATTGTGTTGAGAAGTTTGATACCAAACTTCCCAGTTTTCAGTGTAGCCATTATAGTGCTGTGGAGTTCGTGTGAAACAGACTCCCAGACCATATACTCTTATGGCTACCCTGCACTTACAATGTCTAAGGTATTGCTTAGACACTGTAGGGGCACAGTGCTCATGCACTGGTGCCCTCACCTATGGTATAGTGCACCCTGCCTTAGGGCTGTAAGGCCTGCTAGAGGGGTGACTTATCTATACCTGCATAGGCAGTGAGAGGCTGGCATGGCACCCTGAGGGGGAGTGCCATGTCGTCTTACTCGTTTTGTTCTCACCAGCACACACAAACTGGCAAGCAGGGTGTCTGTGCTGAGTGAGGGGTCTCCAGGGTGGCATAAGATATGCTGCAGCCCTTAGAGACCTTCCTTGGCATCAGGGCCCTTGGTACCAGGGGTACCATTTACAAGGGACTTATCTGGATGCCAGGGTGTGCCAATTGTGGATACAAAAGTACAGGTTTAGGGAAAGAACACTGGTGCTGAGGCCTGGTTAGCAGGCCTTAGCACACTTTCAATTCAAAACATAGCATCAGCAAAGGCAAAAAGTCAGGGGGTAACCATGCCAAGGAGGCATTTCCTTACACAAAACAATTATTTGTCGCCTTTCAAAAACCTCATACAGGAAATCCAATTTCAAAACAAGGCATTGCTAGATGGATAGTTAAGTGCATTCAAACCTGCTATCTTAAAGCTAAAAGAGAACTGCCTATTAAACCAAAGGCACACTCAACCAGAAAGAAAGGTGCTACCATGGCCTTTCTAGGAAATATTCCAATGAACGAAATATGTAAGGCAGCAACATGGTCTACGCCTCATACATTTACCAAGCACTACTGTGTAGATGTGCTAAGTGCACAACAAGCAACAGTAGGTCAAGCTGTATTAAGAACATTATTTCAAACTACTTCAACTCCTACAGGCTGAACCACCGCTTTTGGGGAGATAACTGCTTACTAGTCTATGCACAGCATGTGTATCTGCAGCTACACATGCCATCGAACGGAAAATGTCACTTACCCAGTGTACATCTGTTCATGGCATTAGTCACTGCAGATTCACATGCGCCTCCCCGGGAGCCTGTAGCCGTTTAGAAGTAGATCTTAAACATTTGTACGTTTGTAAATATATTACTTAAAACTTTATTATGTACATACGCATTCACTCCATTGCATGGGCACTATTATTAGCATACACAACTCCTACCTCACCCTCTGCGGGCAAAACAATCTAAGATGGAGTCGACGCCCATGCGCAATGGACTCGAAATGGGAGGAGTCCCTCGGTCTCGTGACTCGAAAAGACTTCTTCGAAGAAAAACAACTTGTAACACTCCGAGCCCAACACCAGATGGCGGACTGTGCACAGCACAGCATGTGAATCTGCAGCGACTAATGCCACGAACAGATGTACACTGGGTAAGTGACATTTTCAATATATATATATATATATATAACCATCTGAACAAGGAGTCGTTCCATGTTGCGTTTTTTAAGGGTAGAGTCACTGTGCATCCTGTGACTTCAGAGGCTTTCTTTGAAGAAAAGCCAGTTGCAACCATCAGCTCTAGATGGCAGGAGCATGCAAATCAACAGCACTACAAACTGATGCTTAAAAGGTAAATAACATTTTCCATATATGTGGCGCCAATTACATTTGAAATAAAAGTGATTAATATCTTTATTTTGTTTATTTTAAGGATGCTGAAAGTAACCCTTTGTGTCGGAGGCTCCAGCTGAAGGATATCATTCCTACAGAAATGCAGAGGCTGACCAAGTACCCACTCCTGCTGGATAATATTGCAAAATACTCTGGTAGTTAAATATAATGTTTAAATTGTTTATATAATGTGTACTACGTCATAAGTATCAGATGTGCATCACACCATGACTGTAATCTGTTGCATTGCAACAAATGGATAAAGAGGACCTCTCTGCTTGAGAAATCACTGGTACATCTCCCTCTCAGTGACAAATCCACAACCCTCTTCCTTTAACAAATCAAATGTGTAGCTGTTTCTCAATAAATCAAGTCAATGCTTTTTCCACTGAAGAATTCAGGTCGCACCTCTCCATATTCAAGGATTTCCCCTCTCTCATTGATATATCAAAGGTTCACCTTCCTCTCATTGAGAAACCAAGGGTCTGTCTTTCCCATTGATAAATCAAGGACACATCTCTCACAAAGAGAAATCTAAGTTTTACCTTTGTCTCTTTGCAAAATGTAGGAAGTTGGCTCTGTATGTACTATTTCAAAGTAAGGAATAGCATGCACAGAGTCCAAGGGTTCCCCTTAGAGGTAAGATAGTAGCAAAAAGAGATAATACTAATGCTTTATTTTGTGGTAGTGTGGTAGAGCAGTAGGCTTATCAAAGGAGTAGTGTTAAGCATTTGTTGTACATACACACAGGCAATAAATGAGGAACACACACTCAGAGACAAATCCAGCCAATAGGTTTTGTTATAGAAAAATATATTTTCTTAGTTTATTTTAAGAACCACAGGTTCAAATTCTACATGTAATATCTCATTTGAAAGGTATTGCAGGTAAGTACTTTAGGAACTTTGAATAATTACAGTGTCATATATACTTTTCATATAAAACACAAATAGCTGTTTTAAAAGTGCAATTTTCACAGTTCCTGGGGGAGGTAAGTTTTTGTTAGTTTTGTCAGGTAAGTAAATCACTTACAAGTCTCAGGTTTGGGTCCAAGGTAGCCCACCGTTGGGGGTTCAGAGCAACCCCAAAGTTACCACACCAGCAGCTCAGGGTCGGTTAGGTGCAGCGGTCAAAGAGGTGCCCAAAACACATAGGCTTCAATGGAGAGAAGGGGGTGCCCCGGTTCCAGTCTGCCAGCAGGTAAGTACCCGCGTCTTCGGAGGGCAGACCAGGGGGGTTTTGTAGGGCACCGGGGGGGACACAAGTCAGCACAAAAAGTACACCCTCAGCAGCACGGGGGCGGCCGGGTGCAGTGTGCAAACAAGCGTCGGATTTTCAATGGTTTTCAATGAGAGACCAAGGGATCTCTTCAGCGGTGCAGGCAGGCAACGGGGGGGCTCCTCGGGGTAGCCACCACCTGGGCAAGGGAGAGGGCTGCCTGGGGGTCGCTCCTGCACTGGAGGTCGGATCCTTCAGGTCCTGGGGGCTGCGGGTGCAGTGTCCTTACCAGGTGTTGGATTCTTAGAAGCAGGCAGTCGCGGTCAGGGGGAGCCTCTGGATTCCCTCTGCAGGCGTCGCTGTGGGGGATCAGGGGGGTCAACTATGGCTACTCACGGGCTCGCAGTCGCCGGGGAGTCCTCGCTGTAGTGTTGGTTCCCCACAAGTCAAGCCGGGGGCATTGGGTACAGAGTGCAAAGTCTCACGCTTCCGGGGGAAACTTGTGTTCTTTCAAAGTTGCTTCTTTGTTGCAAATATGTTTCTTCTTTGGAGCAGAGCCGCTGTCCTCGTGAGTTCTTGGTCCTTTTAGATGCAGGGTAGTCCTCTGAGGCTTCAGAGGTCGCTGGACCCTGTGGAACGCGTCGCTGTTGCAGTTTTTCTTGAAGTGGGGAGACAGGCCAGTAGGGCTGGGGCCAAAGCAGTTGGTGCCTCAGTCTTCTCAGCAGGGCTTTCAGGTCAGCAGTCCTTCTTCGTCTTAGGTTGCAGGAATCTAAATTCTTAGGTTCAGGGAAGCCCTTAAATACAAAATTTAAGGGCGTGTTTAGGTCTGGGGGGTTAGTAGCCAATGGCTACTAGCCCTGAGGGTGGGTACACCCTCTTTGTGCCTCCTCCCAAGGGGAGGGGGTCACATTCCTATCCCTATTGGGGGAATCCTCCTTCTACAAGATGGAGGATTTCTAAAAGTCAGTCACCTCAGCTCAGGACACCTTAGGGGCTGTCCTGACTGGCCAGTGACTCCTCCTTGTTATTCTCATTATTTCTCCTGGACTTGCCGCCAAAAGTGGGGGCTGTGTCCGGGGGGCGGGCATCTCCACTAGCTGGAGTGCCCTGGGGCATTGTAACACGAAGCTTGAGCCTTTGAAGTTCACTGCTAGGTGTTACAGTTCCTGCAGGGGGGAGGTGTGAAGCACCTCCACCCAGAGCAGGCTTTGTTTCTGTCCTCAGAGAGCACAAAGGCTCTCACCGCATGAGGTCAGACACTCGTCTCTCAGCAGCAGGCTGGCACAGACCAGTCAGTCCTGCACTGAACAATTGGGTAAAATACAGGGGGTATCTCTAAGATGCCCTCTGTGTGCATTTTTTAATAAATCCAACACTGGCATCAGTGTGGGTTTATTATTCTGAGAAGTTTGATACCAAACTTCCCAGTATTCAGTGTAGCCATTATGGAGCTGTGGAGTTCGTTTTTGACAGACTCCCAGACCATATACTCTTATGGCTACCCTGCACTTACAATGTCTAAGGTTTTGCTTAGACACTGTAGGGGCATAGTGCTCATGCACTGGTGCCCTCACCTATGGTATAGTGCACCCTGCCTTAGGGCTGTAAGGCCTACTAGAGGGGTGACTTATCTATACTGCATAGGCAGTGTGAGGTTGGCATGGCACCCTGAGGGGAGTGCCATGTCGACTTACTCGTTTTGTTCTCATCAGCACACACAAGCTGGCAAGCAGTGTGTCTGTGCTGAGTGAGGGGTCCCCAGGGTGGCATAAGATATGCTGCAGCCCTTAGAGACCTTCCCTAGCATCAGGGCCCTTGGTACCAGGGGTACCAGTTACAAGGGACTTACCTGGATGCCAGGGTGTGCCAATTGTGGAATCAAAAGTACATTTTAGTTGAAAGAACACTGTTGCTGGGGCCTGGTTAGCAGGGTCCCAGCACACTTCTCAGTCAAATCAGTATCAGGCAAAAAGTGGGGGGTAACTGCAACAGGGAGCCATTTCTTTACACAAAACTATCTGTACACCCTCATATAGAAGTCAGAGGATGATCGCTCCCATTGAGTAACTAATAATTGCTCTCTCCTCTAATATTAACCTTGTATGTTTCTCCCTTTGAGTCAATCATGGTCACATCTTTCTCATAGATAAATCAAGGACCCACCTAAGCTGCAGGGAAATTAATGAATTAATGGAATCCCTCTCCTTTAGGGAAATGTAGGGTAGTTCTCTTCCAGGGGAATCCTCATCAGTAATCATATACCCTGAATAGTCCCACCCACATGCAGGACCATGCAGTGCTTAAGTCTATGATGAGGATTTCCCTGTTATAGAAATGGGATTACACATGAGTAACTTTCCACTCTTTTCCCAGCAGCCGAATCTTTATTGACACTGATCTATAAAATAGAAAACTGATACCATTCTCAGGTTTCTTAAGAAGACGTGCCCCCCAAATCAGTATATGTGACCTCTCACCTTAATTAGGAAAGAGGCCTTATCTTTAATCATGAGTAGAGAAGACAGTAGACCTTGTAATTCCTGGAGAAGAGAAGGAAGAGGCACTGTGAGTCATTAATGTCCAGTGAAGGATGGGAGCTATCTCGGGTGTAGTGTAGCATGAGTTACAGCCTTCTTATCTGCTGAAAAAGGAGAATGAAGAAGAGATTGAGGTTTCAGCTCCAATTGAGGAGACTGACCTCCCACATCTGAAGACATAAGTGGCTGTATAGCAGAGTCAACCCAACCAGTCAGCCTCCAGGTTAAAAAAGAGGTGCAGCTGTCTCATTGGCACACCTTTTGCTTTGAAGAGTTGTTTTTGGTCCCTGGAATCTTTGAGCATGAGCATTTGTCCCCTGATGAGGCTACTTCTGCAGGAGGATTTTCTGTTCCAGCAATAAGGCACGATTCTGCAACCAAACCTACATAATCTGCATCTTCATGCGCAGAGATTGATGGCAGCAGTTGACTGAATCTAATCTGCTACCTGAGGTTGTGGTTGTCATCCTCAGATCCATGACCCGTCAATCTGCTGTGGAGGCTGAGAGAGATTCTTGGCCTGTGTGTAGTCCGCATCACAGACACCATGCAAGCTAAACTGTTGCATGTTTTGTCCTTGGCCTAGCAATTTCTTAAACCAATCAAAGTTATTTGTAAGCCCTTTTGTCCTTTTTGTGTTACTGGCTCTATTGTCTTTATTTAAAAACCTGTTTTGATGCATTTTATTAAAAGGTTTATCACAGTTGTTCCCTCCCAAAACCTTTGTGATGCCATAGTAGGATCGCAATTCGGTCCAGAGTTTCCTTATGTGTACCTCTTTCTGTCCCATGTACAGCTGCTCATGTCTCCTTCTCACTCTCAAATCAGTCTTTCTCATTGTGATCCCTACACCTTGTTGCATGAGTAAGCTTGAAACCTCAGTCTGTGCAGGCACCGTATGTCACCTTTTTATTTTTACACCAGATAAACTGATGTTGAGGCCTACCAGCTGAAAGTTGAGTCCATTTTATGTTAGGCAACATGTCACTAACGTTCTTTTTTCCACCCTTTTTTTTTTTTACCCTTGAAAGAGGAGAGACTTCATTGACTGAATATACAGAGCTCTGAGCTTTTTATATTTATCACACCAAAGACTATCAGGTGGACGATCAGCTTTTTCTGAAATTCTCCAGAGCAAAGAAAGGAGAGGTGGTGCAGAAAGGGACCCTATCATGGTGGACAGTCCTCTGCATTAAGACCTGCTGCGCATTGCCAAAGAAACAGCCTCTGGCTGGGATGAGGGCTCATTCCACTAGGACCAAGGCTGTTACAAATGTGTTGCTGTGCAGAGTTGTCTGCTCTCGACATCTGCTAGGCTGTGAATGGGGGAGTGTGTTCTTAAGTTCACAAAGCATCCAGTCTGACAGGCAAGGCAATTTCGCCCCTTCTTTTTCTGTCTTCTTTTCAGTCTGAGTTTACTCCATATCCCCTCAGGTTTAGAAGGTATTGCTTCGGTATCCATTCTAAATGTGAGGAATCTGCGGTGAGAAGTATCCATCAAACTTCAAACTCTTGCCTCGAGTGGCTTCAATAGACAAATGCAGAAATCTCTCTTCAGTTAAAAGATAGACGTCTCTCTAAAGCAAAGTAAAGAAAGAATTGTTGCTAAACCTACAGATGAATGTAAATACTTTTTCGTTTACATGAAAGCAGACAAACTAATTACTTCTACCCAGAAGGTGGTTAATCATAAGTACGTGTTCGATGGCATCTGTCGCTGTAGATACACATGGTATGCATGAGCTCGCCATCTGGTGTTGGGTCGGAGTGTTACAAGTTGTTTTTCTTCGAAGAAGTGTTTTCGAGTCACGGGACCGAGTGACTCCTCCTTCTGTGCTCATTGCGCATGGGCGTCGACTCCATCTTCGATTGTTTTCTTTCCGCCATCGGGTTCGGACGTGTTCCTGTCGCTCCGGGTTTCGGAACGGAAAGATAGCTGAAAACGGAAGATTTTCGACGGTATCGTTGCGATCCGGTTCGAGATAGACACATACGACGACGCGTGGAACATCGAAGCGCTTCGGTGCCCTTCGGGGTAGATATCGGCACCCCGCCGGGGCCTAGTCGGCCCGACCGCGTGGAGAACAACGCCGATGGAACGGACCCCGTTTCGATTCTGCCCCGAATGCCACAACAAGTATCCTTATACGGACCTACACTCGGTCTGTAACCTGTGCCTGTCACCCGAGCACAGCGAAGAATCCTGTGAGGCCTGTCGGGCGTTCCGGTCCCGAAAAACTCTGCGCGACCGTCGAGCGAGGAGACTGCAGATGGCGTCCACGCCAAAGGAGCGTCGACAGTTCGAGACAGAAGAGGAACAGGAGGAATCCTTTTCCATCCAGGATTCAGACTCCGACGAGCTAGACTCTTCAAAAACTGTGAGTAAGACGTCGAGATCAGAACTTAAAAAAGGAAAGAAGGCCCAGGGGACGCCACTGCCAACCGGCCATGGCTCCACCCAAATTCTCGGTGACCAACAATCGGCACCGAAAAAGGCCCATTCAGTGTCGAGATCGTCCGACTTCGGTCGAGACACCGGCACGCAGCCTCCTCGGGACCGAGAGAGTGCTAAACAGAAGCATCGACACCGAGAGTTCGGTGTCGACACGGATCGACGCCGAGACAGTGGCGCCGAAGACCATAGAGGCCAAGAATTTTCGGCACAGAAAAAGAGGAAGGTTACCTCGGAGCCGAAAAAACAATCAACAGGGTTTTCGGAGCCGAAAAAAGCGACATCAGACCCTGTTTCAGGCTCCTATACTGAAGAGCATTCTATGTCTTCACAAATGAAGAAACATAGATTTGAACAAGAACTGCAATCCACTGACGTGGATCACACGCAAAAGCGTATCTTTATTCAGCAGGGGACTGGGAAGATCAGTACCCTTCCACCTGTCAAACGAAAGAGAACGCTTCAGTTTACTCCTCAGCAACAAACAGCACAAAAGGTAACACCTCCTCCCTCGCCTCCACCTGTAACTCCGGCTTCGCCAACTTACACCCCGTCACATTCGCCAGCTCACACCGCCATAAGCCACGATGACCAAGATCAGGATGCGTGGGACTTGTACGACGCACCAGTGTCTGATAACAGCCCAGACACATACCCAACTAGGCCATCACCACCGGAAGACAGCACAGCCTACTCACAAGTGGTGGCCAGAGCAGCACTATTCCATAATGTGGAACTACACTCGGAACAAGTAGAGGATGATTTTTTATTTAACACCCTCTCTTCAACCCACAGCTCCTACCAAAGCCTGCCGATGCTCCCAGGCATGCTACGCCATGCAAAGGACATTTTCAAGGAGCCAGTTAAAAGTAGGGCAGTGACGCCTAGGGTGGACAAAAAGTATAAGGCGCCTCCTACGGACCCTGTATTCATCACCTCTCAGCTGCCACCAGATTCTGTGGTGGTAGGGGCTGCCAGAAAACGGGCAAATTCACACACTTCTGGGGATGCACCTCCCCCAGATAAAGAAAGCAGGAAGTTTGATGCAGCCGGGAAGAGGGTTGCTGTCCAAGCAGCAAACCAGTGGCGCATCGCAAATTCACAAGCGCTGCTTGCGCGATACGACAGAGCCCACTGGGATGAGATGCAGCATCTCATTGAACATCTCCCAAAAGATCTGCAAAAAAGAGCAAAACAGGTTGTTGAGGAGGGTCAAAACATTTCCAACAATCAAATACGCTCCTCCATGGACGCAGCAGACACAGCCGCAAGGACCATTAATACGTCGGTTACCATCCGTAGGCACGCATGGCTCAGAACGTCTGGATTCAAGCCAGAAATTCAGCAGGCAGTGCTTAACATGCCAGTCAACGAAAAACTTCTGTTCGGTCCGGAGGTCGACACAGCCATAGAAAAGCTCAAGAAGGACACTGACACTGCCAAAGCCATGGGCGCACTCTACTCCCCGCAGAGCAGAGGATCTTATAACACCTTCCGCAAAACACCTTTTAGAGGAGGGTTTCGGGGTCAGGCCACACAAGCTAGCACCTCACAGTCCGCACCGCCCACCTACCAGGCACAGTACAGGGGAGGTTTTCGGGGCCAGTATAGAGGGGGGCAATTCCCTAGGAATAGAGGAAGATTTCAAAGCCCCAAAACCACTACCAACAAGCAGTGACTCACACGTCACTCACCCCTCCCACACAACACCAGTGGGGGGGGGGATACGTCAATATTACGAAGCATGGGACAAAATAACTACAGACACATGGGTCCTAGCAATTATCCAACATGGTTATTGCATAGAATTCCTGCAATTCCCCCCAGACATACCACCAAAATCACAAAATTTATCAAAATACCATTCACAGCTTCTAGAGATAGAAGTTCAAGCACTACTGCGAAAAAATGCAATAGAATTAGTACCAAGCACACAAATAAACACAGGAGTTTATTCGCTGTACTTCTTGATACCAAAAAAGGACGAAACACTGAGACCAATTCTAGACCTCAGAGTAGTAAACACATTCATCAAATCAGACCACTTTCACATGGTCACACTACAAGAAGTGTTACCATTGCTCAAAAAACACAACTACATGACAACCCTAGACCTCAAGGACGCATATTTCCATATACCAATACATCAATCTCACAGGAAATATCTAAGGTTTGTATTCAAAGGAATACATTACCAATTCAAAGTATTGCCTTTTGGTTTAACAACCGCTCCAAGAGTATTCACAAAATGCCTAGCAGTAGTCGCTGCACACATCAGAAGGCAGCAAATACATGTGTTCCCGTATCTAGACGACTGGCTAATCAAAACCAGTTCGCTCACACAATGCTCAAACCACACAAGTCAAGTCATACAAACCCTCTACAAACTAGGGTTCACCGTCAACTTTGCAAAATCAAACATTCTGCCAAGCAAAGTACAGCAATATCTAGGAGCCATAATAGACACGACAAAAGGAGTAGCAACGCCAACTCCACAAAGGATCCACAATTTCAACAGAGTCATTCAACACATGTCTCCAAACCAAACAATACAAGCAAGGACAATACTACAGCTCCTAGGCATGATGTCCTCATGCATAGCCATTGTCCCAAACGCAAGACTGCACATGAGGCCCTTACAACAGTGCCTAGCCTCACAGTGGTCTCAAGCACAGGGTCACCTTCTAGATCTGGTGTTGCTAGACCGCCAAACTTACCTCTCGCTTCTATGGTGGAACAGTATAAATTTAAACATAGGGCGGCCTTTCCAAGACCCAGTGCCACAGTACGTAATAACAACAGATGCTTCCATGACAGGGTGGGGAGCACATCTCAATCAACACAGCATAAGAGGACAATGGAACATACATCAAACAAAACTGCATATAAATCATCTAGAATTATTAGCAGTTTTTCAAGCACTAAAAGCTTTCCAACCAATCATAACCCACAAATACATCCTTGTCAAAACAGACAACATGACAACGATGTATTATCTAAACAAACAAGGAGGAACACATTCAACGCAGTTAAGCTTGTTAGCTCAAAAAATATGGAAGTGGGCAATCCACCATCAAATTGGTCTAATAGCACAGTTTATTCCGGGGATCCAGAATCAGCTGGCAGACAATCTCTCTCGAGATCACCAGCAAGTCCACGAATGGGAAATCCACCCACAGATTCTGAACACCTACTTCACACTCTGGGGAACACCACAAATAGACTTATTTGCAACAAAAGAGAACGCAAAATGCCAAAACTTCGCGTCCAGATACCCACACAAGCAATCCCAAGGCAATGCCCTATGGATGAACTGGTCAGGAATATTTGCTTACGCTTTTCCTCCTCTCCCTCTCCTTCCTTACCTAGTAAACAAATTGAGTCAAAACAAACTCAAACTCATTTTAATAGCACCAACGTGGGCAAGACAACCCTGGTACACAACACTGCTAGATCTGTCTGTAGTACCACACATCAAACTGCCCAACAAACCAGATCTGTTAACGCAACACAACCAACAGATCAGACACCCGGACCCAGCATCGCTGAATCTAGCAATCTGGCTCCTGAAATCCTAGAATTCGGACACTTACAACTTAGCCAAGAGTGTATGGAAGTCATAAAGCAGGCCAGAAGGCCATCCACTAGACACTGCTACGCAAGTAAGTGGAAAAGATTTGTTTGGTACTGCCATCATAATCAGATACAACCACTAGACGCAACTCCAAAACATATAGTAAATTACTTGCTCCATTTACAAAAAGCAAAGCTAGCCTTCTCTTCTATTAAAATACACCTTGCAGCAATATCTGCATACCTGCAAACTACCTATTCAACTTCCTTGTATAGGATACCAGTTATCAAAGCATTCATAGAAGGGCTTAAGAGAATTATACCACCAAGAACACCACCTGTTCCTTCATGGAACCTAAACGTGGTTCTAACAAGACTCATGGGCCCACCTTTCGAACCCATGCACTCTTGCGGTATACAATTCCTAACCTGGAAAGTTGCCTTTCTCATCGCCATTACATCTCTAAGAAGAGTAAGTGAAATTCAAGCGTTCACAACACAAGAGCCTTTTATACAAATACATAAAAATAAGGTCGTCCTACGACCTAATCCAAAATTTTTACCAAAAGTTATTTCACCATTCCATCTAAATCAAACGGTAGAACTACCAGTTTTTTTCCCACAACCAGATTCTGTGGCTGAAAGAGCACTACATACATTAGATGTCAAAAGAGCATTAATGTACTACATTGACAGAACGAAGAACATCAGAAAAACTAAACAGCTATTTATTGCATTCCAAAAACCTCATGCAGGTAACCCAATATCAAAACAAGGTATAGCCAGATGGATAGTTAAATGCATCCAAATCTGCTACCTTAAAGCAAAAAGACAACTGCCCATTACTCCCAGGGCACATTCAACAAGGAAAAAAGGTGCTTCAATGGCCTTTTTAGGAAACATCCCAATGCAGGAAATATGTAAGGCAGCCACTTGGTCTACGCCTCACACATTCACCAAACACTACTGTATAGATGTGCTATCCGCACAACAAGCTACAGTAGGTCAAGCTGTATTAAGAACTCTATTTCAGACAACTTCTACTCCTACAGGCTAAACCACCGCTTATGGGGAACTAACTGCTTACTAGTCTATGCATACCATGTGTATCTACAGCGACAGATGCCATCGAACTGAAAATGTCACTTACCCAGTGTACATCTGTTCGTGGCATCAGTCGCTGAGATTCACATGGACCCACCCACCTCCCCGGAAGCCTGTAGCAGTTCAGAAGTTACCTTCAATTTTGTACATTTGTATATATATTACTTAATCCTTTAATAGGTACATACTTACATTTTTCATTGCGCGGGCACTATTACTATAGTACAACTCCTACCTCACCCTCTGCGGGGAAAACAATCGAAGATGGAGTCGACGCCCATGCGCAATGAGCACAGAAGGAGGAGTCACTCGGTCCCGTGACTCGAAAACACTTCTTCGAAGAAAAACAACTTGTAACACTCCGACCCAACACCAGATGGCGAGCTCATGCATACCATGTGAATCTCAGCGACTGATGCCACGAACAGATGTACACTGGGTAAGTGACATTTTCATTTCATTCTGCAGTGAGCTACAACATAGCAAACCTTTTCACATCAATGTAGAGAAATAGCTTATTGCCATTAGAAATCAGAAAAAATGACCAGTGGGGAAGGGTATTGCCTTACCATCTTTCATTTTTGCTTTACTCTTAGACCGACCTGATGAGAAAGAAAAGGTGAAGAAAGCTGCTGAGCACTGCAGACAAATCCTCAACTGTGTGAACCAGGCAGTAAAAGAAGCTGAAAATAAGCTGGTAAGAAACATTAGCCCTAGTATAAATGTCAGTCTGTATGTACAAATAACAAACGTGCTGGCGGATATCCTCCTGAATACACCATTGTTTTTTCTTCTCTTTTCTTATTCAGCACTTGGAGGATTACCAGCGTCGACTGGATCTGTCTAATCTAAAGCAATCCGAATGCCCCATGTTGGATGAATACAAGGTGAGTAGTCTCTATGGTCAATTTGTCCATCTATACACAAACTGTGCACATTCATATTTTCTCTAACAAGTCTAACGGATTTTCTTACAATGTCATATCTCTTGCCCCTCATATTGTTTGCTTTCTCAGCTCTCATTTTGGTATTATAACTTAATGTTCTTTGGCATCACAACTGTAACTGTTCCACCTAAAGACACATTATGCCTGGTTTAGTCCAGTTAAGATGCTGTCCCTCTGTGCAGCTCTTTTTTTAACTTCTTTTACATAACACTACAACGTGGTGTCTTATGCTCCTTTTGCTGTTGGGCTCTGCTGTGTATTTGTGGTTGCCATAGAGAAATTACTACTATAAACGTACAGGTTGCTTAATAAAACATGCACAAAGTTTATTAAAAAAAATATATATATATATATATATATGTTCGATGGCATGTGTAGCTGCAGATACACATGCTGTGCTCATCCCGCCATCTGGTGTTGGGCTCGGAGTGTTACAAGTTGTTTTTCTTAGAAGAAGTCTTTTCGAGTCACGAGATCGAGGGACTCCTCCCATTTCGGCTCCATTGCGCATGGGCGTCGACTCCATCTTCGATTGTTTTTTTTCCGCCATCGGGTTCGGACGTGTTCCTTTTCGCTCCGGGTTTCGGTTCGGAAAGTTAGTTAGAATCTCGGAAAATTCGTCAGTATTGTTTGCGTTCGGTATCGGGTTAGTTATAACAGATCAACACCGACTTTTGAAGAGCTCCGGTGGCCCTTCGGGATTTTTTCGATCCCCCGTCTGGGCCTGGTCGGCCCGGCCACGTGTCTCTTCAAGGCTGATGGAACAGACCCCATTCCGCTTCTGCCCAAAATGCCATAACAAGTATCCATATACAGATCAGCATCTGGTCTGTAACTTGTGTTTGTCGCCAGAACACAAGGAAGATACTTGTGAAGCCTGTCGAGCGTTTCGGTCCAGGAAGACACTAAGAGACGGAAGAGCAAGAAGGCTGCAAATGGCGTCGGCGCCGACAGTACAAGGGCATTTCGAGGAGGAAGAAGAAACCTTCTCCATCCAGGAATCGGACTCGGATGAGATCGATCCCGAAGAAACGCTGAAAACCGTGAGTAAGACGTCGAAACATAAAACTCACGAGAAGACCACAAAAGCCCAGGGGACGCCACCGCCAACAGGCCATGGCTTAACCCAAAAAATAGGTGACCGATTATCGGCACCGAAAAAGGGCACGCTTGTGTCGAAGTCATCCGACTCCGGTCGAGATACCGCCACACAGCAATCTCGGGCCCGAGATAGCGGTTCCGAGCAAGTTCGGCACCGAGACAGCAGCACCGAAATAATTCGGCACCGACAGACAACGACGCCGAAAATAAAAAAGGTTTTGTCGGAAGCTAAAAAAGTAGCCGAAAAGGTTTCGATACCGAAACATCCGGCCTCTGAACCGAAATCAAGTTCCTACACAGAGGAACAAGGACTGTCCTCACAAATGAAAATACATAGATTTGGACAGGAATTGGAGACAATGGAGCCAGACTACACCCAAAGAAGGCTCCACATCCAAAAAGAAACAGGGAAGATCAGCACTCTCCCTCCTATTAGGATGAAACGCAAACTTGGCTTCCGTGAGAAAGACAAGCAGCCACAGGCAAAGGTGGCTAAACAAGTAAGCCCGCCACAGTCTCCACAACTATCGCCGCAAACATCACCGGTAGCCACTCCACCTATGATGCAATCCCCGACTCATACAGGAATGAGTCAAGATGACCCTGACGCGTAGGACCTTTATGATGCGCCAGTGTCTGATAATAGTCCTGACTGTTATCCAGCTAGACCGTTGCCACAGAGGATAGTACAGCCTACGCACAGGTGGTGTCGAGGGCAGCGGCATTTCATAATGTCAGCCTGCATGCAGAGCCCATTGGAGATGACTTTCTATTTAATACATTGTCGTCCACACACAGCCAGTACCAGAGTCTTCCCATGCTACCCGGAATGCTAAAACACTCCAAAGAAGTGTTTGAGGAGCCTGTAAAAGGAAGGGCCATTACTCCAAGAGTGGAGAAAAAATATAAACCGCCACCAACAGACCCCGTGTACATCACACAACAGCTAACACCGGACTCAGTTGTAGTAGGGGCAGCTCGCAAGAGAGCGAACTCACACATTTCAGGAGATGCACCACCTCCAGATAAAGAAAGTCGAAAATTTGACGCAGCAAGCAAAAGGGTGGCGGCACAGGCAGCAAACCAGTGGCGTATTGCAAACTCACAGGCTTTGTTGGCCAGATACGATAGGGCTCATTGGGACGAAATGCAACACTTTATAGAACATTTGCCCAAGGAGTTCCTAAAAAGAGCACAGCAAGTAGTAGAAGGAGGACAGAGTATCTCCAACAATCAGATACGGTCAGCAATGGATGCAGCAGACACAGCTGCTAGAACTGTCAACACAGCAGTGACAATAAGGAGACATGCATGGCTGCATCAGGATTTAAACCGGAAATACAGCAAGCTGTGCTGAATATGCCATTTAACGGACAGCAGTTGTTTGGGCCGGAGGTGGACACTGCTATCGAAAAACTTAAGAAAGACACTGATACGGCCAAAGCCATGGGCGAACTCTACTCCCCACAGAGCAGAGGCACATTTCGAAAAACACAGTTTGGAGGGGGGTTTCGAGGGCAAAGCACAGAACCCACAACCTCACAAACAAGGCCCACTTATCAGAGCCAATATCTGCGGGGAAGTTTTCGGGGACAATATAGAGGGGGACAGTTCCCAAAACGTAGAGGGAAGTTCCAAAGCCCCAAAACTCCTCAAAACAAGCAGTGACTTCCAAGTCACACATCCCCAACACAACACCTGTGGGGGGAGACTAAGCAAATTTTACAAACATTGGGAGGAGATAACAACAGACACTTGGGTACTGGCAATTATCCAGCATGGTTATTGCATAGAATTTCTCAAATTCCCTCCAAACGTCCCACCAAAAACACACAATATGTCAAAACAACATATAGATCTTCTAGGACTAGAAGTTCAGGCATTGCTACAGAAAGAAGCAATAGAATTAGTACCAAACCAACAGAAAGGAACAGGAGTTTACTCTCTGTACTTTCTCATACCCCAAAAAGACAAGAATCTGAGACCTATATTAGATCTCAGAACATTAAATACCTACATAAAATCAGATCACTTTCACATGGTGACATTACAAGACGTAATCCCACTGCTCAAACAACAAGACTACATGACAACACTAGAACTAAAGGATGCATATTTCCATATACCGATACATCCTTCACACAGAAAGTACTTAAGGTTTGTATTCCAAGGGGTACATTACCAATTCAAGGTGTTGCCATTCGGAATAACAACTGCGCCAAGAGTTTTTACAAAGTGCCTAGCAGTCGTACTGCACATATCAGAAGGCAGCAAATACATGTGTTCCCGTACCTAGACGATTGGTTAATCAAAACCAACACGCTAGAACGGTGTTCACAACACACAAAGTATGTCATAGAAACCCTCCACAAACTAGGTTTCTCAATCAACTACACAAAGTCACACCTTCTGCCGTGTCAGACACAACAATACTCAGGGGCGACAATCAACACAGCAAAAGGGATTGCCACTCCAAGGCCACAAAGGGTATCCAAAACAAAAAATACAAGTCAAAATAGTAATGAAACTCCTAGGCATGATGTCCTCATGCATAGCCATTGTCCCAAACGCAAGGTTGCACATGTGGCCCTTACAACAGTGCCTAGCATCACAATGGTCACAGGCACAGGGTCAACTTCTAGATCTGGTGTTGGTAGACCGCCAAACATACACCTCGCTTCAATGGTGGAACAGTATAAATTTAAACCAAGGGCGGCCTTTCCAAGACCCAGTGCCACAATATGTAATAACGACAGATGCCTCCATGATACCTCAATCAACACAGCATCCAAGGACAATGGGACAGTCAGCAAAAACAGTTTCACATAAATCACTTAGAACTATTGGCAGTATTTCTAGCGCTGAAAGCATTTCAACCCATAATAAGCCACAAACACATTCTTGTCAAAACAGACAACATGACAACGACGTATTACCTAAACAAACAGGGAGGGACACACTCAACACAGTTGTGTCTCCTGGCACAGAGAATATGGCATTGGGCGATTCACAACCACATTCGCCTAATAGCACAATTTATTCCAGGAATTCAGAATCAGTTAGCAGACAATCTCTCTCTGGATCACCAACAAATCCACGAATGGGAGATTCACCCCCAAATACTGAACACTTACTTCCAGAGTTGGGGAACACCACAAATAGATCTATTTGCAACAAAGGAAAACGCAAAATGCCAAAACTTCGCATCCAGGTACCCACAACATCAGTCTCAGGGCAATGCGTTATGGACGAGTTGGTCAGGGATATTTGCTTACGCTTTTCCCCCTCTCCCACTCCTTCCATATCTGGTAAACAAGTTGAGTCAAAACAAACTCAAACTCATACTAATAGCGCCAACATGGGCAAGACAACCTTGGTACACAACACTACTAGACCTCTCAGTAGTGCCTCATGTCAAACTACCAAACAGACCAGATCTGTTAACGCAACACAAACAACAGATCAGACACCCAAATCCAGCATCGCTGAATCTAGCAATTTGGCTCCTGAAGTCCTAGAGTTCGGACACTTAGACCTTACACAAGAATGTATGGAGGTCATAAAACAAGCTAGGAAACCTACCACTAGACATTGCTATGCAAATAAGTGGAAAAGATTTGTTTATTACTGCCATAATAATCAAATTCAACCCTTACACGCATCTGCCAAACATATTGTACAATACTTACTACATTTGCTAAAGTCAAAGCTAGATTTTTCTTCCATTAAGATACATCTTACCGCAATTTCAGCTTACCTGCAAATTACGCACTCAACTTCACTGTTTAGGATACCAGTCATAAAAGCGTGTTCGATGGCATATGTTGCTGCAGATACACATGTTTTGCACAGTCCGCTGCCTGGTGTTGGGCTCGGAGTATTACAAGTTGTTTTTCTTCGAAGAAGTCTTTTTTGGTCACGGGACCGAAGGACTCCTCCCTCTTCGGCTCCATTGCGCATGGGCGTCGACTCCATCTTAGATTGTTTTTTTCCGCTGCCGGGTTCGGACGTATTCCTTTTCGCTCTGTGTTTCGGTTCGGAAAGTTAGTCAGAATCTCAGAAGAAAGCGTCGGTATTGTTCCGTTCGGTATCGGGATAGTTAGGTACATCGACACCGATCATCGGAAGACTTTGGGGTAGCTTCGATTCCCCCATCGGGGCCTGGTCGGCCCGACCGCGTGCGACATCGAAGCCGATGGAACGGACCCCGTTTCGTTTCTGCCCAAAATGTCACAGTAAGTATCCTTATACAGATCAGCACTTGGTCTGTAACTTGTGCTTGTCCCCCGAGCACAAGGAGGATACCTGTGAGGCCTGTCGAGCCTTCCGGTCCAGAAAAACACTCCGGGACCGAAGAGCCAGGCGTCTACAAATGGCGTCCACGCCAACAAAACAACGTTTCGACGACGAAGAAGAAACATTCTCGGTTCCGGAATCAGAATCCGGAGACTCCGACGTCGAACAACAGCAACAAACAGTGAGTAAGACGTCGAAAATTAAAACCATCGAGAAGACAAAAGCCCAGGGGACGCCACTGCCAACAGGCCATGGCTCGACCCATAAAACCGCCGACCCGTCGAAGGCGCCGAAAAAGGGCACGCCCATAGCGAAGACACCCGACTCCGGTCGAGGGACCGCCATGGAGCAACCTCGGAGCCGAGAGAGCGGCTCCGAGAGGCAAAAACAAGATGCCGGCACCGAAAAACCTCGGCACCGAGACACACTGCCGAAAGCCACAAAAATTCTGTCGGTGCCGAAGCCGAAAAAAGATTCTCTCTCGGCGCCGAAAAGTTCCACACCTTCATCCTACACAGAGGAACAAGGAATAAGTGGCCAGATGCACAGATTTGGACAAGAGCTCCAAAGTGTAGAATCAGACTACACACAAAAGAGACTGTACATCCAGCAAGACACAGGGAAGATATCAACCCTTCCCCCAATAATGAGGAAAAGAAGGATCGGACTTCTCAAGGATGACGCACAACCACAAGCCAAAGTGGTTAAAAAAGTCACGCCTCCGCCCTCTCCACCACAACAGGCATCGCCGGCACAAACACCGCCACAAATGCACTCACCAGCGCAAACTACCATAAGTCAAGATAATCAGGATCAAGACGCTTGGGACCTATATGACACCCCAGTGCCGGACAATGATCCCGATTCATACCCCACAAAGCCGTCACCGCCAGAGGACAGTACCTCATACTCGCAACTGGTGGCTAGGGCTGCAGAATTCCACAATGTCCAACTGCATTCCGATCCTATAGAGGATGATTTTTTATTTAACACCCTCTCGGCTACACATAGCCAATATCAATGTCTCCCAATGCTACCAGGGATGTTACGGCACGCAAAACAAATTTTTGAGGAGCCCGTAAAATCAAGAGCCATCACCCCAAGGGTGGATAAGAAATACAAACCACCACCCACAGACCCAGTGTTTATTACTTCGCAGTTACCACCTGACTCCGTAGTAGTAGGGGCAGCTCGCAAGAGAGCAAATTCCCATACATCTAGCAACGCCCCACCTCCGGACAAAGAAAGCAGAAAATTTGATGCGGCAGGAAAAAGAGTAGCATCACAGGCAGCCAACCAGTGGCGCATCGCAAATTCTCAAGCGCTGCTGGCCAGATATGACCGCGCACACTGGGATGAGATGCAACTTCTCGTAGACCATCTTCCCCAGGAATACCAAAAAAGGGCGCAGCAAATAGTTGAAGAGGGACAAACGATCTCAAACAATCAAATCCGCTCTTCACTGGACGCAGCCGATACTGCAGCGAGAACAGTCAACACTGCTGTCACCATAAGGAGACACGCTTGGCTCCGCACTTCAGGCTTCAAACCTGAAATCCAGCAGGCTGTCCTTAATATGCCCTTCAACGAGAAACAACTTTTTGGCCCTGAAGTGGACACAGCCATTGAAAAACTTAAAAAGGACACAGACACGGCCAAAGCCATGGGCGCACTCTACTCCCCGCAGAGCAGAGGCTCTTTTAGAAAAACTCCATTTAGAGGGGGGTTTCGTGGCCAACCCACAGACACCACCAGCCAACAAACAAGAACCACACCATATCAGGGTTCATTCCAAAGGGGAGGTTTCAGGGGATATAGAGGGGGTCAATTCCCAAGGAGTAGGGGAAGATTCCAGACTCCAAAAACACCTCCACCAAAACAGTGACTTTCAAGTCACACAACCCCTTCACTCAACACCAGTGGGGGGAAGACTAAGCCAATTCTACCAATCTTGGCAACAGATTACAACAGACAATTGGGTATTAGCAATAATCCAACATGGCTATTGCATAGAATTCCACAAATTCCCACCAAACATCCCTCCAAAAACATGCAAAATGTCACCACAACATTTAGAACTTTTAGGACTAGAAGTTCAAGCACTACTGCAAAAGGATGCAATAGAGTTAGTACCAGTACAACAAAAAAACACAGGAGTTTACTCCCTGTACTTTCTAATTCCAAAAAAAGACAAAACATTAAGACCAATATTAGATCTCAGGACACTAAATACCTACATCATATCGGACCACTTTCACATGGTCACACTACAAGACATCATTCCACTGCTCAAACAGCAAGATTACATGACCACATTAGACCTAAAAGATGCGTACTTTCATATACCGATACACCCTTCTCACAGAAAGTACCTAAGGTTCGTATTCAAAGGAATACATTACCAATTCAAAGTGTTGCCATTCGGAATAACAACTGCACCAAGAGTGTTCACAAAATGTCTAGCAGTAGTAGCAGCACATATCAGGAGACAACAGATACATGTGTTTCCTTACCTGGACGATTGGCTAATCAAGACCAACACAGTAAAAAAGTGCACAAACGACACCACATATGTCATACAAACCCTTCACAAACTGGGTTTCTCCATCAACTATACAAAATCACACCTCGAACCGTGTCAGACACAACAATATCTAGGAGCAACCATCAACACATCAAAGGGAATTGCCACTCCAAGTCCACAAAGAGTGCAAGCATTCCACAAGGTAATAAGTGCTATGTTTCCAAACCAAAAGATACAAGCAAAATTTGTGCTAAAACTTCTAGGCATGATGTCATCATGCATAGCCATTGTCCCAAACGCAAGACTACACATGCGACCCTTACAACAGTGCCTAGCATCACAATGGTCACAGGCACAGGGTCAACTTCAAAATCTGGTGTTGGTAGACCGCCAAACATACCTCTCGCTTCTATGGTGGAACAGCAACAATTTAAACAAAGGGCGGACATTTCAGGACCCAGTGCCTCAATACGTTATAACAACAGATGCTTCCATGACAGGGTGGGGAGCACACCTCAATCACCACAGCATTCAAGGACAATGGGATGTACACCAAACAAAATTTCATATCAATTACCTAGAGCTGTTAGCAGTATTTCTAGCGTTAAAAGCCTTTCAACCCATAATAACACACAAATACATTCTTGTCAAAACAGACAACATGACAACAATGTATTATTTAAACAAACAAGGAGGAACACACTCAACACAATTGTGCCTCCTAACACAAAAAATATGGCAGTGGGCGATTCACAACAACATTCGCCTAATAGCACAATTTATTCCAGGGATCCAAAACCAACTAGCAGACAACCTTTCGCGAGACCACCAACAAGTCCACGAATGGGAAATTCACCCCCAAGTTCTGAACAAGTACTTTCAAATTTGGGGAACACCCCAGATAGATTTGTTCGCAACAAAAGAAAAACGCAAAATGCCAAAACTTCGCATCCAGGTACCCACACCGCGAATCACAAGGCAATGCTCTATGGATGAGTTGGTCAGGGATATTTGCATACGCTTTTCCCCCTCTCCCTCTCCTTCCATATCTAGTAAACAAGTTGAGTCAAAACCAACTCAAACTCATACTGATAGCATCCACATGGGCAAGACAACCTTGGTATACAACTCTACTAGACCTTTCACTAGTACCGCATGTCAAACTACCCAACAGACCAGATCTGTTAACACAACGCAAACAACAGATCAGGCATCCAAACCCAGCATCATTGAATCTGGCAATTTGGCTCCTGAAATCCTAGAATTCGGACACTTAGACCTCACACAAGAATGCATGGAGGTCATAAAACAAGCTAGAAAAGCTTCCACTAGACACTGCTATGCATCTAAGTGGAAAAGATTTGTTTGCTACTGCCATACCAATCAAATCCAACCATTGCATGCCTCTACAAAGGACATAGTGGGATACTTACTACATTTGCAAAAAGCGAATCTCCCTTTTTCATCTATAAAAATACACCTCGCAGCAATATCTGCTTACCTACAAACTACTCATTCATCGTCTCTATTTAGAATACCAGTTATTAAAGCATTCATGGAAGGGCTAAAAAGAATTATACCACCAAGAACACCACCAGTTCCTTCATGGAACCTTAACATCGTCTTAACAAGACTCATGGGTCCACCTTTCGAACCCATGCATTCCTGTGAAATGCAATATCTAACCTGGAAAGTCGCATTTCTCATTGCAATCACATCCCTCAGAAGAGTAAGTGAAATACAGGCATTTACCATACAAGAACCTTTTATTCAAATACACAAAAATAAAATAGTTCTAAGAACAAATCCAAAATTTCTACCAAAAGTAATCTCACCATTCCATTTAAATCAAACAGTAGAATTGCCAGTGTTCTTCCCACAACCAGATTCCGTGGCTGAAAGGGCACTACATACATTAGACATCAAAAGAGCACTAATGTACTACATTGACAGAACAAAGCTAATCAGGAAAACAAAACAACTGTTCATAGCTTTTCAAAAACCACACATAGGAAATCCAATCTCTAAACAAGGCATTGCTAGATGGATAGTCAGATGTATTCAAACATGCTATCTTAAAGCCAAAAGAGAATTGCCTATTACACCAAAGGCACACTCAACCAGAAAGAAAGGTGCTACAATGGCCTTTCTAGGAAACATTCCTATGAGCGAAATATGTAAGGCTGCAACCTGGTCTACGCCTCATACATTTACTAAACACTACTGTGTAGACATACTAAATGCACAACAAGCTACAGTGGGCCAAGCTGTACTAAGAACATTATTCCAAACTACTTCAACTCCTACAGGCTAAACCACCGCTTTTAGGGGAGGTAACTGCTTTATAGTCTATGCAAAACATGTGTATCTGCAGCAACATATGCCATCGAACTGAAAATGTCACTTACCCAGTGTACATCTGTTCGTGGCATTAGTCGCTGCAGATTCACATGTGCCCTCCCGCCTCCCCGGGAAGCCTGTAGCCGTTTAGAAGTAGATCTTAAATCTTAAACATTTGTACATTTGTAAATAATTATTATAAACTTTTTATGTACATACGTATTCACTCCATTGCATGGGCACTATTTATAGCAAACAACTCCATCCTCACCCTCTGCGGGGAAAACAATCTAAGATGGAGTCGACGCCCATGCGCAATGGAGCCGAAGAGGGAGGAGTCCTTCGGTCCCGTGACCAAAAAAGACTTCTTCGAAGAAAAAGAACTTGTAATACTCCGAGCCCAACACCAGGCAGCGGACTGTGCAAAACATGTGAATCTGCAGCGACTAATGCCACGAACAGATGTACACTGGGTAAGTGACATTTTCATTATGGAAGGCTTAAAGAGAATTATACCACCAAGAACACCACCAGTTCCTTCATGGAACCTCAACATTGTCTTAACACGACTCATGGGTCCACCTTTTGAGCCCATGCACTCTTGTGAAATGCAATACTTAACATGGAAAGTTGCATTTTTAATTGCGATCACATCTTTAAGAAGAGTAAGTGAGATTCAAGCATTTACCATACAAGAACCATTTATTCAAATACACAAGCATAAAGTAGTTCTACGGACAAATCCTAATTTTTTACCAAAGGTCGTATCACTGTTCCACTTGAATCAAACAGTAGAATTACCAGATTCTGTAGCTGAAAGAGCACTTCATACATTAGACATCAAAAGAGCGTTAATGTACTACATTGACAGAACAAAACTAATTCGAAAAACAAAACAATTATTTATTGCTTTCCAAAAACCTCATACAGGAAATCCAATTTCAAAACAAGGCATTGCTAGATGGATAGTTAAATGCATTCAAACCTGTTATCTTAAAGCAAAAAGAGAACTGCCTATTACACCAAAGGCACACTCAACTAGAAAGAAAGGTGCTACCATGGCCTTTCTAGGAAATATTCCAATGACCGAAATATGTAAGGCAGCTACATGGTCTACGCCTCATACATTTACTAAACACTACTGTGTAGATGTGTTAACAGCACAACAAGCCACAGTAGGTCAAGCAGTACTACGAACATTGTTTCAAACAACTTCAACTCCTACAGGCTGAACCACCGCTTTTGGGGAGATAACTGCTTACTAGTCTATGCACAGCATGTGTATCTGCAGCTACACATGCCATCGAACGGAAAATGTCACTTACCCAGTGTACAGCTGTTCGTGGCATTAGTCGCTGCAGATTCACATGCGCACACCCGCCTCCCTGGGAGCCTGTAGCCGTTTAGAATTTGATCTTGAACATTTGTAAATTTGTAAATATATTACTTTAAACTACATTATGTACATACGTATTCACTCCATTGCATGGGCACTATTACTAGCATACACAACTCCTACCTCACCCTCTGCGGGGAAAACAATCTAAGATGGAGTAGACGCCCATGCGCAATGGAGCCGAAATGGGAGGAGTCCCTCGATCTCGTGACTCGAAAAGACTTCTTCGAAGAAAAACAACTTGTAACACTCCGAGCCCAACACCAGATGGCGGGATGTGCACAGCATGTGAATCAGCAGCGACTAATGCCACGAACAGATGTACACTGGGTAAGTGACATTTTCCATATATATATATATATATATATATGTTTGGTGGCATGTGTAGCTGCAGATACACATGCTGTGCATTATCCTGCCATCTAGTGTTGTGTTCGGAGTGTTACGAGTTGTTTTTCTTCGAAGAAGTCTTTTCGAGTCACAAGACCGAGGGACTCCTCCCTTTCGGCTCCATTGCGCATGGGCGTCGACTCCATCTTAGATTGTTTTGTTTCCGCCATCGGGTTCGGACGTGTTCCTCTTCGCTCCGTATTTCGAATCGGGAAAGTTAGCTAAATATCGAAAATTCGACGGTATTGTTCACGCTCTGTACCGGTTTAGTGTTAACGTATCAACACCGATAGTAGAAGCGCTCCGGTGGTCCTTCGGGGCTTCCGCTCTTCAGCGGGGCCTGGTCGGCCCGACTGCATCCATCGACGAAACTAATGGACCGGACCCCCTTCCGCTTCTGTCCGAAGTGCCACTCGAAGTATCCCTATACAGACCAACACTTGGTCCGTAATCTGTGTTTATCACCAGAATACAGGGAGGATACTTGTGAGGCCTGTCGGGCGTTTCGATCAAAAAAGACCCTACGTGATCAAAGAGCGAGAAGACTTCAAATGGCGTCAACACCGAGAGAACAACTCGACGTCGAAGAGGAGGAAAGAATTTCCATCCAGGGGACAGACTCTGACGAATCCGAAAGCGAACGACCCACGACGGTGCAGAAAACAGTGAGTAAAACTGCCCCGTCCAAAACTCACACAAAGATCGTAAAGGTCAAGGGGATGCCACCGCCAGCAGGCCATGGCTTAACCCATCAAAAAGGTGACCAAACATCGGCACCGAAAAAGGCCAAAGAATTGCCGAAGACATCCGACTCCGGTCGGGATTCAGCCACCAAACGATCTCGGCACCGAGAGTTCGACTCACCCAAGGTGAGAAAAGTAATGTCGGAACCGAAAAAGACTTTCTCGGAAGCATCAGTACCGAAAAAAGTGGCTTCAGAGCCGAAAAGAAGCTCTTACACAGAAGAGCAAGGACTTTCCAGCCAAATGTATGAAAAACACAGATTTGAGCAGGAAATAAGTATGGAGGTTGCATATCCAGAAAGTGACTGGAAAAATACAAACTCTTCCTCCAATCAAAACCAAAAGAAAGCTGGTATTTCATGAGTCAGAAATGCAGCCAAAGGTGAAAGTGGCCAGATATAAAACCCCACCACCGAGGTTTTCGCCACAACCTTCCCCACTACACTCACCACAGCTGTCCCGTGTAATAGCACCTCCAATGCAGTCACCTACGCATATAGGGATGACACAGGAGGATCTGGATGCATGGGACTTATATGATGCTCCAGTATCAGACAACAGCCCAGATTGTTATCCAACAAGGTTTCACCTCCAGAGGACAGTACTGCATATACACAGGTACTATCAAGGGCAGTTACGTTCCACAATGTAGCAATGCATTCAGAGCCAATAGAGGATGATTTCCTGTTCAACACCTTGGCATCCACCCACACTTCCTACCAGAGTCTGCCAATGCTCCCGGGCATGCTCAAGCACGCAAAATAGGTATTCCAGGAGCCACTTAAAGGAAGGGCTATCACGCCTAGGGTGGAGAAAAAATACAAGCCTCCCCCAACAGACCCTGTGTTTATAACACAGCAACTTACACCAGACTCGGTGGTTGTAGGAGCAGCAAGAAAGAGGGCAAACTCTCAATCGTCAGGAGACGCTCCACCGCCTGACAAAGAGAGTAAGAAGTTTGATGCAGCGGGCAAACGAGTGGCAGCACAGGCAGCCAATCAATGGCGGATTGCAAACTCACAAGCCCTACTGGCTCGCTACGACAGGGCACACTGGGACGAGATGCAACATATTATACAGCACTTGCCTAAAGAACACCAGAAACGTGCCCAACAGGTTGTGGAAGAAGGACAAGCAATATCCAACAACCAAATAAGGTCCGCATTAGACTCAGCAGACACAGCAGCAGGAACAGTCAACACTGCGGTAACCATTCGCAGGCATGCATGGTTACGAAGCTCAGGATTCAAGCCAGAAATCCAACACGCTGTGTTAAACATGCCTTTTAACCAAGAACAATTGTTTGGGCCAGAAGTTGGCACAGCAATTGAAAAATTAAAGAAGAACACGGACACGGCAAAAGCCATGGGTGCGCTCTACTCCCCACAGAGCAGAGGCACATTTAGAAAGCCACAATTTAGAGGGGGGTTTCGTATGCAAACACCAGAGCCTTCCACCTCGCAAACCAGACCCACCTATCGGGGTCAATACCAGAGAGGAGGGTTTCGTGGCTCATATAGGGGTGGACAATTCCCAAGAGCAAGGGGAAAATTTCAAACACCTAAGACAAGTCAAACCAAATAGTGACTTCAATGTCACAAAACCCCAACACTTAACACCAGTGGGGGTGGAGACTTACCGCATACTACCAAAACTGGACACACATAACTACGGACGCATGGGTCCTAGCCATTATCCAACATGGTTATTGCATAGAATTCATAAATTTCCCGCCAGATGTGCCCCCAAGGGCACACAATATGTCCAAACAACACTTAGACCTATTACAACTAGAGGTCCAAGCATTGTTACAAAAACAAGCAATAGAGTTAGTACCCAACCATCAGAAAGGAACAGGTGTCTACTCACTATATTTCCTAATTCCAAAGACAGACAAAACGTTAAGACCCATATTTGACCTCAGAATGCTGAATCTCTTCATCAAGTCGGATCACTTCCACATGGTAACACTTCAAGACGTGGTTCCCTTACTAAAAAAAGAGGACTACATGTCAACGTTAGATCTCAAGGATGCATACTTTCACATACCCATACATCCTTCTCACAGAAAATACTTAAGGTTTGTAATGCACGGCATGCACTATCAATTCAAAGTGTTACCGTTTGGGATAACAACAGCCCCAAGGGTATTCACAAAATGCCTTGCAGTAGTAGCCGCTCACATAAGGAGACAGCACATGCACGTATTCCCATACTTAGACGACTGGTTAATAAAAACCAGCACTCAACAACAGTGTCTTCTTCACACGCAATACGTTATAGAAACTCTACACAAACTAGGATTTTCTATAAATTACCAAAAATCACATCTGCAGCCATCCCAAATACAGCAATACTTGGGAGCAACACTCAACACACAAAAAGCGATTGCCACTCCAAGTCCACAAAGGGTACAAGCGTTCCAAAATATAACATTAAACATACAGCCAAACCAACACTACCAAGTAAGGTTTGTAATGAAACTTCTAGGCATGATGTCTTCATGCATAGCCATTGTCCCAAACGTGAGATTACACATGCGGCCCTTACAACAGTGCCTAGCAAAACAATGGACACAAGCACAGGGTCAACTCCAAGATCTATTGTTGGTAGACCGCCAGACACACTTCTCGCTTCAATGGTGGAACCCTATAAATTTAAACAAAGGGTGGCCATTCCAGGACCCAGTGCCTCAAGACATGATCACAACAGATGCTTCCATGATGGGGTGGGGAGCACACCTCAACCAACACAGCATACAGGTACAATGGGACAATCAACAAAAACAACTGCACATAAATCATTTAGAACTGTTGGCAGTGTTTCTAGCATTAAAAGCATTTCAACCACTGATAGCCCACAAACACATTCTTGTCAAAACCGACAACATGACGACAATGTATTACCTCAACAAACAAGGAGGGACACACTCGTCAAAGCTGTGTCTCTTAGCACAGAAAATTTGTCATTGGGCAATTCACAATCACATTTGCCTAATAGCACAATACATCCCAGGCATTCAGAACCAATTGGCCGACAATCTCAGTCGAGATCACCAACAAACACACAAATGGGAAATTCATCCCCAGATCCTACAAGATTACTTTCTACGCTGGGGAACACCACAAATAGACCTATTTAAATGTGCATTTATTGTGCTGAGAAGTTTGATACCAAACTTCCCAGTTTTCACTGTAGCCATTATGGTGCTGTGGAGTTCGTGTTTGACAAACTCCCAGACCATATACTCTTATGGCTACCCTGCACTTACAATGTCTAAGGTTTTGCTCAGACACTGTAGGGGCATAGTGCTCATGCACTTATGCCCTCACCTGTGGTATAGTGCACCCTGCCTTAGGGCTGTAAGGCCTCCTAGAGGGGTGACTTACCTATGCCACAGGCAGTGTGAGGTTGGCATGGCACTCTGAGGGGAGTGCCAGGTCGACTTAGTCTTTTTCTCCCCACCAGCACACACAAGCTGTGAAGCAGTGTCCATGTGCTGAGTGAGGGTTCCCTAGGGTGGCATAAGACATGCTGCAGACCTTAGAGACCTTCCCTGGTATCAGGGCCCTTGGTACCAGGGGTACCAGTTACAAGGGACTTACCTGGGTGCCAGGGTTGTGCCAATTGTGGAGACAAAGGTACAGTTTAGGGAAAGGACACTGGTGCTGGGGCCTGGTTAGCAGGGTCCCAGCACACTTTCAAGTCATAACTTAGCATCAGCAAAGGCAAAAAGTCAGGGGGGTAACCATGCCAAAGAGGCATTTCCTTACATAATACAATTTCAATTATAATCATAAAACAATAAAACCAGCATGAATACTCAATTTAGAGATTACAACCATAAGTTAAAAAGAGCTATTCAAAACCGCGATACACAAGGTCCAAAAATGTACAAGTATCCTAAAAAAAATTATGTCAGTAGGAGAAAAACAGTATCTAATTGCTTCATGCATTGTTCTACAGTTTGCTTCTGCAAAATCAAGCTTCAACTGAGTGGGTGACACTTCTTGTTCCACAAGCCTTCAAATTGAGCAATAGGTATATAAAGAAGGTGAAGCCTCAAATACTTAAATTACAGGCTAGATTTAAAGTGCAAGAG
Source organism: Pleurodeles waltl (assembly GCF_031143425.1). Taxonomy (NCBI): domain Eukaryota; kingdom Metazoa; phylum Chordata; class Amphibia; order Caudata; family Salamandridae; genus Pleurodeles; species Pleurodeles waltl. Next base: position 1,371,693,808 of record NC_090440.1, read on the forward strand.
AAATATCTCCGAGCTGTATCCAAGTAGGTGTCAAAGGTATAGATGGAGTGCTTGTAAACCTGTAAGCAAGCTAAATCTATCTTTTGTGAGATGACCATGAGGATTTGCTTTATAAGACCTTTCCGAGACAAGCATGGCAATCTTGAAAGCTCCGGTAGAGAAGGTAGATTATTTTGACTTGGAGCCTTACTGACACATACAATGCTCAGAGTTAGCCTGGAATCACCTGACAGTTGCAGCTTGTTATATATATGATTTTTCCACAAATCTTCCTTGGCTTTAATACAGTCACATACATAATTTATAACTGCGTCTGTATGTTGTAAAGCTAATGAGATTAAAGCAATCTCCAACTGAATTTAACAGTCCGGTGCAGAGGCCAGGTAATAGCTTCTTTTTTAATGTAAAGTTTGTCCAGTTCAGCAATTGTTTAGCCATTAAACATGGAAACACGCATAGGAGTCGGAATAAGTTTACTATTAAGTGCTGTAATTTATTGAGAAATAACCTGGCCACCGTAAATTTGAAAATATTTTTTGAGCGATTGTGTAATTGGCAGAGCTTTTGTCCCCTTATTAGGTAGGTAATTTGGCAAGTAAGATTGTTGTCAATAAGTTTACTATTAAGTGCTGTAATTGATGGAGAAATAGCTTGGCTGCTGTAAGTTTAAAAATATATCTTCAGCGATTGTGTAATTGTGAGAGCTTTTGTCCCCTTATCAGGTAGGTGGTTTCCCAAGTAAGATCCTTGTCAATTTTTGCAACCAAATAATTATAATCTACCATTTCTTCTAAGGGATTACCTTCAGGTATAAGACTCGGAAAAAAACTGTTGCGCCCAAAAGACATAATTTTAGTTTTATCACAATTAACCTGCAGACGCTTTCGTTTGTTAAACTGACATAGCCTCCTCAGTTGGGGTTGAAGCGCTTCTGGGGTTAATGAAAAAAGGACAAGATCATCTGCATATGGAAGGTAACTTATGACCTTATTTCCTAATTTAGGGGAAAGGTCATTCGGGTGATCTAAAATCAGGGACAGGTCTGCCATAAATAGAATAATAGGGGTGCTAAGACACACCCTGTTTTAGATATTTTGTGGTCCATAATCTCAGCTACAGGACTTTTCCTGTGAACTTTATTTACATCCAGATGTTATCCTGCAATGCTATTAAAAAAATAACAAAATGTTTGATTTTACTAATGCATGTACCCAGAGGGCATCTTGGAGGTGCCCCCTGAAATCCTTCCAGCCTCTGGTGTGCTCGCTGACCATTTTCTCCCAGCCTGCGACCCGAGACACCAATTTGGACCCCTAGGATGAGAGCCCGCTGCTCTCAGGAGGTCCAGAACCTAAGCCTGTCCGGGAAGATGGTGTAACACCCCCTCCCACAATATGACCTGCTGATTAGCCTTCCTAAGGCAGCAAGCTTCAAAAGGCTGCTGCCTTTGAAATGCAAATCTGGCTCCCCTCACAGGAGAGGAAGCCACCCCTCCAGTCCAAAGCCCATTTTGTAGCTGGACAGGAAGGAAAATGAGCAGGGTCAGGTAGGTGTGTCACACCCATGCTAGTACCACCCCTAAGGTACGCCACTGCGAGGTGGACACACTTTTTCAGAAGTAGCCATCTTGGTGATGGCATACCTAAGAATTCTGGTACAGGGTTTTGTCCACTTTCCACAGGAAGTGGTCATATAGGGGGTGTAGTGACCCCATGGGTAAGTAGCCCATTGGCTACTACTCTACACTCCCCAGAATGCTACTAAATGCAGTATTTACAGGAGCACCTGACACCAGAGGAGATCCTAACGACCTAAGAAGACCAGGGATCCAGAAGAGCGACAAAAGCCGACAAGGAGAAAAGAAGCAGCTGACCTTGAATGAACCCTGCTAGGATAACATTGCAGAACTCAGAAATTGCACTGTGTCCACTTTTTAAAGTGAAAAGACTTTATATTTAAAAACGTACTTAACTGAACGATTTTTCTCTGATCCCTAAACATATATAAAGATACTTGCTATTTTTATATATTGGTGTGGATCTCCTCCTTGCGTCGTGCCTTTCAGTTATTGGCTATTGTGTGCATTTGTAGATACCTTGCACTCCTCTGTGTTGAGCCTAAGGGTGCCCGACCATGCTACCTTCATATAGAGCACTTTGGGATTGCATAGCAAGCCCCTGTCCGCTCATTTGGGAACCCCTGGACCCTTTACATGTATATCTAGTTATTGTCATACCACATTAAGAGCTTGCTTCCTACAACAGTCTACATAACATTTCTGACCAGAGATTCAGGTTGGCTTATAATAAATCAATAGGAGTTCTGTTGGGCACTGCGGCCTTGGATGAGTGAGACTTCTTTATTAATCCTAATATTTCCTTAATTGTAACTGTGAAATCCAGTTTGCAATATACATGCATTGGGTATGTCACCATAGTTTTCCTATCATATGTGTCATTTAAAAACAACTTCCATTTATCAAACAGGATAAAGTGATCACTTACTGGTTGCTAAGACCCAAACATATGGCCCATCAAGGACCAGAAGCGCTTTGGATTACTCATTTTAACTGCAAGATGTAAGATCGCCCATGGAGCAACTTGTTGGGCATGAAATCCTAAACTTTTTCCTGTAACTTTTTTTAACATTTTAGATGCGAGTCCTGCAGTGAGGAAAGTTGTTGCATTATAATGTGGCTTGATTGCCTCCAATACTCCTTGAGTGCTATACCAGTATTGTTATACTGAGTCTTGTGATTTCATGTCACACTGGTCTTTAAGAAATAAAGTGCATAATTTGGTTTAAAAAGTGTTCCTAGTCACTTAGCCAGTTGGATAATTCTTGTTATTGTTTTACCAGTTACCTAATATTTTAATTGTGAAGTCCTGTGTTCCAGGTACTTTTAACTTAACTTTGAATGCCTCATTCCATCTGTTGTACGCTGATTAATAGATACCATAGAATTTTCTATAAATGAACATCCGTGGCCCAGGTTCTCTAAGGGAATGGTAAATTTTATCTTTGTGAGTTGTGATCTCTTTCTTGTGTGGGAATAATTTAATAACTCTTACAGATAGAAAAAATTGTGGAATTAAATAGTGTATAGTCAATTATACGTTTTGCTTGATTTGATGCGAACGCTCGCCGAGCAGGTTGGTCAGTAATGAATCTTCCATTTAACGGCCAAAAACCCAGGTCAAATAAGAATTTACACATACACTGACTTTTAGGCCGTTTATGGATCCACCAGTTGTCAATAATCAGTTATGGAATGCCTAAATATTAATCTGATAAGTCCTCAAGCGACATCTTCACATAATGAAATTATTAAAATTATCAGTGATCAGCATCTTGGCAGTCGGAAAGAATTCTAAAACGTCTTAAATTTCTTGCAAAAGACTAGATGGTTTTGATTTATTTTGTTGATAAAATTGGCGGAAAATATACATTTAATATCAGTAATAGCCAAAATCTGATCTTAATTTTAAGACCAAGGTTTTTGGTATTAGACAATTTTTAATAAAGGTCATCAATCCTGCAGCTAGTCTGCCCGTCTTACTGTAAGATGCACTAATTTCATGTGTTTGATAGTCTGAAACAGTAAATGAATTAGTGTGCTAGGTTTCGTTCATGCAAATTACATGTTTTGATAAAAATGAAATAAGATAAGAACCACTGGAAGCTAGGTGGCACTCATACTCTGCAATATTCCACAAATAGATCGTTAAATTGGTAGAGAAACTTATAGGTAACTTCATGACGATTAGGTGCACAGTGTGAGTCCTGGATCACAGATGGCTCGACCTGTTGCTAAATCTGTCTGAATCTCATGATGTCCAGTAGCAGTGTCTTTGACCATATGTATATTTAAATTTCTATTCTGTAAGAAATTACTCTGACTAAAACGATTTTTCATTCTCTGATTTATGTCTGAGGTTTGGGCTTTCATCTTCTTGCTTAAGTTTCTTAAGATTTGGGATGGATGGAATTGAAGTATTCCTCAGCCACTAGCTCTTCTTTCATTGATAAAATTGTTTACTGTATTGAAGTTGGTTTCCAAGTGGTCCTTGTAAACTCCGTTTTCCGCGTTGGATCCTAAAGGAACCACCCACCAATAAAATTTGTTGTGACAATGTTTTGCAGCTCTGAGAACTGAGAAAATAAGTTTAATATATTCTGCTGGTTTCAAATGTCGTGAGGGCTTTGCGACACGTAGTCAGGTGTAAAATAAAGGGAATAGCAACCATAATCTCAGTCAGGATGGAATACAGGCCACTGTTGAGTGCTGGCTGCTTGGTTTTGGTCTGCGGACCTTTGGAGAGGGGGCTGTGTTTGGTATTTGATTGGTACAATTGCATTAGGATCATTTGATAAACTATGAGTGCCATGGCAAGACTGCATAGGAGGTGATGACAAAGTAGATTAATTTGTATTCTTTGTGAGTTATTTTATCAAAATGGAATAAACTGTTTGCAATTGTTTTTGCCACATTCGGTAAGCTAGGGTTTGTAGGGTCGATGAGGCACATAGGCCCTCATTCTGACCCTGGCGGTCTTTGACCGCCAGGGCGGAGGACCGCGGGAGCACCGCCGACAGGCCGGCGGTGCTCCAATGGGGATTCCGACCGCGGCGGTAAAGCCGCGGTCGGACCGGCACCACTGGCGGGGTCTCGCCAGTGTACCGCGGCCCCATTGAATCCTCCGCGGCGGCGCAGCTTGCTGCACCGCCGCGGGGATTCCGACCCCCACTACCGCCATCCAGATCCCGGCGGTCGGACCGCCGAGATCCGGATGGCGGTAGGGGGGGTCGCGGGGCCCCTGGGGGCCCCTGCAGTGCCCATGCCACTGGCATGGGCATTGCAGGGGCCCCCGTAAGAGGGCCCCTACATGTATTTCACTGTCTGCTGCGCAGACAGTGAAATACGCGACGGGTGCAACTGCACCCGTCGCACAGCTTCCACTCCGCCGGCTCGATTCCGAGCCGGCTTCATCGTGGAAGCCTCTTTCCCGCTGGGCTGGCTGGCGGTCTGAAGGCGACCGCCCGCCAGCCCAGCGGGAAAGTCAGAATTACCGCCGCGGTCTTTCGACCGCGGAACGGTAACCTGACGGCGGGACTTTGGCGGGCGGCCTCCGCCGCCCGCCAAGGTCAGAATGAGGGCCATAGACTCCAATGGTTTTGATAAATATGATTCATCTTCAGTGTCACCGCTGAAATTGCCACCAATGTGTTTATTCAGGGAAGTAGGCTCTGCGGTCGCTACATTAACTGATTCTATACGTTCTGAGTCTCCCCTTGGAAGATCATCATTGGAAAGCGGAGCCATAATCCTCCTCTTCAAGACTAGTACTAATTCTGTTGAAGTATTGTTAAGGATATTAGACGATGGCCCAGGATCCTCTACTAGGTTATTGTCAGTATTCCTGGATTGAGGATCCAGAGAATTTAACTCTTTATTGTGATTATCTTTGCTAAATATTGGAAAAAAGTTTACAGGTTTCTTGGCTTTGTTAATTGTTCTAGAGGCCTTCCGCATTGCTTTTTTGTTTAATCTTTTTAATTTATTTAGATCTTGCCTACTGACTTATGGTTGGAGTTCCACTTCTGCTGTAATTGTGAGAGTCAAAGATGTTTTGTTGTTACAAAGTCAGCTGGTAAATTCACACCCCCACGCCTTTCAAGTTGAGCCGACTTTAGATCTGAATTAGAGTCTGTAGTAAAAGAGGGCTACTCAGAAGAAGACTTCCCAAAAGCTCTCGGTTGGTTGATACCTGAGGATAACGCATCGGTGGTGGTATTAGTTAGGATGTCAATCATCAGTGAAGATAGTCTTGAAAAGGGGGTGCCTTTGTAAGAGATAGCTTTATTGGCGATAGCTGCAAAAGATTGACAATGTCTTCAAGCCTTGCCAGATTACTTAAACATGAGATTGTAGTTTGTAAAGTTGCATTGGCCTTTTGAAAGACTGAATGGTTAGAGCTAAGTCTATTAAGTTCTTCTTTGAGCTCTTTCAGAGGAAATTAATGCTCTGTCAATACATTAGTTTGTTGTCCCATGATTTCAGCCATTTTGGCAAATTTGGCTATCGCTCCCATGACCTGAAAAACGGGGTATACCAGAGGTGTGGAAGAGTCTTCTGGGAGGTAAACTGAGCTTATGGTGAGATGGTGGACTAGAATGCAACTTGAAAAACAAGGGGCGATTTAGAGCAGGAAGCTCCTCCGATAAAGCTGTATTGTCCAGACAGCTTGCAAGTGAGTTGTGTGACTAACTTGTAGGGGACAGCCAAGTCTGAGGCAACTGCTGTATTGCTTTCTGGCTCATCCATCGGATCTACTCCATATATTTAATCCGTTTTTTGACTGATTTATTGAGATTGCATTGGTTGCAGAGTCACTTTTTAAAGCTGCTGTTATTGAGTTGATAGGAGAGCAGAGATCTAAGTGGACGGTGCTTAAAATACTAAGACCTGAGGCCATCCCCCTCTAGGATAAAAATTGAGTTTGTTAAATGTATGATTGGTCAGTGTTGCAGGTCCACTTAATAGTCTGCCAAGCACTCCCAGAATACGCTGAGTGAGCGCTATCAGATGGAAAACAGTCCTAAATGAATAGCTGCTTTATCTTTTTTGATGTGCTTGAATGTGATTATTCTTGAGGCAGGTACAGTAGATCTGTTGGGAGATGAGGCCCTAGGGTGAGATCGGTACTGTAGGAAGCTGGCTATCTCTGCAATGTGCCAAAGTAGGGACTCACAATGCAGATAGTACAGACAACACTTGTTGGTAGATAGAGGCTAAAAATAATAACCCTAAAGACTCTCTTTTATGGTAGTGTGGGCAAGCGGTTTAGGCTTATCAGAGGGCAGTGTTAAGCATCTGTTGAACACAAACAGAGTCAATAAATAGGACACACACACTTGAAACCAATTTAGATAAATAACACGTATTTTATATATATTTTTGGCACTAAGAACTTCGTTATTGGATAAGTACTTCTTAAGTTAGCATTTTGAAGAATACAGAACATACACTTGTATTGACTCGTAATGTGGTAATGCTATCCTATGGGAAAAGGCATACTGCATGTGGATATTTAGCAGTGACTCACAGGACCAATCTTCTTGAGTTACGGTAAGTATGGGGCAAGGTACAAAGCGGCACCAACAGGTCACCTCAGGGGGCACTGGGGCATATGGGTTTAGAGGTTCTTTTCAGCGTCTGTTGCTACATGGATTTCAGTGGGGAAACAGTCTTGTGACAAAAAGGCTGCAAAGAGGGGCTGGAGCCACTCCATCTCAACTCAGAGGGGGCTGTGGTCTTGAGGGTCTTGGGCTCGCAGGGACACTGTCAGTCCACTCGAACTCTGGCTGGGGGGCTTGTGTGCTTGTGTGCAGTGGTGCTTTGAGGCATTGGGTCGCGCTGCTGAGGATTTTCACGGTTCTCGACCCTGCAGAAAGAGGCTGCAGGCGGCGACTGGGGGACCAGTCTGGCTGAACCCAGTGATGGGCTCACCTTCTTTGAGTCTCAAGACCCCACTGGCACAGTCGCCTCCCTCGGACTTAGGTAATGGGGCACAGGGGCAGTGCTGCTTTGAGGCGTCTGGTTGAGCTCGTCAGAGTCTGACTCTGTGTCTTGGTGACCTGGTGAATAGTGGAAACCGGGCAGTGGGGCCTCTCTTGTGACTGGCCTTGTGGATCCTGACATCCCTCGATGATAGGTCTACTTTTGTGCTGTTGGAGTCCAGATTGGACCATCAACAAGCCTTAGTTGATGCATGGGGTCCAGTACTCCGGGTGTAGGTGTCAGAAGTCTCCGGGAGGGGTCAGCATCTGAGAACTTCAATGAAGTAGCAGGGCTGACCTCCTGAGCTCCAAACAATTTTCTTCTGGCTTGCTCCTTCCTCGGGGGCTCCTATGGCCAACTGGATGGAGTACTGGACTTTGAGAGCAGCGCCTGCAGGTGCAAGGGAGCAGCTCCTCTGTTCCAAGAGAGATCTTTTCTGTTAGTGAGGTGCTGGGCAGTCCTCCAGGGGTTTTGGGGAGGATGTCCAGCTCTCTGTAAAGTTGGTCCAGTGATTATCAAAGTGCAAGCAGACTGGCAGGGTTTTGTGCCAATCTTTGGTGCAGGTCTTCAGTTCTCGCTCTCTTCATTCAGTCTCGATTTAATCTGCTTTCCGGGTGTCAGGGGACCACCTAACTCAATTTAGGGACGTTAAGGGGAGAGTAGGATAGTAGTATCTTTTGGGCTACTTACCTTTGGGGTCACTACATCCCCTAGATGACTACTTCCTATGGTGAGTGGGCATCAACTTGTCCCAGAGTTCCTAATTACACCCTACACAAGATGGTAGAGTTCTTCTTTTCGTGCTAACTTCAGGGGATCTGAAGCTCATCAGTAGTGGCAGGCTGGACAAGACCAGTCAGCCAGCACACTAGAGGACTAGTAGGGTTTAGGGGGTACCCTCTGGGTGCATGTATTAATAAATCCATCACTGGAATCAGTGTGGGTTTATTAATACGAGATATTTGATACCAAACACCGTATGTTTCAGTGAACCCATTTTGTAGCTGGGTAACTGAGTTTGACCAGTGCCCATTATATACCTTAAGATGGTTTACTTTTTCACTCGTAATATCTAGTAATAGAACTAGACACCACAGGGGCCTATCTGCTCATGCAGATATGTCCTCTTACAAAATACAGTGCACCCTGTCTTAGGCCTCAAAGGCCTGCTGTAGGGGTGACTCACTTATATTAATTGCAGTGACTTTGGCATGGCTCACAGGAGTGTGCCATGTCATGTTTTCACTTCATAGTTTGTACCATGTCACAGAGCCTGCAGTGGTAGTCTGTGTGGAATTTGGATGTGGGCCCCTTAGTGTGGCATAAGATATGCTGCAGCCCTTAAGGACCTTCTTTAGTACTTATATCCTAGGTACCATTTACTAGGGACTAGCAGAGGTGCTAAAGTCCTTTCCCAGTTATGGAACAATTAGACCACCTTGTTTTAGGGGAAAGAGCACTGTCACAAAGGTCTGAGTAGCAGACCTCAGTGCACTGTCAGTGTCGTAAAACAGTATCTAATAGATCTAAAGGGGGCAAAATGTGGGGGGTGGAGGGGACATCTGCAAAGAAGTCCAGTTTCCTACAGGTACTACCAATATGAGGGGTAGTGGTAACAGATATAACCTCTGTTCGATGGAATGTGTGTTTTGTGCTCTGTGCTCTGCATACTCCTGCCATCTAGTGTTGGGTCCAGAGTGTTGCAAGTTGTTTTTCTTCAAAGAAGCATTTTTCCGAGTCACAGGTTTGAGTGACTCTCCTTCTCGGTGATACTGAGCATGGGCGCATCAACTCCTTTGTTGGATTGTTTCCTCTGGCCTCCGGGTACGGACGTGTCTCTCTTCACTCCGTCTTTCTACTTGCTCTGGTTTGAAATGTTTCATTCTGTCTTCTCTTTATCGACTGCATTTATCGAACACGCCCAGGAGGAGCCGGAACAAGAGGATTACTTTTCGATCCAGGACTTAGCCAACTGCGCGTAGGTGTCTATCAAAAGCCATGAGGTAACACCCGTTCAACCGGAGAGTACCTTGGCCCCTCCTGCCCACCCCAAGACTATTAAAAAGACCCTTGCAGAGGTCACTGGACTGCTACTGCCACCAGGCCATTGCGGAATCCAAAAAACTGTTTTGGCCGACCCGCCCTCTGGCTTGGCTTTGAAAATAGGCAAGACCAAAACAACGTCTTCGGCTTCAAACTCCGGCATCTTGGTGTTGCACATAGTTGCTGTCTCGGTCTGAACTTCGGCTCTGAGTGCGCAGCAACTGAAAACATTGGTGCCGAAAACCACAGAATAAAGAACAATGGAGCAGAAGGACTCTAGCTAGTCTTCAGGTACGCCCTAACCTGAGCAACCCATTTCGGAGACAATAGGCGCTTGCCAGCACCGCCCCATATCCATGAGGGTACAGGTTGCCTTACTTCAAGAGGAAACTGTCCTTCCAAGATGCTTTGGACACTTCTCCACTTTCAAAGAAGGTTACCAAAGACTAAGCTACTTCCACACCGCACAAGCCTTCTCCACCTCTTCTTCCTCCACCTTCTCCACCTTTTTCCACTCCTCATTCACCTGCCTCACCTACTGCAGGAGAATTTACACCTCAGGGATCCCCTGTATACACTGGAGAATATTTAGGTGGGACACAGCACAACCCAGATCTGTGGGACACACATGATCCTGATCCCATATTGACCCACATTTCTACCTCACACGACCCTCCCCACCATAGGATAGTACATCCTACCAGCCGGTAGTGGCAAGGGCAACTGCCTTCCACAACATGGAGTTGCACAGGGACTTCATGCCATTGAACAGGACTTTCTGTTCGATACCCTTACAAACACTCATAGGGATATTCAGTTACTCCATATGATCCCTGGCATACTTCATCACACCGACTAAATTTTTAAAGAACCTGTCCACTCCAGGGTTATTTTTTCCTAGAGTAGATAATAAATATAAGCCTCTTCTTACAGATCCTCTCACAGGTCTACATTAGGTCACAGCTATAGTAGCCAGCACTGCACAAAAACGTGCTAGGCCACAGAGAACTCTCCTCCTGACAAGAAGAGTAAGAAGATAGATGATGGCAGCAAAAGCACAGAGCAAGAGCACAGGCAGCTAACCCTTGGCGTATAAGCCAATTCACAGGCCTTACTAAACAGGTATGACCGGGCTCACTGGGATGAAATGGAGGAGTGCCTCCTATTTCTCCTACATGAACACCGCAAAAGGGGACAACTAATTTTTGCGGAGGGACAGTCCATTACAAATAACTCCATTCGCTATGCCCTAGATGCTGCAGATAAAGCTGCATGTGGTTTTAACACCAGCGTATTGATAAGGAGACACATGTGGCTCTGATGCTCTGGGTTTAAACCAGTGGCCCAGTAACTGGTGCATAACATGCCCTCTGAAAAGGAGCATCTTTTCGGCCCTCAAGTAGATCCCATCCTTGAGAAACTGAAAAAAGACATTGGCACAGAAAAAAGCCATGGGTATTCTAAAGTCCACCAAACAAAGAGGCACTTTTCGTCACTGTACCATCAGAGGTGGTTACAGATCCACAAACTCAGAGGCGTTTACCTCCCAAACTAGACAGCCTTCACCCTCCTATTCTATGTGTTTCTTTAGGGGGGTCCTACATAGGTAATAACAATAAGGGCAGAGGTAAGAGCATCAACTCCGAGGCTCTGCCTCCACTGCAGAGTAGTGACTACCTCAGTCTTTCCCCCGCACCCACTCCACACATGTCGTGGGATGACTTCAAAGTTTTCATTCAGAAGGGGCCAGTATCACCACCGACCAATGGGTCCTTTCCATTATCCAGCTGGGGTATTGTCTGGAACTCATTACCACCCCTCAGACATCCCCCCTTGCACTCACACTATCCCACAAGCACCTCACACTTTTTAAACAAGAGGGTCAGTCCTATTTCTTAATGGGGCCATTGAAACTGTCCCCTAACAACACCAGATATCAGAAGTATACTCCCTATACTTACTCATTCCCAAAAAGGATGGCTCTCCCAGGCCAATTCTGGACCTCAGACCCTTAAACCACTTTCATATGGTTGCTCTTCCAGTCATTATTACAGATCTAAAGGATGCCTACTTTCATATCCCAATTCACCCAGCACATCGAAAATACCTAAGGTTCGTAGTTGCAGGCAAACATTACCAGTTCCAAGTCATGCCTTTTAGAGTCCCGACTCCTCCCAGAGTCTTCACAAAGTTCTTAGCAGTAGTTGCCTCACACCTCAGAGAACAAAACATAGACATTTTCCTTACCTAGACGACTGGCTCATCAAGGCCAGCACGCTACAACTGTGCCAATATGTAAGAAAATGGCTCCTTGTTGCAGTTAAAGAAACAAAGCCTACACTGGGCGGAGGTGCCTAACACCTCCTCCCTGCAGGAACTGTAACATCTAGCAGTGAGTCTCAAAGGCTCAAGCTTCGTGTTACAATGCCCCAGGGCACTCTAGCTAGTGGAGATGCCCGCCCCCCCGGACACATCCCCCACTTATGGTAGCAAGTCTGGGGAGATAATGAAAACAACAAGGAGGAGTCACCCCCCCCTTAGCCAGGTCCACCCCTAAGGTGACCAGAGCTGAAGTGACCCCCTCCTTGGAAAGTCCTCCATCTTGTTTTGGAGGACTTAGCCCAATAGGGTTAGGGATATGTTCCCCATGCCAGACTCAACATAAGACACCTACAGCAGTGTCCATTCCGTCAGTGGTCTCAGTGACAGTGTCACCTGGAAGATCTAGTAGTGTTAGACTGCCATACTATCCACTCTCTGCAATGGTGAAACACCACCAACCTGTTAAAAGGGTGGCTTTTTATGGACCCTGTGCCTCAGGTAATTCTGACCACAGATGCATCATTGATGAGTTGGGCCGCTCAACTTCAAGACCTCACAGTACAAGGCCTTTGGGATCGCAGTCACCAATAACCCTAGAGCTTCAGGCAGTGTTTCTAGCCCTGACAAAGAAGTACTCCAAAAAGGAGAGGGTCCAAAACACAAACCTCCTGTGTAAAATGCCTTTTTATAACCGTGGGAGCTTGACCAGAGGACATGGACCCAAATCCTCCAAAGGAGATACACTGATAAAAAGAAGGTAAAGTCCCACTTAAAAAGTCTTTTTAAAGTCAAAGTGCCTTGAGTTCAGTCAATTTTGTTTTAAAAAATTATGGCGACGGACGCGAACGTTTAAACATTAGACTGTACCGACTTTAAACAGATTATCTGAATGGAATAGTGTTTATATACATTTCACTTCATAGTTATTGTCTACATGCCTTGAGAAAGCCCTGGCGTACGCGCCTGTGGGGCGAAACACATGTTGGCTGACCTTCTGCCATTTCTAAGGGACCCATTCTGTTGTATCTCAATTGGGAGTTACTTGTCTTCTGAAATAAAACTCGAATTGGAGCAACAAAGGTTTTCGTTGTAGTCCCATTCATAAAATTCACTGAACTCATGGCACTTTGACTTTAAAAAGACTTCTTAAGTGGGCCTTACCTTCTTTTTATCAGTGTTTCTAGCCCTGAAGGCATTTCTTCAAAATCTGTCTCACAAGGCTGTCTTAGTCCGAACGGACAACATAACAACCATATATTACCTACAGAAACGGGGGTAGACACTGTCGTCCCAATTGTCACAACTCTCTCAGGCAATATTGAAGTGGGCTCTCCACCACCGCATTCAAACTTGCGGCAGAGAATCTCCCAGGGACGGACAACAGCTTTGCAAACCTGCTTAGATGGATGCAGCAAGAAGTTCAAGATGGGAACTCCACATGCAAGTCCTTCAAAAATACTTCCTAAAGTAGGGAACTCCTCAGATAGACATTTTCGCCACTGCAGAAAATGCAAAATGGCCAAGCTTTGCATCCAGGTAACCACACCTTCTATCCAAGGGTGACGCTTTGTGGAAGAACTACTCAGGGATATTTGCTTACTCTTTTCCACCTCTACTTCTCACTCCATTTCTGATTCAGAGGATCAGAATAATCTCTCGTCATGATCCTTGTAGCTCCTACTTGGGTGCATCAGCCATGGTTCACCACACTTCTGGACCTCTCAGTAGTTCCCCACGAGAAACTCCACAACAGGCTGGACCTTCTCTCTCAGGACAGATCAGACATCCAAACCCCAAGTCACTCAACCTTGCAGTATGGCTCCTGAAGTCATAGAGTTTGGTTACTTCAGATTGCCTGTGGAATGTATCGATCTTCTCAGGGATGCTCGTAGACCCACAACCAGACCATGTTAAGCTGCAAAATGGAAATGCTTTGAATGCTACTGCCAACACAAATATATTAATCCCATGAAAGCTACTGTCCAAGACATTGTTTGTTATTTGCCACATTTTCAGAAAGCACACTTAGCTTACACTTTCATTTGCTAACATTTTGCAGCTATAGCTGCATATCTGCAAGACAGACAACATACTTCCTTTTTCAGAATCCGAGTCATCAAAGCATTCACGGAGGCCTTAAAAAGGTTATTCCACCCAGAGTGCCTCCTGCACCATCCCAGAACCTCAATATTGTGCTTACCGGGACATGGGCCCTTCTTATGAGCCACTTCTTTCATGCCCTCTTTAATATCTTTCTTGGAAGGTGTTTTTGTTAGTCGCTATCAAATCACTCAGACGTGTTACTGGGCTCCAGCCCCTAACCTTGGAAGAACATTTCTTCCATATTTATAGTGACAAGATTGTCCTTCGCAAAAACCCGAAGTTCCCAATTCCATATCAATCAATCAATTCATCTAACAGTCTTCTTTCCTCAGCTTGACTCAGTTGCAGAAAGAGCTCTCCATACTCTAGATCAGTGATACCCAAAGTTCGGCCTGGGGGCGCATGCGGCCCTGCTGACAGTTACATGTGGCCCCTATGGGTCAATAGCAGCACTGTGATGCTGTTTACTTGACTCATCACCAAGACAAAAAAATGTTAAATAAACGGGCAAGTATTTTTTTAAAAGCTAATTGAAATTAAAGATAGGAAGTCAATAGAGTGTGCTGGACCTCTTAACTTTATAAACATCTTTAACACCATCTTTAAAGACAACTTGCAGCAAAAGTATAAATGTATGATAAAGTATATTCGCAATTCAAAAAGTGCATTTCATTAATATGCAGAATCGTTTCACCTTAGTACACAAGATTAGATATATCAGTGCATTGAGAAGCAATAGTTTCCAAACACCCTGACAATAATGTGAATTGTGAACTTTGAGGAAAGTCAAGTCAGTTGTTATGTAAACTCTTTGGTAGGCCTGGATTTCTTTTCTACATGAAGATTATACTTTATTAAAACAGACATAGGTTTTGTACAGCACACATCCTGAACTCATGTAGTTTAAGGTCTTCACATGTGATAATGAAGAAAAAGGAGGTAAAGTGAAGTAAAACAATTGCCTAGGACACGCAATGTGGTTAAGTAGAGAAGCTGGGATTTATACCTAAGTATCTGCTTTTCCCTCCACCCGCCACCTTGTTGGCATTCAAGCGTCCCTCTGTCACATCACAGACCAAACTGTGTGGCCCCCTGGGAAAATGTTTGATTACCCATGCTGTAGAGGTAAGATGAGCACTTACTTTTTACATTTTACATTAACAGAACCAAAAATGTTATAAAAACCAAACAGCTCTTTGTAGCATTTTTACTACCTCACAGAGGCAGTCCAATATCCAAAAACAGCATAGCTAGATGGATAGTAAAATGTGTAGGAAGCTGGCTCTGTTCATACTATACCAAGGTAAGGTATAGTGTGCTCAGAGTCCAGTGGATCCCAGAGGCTTCACAGAAGCTAAAGTAGATAATACTACTACTCTCTTTTGTGGTAGTGCAGTCTAGCAGTTCAGCTTATCAGAGGGTAGTGCTAAGCATTTGTTGTAATCACACAGTCGAGAAATGAGGCACACACCAAATGACTAACTCCAGGCCAATGTTTTATGTATCAAAAAATATACTCTGTTACTTTCTAGGACCAGAAGGATCTTTATTACAGGTAAGTGTGGTTTCAAGAATGTATCACTTTCAAGTATCAAATGCACTTTGTAGGAGGCTGGCCTGGTGTGTGGTAGACACCTATAGTGTTGGCACCTTATACCAAGTCCATGCAACCTTTATTAGTAGGTGCAACAGTGTCTAGGAAGCCAAGGCTCTCCTTTGGTAGGTGTGATGAGCAGCCAAGGCTTATCTAGGAGAAGGATGAAACACTTGCAATACCACAGTAGTCACACAGTAACTAATCATATGTGAACGGAACCTCAGTGTTTTAAAAATAAAGGTACCTTATTATAGTAACAATGAACTAGAATACTGTAGGCAACCCCCCTCTCTAGAGGGGAGGACACACAAAATATACACAGGTAAGTACTATGGAGTAGCATAAAAGCATTAGAAATAGCAAGAAATAACAAGAGCCCTATAGAGGGGCCAACCGGTATACTAAAATAGTGGAATGGGAGAATGGGTTCCCCACCAGAGGATGTGTAGTAGTTACCCAAGGACTTGATATTGAACCCCAAGAGGTGTGTAGGAAACTGGCCTGTTGTGTGGTAGGCACATATGGTGTTCTCACCTTATACCAAGTCCAGGTATCCCCTATAAGTGAAGGTAGTGTCTAGGAAGCCATGGCTCTCTAGAGGTAGCTGTGGATAAGCAGCCAAGTCTTACCTAGGAGACATACAAAGCTTATGCAAAACCACTATAGTCACACAGTACTTATACACATGAAAGAACCGCACAGTGTTACAAAACTAAAGGTACTTTATTAGGGTAACACAAATATTAGAATACTGATTAGGCAGTCCCCCAACTGCCCAACTGTGGAGGTATGTAAACACACTAATATATACACATTAGCACTCCGTAAATAGCATAGAAAGCAATAGGCATTGGTAAAAGCAATAGCAAATAGTAAGGGACCTAGGGGAGGGCCAAACCATATACTAAAAAAGTGGAATGTGAAAGGAAGTCCCCCACCCAAACAAGTGGAATCAGTAGAAGAGAGCTAGAAGAACTACAAACCCCAAGAGGTGAGTACCAGAGTGATCCCCCCCCCCCCCAGCGACCACCAGGAGAATTCAGGTAAGTACCTGGTGTAGGAAGTTGGCTCTGTATATACTATCTCAAAGTGAGAGATAGTGTGAACAGAGTCCAAGGGTTCCCCTTAGAGGTTGACAGGGGAAAAATTAAATAATACTAATGCTCTATTTTGTGGTAGTGTGGTCGAGCAGTAGGCGTATCAGAGGGTAGTGTTAAGCATTTGCTGTACACACACAGGCAATACATGAGAACACACACTCGGACTTAACTCCAGGCCAATAGGTTTTTATATAGAAAAATATTATTTTCTTGATTTATTTTAGAACCACAAGATTCAGAATTCAAGTAAGTACATAAATTGTAAGGTACTTGGCATAGGTAAATATGGAACTTTGAGTTAAAACAGTAATGTACACAGTTTTGGCAAAAACGGCAATAAGCTATTTTCAAAGTGTACACTGCAAAAATCAACAGTTCCTGGGGGAGGTAAGTACAGGTTAGTTTATCAGGTAAGTAAAGCACTTACAAGTTCAATCTCTGTGGCATAGGCAGCCCACTGGGCCGGTCAGGTACAGAGTTCAAAGTAGGGCCCAAATATATAGGTGCCTATGGAGACCAGGGGTGGTCCGGTTCCAGTCTGCTAGCAGGTAAGTACCTGCGTCCTCCGGGAGCAGACCAGGGTGTTTTGTAAAGCACTGGGGGTGGGGGGGGGTCACTCTGGCGATGCAGGCACGGCACAGGGGGGCTTCTCGGACCAGCCACCGGCTGGGCAGCGATGAGGGCTGCATGCTGGTCACTCCTGCACCAGTAGTTGGTTTCTCTGAGGCCTGAGGGCTGCAGGTGCAGTGCTTCTCCCAGGCATTGTGTTCTTTGTTACCTGTCAGTCGCTGTCAGGGGGAGTCTCTGGATTCTCTCTGCAGTCGTGGCTGTAGGGGTGCAGGGAGGTCGTCTCAGGGTGTCCACGTCCGTGGAGCCGCCTGGGGGTCCTCTCTACAGTGTTGGTTTTTCTGGACACGAGCCGGGGCCATCTGGTGCAGAGTGTTGGGGACTCACGCTTCTGGAGTGAGGCTGGAGTCCCTTTAAAGTTGGTTGCTTCTTGGTTGTTTAGACAGAGCCGCTGTCCTCGGGAGTTTCTTGGTCCTTTGGGTTGCAGTGCAGTCCTCTGAGTCGGCAGAGGTCGCTGGTCCTGCTGGATGTGGCGCTGTTGCAAGTTCTTTGAGTCTGGAGACAAACCAGTAGGGCTAGGGCCAAGTCAGTTGTTGTCTCCGTCGCCTCTGGGGGGCGTTAAGGTCAGCATTCCTTCTTGTTTCAGGTTGTCATGAATCTGTGTTCCTGGATTCAGGGTCGCCCCTAAATACTCAATTTAGGGGTGTGTTTAGGGCAGGAGTGCAGTAGCCAATGGCTATTGTCCCTGAGGGTGGGTACACCCTCCTTGTGCTTCCTCCCTTTGGGGAGGGGCGCACATCCCTAATCCTATTGGGGGAAATCCTCCAAAGGAAGATGGAGGATTTATAAGGAAGGGTTCACCTCAGCTCAGGATACCTTAGGGGCTGTCCTGGCTGGAGGGTGACTCCTCCTTGTTTTTCTCATTATCTCCTCCGGACTTGCCACCAACAGTGGGGGCTGTGTCCGGGAGGGCAGACATCTCCACTAGCTGGAGTGCCCTGGGGTGCTGTAACACCAGGCTTGAGCCTTTGAGGCTCACCGCCAGGTGTTACAGTTCCTGCAGGGGGAGGTGTGAAGCACCTCCACTCAGTACAGGCTTTGTTCCTGGCCACAGAGTGCACAAAGGCACTCACCCCATGTGGCCAGAAACCCGTCTATATGTGGCAGGCTGGCAGAAACTGGTCAGCCTAGCACTAGCAGTTGGGCTGGTGTACAGGGGGCATCTGTGTGCATTTTTCAATAAATCCCACACTGGCATCAGTGTGGATTAATTGTGCAGAGATGTCTGATACCTAACTTCCCAGTATTCAGTGTAGCCATTATGGAACTGTGGAGTTCGTGTTTGACAAACTCCCAGACCATATACTCTTTATGGCTACCCTGCACTGACAATGTCTAAGAATTGGCTTAGACAGTGTAGGGGCATAGTGGTCATGCAGCTAAGCCCTTACCTGTGGTGTAGTGCACCCTGACTTAGGGCTGTAACGCCTGATAGAGGGGCGTCTTACCTATGCCACAGGCAAGGACTCTGAGGGGAGTGCCATTTTGACTTGGTCTTTTTCTCCCCACCAATACACACAAGCTGTGAGGCAGTGTGCATGGGCTGAGTGAGAGGTCCCCAGGTTGGCATAATACATGCTGGAGGCCTTAGAGACCTTCCCTGGCCACAGGGCCCTTGGTACCAGGGGTACCATTTACAAGGGACTTATCTGTGTGCCAGGGCTGTGCCAATTGTGGAGATAAAGTTACAGTTAGGGAAAGAACACTGGTGCTGGGACCTGGTTAGCAGGGACCCAGCACACTTCTCAATCATAACTAGCATCAACAAAAGGCAAAAAGTTAGGGGATAACCATGCCAACAGTGGTTTTCCCCAAAACCAGCAGAAGTACTTTGGAAAAGGATTATGCAAGATCCAACCAAGACTGAAAGAACCCAAAGGTGGATCCTCACAGAAGAGGACCTGCAAAGGAAGTGGAACACGTACAGTTCGTGATGGAGTGTCCAGTTGTGGAAGGAGCTACTACGCACCCTTCTGTGGATGCAGGACCAGGTGGATGAAGCAGGCCAACAGTGCAGCACAGGAGATAGAGAAATCCCAGAGGTGATGCAAGTGATGTCCCACGTAGGTGGTCGAGATGCAATCGGTTAGTGGTGCTGGAAAACCACCAACAAGCCTTGGCAAATGCAGGTGACGGAGAAGAAGGTTTGCGAGGCTGAAGAGGATAAGCAAGGTCTAGGGGACTCTACCCAAGAGGGGGGAGTCTGAGGTGACCCTAAGCATCTGGGAGAGTCACAAGAAGATAAGGCAGCCCCCACAGGCAACTCACTGGCAGCAGGCACAGGAGTCGCAGTGAGGCACCCCTGAAGAGGAGTCCTACATCGCTGGAGCAGCAGGCAGGAAACTGTGCTTTGGAGGAAGAAGTGCTGGGGGCCTGGGCTACATGGATCCTGAAGATCCCTTGGAGGAGAAGCAAACAAGGCTTAGTAGCTACAAGAGTCGCAGTGCACAGGGGTACTATCCTGCGAGGAAAGGCAATGGCTTACCGTCTCCCAAGTTGGACAGCTGGTAGAGAGGACCAAGTGGACCACTCCAGGCCACCACCTGTTATGCAGGAATCATGCAGTTCCGGAGGAGAGAAGATCCGTGCAGCCCACCACTGTTGCAGTTTGGGCCTGCATATGCAGCGGAGTGACTCCTTCACTCCAAAGGAGATTCCTTCTTACTTCTTGTGCAGGCTGAAGACTCGCTGCCCTCAGAGTATGCAGTAGAGAGGAAATATTGCAGTTGCTGGAAGGATCCAAGAAACCGTGTTGCAAGATTCATTGTTGTAGTTGCAGATTGTCAGTTCCTGGAGTGTCCAGTTGCAGTCCCAGTGGCCAGAAGAAGTAAATGATGCAGAGGAGTCGTGGAGGAATCTTGCATTTCGAATCTGAGAACCCACCCAAGAGGGAGTCTCTAAATAGCTCAGGAAGGGGGATTGGTTACCTAGCAGGATGACCACCTATCAGGAGGGGGCTGTGACGACACCTACCTGACTTGGCCACTCAGATGCTCCCAAAGGCCTCTGCACATCTTGGATTCAAGATGGCAGAACCAAGTGGCCACCTGGAGGAGCTCTGGGCACCACTGCTGGGGTGGTGATGGACAGGGAAATGGTCACTCCCCTTTCCTTTGTCCAGTTTCGCGTCAGAGCAGGGACCGGGAGTCCCTGTGCTGGTGCAAACTTGTTTATGCAAGAAGGGCACCAAATGTGCCCTTCAAAGCATTCCAGTGGCTAAGGGAGGCTCTCCCTCCCAAGCCATGTTACACCTATTTCCAAAGGGGGGAGGGTGTTGCCTTCCTCTCCCACAGGAAATCCTTTGTTCTGCCTTCCCCTGCTTGAGCTGGTCAAGCAGCAGGAGGACAGAAACCTGTCTGGAGGGTGGCAGCAGCGCGGGCAGCTTGCAAAATCATGGAAGACTGGTGGGAGCAATACTGGGTGTCCTATAAGGAGCCCCCAGAGTGCATGGAATTATATAACCAACACTGGCAACAGCAACACAGGGTATGATTCTGACATGTTTGATACCAAACATGCCCAGGTTTGGAGTTACAATTATGTAGCTGGACATTGGTAGTGACCTGTGTCTGGCTACACAGATAAAATGGCTTCCCCGCACTTACAAAGTCTAGTGCACTGGAGCTGGAGTTCCGAGGGGCACCTCTGCTCATGCAGGGGTGCCCTCACACACAGGTACCTGCACCCTGCCCTATGGGCTAGGAGGGCCTACTATAGGGGTGACTTAATCCGACCTTGTGCAGTGACCAGTAGTGAAAGGGTGCATACACTTTTTCACGCAGACTGCAATTCAGGCCTGCAGACCCATTTTGCATGGGCACCCATGGGTGGCACAATAAATGCTGCTGCCTATGTGGAACTGTTGTGCCCCAAAGCCCTGGGTGACTAAGTACCATATACTATGGACATATATGGGGGTGCCAGTATGCCAGTTGTGGGTTGTGCAAAGTCCTAAGCAACCACATTTAAAGAGAGATAGTGCAATCACTGGGGTCCTGGTTAGCAGGATTCCATTGAAAACAGTCAAAGCACACTGACAGCAGACAAGGGGGCACTGTGAGGCCCTTTCAGCACACCTGAAAAGGAGTCCCACATCCCTGAGCAGCAGGCAGGAGACTGTGCTTTGCTGAAAGAAGTGCTGGGGGCCAGGGCTACACAGAGCCTGAAGATCCCTCAGAGCAGGGGTCAACAAGCCTTGGTTACTGTAACAGCTGCAGTGCTTATGGATTCTGTCCTGGAGGAAGAGGCAAGGGCTCACCGTCTCCCAATTTGGACAGAAGGCAAAGAGAACCCAGAGGACCCCTCACAACCACCACCTGTTTGAGAATCTTCACAGATCCAGAGGACAGCAGATCTCGGCAGCCGGACGTTGTTGCCTTAAGTGCTTGCAGATGCAGTGGAGTGACCCCTGCTTCTTTAGTGCAGCTTGAAGTCTTGGCGGCCCCAGAAGATGCACAGCTGTGGAAATGTTTCAAAGCACTGACAGGAGCCAAGGAAACAATGCGGCAGGTCGAGGTCATCTTGGTGTTGCAGTCTGTTCGGTTCCTGTGAAGTGCAGCAGAGGTTCCGGTGGCCAGGAACAGAAGAGGTCATTGCAGAGGAGAACTGGTGGAGTCTGGAAGGGCCTACCATAGGGGTGGCTTACAGTGACCTGGTGTAGTGACAAGCCGTGAATGGGGTACATGCACCTTTCCACGCAGACTGCAAATGCAGGCCTGCATACACGGTTTGCATGGGCTCCCATGGGTGACATAATACATGCTGCAGCCCATGGGAGACCAATGCTCTGGATACCTAAGTATTCCAGGGACTTACAGGGGTACACCCGAATGCCAATTTTGGGGTGTAAAGGGTACCAAGGCAACCAAATTTAGAGGCGAGAGCACAATCACTGGGATCCTGGTTAGCAGGATCCCAGTGAAAACAGTTTAAGCACACTGACAACAGGTATAAAGTGGGAGTAACCATGCCACAAAGAGTGACTTTCCCACACACTTTGTTTAGAATTCACAGATTAAACAATTTTCAGGTAAGTAATACTTTTCAATTTCAAAAGTAGACACAGTGCAATTTCTCATAGGAATCTATGCAGCCCTAGGGGAGGAAAAGTAACAACACAATTTGCAGGGAAATGCTCAAATTATGATCCCAGTCTTCGGGGTTTAAGGTGTTCACAGGGCAAAGTTTAGGAAGACACCAAGTGTGCACCACCAGCAACCCGGGGGCGGCTGGGTACAGAGGTCAAAGTTGTTGTCGGGTGCCCAATGGAATCCTGTGGAGACTGGGGGCACCTAGAAAGAAACTGCTTGCAGGTAAGTGCCCGTGGCTTCAGGGAACAGACTTTTGGGGGTTTGGAGCAGCACCATGGTGGCCACAGGTCAGCACCATACACTAACCCTCAGCTGCACAGGGGTGGCCAGATGCAGCGTACAGACACAGTGTTGTGCGCCCAATGCTTTTCAATGAAGGAGCCCTGGGGTCACAAAGAGGCTGCAGGCTTTGTCCAGGGTGTTGGCTGAAGAAGACCAGCGGTTGGACAAGTAAGTAGAGACCCCACTGGATGTTCCTGGACCATGGGTTGGGTTCCCCAAGGCTAGGTGGCTGCGGGTGCAGGGATACCTTTATGCGTCAGGAAGTCAAAGTCTTCACCGGAGCAGGTCGCAGTCAGGGGGGTCCTCTGGATCTAGGTTGCAGGTGTCGTCGTGTTGGTCAGGAAGAGTCAGGGTAGACTCGAGGTCGGAATTGCCGGAGTACCTTCTCTGGATCGGTGGGCCACCTGGAGTCGGGCCATGAGTGCACAGTGGGCAGGACTCGTGAATCTGGGAGGGTCTGGAGTCCTCCTTGGAGTTTTCTTTTGTAGACAGGGCTTCTGTCCTCGGGAGATCTTGGTCCTTGGGTAGGCAGGCAGCTCTCTGGGGGTTTGTCGAGGTTGCTGGTCCTGCAGAATGTATCCCCTTTTTGTAGCAGGTGTCTTGAAGCTGCAGACAGACTGGTAGGGCTGGGGCCAAGTCAGTTATCCTCTGGAGTCTTCACTGCTGGTCAGGCTCTTAAGTCCTTCTTCTTCTTTCAGGTCACCAGGAATCTTAAGAACATGGTTCAGGGGTGCCCCTAAATACTTGATTTAGGGGAGTTACAGGGGTCAGAGGGCAGTATCCAGTGGATACTGTCCCTGAGTGTTGGATACACCCTTCCTGTACCCACACCCTTTAAGGAGGGGAGCACATTCATAACCCTGTTGGCTACCTCCCTTCAAACCAAGATGGTGGATTCTGCCAGGAGGGGTTCACCTCAGCTCTGTGCACTCTAGTGGTGGAGACTCCTGCCGTTTACTAATTTTCCTACTGGGCCTGCCACCAAAAGTGGGGCTTGGACTGAGGGGGTGGTGGTGGGCATCTACCACTAGCTGGAGTGCCCTGGGGCGGCAGTGTAACACAAGGCAGAAGCCTCTGAGGCTCACCTCCAAGTGTTGGTTTCTGCAGGGGGAAGGTGTGAAGCACCTCCTCCCATAGCAGGTTTTGTTTCTGACCCCAAAGAGCACAAAGACTCTGACCCCAAGGGGTCAGAAACTTGTCTGTTAGTGGCAGGCTGGCACAGACCTTTGAGCCTTACACCAAGGGACTGGGTGAAATACATGGGGCATTTTTACAATCAATCCAACACTGACATCAGTGTGGGTTTATTGAGCTGAAACTTATACCAGACTTCCCAGCCTTCAGTGAAGACTTTGTTATGACAAACTCCCAGCCCATGTACTCAATACGGCCACACTGCACTTAGTGTTTAATAATGGATGTAGGCAGTGTAGGGGCATATTGCTCATGCAGCTATGCCCTCACGTATGGTATAGTGCACCCTGCTTTAGTTCTGTAAGGCCTGCTTAAGGGGTGAATTACCTATGCTACAGGCAGTGGCTTGTGGGCATGGCTCCCAGAGAGCGATGTCATGTCAACTTTACCTTTTTCTCCCCACCAGCGCACACAAGCTACAATGGCGGTGTGCATGTTTGGTGAGGTGTCCCTTAGGGTGGCACAATATATGGTGCAGCCCTTAGGGGCCCTCCCTGGCCACAGGGCCCTTGGTACCACTGGTACCTTTTACAAGGGACGTAGCTGTCTGCCAGGCTGTGCCAATTGTGTAAGCAATGGTACAGTTTAGTGAAAGATCACAGGTGGTGGGGCCTGGTAACAGGGTCCCAGCACACACTCAGTCAAGTTAGCATCAGATATCAGGCAAAATGTGGGGGGTAGCCATGCCAAAACGGGCACTTTTTCTACAAAATGTAAACAAACTTGCTATGCTAAAGAAAACAGACATTTACCTGTTACTTCTAGAGCACATTCTACTAGGAAAAAAGGAGCCCTTATGGCTTTCCTTGGAAACATGGCTATAGCTGACATTTGTAAGGCAGCTACATCATCTACTCCACATACATTTACAAAGCATTACTGTGTGGATGTACTAGCACGTCAGCAAGCTACTGTAGGTTAAGCTTTGCTAGGGACACTTTTCCAGTCATTTGCAACTGCCACAGGCTAGCCACAGCTTTTTTGGAGGGACTGCTTTACAGTCTATGCAGAGATTGTGTATATACAGCATTAGATGCCATTGACCAAAAGTTTTTACTTACCCAGTAGGCATCTGTTTGTGGCATGTAATGCTGTGGATTCACATGTGCCCTCCCCGGACACCTGTGGCTGTTCCAATTAATTTATATTTGTATATACTTGTACATCTGCAATTGCATGGATATCTTCCTCTCTATACTTCCTCTGCACACCTTTTCTCAACCGCTTGCGGGAAAACAATCTAACAAAGGAGTCAATGCCCACACGCATTATCACTGAGAAGGAGTCCTATAATCCCGTGACCCGGAAAAATGCTCTTTCGAAGAAAAACAGCTTGCAAGACTCTGGACCCAAAAATAAATGGCAGGAGTATGCAGAGCATGTGAATCTACAGCACTACATGACACTAACAAATGCTCCCTGGGTAAGTAACATATTCCATTAATGGCACTAGTGACGTCCGAACTCGGAAGCAGAGGGCACTCATTAACAGCCAAGGGTTCTTTTTGAGCGTGCTTTTTTTTTAATCTCCGGTGCCTAGTAAGGGTCAGTTCCTGTGTCTTGAGCAGGAGGCACTTGCAGGAGTTTATAAATTAAAAGGACAATGGTAGTCAACACTGAAAGTGCCGGAATTGCAACCTGACTGCCTAAGACGTGTTGAACCAAGCCTAATAGCTTCAGCTAAGCCTTCCGTCTGCCACACCTCAGCTTTGCACTCAAATTGTTAGGCCCGCCTACACACCAGCTCCACTTCTGGATAACCCTGGCCACCAAACTGCCTGCTGCTGTGTGAGAGAGACTCCACCACCTCCTCATCCTCCTCCACCAACAGACCCCCCACTCTCCCTCCTCCTGGCACTGCCGTAGACACCACCAGAGCACTATGCAGATGTTTTGCATGAGAAAGCATGATCAAAACACTTGTAGCACGAGCATGAAACGTGAAGTAGATTTGAATGATTTAGAGTGGACTATATTATACTGGATTGTAATGCGGCAGATTGGGGTGGAGTAGGGTAGATTGGAGTGGGTAGATTGAGTGGGGTTGAGCAGGTAGATGGGAGTGGCAGTAGAGTGGACTGTGATAGGTTGGGGTGGGGTGAAATGGGGTAGGTGGGTAGAAATGTGTGGGAGGGAGTAGATTGGTGTAAGGTAGGAGTGATGGACACATTGGAGTGGAGGGGTAGGTTGGAAAGTGGGTGGGTAGGTTGGAAAGTGGGTGGGTAGGTTGGAAAGTGGGTGGGTAGATTGGAGAGCGTGGTTAGATGAGCTGGGAGTGGAGTAGATGAGCTGGGAGTGGAGTAGATGAGCTGGGAGTGGAGTAGATGAGCTGGGAGTGGAGTAGATGAGCTGGGAGTGGAGTAGATGAGCTGGGAGTGGAGTAGATGAGCTGGGAGTGGAGTAGAGTAGAGTGGGGGTAGAGTAGATGAGCTGGGAGTGGAGTAGAGTAGAGTGGGGGTAGAGTAGATGAGCTGGGAGTGGAGTGGAGTGGGGTAGAGTAGAATGGGGGTAGAGTAGATGAGCTGGATAGAGTATGATGGGGCATAGCTGTGGTCATTAGGCTAAATCTCTTGCACCTATTTCCATATGAATATAGGGCACCTGAAAGTGCTTTCACTTGGAATACCATTGAGAATGAGAACATCAGGCATACATTTTAAGGAGAAATAGAGTAGTTGCTGTGCTACACAATTCTGAAGCGCTTTACACAGACTTTGTATGCAGAGAGAAAAGGTGGAATACATAGGAGGCTGAGGACACAGGTTTCAAGGAGATATAGATTAATTGCAGAATTGCCCAAAATTGAGGCATTTTAGAAAGCCTCATACTTTGTGTTTGAAAAGGCCTAGGTTTGTCAAAAAATTTTGTGGCTTAGTGGCTTCCTGGCGTGAAGCTTGTGACTGGACTGCTTGTCTGGAAATACTTTGGGAGTCTGGTTTTAGACTAGTGTACACTTTGTGCACGCAAAGCATGTGTCTGTTTAGAGAAGAGGCAAAGGCTGCAAACACATGCAGTCACACAAACTGCCTTAATAGTCCGTGCCATTTGTTTGGTGCTGCGAAAGGAAGCGCTGAATTCCAGAACAATCTAAAGTAGCAAAAAACCTTCAGGACTGTGTTAAGACCAACACAAAGATCTGGCATGGAAGAGGAAATAATGAACAAAAAATAAAAAAAATAACCCGAATCACTGCATGTGAAGTGAATGGACAGCGGAAGGAAACTAATTGTATGAAATCAATTAGTTCTTGGTGTATGTTCTAGAGAAATAAAAGGAAGTGACACCCATTTTCTGCCTGTTGTCAGTGTGCTTGACTGTGTTCACTGTGATCCTGCTAACCAGGACCCCAGTGATAATGCTCTCTCCCTTCTAACTTGGTTGTTACACATTTGGCACCCTGGTGCCCCTATGTAAGTCGCAAGTATATGGTGCCTAGGTACCCAGGGCATTGGGGTACCAGGGAATCCCCATGGGCTGCAGCATGTATTATACCACCCATGGGGATCCCATATAGACATTTCTGCAGGCCTGCCATTGCAGCCTGTGTGAAAGGGTGCATGCACCCTTTTCATTACAGGTCACTGCACCAGGGCACTGTAGGTCACCCCTATGGCAGGCCCTCCTAGCCCAGAGAGCAGGATGCAAGTACCTGGGTGTGAGGGCACCCCTGCACTAGCAGAGGTGCCCCCACGAACTCCAGCTCAATTTTCCTGGACTTCTTGAGTGCGGGGATGCCATTTTATGCGTTTACTGGTCATAGATCACTACCTTTGGCCAGCTACATAATGGTAACTCTGAACGTAGCCATGTTTGGTATCAAGCACGTCGGAATCATACCCCAATACTGGCCAGTATTGAAAGTATGATTCCATGCACTCTGGGGGCTCCTTAGAGGACCCCCAGCATTGCTCCTACCAGCCTTGTGGGGTCTTCCAGGCAGCACAAGCTACTGCCACCCCTCAGACAGGTTTCTGCCCTCCTGCTGTTTGGACAACTCAAGCCCAGGAAGGCAGAACAAAGGATTTCCTTTGGGAGAGTGGGGTAACACCCTCTCCCTTTGGAAATAAGTGTTACATAGCTGGGGAGCCTCCCCAAGCCACTGGTATGCTATGAAGGGCACATTTGGTGCACTCTGCGCATAAACCAGTCTACACCAGTTCAGGGACCCCCAGTCCCTGCTCTGGCACGAAACTGAACAATGGAAAGGGAAGTGACCACTCCCCTGTCCATCACCACCCCTGATGTGGTGCTCAGAGCTCCTCCAGAGGGTCCCTGCATTCTGCCATCTTGAATCCAAGGTTGTCAGGGACCTCTGGGAGCATCTGAGTGGCCAGGTCAGGCAGGTGACGTTAGAGTCCCCTCCTGATAGGTGCTCACCTGGCTAGGTGACCAGCCCCCCTTTCAGGGCTATTTAGAGTCTTCCTCTGGGGCAGGTCCTCAGATTCAGCTTTCAAGATTCCAGCAGGACTCCTCTGCAACTTCAACTTCTGACCACTGGAACTGCGACTTGACCGCCCAGAAACTGACAATCTGCCTCCACGAAGAAGACTCTTCTAGCAACATTGTTTCCACTGCTCCTTCCAACTTCTGCAACATTTCCCAGGCTGTGCATTGTCTCAGAGCAGCAAGTCTTCAGTCAGCACGAGACAGAAGAAGGGAATCTCCCTTGGAGCGAAGGAGTCACTCCTCTGCATCTGCAGGCACCAACTGTGACGACGACCAGCTGCGAGGATCTCCTCTCAGCCTGAGCTGCGTGGATGCTGCATCACGGTTGGTGGCCCGGAGTAGTCCTCTTGGTCCTCTCTGCCAGCTGTCCAACTTTGGTGGAGGTAAGCCCTTGCCTTCCCATGCAGGACAGTACCCCTGCGCACTGCGTCTCTTTCAGCTGCCAATGCTTGATTGCATCTCTTCCAAAGGAACTCCAGGCTACGTGCAGCTCCATCTCCCATCACTCCTTCCTGTGATGCACAGCCCTCTGTGTGGTTCTCCTGGGGCTTGGGATCCCTTTCTGTAGTGCTGCGTAGGCTGCTTCTGTGATTTCTGTGTCCCAGTCCTGTGGGTGCTGCCTTTGCTACTAAGGACTCTGTGTCATCAAGGGTCCCCTCTTACTCCGTTTCCTGGGTTGAATCCTCCTGGGCCTTGCTGGTCCCCCGCAGCACCACTTTTCCACTAACTGCGGATTTGCCTTTGCCAAGGCTTGTTGGTGGAATTCCTGCATCAACAACCATCTGCAATCTTCATTCCAGCGTGGGACATCTGCTTCTCTCAGGAACTCTTCTCCGGCTCCAGGGCTGAGGTGCTGACCTGTTCTTCATCACCGTCGACCAACTCCTGCAAGTACAGCTTGGTGGGTAGTTGCTCCTACTCCTCCTGGACTCCACTGTGACTCTTGGACGTGGTCCCCTCTCTCCACAGGTCTTCCTCTCCAAGAATCCACTGCTGGTTTCTTGCAGTCTTGTCTGGGTGTCTTCTTTTCCTTCCTTTTGGGTGGTTTGGGGAAATTCCAGTGATTTACTCCTGCTTTCCTGGTCACTACGGAGTACTGTGTTACTTACCTCTGTGGTCTTCTAGTACTCCCAGCTCCCCTCTACCCATTCCATTTAGCTAGGTGGGGTCCTGTGTTCGCATTCCATTTTTTTAAATATATGGTTTGTGCTCCCTCTAGGTTCACTATTGTCTAACTGCATTTGCACTGTTTTCTAACCTTTTCTATGCCTATTGCTGTTTACTAGTGTATATAATTAGTGTATTATTTATCTCCTATCGGAGGGTTGCCCTTCTAGTACTTTGTGGTATTGTTAGACCAAAAATAAAGTGCCTTTATTTTTGTACAACTGAATGTTTTCTTTCATGTGTGTAAGTGCTGTGTGACTACAGTGGTTTTGCATGAGCTTAGCATGTCTCCTAGATAAGCGTTGGCTGCTTATCCACCGCTACCTCTAGAGAGCCTGGGTTCTAGTCACTGCCTTCACCTCACTAATAAGGAGATAACTGGATCTGGTATAAGGTGTAAGTACCTTGGTTATCCACCACACACCAGGCCAGCTTTCTACAGTGACCAATTAGTAGGTAGCTGTAAAGAATGACAAGCCAACAAACGGTTAGTGATTAATGGGCTCCAAGCCCTTTTATGTATACAGTAGCCCTCCCATCAGCAGCGCATGCTTTCTGTTATGCGAGACCAAAAAAAGCCACCCGGTATATATGTGGTAACAAGAAACATTAATAAAAGTGTGTGCAGCGTGTATGTGATGTGATAAGTGCTGGCTTAGACCTAAGATTTCTTTTTTTAACACTTTAATATTTGTTATTATGGTACCATACAAAGTATACAAAACGATCTCCCAATCTTGGGAGATATATCAAGGCACTGGTAAATAAATGTTGCACTGTTGTCAAGCAGAAAATACAGTATGACAGCAGTTAAAGAAATAAGAACAAACATGAAAGGAGCCCTCCTGCTGAAGGAATGAACAGAGGACTCCGAGGCCAGCAATAGCAGTACAGTAGCGCATGCACACATTGGTCTAAGGATGGTAAAATCGAGTCCCACCCATCACTACCCCCTGCGTTAGAGGTATCTGAGATCTAAGAAATTAATTACAAGGCGTTTGGTATTTTAAATGATCAGTATGTTCTACCTGTCAGCTCTGTTCGAGGTGTCTTCGTTAACTACATCTGTAAAGTGGATTCCGAGTCTTGAGGTAATCGGTAGGGAGAACAGATGTGACTGAAGCGATTTAAGCTCAGTGTTACAGGACATATTGCCTGAGAAGTAAATACTTCAGTAAACGTAAACATATATAGGTTTGAAGTGGGGAAAATGCATTTTATCTGCCATGTTAGGTTATGTGTGCATAGAATAATTGAGTTCCAATTTTGAGGGCAGTGGGACATGTTCTCTTATTGTAAAAGTATGTAGGTTTGCAAAATTTGGAGGTAATGAAGTCTGAATATGAAAAATATTGGTTGAAAAAATTGTGTTCGCTACACGTAAGTACTAATGGTTATAGTGGCAAAAAGACTTAAGTATATTATAGGAAGAAAGTTACAGTTTGAAAACAAACATGGACAGTGTTAATCCTGTAAAAAAAAAAATCATAAGTACTTTTTTTGAGCAATGATTGAAAACATCATATAGTAAAGGGAAATAGGAATGTTTGGGCAGTGTACCCCATAATTAATGAAATTAAAATAATTCTGAGTTTAAACTGGACATTACTCTTTTAAAAATCCTACAATTTTTGAAAACATAACACATATTTCAGAAGCACTGCATTAAATACTCCCAGATTAATCACTTGGTCATCTCAAAATGGCTATCCTGGTTAGAACACGTGAAACCGTGGCAGGGAATGGAGAGAAAGATTTTGCTTATCCAGTATCTATATTGCTATGCTGCCCTATTTAGCCAAGGTGTCTTGCTCTAAAGAACCAGCTGTTTTTCATGTCTGAGCCAGGGCATCTTTTCCATCAAACCCATTTACCCAGATTTTCTCTCACATCTTCTCATACTCCTTTGCCTTTTCCTTCTATCCCTGTCAAGCTGTCTTTTCCATAGCTCTAGCGCTATTCTCTCAGTAGTTTCTTCATATTCGTAGCTGTGGCATGAGTCTCTCTCTGTGTCTATGGCTCTGCCATGAACTGGAGCATTCTAGATTTCCCACCCATTTAAATTAGACCTTGGCTATTGTATCTATGAAGGAATGCACTGTCACTAGAAATTGATAGCTTTGAAAGTCAGGTAGCTTACTTGTGGATGCAATGTCATCTCTCATGTTTCGTTTATGATGTGTCTATTGAGCCTTTCTTTGAGTCATTTCTTGTCTCTGCTTGCAAACCCTAAGTTACACAGCATTGTGATCCCAAAAGAAATAACCAAATCTCTAATTCCGCCTGTGTGTGTGTGTCTCTGATACTTTAGTCTTCACTCATCTGAAAAATAATACTGCCTGTATCTCATGAACATATGACAGAAACCTGTATACCATTTTACCTGTTTTGACATTGCTACTCACCTATCGCTGGAAAATGTTTCTTCTGTATTAATTTGGTACAGTGAGTTAAAAAGTCAGAGTGCTGGCCACTAGGCCAGCTGTGGCTGTGAAAAGCTGCTAAATGGGCACAATACATGCTGCAAGTTAAAACCCATAGCAGCATAGTTGACTATACAGGTTTTTTTTTACAGTTTATTTTTTATTATATATATTTTTTAAACTTTTTTTAGCTGGAAAAATCGTTCAAACTCTTCTTTTTTTTACTTTGCGTGCTGATGGAGGTAGAAGCAGGAGAGCAAAAATCTATCTAAGTCTAATAAAACACTCAGGCAGGGTATGAATGTGCTATCCCTGAAATGACACATGAAATATTAGCTCACCAAACCTATAACCTAGGTAGTATTTTGTTTTGATTGGACAGCACAGATTGAAAAGTGTATCTATATTGGCTCTGTATTATGTACAAGACATGCTATGGTACAACGTAGTCACCTTTGAGGTCTACAACCTTATAAACAAACTCTGCCCATATTCTTGTTCTTCAGTTTTCTCATGTATGACTTCTTGCATCTGCTTGAGTACTTCTTTTTTCTGTCACAGACTCTGGATTTAACAAAGAAGAAGTTGATTCATGAAGGACCTTTGACCTGGAAGGTCAACCGGGAAAAGACTATTGGTAAGTAGCAACTGGTCTGGAAGAAGAGCCATAGCTGGTTAAATTTAGAATCTTTTACTCCTCAACTTTCCTTTTCCAGGACTTGCAACAAATGTTGAAACTACAGGAGAATCAAGCTAATCAGCCAGGCTATGTATTGGGAATCAACAAAAATGCTTTCATCAGAAGGTTGATTTCTTCCCACCACTAAGTTATACACCACTGTCAAAATTCGGAAGTAAAGTGGAAAGAAAACATTAACACTGTTTACTGTCCTAGAGAGAAATTTTGTGGCAAAATCAGTATGTAATTGGTCACTAATTACTTTTGAAAAATGAAATACTTAGTCTTTGTCTTGTTCAGGCTGCATGAGGGTCCTTTTTGCTTGTCTAGTAGTGTTCCCTGCTGTAGGGTGGTAAGTTACACTTAGATATGATTTTTACACACGTATATATTCAGTTTGTGGCTGATACTGATTTTTAATAGAAGCTCTGAATCCTTATTAAAGTTGGTTACTGAACGGCTATAGTTTGTCACTGTCCGGTAACTATCAGTTCACAGTTTGGTGGTGTAAAGAAATGGCTCCCTGTTGCAGTTACCCCCCACTTTTTGCCTGATACTGATGCTGACTTGACTGAGAAGTGTGCTGGGACCCTGCTAACCAGGCCCCAGCACCAGTGTTCTTTCACCTAAAATGTACCATTGTCTCCACAATTGGCACAACCCTGGCACCCAGGTAAGTCCCTTGTAACTGGTACCCCTGGTACCAAGGGCCCTGATGCCAGGGAAGGTCTCTAAGGGCTGCAGCATGACTTATGCCACCCTAGGGACCCCTCACTCAGCACAGACACACTGCTTGCCAGCTTGTGTGTGCTGGTGTGGAGAAAATGACTAAGTCGACATGGCACTCCCCTCAGGGTGCCATGCCAACCTCACACTGCCTGTGGCATAGGTCAGTCACCCCTCTAGCAGGCCTTACAGCCCTAAGGCAGGGTGCACTATACCACAGGTGAGGGCATATGTGCATGAGCACTGTGCCCCTACAGTGTCTAAGCAAAACCTTAGACATTGTAAGTGCAGGGTAGCCATAAGAGTATATTGTCTGGGAGTCTGTCAAAAACGAACTCCACAGCTCCATAATGGCTACACTGAATACTGGGAAGTTTAGTATCAAACTTCTCAGAATAATAAACCCACACTGATGCCAGTGTTGGATTTATTAAAAAATGCACACAGAGGGCATCTTAGAGATGCCCCCTATATTTTACCCAATTGTTCAGTGCAGGACTGACTGGTCTGTGCCAGCCTGCTGCTGTGAGACGAGTTTCTGACCCCATGCGGTGAGAGCCTTTGTGCTCTCTGAGGACAGAAACAAAGCCTGCACTGGGTGGAGGTGCTTCACACCTCCCCCCTGCAGGAACTGTAACACCTAGCAGTGAGCTTCAAAGGCTCAAGCTTTGTGTTACAATGCCCCAGGGCACTCCAGGTAGTGGAGATGCCCGCCCCCTGGACCCAGCCCCCACTTTTGGCGGCAAGTCCAGGAGAGATAATGAGAATAACAAGGAGGAGTCACTGGCCAGTCAGGACAGCCCCTAAGGTGTCCTGAGCTGAGGTGACTCTGACTTTTAGAAATCCTCCATCTTGTAGAAGGAGGATTCCCCCAATAGGAATAGGGATGTGCCCCCCTCCCCTCAGGGAGGAGGCACAAAGAGGGTGTACCCACCCTCAAGGACAGTAGCCATTGGCTACTGCCCTCCCAGACCTAAACACACCCCTAAATTCAGTATTTAGGGGCTCCCCAGAACCTAGGAACTCCGACTCCTGCAACTTAAAGAAGAAGAGGACTGCTGAGCTGAAAAACCCTGCAGAGAAGAAGAAGACACCAACTGCTTTGGCCCCAGCCCTACCGGCCTGTCTCCCTCCTTCAGAAGAAAACTGCTCCAGCGACGCTTTCCCCAGGACCAGCGACCTCTGAATCCTCAGAGGACTGCCCTGCTTCCAAAAGACCAAGAAACTCCCGAGGACAGCGGCCCTGTTCAACAAAGACTGCAACTTTGTTTCCAGAGGAGCAGATTTAAAGACCTCTGCAATCCCCGCAAGAAGCGTGAGACTTGCAACACTGCACCCGGCGACCCCGACTCGACTGGTGAAGAAACAACGCTACAGGGAGGACCCCCCGGCGACTCCAAGACTGTGAGTAACCAAAGTTGTCCCCCCTGAGTCCCCACAGCGACGCCTGCAGAGGGAACCCCGAGGATCCCCCTGACCGCGACTGCCTGACTCTGAAATCCCGACGCCTGGAAAAGACCCTGCACCTGCAGCCCCCTGGACCTGAAGGATCGGAACTCCAGTGCAGGAGTGACCCCCAGGAGGCCCTCTCCCTTGCCCAGGTGGTGGCTACCCGAGGAGCCCCCCCCTTGCCTGCCTGCACCGCTGAAGAGACCCTTTGGTCTCTCATTGAAACCTATTGAAAACCCGACGCGTGTTTGCACACTGCACCCGGCCGCCCCCGCGCTGCTGAGGGTGTACTTTTTGTGGTGACTTGTGTCCCCCCCGGTGCCCTACAAAAACCCCCTGGTCTGCCCTCCGAAGACGCGGGTACTTACCTGCTGGCAGACTGGAACCGGGGCACCCCCTTCTCCATTGAAGCCTATGTGTTTTGGGCACCTCTTTGAACTCTGCATCTGACTGGCCCTGAGCTGCTGGTGTGGTGACTTTGGGGTTGCTCTGAACTCACAACAGTGGGCTACCTTGGACCCCAATTTGAACCCCGTAGGTGGTTTACTTACCTGCAAGAACTAACAATAACTTACCTCCCCCAGGAACTGTTGAAAATTGCACTGTGTCCACTTTTAAAATAGCTCTATGTGTTTTATGTAAAAAGTATATATGCTATTGTGATTATTCAAAGTTCCTAAAGTACTTACCTGCAATACCTTTCAAATGAGATATTACATGTAGAATTTGAACCTGTGGTTCTTAAAATAAACTAAGAAAATATATGTTCGATGGCATCTGTCGCTGTAGATACACATGGTATGCATGAGCTCGCCATCTGGTGTTGGGTCGGAGTGTTACAAGTTGTTTTTCTTCGAAGAAGTGTTTTCGAGTCACGGGACCGAGTGACTCCTCCTTCTGTGCTCATTGCGCATGGGCGTCGACTCCATCTTCGATTGTTTTCTTTCCGCCATCGGGTTCGGACGTGTTCCTGTCGCTCCGGGTTTCGGAACGGAAAGATAGCTGAAAACGGAAGATTTTCGACGGTATCGTTGCGATCCGGTTCGAGATAGACACATACGACGACGCGTGGAACATCGAAGCGCTTCGGTGCCCTTCGGGGTAGATTTCGGCACCCCGCCGGGGCCTAGTCGGCCCGACCGCGTGGAGAACAACGCCGATGGAACGGACCCCGTTTCGATTCTGCCCCGAATGCCACAACAAGTATCCTTATACGGACCTACACTCGGTCTGTAACCTGTGCCTGTCACCCGAGCACAGCGAAGAATCCTGTGAGGCCTGTCGGGCGTTCCGGTCCCGAAAAACTCTGCGCGACCGTCGAGCGAGGAGACTGCAGATGGCGTCCATGCCAAAGGAGCGTCGACAGTTCGAGACAGAAGAGGAACAGGAGGAATCCTTTTCCATCCAGGATTCAGACTCCGACGAGCTAGACTCTACAAAAACTGTGAGTAAGACGTCGAGATCAGAACTTAAAAAAGGAAAGAAGGCCCAGGGGACGCCACTGCCAACCGGCCATGGCTCCACCCAAATTCTCGGTGACCAACAATCGGCACCGAAAAAGGCCCATTCAGTGTCGAGATCGTCCGACTTCGGTCGAGACACCGGCACGCAGCCTCCTCGGGACCGAGAGAGTGCTAAACAGAAGCATCGACACCGAGAGTTCGGTGTCGACACGGATCGACGCCGAGACAGTGGCGCCGAAGACCATAGAGGCCAAGAATTTTCGGCACAGAAAAAGAGGAAGGTTACCTCGGAGCCGAAAAAACAATCAACAGGGTTTTCGGAGCCGAAAAAAGCGACATCAGACCCTGTTTCAGGCTCCTATACTGAAGAGCATTCTATGTCTTCACAAATGAAGAAACATAGATTTGAACAAGAACTGCAATCCACTGACGTGGATCACACGCAAAAGCGTATCTTTATTCAGCAGGGGACTGGGAAGATCAGTACCCTTCCACCTGTCAAACGAAAGAGAACGCTTCAGTTTACTCCTCAGCAACAAACAGCACAAAAGGTAACACCTCCTCCCTCGCCTCCACCTGTAACTCCGGCTTCGCCAACTTACACCCCGTCACATTCGCCAGCTCACACCGCCATGAGCCACGATGACCAAGATCAGGATGCGTGGGACTTGTACGACGCACCAGTGTCTGATAACAGCCCAGACACATACCCAACTAGGCCATCACCACCGGAAGACAGCACAGCCTACTCACAAGTGGTGGCCAGAGCAGCACTATTCCATAATGTGGAACTACACTCGGAACAAGTAGAGGATGATTTTTTATTTAACACCCTCTCTTCAACCCACAGCTCCTACCAAAGCCTGCCGATGCTCCCAGGCATGCTACGCCATGCAAAGGACATTTTCAAGGAGCCAGTTAAAAGTAGGGCAGTGACGCCTAGGGTGGACAAAAAGTATAAGGCGCCTCCTACGGACCCTGTATTCATCACCTCTCAGCTGCCACCAGATTCTGTGGTGGTAGGGGCTGCCAGAAAACGGGCAAATTCACACACTTCTGGGGATGCACCTCCCCCAGATAAAGAAAGCAGGAAGTTTGATGCAGCCGGGAAGAGGGTTGCTGTCCAAGCAGCAAACCAGTGGCGCATCGCAAATTCACAAGCGCTGCTTGCGCGATACGACAGAGCCCACTGGGATGAGATGCAGCATCTCATTGAACATCTCCCAAAAGATCTGCAAAAAAGAGCAAAACAGGTTGTTGAGGAGGGTCAAAACATTTCCAACAATCAAATACGCTCCTCCATGGACGCAGCAGACACAGCCGCAAGGACCATTAATACGTCGGTTACCATCCGTAGGCACGCATGGCTCAGAACGTCTGGATTCAAGCCAGAAATTCAGCAGGCAGTGCTTAACATGCCAGTCAACGAAAAACTTCTGTTCGGTCCGGAGGTCGACACAGCCATAGAAAAGCTCAAGAAGGACACTGACACTGCCAAAGCCATGGGCGCACTCTACTCCCCGCAGAGCAGAGGATCTTATAACACCTTCCGCAAAACACCTTTTAGAGGAGGGTTTCGGGGTCAGGCCACACAAGCTAGCACCTCACAGTCCGCACCGCCCACCTACCAGGGACAGTACAGGGGAGGTTTTCGGGGCCAGTATAGAGGGGGGCAATTCCCTAGGAATAGAGGAAGATTTCAAAGCCCCAAAACCACTACCAACAAGCAGTGACTCACACGTCACTCACCCCTCCCACACAACACCAGTGGGGGGGAGGATACGTCAATATTACGAAGCATGGGACAAAATAACTACAGACACATGGGTCCTAGCAATTATCCAACATGGTTATTGCATAGAATTCCTGCAATTCCCCCCAGACATACCACCAAAATCACAAAATTTATCAAAATACCATTCACAGCTTCTAGAGATAGAAGTTCAAGCACTACTGCGAAAAAATGCAATAGAATTAGTACCAAGCACACAAATAAACACAGGAGTTTATTCGCTGTACTTCTTGATACCAAAAAAGGACGAAACACTGAGACCAATTCTAGACCTCAGAGTAGTAAACACATTCATCAAATCAGACCACTTTCACATGGTCACACTACAAGAAGTGTTACCATTGCTCAAAAAACACAACTACATGACAGCCCTAGACCTCAAGGACGCATATTTCCATATACCAATACATCAATCTCACAGGAAATATCTAAGGTTTGTATTCAAAGGAATACATTACCAATTCAAAGTATTGCCTTTTGGTTTAACAACCGCTCCAAGAGTATTCACAAAATGCCTAGCAGTAGTCGCTGCACACATCAGAAGGCAGCAAATACATGTGTTCCCGTATCTAGACGACTGGCTAATCAAAACCAGTTCGCTCACACAATGCTCAAACCACACGAGTCAAGTCATACAAACCCTCTACAAACTAGGGTTCACCGTCAACTTTGCAAAATCAAACATTCTGCCAAGCAAAGTACAGCAATATCTAGGAGCCATAATAGACACGACAAAAGGAGTAGCAACGCCAACTCCACAAAGGATCCACAATTTCAACAGAGTCATTCAACACATGTCTCCAAACCAAACAATACAAGCAAGGACAATACTACAGCTCCTAGGCATGATGTCCTCATGCATAGCCATTGTCCCAAACGCAAGACTGCACATGAGGCCCTTACAACAGTGCCTAGCCTCACAGTGGTCTCAAGCACAGGGTCACCTTCTAGATCTGGTGTTGCTAGACCGCCAAACTTACCTCTCGCTTCTATGGTGGAACAGTATAAATTTAAACATAGGGCGGCCTTTCCAAGACCCAGTGCCACAGTACGTAATAACAACAGATGCTTCCATGACAGGGTGGGGAGCACATCTCAATCAACACAGCATAAGAGGACAATGGAACATACATCAAACAAAACTGCATATAAATCATCTAGAATTATTAGCAGTTTTTCAAGCACTAAAAGCTTTCCAACCAATCATAACCCACAAATACATCCTTGTCAAAACAGACAACATGACAACGATGTATTATCTAAACAAACAAGGAGGAACACATTCAACGCAGTTAAGCTTGTTAGCTCAAAAAATATGGAAGTGGGCAATCCACCATCAAATTGGTCTAATAGCACAGTTTATTCCGGGGATCCAGAATCAGCTGGCAGACAATCTCTCTCGAGATCACCAGCAAGTCCACGAATGGGAAATCCACCCACAGATTCTGAACACCTACTTCACACTCTGGGGAACACCACAAATAGACTTATTTGCAACAAAAGAGAACGCAAAATGCCAAAACTTCGCGTCCAGATACCCACACAAGCAATCCCAAGGCAATGCCCTATGGATGAACTGGTCAGGAATATTTGCTTACGCTTTTCCTCCTCTCCCTCTCCTTCCTTACCTAGTAAACAAATTGAGTCAAAACAAACTCAAACTCATTTTAATAGCACCAACGTGGGCAAGACAACCCTGGTACACAACACTGCTAGATCTGTCTGTAGTACCACACATCAAACTGCCCAACAAACCAGATCTGTTAACGCAACACAACCAACAGATCAGACACCCGGACCCAGCATCGCTGAATCTAGCAATCTGGCTCCTGAAATCCTAGAATTCGGACACTTACAACTTAGCCAAGAGTGTATGGAAGTCATAAAGCAGGCCAGAAGGCCATCCACTAGACACTGCTACGCAAGTAAGTGGAAAAGATTTGTTTGGTACTGCCATCATAATCAGATACAACCACTAGACGCAACTCCAAAACATATAGTAAATTACTTGCTCCATTTACAAAAAGCAAAGCTAGCCTTCTCTTCTATTAAAATACACCTTGCAGCAATATCTGCATACCTGCAAACTACCTATTCAACTTCCTTGTATAGGATACCAGTTATCAAAGCATTCATAGAAGGGCTTAAGAGAATTATACCACCAAGAACACCACCTGTTCCTTCATGGAACCTAAACGTGGTTCTAACAAGACTCATGGGCCCACCTTTCGAACCCATGCACTCTTGCGGTATACAATTCCTAACCTGGAAAGTTGCCTTTCTCATCGCCATTACATCTCTAAGAAGAGTAAGTGAAATTCAAGCGTTCACAACACAAGAGCCTTTTATACAAATACATAAAAATAAGGTCGTCCTACGACCTAATCCAAAATTTTTACCAAAAGTTATTTCACCATTCCATCTAAATCAAACGGTAGAACTACCAGTTTTTTTCCCACAACCAGATTCTGTGGCTGAAAGAGCACTACATACATTAGATGTCAAAAGAGCATTAATGTACTACATTGACAGAACGAAGAACATCAGAAAAACTAAACAGCTATTTATTGCATTCCAAAAACCTCATGCAGGTAACCCAATATCAAAACAAGGTATAGCCAGATGGATAGTTAAATGCATCCAAATCTGCTACCTTAAAGCAAAAAGACAACTGCCCATTACTCCCAGGGCACATTCAACAAGGAAAAAAGGTGCTTCAATGGCCTTTTTAGGAAACATCCCAATGCAGGAAATATGTAAGGCAGCCACTTGGTCTACGCCTCACACATTCACCAAACACTACTGTATAGATGTGCTATCCGCACAACAAGCTACAGTAGGTCAAGCTGTATTAAGAACTCTATTTCAGACAACTTCTACTCCTACAGGCTAAACCACCGCTTATGGGGAACTAACTGCTTACTAGTCTATGCATACCATGTGTATCTACAGCGACAGATGCCATCGAACTGAAAATGTCACTTACCCAGTGTACATCTGTTCGTGGCATCAGTCGCTGAGATTCACATGGACCCACCCACCTCCCCGGAAGCCTGTAGCAGTTCAGAAGTTACCTTCAATTTTGTACACTTGTATATATATTACTTAATCCTTTAATAGGTACATACTTACATTTTTCATTGCGCGGGCACTATTACTATAGTACAACTCCTACCTCACCCTCTGCGGGGAAAACAATCGAAGATGGAGTCGACGCCCATGCGCAATGAGCACAGAAGGAGGAGTCACTCGGTCCCGTGACTCGAAAACACTTCTTCGAAGAAAAACAACTTGTAACACTCCGACCCAACACCAGATGGCGAGCTCATGCATACCATGTGAATCTCAGCGACTGATGCCACGAACAGATGTACACTGGGTAAGTGACATTTTCATTTTCTATACAAAAACCTATTGGCCTGGAATTGTCTCTGAGTGTGTGTTCCTCATTTATTGCCTGTGTATATGTACAACAAATGCTTAACACTACTCCTTTGATAAGCCTACTGCTCGACCACACTACCACAAAATAGAGCATTAGTATTATCTCTTTTTGCCACTATCTTACC
Organism: Pleurodeles waltl; assembly: GCF_031143425.1. NCBI lineage: Eukaryota > Metazoa > Chordata > Amphibia > Caudata > Salamandridae > Pleurodeles > Pleurodeles waltl. The sequence continues at coordinate 1,371,735,441 of NC_090440.1, forward strand.
TCTAAGGGGAACCCTTGGACTCTGTGCATACTATTCCTTACTTTGAAATAGTGCATACAGAGCCAACTTCCTACAGGTGGCTTTTACATTTTTAGTATGTTAGAAAATTTGCCTCATTGTACTTGATAACAAATGTTACAGACTGAGTATACCGTTTAGAGCTCCCGTCATTCTCTTTGGTTGAATCTGCGTCAAGGGTAGCAAGATGGCTGTCCCACAGCGGGATGCTGATGGGAACTGAAGCTATATGAGAAGTTCAGTGCAAGGCTTTGTCTAATAATTGCGGCTTGTGAAGAGCTGGTAACGACGCCCAAGAGAAGAAACCTTCCGGCTAGTAATATCCCCCACTGGCTTGTCATGCCCCATTGATCCTGGTCCCTACATGCCGACTGATGAGACTAGCACTGATGGGGTTCCACTCCTACGAGCCGGGGGCGTGCCAGATGTCAAACAGGGAGTCCGATCATAAGGAGGGCTCTACTTATGGAATATGCACTATTATGGGCCATCGGAAAAGGGAGATTTCTTGTTCTAATCACTGCTTTTGCCTCTCTGTATTGTTAAACTTTGGACGGAAGTGGGGCACAGAAACAGAATACCTCAGAATGTTGTCTTAACTAAAGGAGCTGGAAACAAGCGGATATGATAGCTACTCCAAAATATAGCGAGACAAACGAAAGGCCTGCACGAGGGTAAAGTATAATTGGAAAAAACAGAACAAATTAAGCATTCAGTATTTTGAAAACAAAATTCTAAAGATCTGCCGAAAGATCCTGTTAGCATGTGGTGGCAACAAGCCTACTACAAAGCAGAGTAGTCAGCCACCATGGTTAGGGTGTTTTCGTATCAGATGACAATACCTACTAACTAGATCAGAGTTAGGAATAAGGGGTAGAAGCAGCATGTGGGGTTACTATTGGTCCCGTCACAGGTGGAGAAGAATCAAGAGGTGCTGCAGAAGCGGTTTGTGTAGCATAGGTGCGGCTTGTGGCTCTCTTGTGAAACCTCTGGCGTCCTGCAACCAACCTCGAAGCTGAATGAGAAATTGACAAGATTATCAATTAAACTAATTTTCAGGAATGTAGCCATGAAAACACATGCTACAAGCAAAACTATAACAAGCAATAAGAGCAGGAACCAGCCTGCAGCAAGTCAAGTGTACAAGGTTCATCCTCAAGAAATGCAGCATGTCATTTCTTCAGACAGGCTGTGGCAGGAAATGCCCCACCAGAGACATAGAAAGTGAATTTTCACACAAGTCCTGATGAGATAGATCGTTCCCATTCCACTGCGCTAGACTAGTCCCCGGGTCAGCCGGCTTCCTCCCCCAAATAAGTATTCCTAAATTGCAGGTGAATGCAGAGAATGTCGTTCCCATCTCTCTGCCAGACAATCTGCCTCTTTCTAAAGACAAGCCAGCGTACCCCCTATTTATGATTAGAAGCTTGTAGGGGATTCAAAAAGAGAACGTGATTTCAGGTCAGATACAAAGACAACGGGAGACCAGAGTGAGGATCTGGCAGGTACTCTCAACCCTTCTGGTACCCCCAAAACCCCAGTCGGCAGATTGAATTATGAACTCAGCAGCAGCTTTGCTAATTACAGTAGAATATGCAGCAAGTAGCATCGCAAGCCCTGCTTGTACACCCTAGACTGATGTCATCAATCAAAGTGACGTTGAATCCGATCTCAAGGGAGCCCTGAGACATGAAATTGTCACAAGAAGATACCCATAGAAACATTAACTAGCAACTGGGACAGATGAATGCTAGCATTCAAGAGCTCTCTTCCCACATGTCCCAGGTCGACAAAGGTATTGGACCTGGAAGCTTCAAGAAATAAATATAAAACTATAACCTCGAAAATTCAAGCAGAACATGAACTTCAATTGAAGTTGGACGATGCAGAGAACAGATCCTGCTGTTCAAATTTAAAATTCGTAGGAATACCAGAAGACATTGAAGCAGGACTGATAGTAATGAAGCTAATATCAGACCTTAGAGGTAACAGAGGGCACAGACTTAACAATTAGTCTGGCACACCGTGCTCCAGGAGTGCGATCCATTAATGCAAAATACCCACGAGCTATCCTGGTCAATTTTGGCAATTTTAGGATTAAAGAACAAATCTTGTCGCATGCTATTAAGACCAAATCCTACACCACTACAGATAATTTCACCTTTTGAATATTTTCCGACATGTCAATTTTGGCGGAACAATGTCGCAGAGAATTCATAGAACTGACAAAAGCGACATTGTGTGGGAGGGAGCCCATGACTGGTAGGTCTTTAGGATTGGCAATAACAGGGTGGAGGTGGTGGGTCACTTAGGGGGCGAAAGGAAAATATTCAGCCAGAAAGGACAGGGATTGATTACTTCTTTGGGTACCTACGCATTTGGAATACTGTACCTGCATAAAAGAATTAAAACAGCAAGGATATAAGCAGGAGATGAGTAGACAAGCTACTAGAAATAGGTAATCAACAGGCCCAAGGTGTCAGCTTATTCATCATGACAAGCATTAAATCCTAAGAGTAGCCTCGTGCAATGTTAATTAGCTAAATAATCAAGTTAAGGTCCGATCCATACTACAGTGGCTTAGAACAACACAAGTGCAGGTAATTCTGCTTTAAGAAACCCACTGTCACAGGATTGCTGTGACAAGCAGCACCTCCCCGTGCCCTGTGGGAACATTGGAGGATCGGTGTACCAGAAGGAAGGACTACTTCTGGGTATATCCTGGCCAAAAGGTGGAACAAGCTGGGCAGAGTGAGGGCTGGGGCTGGAGGGATGTTGGAGCAGTGTGGATGGAGCAAGAGTGCAGGAGAGAAGATGCGGGACCCGTGAGGGTCGGAAGTCGACGAAGAGAAGACGCAGGAACCCTGGAGGTTGAAAGTCAGCTGAGAGGAGACGTGGGACTCGTGGAGGTCGGGAGTGTGCAGAGAGAAGATGCTGGACCCATGGACGCCACGTGCAGGAAGAAGGAGGGACTCAGGTGGCGCAACGGATCCCAGGAGCAGACGGTGTGTAAGCCGGCCACGACCCAGGATGGTCGTGGCATCACAAGATACGGTCATTCTTTAAGACGACCAGGGCCAAAGAAGGCGGTGGAGTGTGATTTGGGGCAGGGTGACAGGCACAAGGGGTCAGGTAGGCTCCAGGGGTTCAGTTGTAAAGCACTGTGCGAGCACTGGCTGAATACCTCCCCTACACATAACCTCACAAGCACCTTGCTTGGACCCCACCTGGTTACCCCAACCTGTGCACTTACCTGATCTTAGATCCTCTCCCTATTTCTTCGAGGTTGAAGGGATGGGCAAAGTGAGAGGCCGGAAGCGTCCTCACACCTACAGAAAGAAATGAACAAAGAAGAATATTAGAGGCCATGAGGAGCAAATACAATTAAAAGAAAATAGGAGACTGAGAGGACCAAAAAATGTAATCGGGCCAGTGAATATAAACACAATCCCTAATAAGCCTAATGTCTAGTTCTTTCAGGAGGCTACCCACAACATCCACCTTAAGATGCAATCAAAAATTGCCTAAAAAGCCTAGCTTCATTTCTCAGGCATTTTATTGATCAGATAGTGCAGCGGATCGGGTGGTGGCAATATTGATTATGTGGAATTTGACAGGGGAGGTGCATCAAGTTATTAGGACCCCAAAGCCAGGTGGAGTGTAGTCACTCTGAATGTAGAGAACAAACTCTTTCACCTGGTCAGCTTCTATGGCCCTATAGAGCATGATAAAAAATTCCCTTAGGGAACAATATTATCTTCTGCTCCCACTTTCATGTCTCTTTGTGAGAAGGGACTTCAACATCATACAAGTTACAAAGCTAGTTTTGTTGCTTAGGAATAATTCTCAAAATAAACCCAAGGCTCCAGCTTCTTAGCCAAAGTAGTTCGGGATTTAGCCTTGGAAGACACCTGGCAGCTAGAACACCCACAATCTCAAGAATTTACCTGTTTTTTCAAATGGTCTAATTCAGCCTCTAGGATTTTTTTTCTTCTAAGTTTGCATCAGTGGGCTAGGAGGAATTCTTAGATATTATCGAACCCTTTTTCTGATCATGTGGTCCCTCTGATTGAAATAAGTATGAATACTAAATGGCCAGAATTACTGATGGTCGTTAGATAAAACACTGTTAACGGATGGATAGCAGTTATGCGGCCCATCCTCGCAGAATTCCTAATTAGGAATAAAGGCTTAGCCTCGACATTTGCAGTCTGTGAGGCTTGTAATTTTAGCAACACAAAAGGATGATGGACAGAGTGCTGAAACTTTTCACACACTCACCCCACAGTCACAGATCTAGAATGAATCCATTGTTCTTTTAGTCACCATGCCACCCCAATTTGGACCCAGCCAATTGCAAATCAATCTTGACCCTGTTTCCCATGGGAACAGTCCAACCTGAACTGCCAGGCCAGTTCCTCCGTGGACCGGAAACAAGCACCCTGGGACCGGGCCTTCATCAGCCAGGCTTGCTCCAGTGGTAGAGTGAGCACGGGAACCACGTCTGGGCATACTCTTCCCACTTCGGGCAATTTTAGCAACACAGAGGGTTGATAGAGGGATTGCTGAAACTTTTTAAACCCTCACCTCGAGTCACATCTCTGGGTTATAATGCCTTCATTAGGGATGAAGCTATTTCCTATAAGACACAAATATCTAAGCTGAGAAAGGAAAACCCTAGCTTTGCAATAAGAACTACATCAAGCAAAGCGGGCCCATTTGGCTTCTTATTTTCAGGCCTCCGGGACTACAACGATGAGAGCCAGGCGACAGTTAAAGGAGCATTATAGATCTCAGGAAATAATAAACCAGAATGCATGCTTCCAACAATATTATGGAGAGAGTGGAAATTCCTGAGGGTTTCTGACATGGTCTATCAAGAAAAGATGCAATAATTCATCTATTTTAATCAGTCTACAGTGAGGGCAGCAATCGGATGGCCAATCAACTTGATAGGGTATTTTTAACACACTATACCAATTTGTATGCTTCCACTTTTACTATAGAATTGTCTACTCTAAGTGGAAAGCTTCAGTCCCATGCAGTGGCGTCAATTACGCTGACTGAAGTAAAAATGTCATTAAGACCTCTCACAATGGGAAAGCCTGCAGGAGTGATGAGCTACCGAGATGAAGAGAATTTTTGCATAACAGATCACTGAATTTCTAGTTTTATTGTTTAATGAAATACTTAATTGGTGCGAGGTGCCTAGCTCCTTTACTGAGGCAGTAATCGTCCGTTTTGTTGAAAAAGGAGAATCCGGCTGATAGGCCAGGTTCATATTGCCCTATCTGTCTTTTGAACTGTGACTGTAAGCTATTTTCATGATAGGGGGCATCTAGAATTACCTCATTAGCACATGCAGTGGTCCATAGGAACCAATGTGGATTTCAAATGAGGAGAACAATCTTCTGATGCAGGCTATAGACTATTTCTCGAGTAACAAGGTCAAGGCATCTATCATCATTATAGACGCTGAAAAAGCCTTTGATTTAGTTGAATGTGAAGTTTTATTTGCTATTTTGCATTGATTTAATTTTCCACCAAAATTGGTAAGGTTGTTTGGAAATTTATTCCTAGAAGTCTGAAAGCAGTATCATAGTAAACTCGCATATAGCTGGTACTTTGTCAATTAGCCGTGGTACTCATCAGGTATGTCCTATGTCTCGGTGCTGTTTGCACTTTTTATCGAGCGTCTAGCTACTCCTTTGCATCAAGATCCCGAGATCAAGGCACCTCTGCAGGGTGCACCCAAAATTACACTGTTTGCGCACAACATGATTTTGTATTTGACCACAGAGAAGCAAAATGCATCCAAGAGCGTTCACCAAAATCAAAATATTTACTGATTTAGGGGGTATAGAATTAACCAGATGAAGTCAGCCCTTTTGGTTAACAGTTCCATATTAGTTTTGCTTATAGATATGCAGCCTTACTTTCAGGCTTCACGCTCATTAGGTATTTGGGCATACATATATCTCATGACTTCCTTGATTTATATCAACTGAATTATCTACCGACTCTCAAAAAGGCTCAGAATTTGGTATTGTTTTCCCCTAACATTTATTGTACCCATAACATTAATTAAAAAGATGAGTCTCCAGCTCTTTTAAAAAAAAAGAAATATTTTCTTAAATTCTCATTAAGGTCCCTCAACATTTTATTTTTAGGGGATTAGATCAGATGCTGTGCCAATTTGTGCAGTTGGGGAGAAACATTGCACTCAGCTGCAAACACTGAAATTAAACATCGAGGATGGGGCTCTAGCATTGCCTCATTAAAAAAATATATTATCGGCCGCATTCCTAGACTGGACTATTTGGGCAGTAGCACCACACAGTCTTCACAACATCTTTTATCTCGAGCAAATACTCTTAGAAGACCACGTTCTGCTCTTTAACTTTCTTAACTCTGAGGCTTCTGAAACATACTAGATGCAAGTTTCCACATTTAGTTCTCCTTGGTTACACTCAGCTTAAGGAAGACTTCTCTCAATTCCACCTCTCCTTACCTATAAGCAACTGTGTTTTGCTGGTCTTATAGGTTGGTATGGGAAGTATTAAAGACTGGGAAAAGTATGGATTTAATGATTTTATTTTTGGCAGGGTCTCTGAAATACTGGGATCAGTTGATAGCAAGCTATGCGGTGATCACTTCCTCACTGTTTTTTTCATACCTCCATGTTCATAATTTTATGCTAAATATTGAGCCATTAACGGATGCATTAGCCTCCACTATTGCCCAAGCATATTATATTAGGGATTTAACAGGGCTTAGTAATTATCATGAGTAATTAATGCATATTGCAGCAGCAACTCTATGCACAAAATGATTTCTCGTACTGAAGAAGATTGAGATTACCACGAGGTGTAAGATCGACCAGCGCACTTGGAAGCAGTATAATGTATGGGCTCATAAAGCCATCAGGGGGGCTAATTTACCACAAAAAAAAAAGACCTTTTTTTCAAAATCGATGCTTTATTAGACACCGTCTCTCACATGCTGTATATTATTCTGCTATGTAGAATTTGGGTCAGGAATTTAATCTGTTTTATTATGTGTTTTTCCCCTGCTTCTATATTAACCGTCAATTGGTATAGCCCCCTCACCGCCCTTAACCCCACTGATGTCAGACGCATGCCTACAGTGCACCATGCGTGGTCACAAACGTGCATAGGCTTGCCAGTCACCAAAGGAACCATTGCAGGGTACAGGTAATCCAAAATTGTTACAGACTAGCAAACATACCTTCACTATAAATAAGGAAACCCAACCCCCCCACCCTTCATGGCATAGCTATTTATAAATGACATTTAACACTTATTAGAACATTGGAATGTTGGGAGCTCCATTGCAGACAATGGAGTGCTCCGGGCTTATACTGGCTGGTAAAAGCAGAGCGTCAACATTCTAATGTTCTCTTTGTTCTTTCCAGTGTTCTCTTTGTTCACAGCAACAGCTGTGAACAAAGGCCTCATGAGCCCGAGGGGATTTTAATCCCCTTCGGGCTCCGTGAAGACTTGGTTTTATTAGACCATTCTGCACTCTAGTGGCAGAAAGTTCTAATAGCCTTAGAGCTTGCTACGGCGGGAAATACGGGCCATTAAAGTCCCCATCCCTTGTTAAAGGCCCTCGCCTTTGGTTCGGTTCTTCTAAGCTGGAGCGGGCCTTTGATGGCCGGTAGAGCCCGCTACTGCGGGCTCTAAGGCTATAGCCCATAGTCATCAGTCCAGACATTCAGTAAACTATTGCGTAAGTTACCAGAGAAACTAAGGTGGGCAAGAAGGTCTTAAGACACTTGTTTGCAAACATGTGCTCACTTCCAGCTAACTTCCCAAATAAAAGAAATGCTGCTACCTAATCAATTCACAGCATGTAAATCTGGAGCAGATGCTGCAGAATAAAAAGTTTACTTACTTGTTTTAGTAATGCAGCTTGAAGACTTTTCTGGGTTATAATTCCCCACCCCTTCTTAAGACCTAAACAAAGTGTGATACTTAAATATAAGTTAAGGTACACAGCCCTAGAACTATACAGGTCACCATGGGATAAAACGAATCTGAAGATTCCAATCACACTCTGGGCCACAGAGTATAATGTATACATCTGACTTTATAGGGGGGGACTTCAAGCAACAAAAAGGTAATACTACATATAAGTAACCTATTCATTGCTATCTGTACCTTGAGGTCAGAGAGACATAATGCATCAGTGGAAGAGCTATCGAGGCTTTGCTATGAAAATTTGTTGGACTTTCTGTTGTATTTCTCTATATAACTGTTACCTTGAAAGCAATTCTGCCTCATATCATTGGAATTTTGCTGGAGAGGTCATAAGATCACGTGCCAAGGCAGTGGTTCTCTGCACCTGCTGAAGTTGATTCAGCAGTTTCTCTGGTGCCGCCAGGCAGATTGAATTGTCAGTCTAGTTCGGAATATTCGGACGCATTGATAATTGGAACTTGATGATGACTGTCAGAAAGAATAAAATGCCTTCAAAAGGTTTATGCTTAAGGATCAGGCTCTAGGTGTTCAGACTACACTCTGAAGCTATGTGTACTAGTCTGGGCCCATTGTTTAGGCCACTCAAGATAGCACCAGATGGACAAATCCTGAGTAGTTACCAGAAACTTTCTTAGACTGATTAAGGGTAATAAAATTGACCCTGAGAATTTAGTTCATTTCTTCTGCAGCAAAATGGCATTCCCCATTCTAGCTTCTATGAACTAACCCAAAAAAGACAGCAGAAAGTAGCCGAAAGTGTGACATAAAATGAAATCATTAATATGAAAATATATCGGATGTTTACACCATACCCTTTCATAGTACCCCCTTTCCAGTCGCTGATTTTATCTTAATAGCTATACCCTCTCCCTCTATATAGGAGACATGGAACTGAATTGTTAGTACAAATGTACTGTCTTTTCTACCACTATATTACCCTTCTGCAATTCTCTTTCTCAGATCTCTATACTTTGTTGCTGGAGGATATCCTGGTTCTTCTGCAGAAACAAGATGATAAACTGGTTCTGAGAAGTCATAACAAGATCCTGTCATCTACAGGAGAGAACAAGCAAACCTTCAGTCCTATCATTAAGCTCAGCACTGTGCTGGTACGACAGGTGGCTACAGGTAAATGTTTTTGATTGGTTGTTTGTTGTCTTAGATACAGTTAACATTGGGAGGAAATTGGTGGAGAAATGTACAGGACTGTTTTAGCGGAGGAGTGCAGGTACCTATAACTGTAAAAATGCATTTCAGTCAGAAAGATGCTTGTGGATGATGGGATGGATAAACCTTGTGCATCAAAAATCATAAAGCTGAAAATTAAGTGGCCATCACATTAATCCAAACAAATTAGACTAACTCATAGAAACTAAATGACATGTGACGATTAGGTGGAGATTGGTAGAAGAGTCCTGTGAGTGAGACAAATGCTTGAACCCATAGTATTGGTGGAAGTTTTTTTGAAGCTGGGCCATCTGTGGCCGCCGCCCAGGAGTCATCCTGCTGGAGGAGGTCAATCCACCTCCCATCAGCAATTCTTTGTTCCCTGTTCCTGGGAATGCTTTACCCTTTGTGTGTGGGGGAGGGGAGGGGGGTCCGGTTTGGGAGGCATGGGGGCCATGGGTTTCAGCATGTTGTCTTGAGTGACAACTGCTGCAGATAATCACAAAAGGATACTGGAGATTTAGGCAACAAAGGTCACTTTCTAAAGTCACCTCTGTGTTGAACCTTACCGTAATACTGTAAATAAATAATTTGATGCCTTAGGGTAATATCTTTCGTGGTCTCAAATAGAAGTTGGCACTTAATGTGGTGGCTAGTGAAACTCCATGTTAGCCAATTGGACTACTGATGACCTTTCTACAATGAAAACGGCACTGTTGGGTTTTCACTGTCAGAACAAGTTAAAACAAAAAGAAACATGCCTCACTTTTTAATATTAAGCACCCTGTCTGGAGGGCTACTAAGGTCTTTGCTGGAGTGGCTTATTAATATTAAAAAGGAAGGTTTTGACCTGGCAAAGAGTTTATTTTTTCATGTCTAGTAGGTAGGTTTAATGCTGGTGTCTAGGCTAAAGTGTCCGGCCTAGAGACACCCTTTAATCTTATCATTGTAGTGGTGGCAGCGTTAGCTGATGCAGTCCACTAGTGATATTTGACTGACTAGCCATGGGTGCCTCTTGTACCATGTACTTATAAATACGTTAAATAAACCAATTGGGTAATAGTTAATTATATGCATACTTTGGGAGTCAGAACACATTATCTGGGCCTGGACATCAGGGCTCAGTGCGGAACTACATAGTCAAAAACACAGCAGCAGCAATCCTAGAGCTTGGTTGGGTGATTATTCAAAAATAGTTCCAGCGATTGGTGTAGGTTTTTATTGGACTTGTTTTGAATTTCACTCCTGGTTTAGTTTGTTCGCTACTCCTTTAAATTGAGTACTATGACTGGAAAGTGTGCATCTGGTTAAACTGCATCATCTTCAATTACTTTAATGCAGCTAGGCTGTAGAGGGCAGGTGTAGGAACCTGGCCTGGTGTGGGTGGGTAGCTGAGGTACCTACACCTTATACCAGGTCCAGGTATTCCCTACTAGTGTAGTGTAGGCAGTGTCTAGAAGCCAGGCTTTCTAGAGGTAGCTTTGGATGAGCAGCTAAGGCCAATCTAGGAGACATGCAAAGCTCATGCAATACCACTGTAGTCACACATCATTTACACACATGAAAGAAAACACTGTGTTACAAAAATAAAGGTACTTTATTTTAGTGACACAAATGCAAAACTGTACTAGAAGGGCAACTCTCCAATAGGAGGTAAGTAACACTAATATGTACACTAGTAATCAGCAATAGGCATAGAAAGTGGTAGAAAACAGTTCAAATGCAAATAGACAATAGTGATCCTGGGGGAGCCCAAACCATATACTAGAAAAATGGAATGCAAACACAGGACCCCACTTAGGTACATGGAATGTGTAGAGGTTAGCTGGGAGTACTAGGAACCCCCAAAGGTAAGTTTCTCAGTGAACACTAGAGACCATGAAGAAAGGAGTAAGTTAATGGATTTTCCCCCAAACCACCCAGAAAGAAGAAAAAGAGAAAATGCAACATCCAGACAAAATTGCAAGAAACCTGCGGTGGATTCCTGAAGAAGAGGACCTGTGGAACAAGGGGACCAAGTTCAGAAGTCACAGAAGAGTCCAGAGAGGGGCAGGAGCCCCTACCCACCAGTCTAGGATTGCAGGAGTTGGTCGTCGGTGATGTGAAGAAAGTCAGCACTGCAGCCCTGGAGTCTGTGAAGAGTTTCTGAGGGATGCAGATGATGTCTCACACTGAAGAAGAATTGCAGTTGGGTTCTGGTGCAAGGATTCCACCAACAAGCCTTGGCAAAGGCAAATGTCTGGGTTGGCAGAAAGTGGAGCTGCCAGGGACCATCAAGGCCCAGGAGGACTCAACCCAGGAGGGGAAGTCAGAGGGGACCCTCAGTGACAGAGTCCACAGGAGCAGAGGCAGCACCGACAGGAGTCCCACAGGATGGGAACACAGGAGTCACAGAAGAGCCCATGAAGCACGACTGGAGAAGGGTCTCACGCTGCAGAACCAGAGGGCTGTGCGTCCCAGGAAGGAGTGCTGGGGGCTTGGACTACACGAAGCCTGAAGATCCCTTTGAGGAGATGCAAACAAGCCTTTGCAGCTGCAAGAGATGCGGTGCACAGGGGTACCGTCCTGCACGGGAAGGCAAGGGCTTACCTCCACCAAAGTTGGACAGCTGGCAGAGAGGATGAAGAGGACTACTCCAGACCACCACCGTGATGCAGGATCCACACAGCTCAGGATGAGAGGAAATCCACGCAGCCGGTTGTCATTGCTGTAGGTGCCTGAGGATGCAGGGGAGTGACTCCAAGGAAGATTCTTTCATCCTTCTCGTGCAGACTGAAGACTTGCTGCCCTCAGAGGATGTACAGCCAGGGAAATGTTGCAGAAGCTGGAAGGAGCCGTGGAAACAATGTTGCAAGCAGAGTCTTCCTCATGGATGCAGATTGTCGGTTCCTGGAGGGTCCAGACGCGGTTCCAGTTGGTAGAAGTCAAGGCGATTGCAGTGGAGTCCTGCTGGAATCTTGCAAGCTGAATCTGAGGACCCACCCCAGAAGAAGACCCTAAATAGCCCTGAAAGGGGGATTGGTCACCTAGCCAGGTGAGCACCTATCAGGAGGGGGCTCTGACGTCACCTGCCTGACGTGGCCACTCAGATGCTCCCAGAGGTCCCTGCCAACCTTGGATTCAAGATGGCAGAGCCCAGGGACCCTCTGAGCACCACGCCTGGGGGGTGATGGACAGGGGAGTGGTCACGCCCCTTTCCATTGTCCAGTTTCGTGCCAGAGCAGTGACTGGGGGTCCCTGAACCGGTGTAGACTGGTTTATGCACGGAGGGCACCAAATGTGCTCTTCAAAGCATACCAGTGGCTTTGGAGGCTACTGTCCAAGCAGCAGGAGGGCAAAATCTTGTCTGAGGGGTGGCAGCAGCTTGGGAGGCCCGAAAACCCCAGAAGGCTGGCAGGGGCAATGCTGGGGGTCCTCTAGTAGTGACCTGTAAGGAAATGCCTCCTTGGCATGGTTACCCCCTGACTTTTTGCCTTTGCTGATGTTAAGTTTTGATTGAAAGTGTGCTGGGACCCTGCTAACCAGGCCCCAGAACCAGTGTTCTTTCCCTAAACTATACCTTTGCTTCCACAATTGGCACAGACCTGGCACTCAGATATGTCCCTTGTAACTGGTACCAGGGGCCCTGATGCCTGGGAAGGTCTCTAAGGGCTGCAGCATGTCTTATGCCACCTTGGGGACCCCTCATTCAGCACATCCACTCTGCCTCACAGCTTGTGTGTGCTGGTGGGGGGAAAATGACTAAGTCGACATGGCACTCCCCTCAGAGTGCCATGCCAACCTCACACTGCCTGTGGCATAGGTCAGTCACCCCTCTAGCAGGCCTTGCAGCCCTAACACAGGGTGCACTATACCACAGGTGAGGGCATATATGCATGAGCACTATGACCCTACAGTGTCTAAGCTAAACCTTAGACATTGTAAGTGCAGGGTAGCCACAAGAGTATATGGTCTGGGAGTTTGTCAAACACGAACTCCACAGTTCCATAACGGCTACACTGAAATCTGGGATGTTCAGTATCAGACTTCTCAGCACAATAAATGCACACTGATGCCAGTGTGCAATTTATTGTAAGATGCCGCCTGAATACCAACTCGACTTCTAGTGTGGGGTTGACCAGTTTCTGCCAGCCTGCCACAACCAAACGAGTTGCTGGCCACATGGGGAGAGTGCCTTTGTCACTCTGTGGCCAGGACCAAAGCCTGTACTGGGTGGAGGTGATTCACACCTCCCCCTGCAGGAACTGTAACACCTGGCGGTGAGCCTTAAAGGCTCACCCCCTTTGTTACAGCGCCCCAGGGCATCCCAGCTACTGGAGATGCCGGCCCCTCCGGCCACAGCCCCCATTTTTGGCGGCAAGTCTGGAGGAGATAATTAGGAAAACAAGGAGGAGTCACCCACCAGTCAGGACAGCCCCTAAGGTGCCCTGAGCTGAGGTGACCCCTGCCTTTAGAAATCCTCCATTTTAGTTTTGGAGGATTTCCCCAATAGGATTAGGGATGGGCCCCCTCCCCACAGGGCGGAAGCACAAAGGGGGTGTAGCCACCCTCCAGGACATTAGCCATTGGCTACTGCCCTCCCAGACCTAAACACACCCATAATCTAGTATTTAGGGGCACCTCAGAACCCAGGAAATCAGATTCCTGCAACCTGAACTACAAAGAAGGACTGCTGACCTACAAGCCTGCAGAGACGACGGACAACGACAACTGCCTTTGGCCCCAGCCCTACCGACCTGTCTCCAGAGTCAAAAACCTGCAACCAGCGATGCATCCAATAGGGACCAGCGACCTCTGAAGCCTCAGAGGACTGCCCTGACACCCAGGACCAAGAAACTCCTGTGAGCAGCGGCTCTGCTCAAAAACAGCAACTTCTTTGCAACAAAGAAGCAACTTTCCAAGAACTCACTCGTCCAGCTGGAAGTGTGAGACTTCACACTCTACACCCGATGCCCCCAGCTCGAGATCCAGAGAACCAACACCACAGGGAGGACTCCCCGGTGACTGCGACCCCGTGAGTAGCCCGAGACGACCCCCCTGGGACCCCACAGCGACGCCTGCAGAGAGAATCCAGAGGCTCCCCCTGACTGCGACTGCCTGTAACAAGGGGCCCGATGCCTGGACCAAGCACTGCACCCACAGCCCCCAGGACCTGAAGGAACCGAACCTCAGTGCAGGAGTGACCCCCAGACGACCCTCTGCCTAGCCTAGGTTGTGGCTGTCCCGTAACGCCCCCCCCCCCCCCCCTGTACCTGCCTGCACTGCTAGAGTGACCCCCGGGTCCCTCCATTGATGCCTGCTTTGCACACTGCACCCGGCCACCCCTGTGCCACTGAGGGTGTGTTTTTAGGATCAAATGTGTTTATTGTTTTATAAAAATATAAACATACAAGATGCACCCATCACAGGACATAAAATGCAATGTATCAGCACAGAAGGAATACCATATCTTCATACAGAGATCTTTCTCATGAATGCCCAATCCATGCTCAGAGGAACTCCCCTGCCAGTCCTCCTCTTACTGAGCCATGTGCCTACTGGTGATGTCCAATAATCATCCAAGATGTCCATCCCGCGGGTGAGAACCACATAAACATATAAATAATAACACTTCAACAATGCTTCCCTCCAAAAGTCCATGTCATCCTTGTACCTCTCACTCCTCAGCCCCTTCCCTAATTCACCCGTACCCCCTCACGACCGTCCTCCCTCACCGGAACCCAATCTAGGTTTCAGATCAATCTCAAAACTCTCAGGTAGGTCGGGCAGGTCAACTCAGCGAACTCTGCAGAAAGAAGTCTAAGAAACGGCTTCCACAGTTCTCCCAGGTCTCCTACGCGCTGCTGGGAGGCTAATGTGAGTTTCTCCATTGCAAGAATAAACCAAAGCTTCTGAAGCCATGAGACCCGAGTCGGGACCTTACCTGTACCCCAAAGAGCTAGAATCAGCTGCAGCGCCGCGTTGAGTGCTAGGGCTATCTGCCTCCCTTTTAGAGATCTTAAAGGAAAGGTAAGAGGATTGGGCAGTCCCAATAAAATGTACGATGGGAATCTCCGGATCTTAACCTGAAACACTGCGTCTATATCATCTATGTTTTCCCAGTAACGATTTAACTTGGGGCAGTGCCAGAGCAAATGTACCAGAGTGCCTGTAGCTCCACACCCTCTCCAGCAAAGGTCAGTCTTATCATGGTCCCATGCATGCAACCACGCTGGGGTATAGTACCAGTAAGAGGCGACTTTGTATGATGTCTCTGTTTCTGCGGCATTGTATGCTGTATGGTGTATTCTATAGAATATGCTGTCCCACCCTTCATCCGAGAGTTCTCTCTTTAGCTCCCTCTCCCATCTCAACTGACCCTTTGACTTAGGCGGGCGGCTTTCTCCTTGCACGAGGCGATAGAGCTCTGAAATGACTTATCATCCTTCTTTAGGAACAGCCACTTCTCAAACGGCGTTAGAGGCCTATCTATCAGAGCTCTGTTCGCCGGCACGAGAGCCCAGTGTTGAACCTGATAATACATCAGCCTATCCGCCTCCATCAGGCCATAGGCCTCTCTCATCTGGTCAAAGGACAAAACCCCATGTTCATCAAAAAGGCTTCCCACTCTCCTACAGCCCCCCTTATACCAACGTCTCAGACCTTCCAGACGGAATCCAGGCTCGAAATCAGGGTTCGCACCTATGGGGGTCATCGGGGAGGGGAAGGAAGTCAGCCCTAAACGACAAGCCACCGCATCCCACACTCGTAGCGTTGTCCCAGTTATTGGGGACACGTAGAGACCTCCGGCTCTATGCCTGTGCCGGAGCCAAGGCTCCTTCCAAATATGAGAGCCCGCCACCGCCTGGTCCATGAAACACCAGTGCTTCTCCGTGAGAGGGCGGCTCCACTCTACAAGAAAGCGCAGCTGTGTTGCTTGAAAATATCTCAGGAGACACGGGATCGCCAGTCCCCCACTGCTCTTGGGGCGGTATAAAATCGGTCACGATAGACGCGCTGTTCGGCCCTCCCATATAAATCTCAGGACCGCCGACTGCAGGGTGGCGAGAGTCCGGAGGGGTGGAGTCAATGGGAGCACCTGAAACATATAGAGTATTCACGGCAGAACAGTCATCTTGATCGCCACCACCCTACCCAGCCAAGACAGCTTATGTCTCCCCCACAACTCTAGATCCCGCCGAACATCGCGTACCAGCTTCATATAATTCAGGCTCTCCGTTTTTGCTGCGGATGTCGCTAACTCCACCCCAAGGTAGGAAAGGCGCGAAGACGACCAAATGAAAGAATATCGAGCTCTCAAATCCTCCTAATGGTCAGAGCTCAAGAAGAGACTTAGGACCTGAGACTTCTACATGTTCACTTTAAATCCCGACATCTGGCTAAATTCAGCTAGTAGCTCCATAAGCACCTGCAAAGAGGTAGCGGGCTCGGCAAGTGTAAGAATCACATCATCTGCATATAGGATGATAAGATGGTGGTCTCCGCCAAATTTCACTCCAAAAGCTAAGGGGCAGTCTCGTAAACGCTGTGCGAGGGGCTCCATATATAATGCAAACAAGAGGGGGGAGAGTTGGCACCCTTGTCTGGTCCCTCGCATAACCGGAAACGGCATAGAAAGCACACAATTGACTCGGACCGCCGCTCTAGGGAGCTGATAGGCACATCGGATCCATGATCTAAAGCCCGGACCCAAACCGAAGCGCTTCAGAACCCGGAAGAGGTATGGCCAATGAACCCTATCAAACGCCTTCTCAGCGTCGATAGAGAGAAAAAGCGCCTCCCTACGAGATCTATCAATTTTATCTAGCAGGTGCAAAAGTCGCTTCGTATTATCGCCACATTGCCGATTAGGAATGAAACCCGACTGGTCAGCATCAATAAGACCCGGCATGTAAGAATTAAGGCAGAAGGCAAGTATCCCTGTGAACAATTTGGCATCTATGTTCAAAAGCGAGATCTGCCTATACGAAGCACAGTCCTCCGGATCCTTACCCGATTTATGTATAACAGCAATGGTAGCGTCTAGCATACTCGGCGCCAGTGTCCCCGTCTTCCGAAAGGAATTGAAAAGCCTTGTGAGAAGCGGGGCAAGCTCCGCACAAAAAGTCTTGTAAAACAATGCCGTGAACCCGTCAGGGCCGGGGGACGTCCCAGTCTTCAGGCGGGAAATCTCAGATATAACTTCCTCTGGCCTTATCTGCTGGTCTAATGACGCCGCCTCCCTCCCGCCAAGAGGAGTAATTGCTATGCCCTCTAAGTAAGAATCCAGGGTCGCGTCATCCCGCTCATCCACCGCATATAAACCCCGGTAAAATCCCGCAAAGGCCCCAGCAATTTGGTCACTTGTATAGGCCACCTCACCGGAAGGGGAACAAATCAGTCTGCTCTAACTTCTGTCTCACCTCTCTCCTCGCTCTATTATCTCTCGCAGACAGCGCCATCACCTCGCCCGCACTACTGCCTTCAACGCCTCCCAGAGAGTTTCCATGGAGGTGCTACCGACGTCATTAAAGGCAATATAGTCCAAAATCGCGCGCCGAATCGCCTCCACCGCTGACTGACTCTGAAGCAAGGAGTCCTTAAAGCGCCAGGTCAGGGTTCCCACGCGGCCCACCTCCATGGCCAACTCCACAGTAATAGGGGCGTGATCAGTCAAGGCCCTGGGCTCTATCGTGGCCTCTCTAACCCGGGACATAAACTTTTGTGAGGCCAAAAAGAGATCGAGCCGTGCGTAAGTCTTGGTCGCCGCAGAATAGAAGGAATAGTCTCGGAGTGTAGGATACGACTTCCTCCACACATCCTCCAGCCCACACTCCGCTAACCATTGGCGCCCCATCTCCGTCAATGCCCCAGTCTGCCCAAAGCGTTGGCCCGAGCGGTCAAGCTCGTTGTCCATCACCAGATTGAAATCCCCCCCTATCAGAATGGCGCTTTCTGGCGAACTAAATACAGGGGAAATTGACTGTCTCAGGAAAGTCTCCTGTTGGGAATTTGGAGCACAAAGGGAAGCAACGGTGAAAGAAAAAGCCCCAAGCCGCATTCTAATAGCTAGGAACCTACCCAGGACTTCCGACACCTTCCCAACTACCTCCCCAGCAAAAGTCCTTGCAAGTAATATTGCCACCACCGCATGTTTCGTAGTGGCTGAGGACCAAAGTTGCCTAGGGAACCATCGTGAGCGCATGCGAAACGTGTCTTTGTGTAACAACTGGGTCTCTTGTAAAAGGCAGATGTGGCTCCCAGATTTCTCCAAGCCTGACAGAATTGCTAGCCGCTTGGTTGGGTTGTTAAGCCCACGAACATTCAAACTTAGACACTTAACTGTCATGTTATTACAGGGAGAGAGTCACCAGGGGAAAGGACACGGGGCTGTTCCGCCAATCATACTCATAGACCGGACTCCCAGGGAAGCATATCAACAAACAACCATTGCGCACAACAGGTGCTCGCAACCAAAAAAGTCCTCGTGCACTCATCGCCACAGAGGTACCCCAACTGGGTCGTGAAATCCCCTTAAGTTCATCAGCTAGGCCCATCCACCCCGCCGCCCAGGCCCCTCATTGACAGCCAGTAGGCCAGCGAATAAGCGACCCGATGCTGACCAGTCGCCCTCAAGTGCCTTAGTCCTGAACATTGGTCCCAGCTGCCACATTGCTCACTGCCGACTGCCGCTCCGACAGTTGCTCTGACGCGGTGGGTCGCTGTTGTTTCCTCCTTCTCTCCTTTCTCTTCCAGCTCGGACGGTCCTCTCTGCTCGGGCCCAGCTTCGCACCCAGGTCCTGGCCACCCTCCATCAGGCCCAGGATCCGGTTTGCCTCCGATATGGACTTCACTTGATGGAGCTGCGCATCCCAGCGAAAGATAAGGCGGAACGGGTGACCCGAAGAGTATGACACATCCTGTGCTCTCAAGTGTTCCGTAATAGGCTTGAATTCGCGCCGTCGCTGCAAAGTCCGTGCCAAGAGGTCCTGAAATAATTGAAGCTGGAGCCCTCTAAATTGGATCTGCAGCAGATTACGTGCCCGTTGCAGTATACACTCCTTGAGCCCATAGTTATGGACGCATGCCAGGATATCCGGAGGGCGATCTCCACCACCTCGAGCCCGACCCACCCGATGCACTCTATCAAGCGTAATCTCTCGGGACTCCGCCAGGCCTAAGACTGAACGGAACAACTCGCCCACAAACTCTCCAATGCCCCGGTCGATGCTCCTCTAATGCAGTTATTATGCCTACGTGACCGGTTCTCTAGGTCCTCTACCGCAAGCTGAAGGAGATCCTGTTGTTCCCGCAGGCGAATGCATTCTTGTTTGAGATCAGCCACCTCCTCACCTCGGGAGATTTCACCCTCCTCAACCTGTGCTACCCGCTCACCTAGGGAGGTGACCTCTGCTCTCAACTCTTTAACCTCGTAGGAGATGTCCCTTTGAAGCTCTTGGAGGTCGCTCCGGAGCGAATCGAACCGGGAGGCAAGGAAGCCCCTCGTTAACGGGGCCCCCTCATCCTCCTCCACCTCGCCTCTCACCTCCGGAAGTCTCCCAGCAGGCGGCCCCTCAGGAGCCCCACCCGGCCCCGGGCGAGCCCCGGTGAGCATGCCTCTGACCGTCCGTTCACGCTTGCCTTTAGCGGCCGCCATCACTCCAGCTCCCCACCGCGCCGTGGGTCTAGCTCAATTGAAGCCTCCTCACCAGTATGCCCAAGGGTCGGGCCGCCCGAGGTCCACCAAAGTCACCAGCCTCCACTAACCTCTCCACCTGTAGGAAATGCACGTCGCTCCTCTACCGCACCACCTGTCTTGTCTCCAGGGAGGTCCGCCACGGGCCGCCTGCACCGCCAATCAGTGGCCCCGCACCATCAAAGGCCACTCTATGCCCGGATCCAGCTGCCTAAACGTGCAGCCGCGCTCGTCTCTCCAACCAGAGGCTCTGGCTCAATAAACCTCGGGGCTTTGGCACACAGCGCCACTTAATGGGCACAACCTATCCCTGGACGGGCACCAGCTGCACAGCGCCCTCCTGGGCCACCGCCGCGCAACCTCTCGTGGCCGCCTGGACACCAGGTCCCAAGGCCGCCGCAGCGCCCAAACCGCCGCAGACCGCGCCCGCCTGCCGCCGGCACCAGCCACGCGGCCCGCTCCTCCGCTCGGCACCCCGCCGTCCGCAGCGCTGGTCGCGATCACCCGAGCCACCTAGAAGCACCCCTACCAGGGTCGCGAAAGCTGTGTCGGAGGCCTAGGTGGGGGAGCTCGGACGTACATGTCCGCTCACACCGCCATCTTGGCCACGCCCCTCTGAGGGTGTGTTTTGTGTGCATACTTGTGTCATTCCTCCCCTCCCCTCCTTCCAGTGCTCTACGAAACCTGCCTGGTCTGCCCCCTGAGAACCTGGGTACTTACCTGCTGGCAGACTGGAACTGGAGCACCCCTGTTCTCCATAGGCGCCTATTTGTTTTGGGAACCTCTTTGACCTCTGCACCTGACTGGCCCTGAGCTGCTGGTGTGGTAACTTTGGGGTTGCCCTGAATCCCCAACGGTGGGCTGCCTATGCCCAGGAACTGAGACTTGTAAGTGTCTTGCTTACCTCACAATCTAACCATTACTTATCTCCCCCAGGAACCGTTGCTTTTTGCAGTGTCCACTTTTAAAATAGCTTATTGCCATTTTAACAAAAACTGTATATGTTATTGCTCTAATTCAAAGTTCCTAACTTACCTGTGTGGAGAAGCTTCATTTTATGTATTTACTTCAAATCTTGAACTTGTGGTTCATAAAATAAACTAAGAAAATATATGTTTCTATATAAAACCCTATTGGCCTGGAGTAAGTCTTTGAGTGTGTGTTCCTCATTTATTGCCTGTGTGTGTACAACAAATGCTTAACACTACCCTCTGATAAGCCTACTGCTCGACCACACTACCACAAAATAGAGCATTCGAATTATCTAATTTTGCCACTATCTTACATCTAAGGGGAACCCTTGGACTCTGTGCACACTGTTTCTTACTTTGAAATAGTATATACGGAGCCAACTTCCTACATGACCTCTGTCCAGTACACGCATAAAATGGTGCCCCACACTCACAAAGTCCAGGAAAATGGAACTGGAGTTCGTGGGGGCACTGCTAGTGCAAGAGTGCCCTCACACACAGGTACTTGCACACTGGCCTCTGGGCTAGGAAGGCCTGCCATCGGGGTGACTTGCAGTGACCTGGTGCAGTGACCAGTAGTGAAAAAGGTGCATGCACTCTTTCACACAGACTGCAATGGCAGGCCTGCAGAACACTTTGCATGGGCTCCCCATGGGTGGCATAATACATGCTGCAGCCCATGGGGATCCCCTGACACCCTAATGCCCTGGGTAACATATACTAGGGACTTACATGTGGGTATCAGTATGCCAAATGTGGGGTGTAAGTAGCAAAGTTAGAAGGGAGAGTGCATAACCACTGGGGTCCTGGTTAGCAGGATCCCTGTGAACACAGTCAAACACACTAACAGGCAGAAAATGTGGGTAACCATGCCAAGAAAGAGATACTTTCCTACAGCAGACATGCCCATATGCCCATCTGCATACAAAAGGTATGATATCCTAGTGAGAGTATATAGGGAGCTGGGTTTTGTTACAGTCCCGTCACCACAACTCCCCACTACCCCTCCCCCACCTCCCCACACACACTTTGTCCTGGTTTTTGATGCATCTTTGACTGAAGTGCACTGGGTCTCTGCCAACCAGGTCCCCACTGCCAGTGTTCTTCCCCCAAAACTGTCTAGTCTGCAAATCCTTTAGCACCCCCTGTAAATCCCTACTAAATAGAACCCATTTCAACTTTGTACTGAGGTGCCAAAGAGTGTCCCCGTGAGCTTCAGCTTGAATTGTGCCACCTTTACGGACCCCTCTCCGTGCACGACAGGCTGCGTGTCTTGGTGCAGACAAAAGTGAAATCACAACATGGCACACAGCCTGTATGCCATGTCCCCTAACACTGCATGCAATATATGTAAGTCACCCCTATAGCAGACCTTAAAACCCTAAGGCAGGGTGCATTATATCATATGTGAGAGCATATCTCAATTCTCAGCTAGCAAGTGGCCAGGGAAGCCATTGTAAATGCATGTGATGGACACTGGTCTTTTCGAGTGCCCCAGCTACATAATGGCATCACTGAAGATAGGGATTTTGGTATCAGCCATCTCGTATTGGTGAACGCACACTGATTCCAGTGTTGGATTTACCAATAGATGCACCAAGAGGGCACCTTCGATGTGCCCCTGAAAACCTGCCAACCTCTGATGTGCTTATTGACTGGTTTCTGCCAGCCTGCCACCGAGATGCTGTTCTGGGCCACTAGGGTAAGTGCCTGTGCTCCCAGAACAAAAGCCTGTCAGGGATGAGAGTGTTACACCCCCTCCCACAGCATGACCTGCAGATTAGCCTTCCTAAGGCGGTAAGCCTCAAAGGGAAATGCGATTCTGACTCCCCCTCACAAAAGAGGAAGCGTCTCCCCACCCCCTTGTCCAGAGCCCACTTGGTATCTGGACAGGAGATTAATTTAGCTAGTCAAGGTAGGCGTGCCACCTCCAGGCTGGTACCACCCCTAAGGTGGGCTAAACCGAGGTGAACACAATTTTTCAGAGGTGGCGATCTTTGAGATGGGATACCAAGGAATTCTGGGACTGGGTTATGCCCACTTCCCACAGGAAGGGGTTATATAGGGATTGTAGTGATACCAAGGGGTTGTAGCCCATTTTCTACTATCCTACACACCTTTAAGGCCCCCAAATTCAGTATGTAGAGGACCCAGAGAAGCAGACTTAAAAAAGGAGGACACTCCAGAGGCACAAAAGGTAAGAACTGAAGATCCGTGACGGAGTCGGCGCCAACCCTGCCAGTCTGCCCGTGGACTTTGACAGTTGCAACAAAGACCCCTTGTCCTCCAGCTGCTGAAACTTGCCATCCTTCACCCCAGCACAAGGAACTCCTTAGGAGCAGCAGAGCTGCTCCCCTGCATCCTTGCAGGTTTCCAAGAACTGCTGAAGAGGACTCTGGGCCGCCAAACTGCAGCCCTGACAGCACCACTGCACACAAGCCTCCCAGCCCATGTTTAAGTGCGCCACTGGCGCCAACCTGGTTCCCAGCCTCTCTTGAGACAGTCAGTGGTGGGTTTCCCAACTGCAACTTTCATATTGACGCCTGCAGCCTCTTTCTGCAAGCTCCTCCTCAACTGTGGCTGCCCCTGTTGATGGCAATCCCAACAGTCCACTGTACCTCTGCACCCAGATGATCATTGAGGTTTTCATTCAATCTATCTGCCGAGCTCACACATCACTCGTCCGCAGAGGCTCCCCTTCACCTAAGCCATCCTAGATGGGGTAAGCTTTCTAGCCTTTCCTCCAGATTGACGAGTCCAGGACATGCGGGCTATGATCCCAATGTTTCAGTCTGTGTCCTGGGTCTCAGTGAGGATGGCTGTAATGTTTCTTGGCCTACTAGCATCCTGCTTTGAGGTGATGCCAGATGGCACATGCAAGTCTTACAGTAGAGCCTGAAGTCTCAGTGGACCCAGCACCAGGGAAAGCTGTAGGGTTCTATCCAGGTGTTAGAGAAGACTGCAAATGAACTGTAGTATTGGCTGCTCAACAGCAATTGGACCTGCAGCAGACCCTTTCCTTACCCCAAGCAGAGTTGGCGGTGGTGGCAGATGGATCACTACTGGTTTGGGAAGGCCATCTGGGAAATCAGAGGATTCTTGTCTCCAGCTGAGGCCCAGCTCCAAGTTAATTTGCCTTAGTTGCAGGCGAGTTTCTTGGTGTGAAGGCCTTTCTACCCACCATCAAGGGGAGGCTGGTGCAGGTTCTCACAAATGACACCACCTCCATGTGGGACTGCAACAAGCAGGCAGAGGAGGGTCCTGTGCCAGGAGTTTCTATGTCTCTCGAACAGACTAAATTGTTAGTTAACAGAATTTATCTGGTGGCACATGACCTGGCAGGATCTTTAAACATCATGGTGGACAAGCTCAGCCAACGACACCTAGCAGACCATGAATGGCAATTACACCTGGAGGTGATGGAGTGTCTTCCAACAATAAGGAGAACTGTGGCTCCATCTTTTTGCTACTCCCTGAGAATGTGCAATGCCTACATTTTGTGCACTGGCGTTCCCAACAAGCTCTCCCTTAAAGATGCATTCGGCCGGGAGTGGGGCATGCGTCTCTTGTACTCCTTTCTTCTACTACCTGTCCTGTCCCAAATCCTAAAGAAGGTCTGGAATAACTGGCCCCAAGTCATCGTGATGGCTCGAAATTTGGTCACAAGAGTGTGGTATTTGGATTATCCTGGCTTCAGCATCTGTCCTCAAATCAGGTTGCTGCTAAAGTAGGGTCCTCTGTCACAGCAGGGGGAGGGTGTTGCATCAGAGGATGTGCAACGTGCTCCCCAGTGCCTGGACAGCGAATGGTAAAATGAATCTCCTTTGCCCTCCTCCTTTCAGCTTTTTTTTATGTGTGTTGGACCAGCCATCCTTTTACAAATCACTACTTGTGATGTGTTTTGTAAAAGAATTGAAACATATGTTTCCACCAAAGCCCTTTGTTATTCCATAGTGGAACTAGAACTTGGTCCTCACTTCAACCCTTTCTAGCCATTTCACAGTTGTTCACGCCACCTCCTCACTGTCAAAACAGTCTTTGTGGTTGCAATAACATCAGCACTCCATGTGAGTGAGTTTCAGGTCCTCTTGGTCCATCCTCCTTATACCACTTTTTTTCTGGACAATCAGGTGTTACTGACTCAACCAGCATGCCTTCCAAATATGGTGGTGCCTTTTCACGTCTGACAAACCATCACTCTTCCTGCCTTCTTTGCGCTGCCTCCTCCATCGAAAGGGGGAGAGAGATTCCATCACGTGGACCCCGAGCACTGAGCTTATACATCGATTGTACCAAGGAACATCGGGTAGATAATCAACTCTTTTGGGGTTTTCTGGTTGAAAGAAGGGCTAGGCGGTGCACAAATGGACCTTATACTCGTGGCTATTTCTCTATATTAAGTCTGCTATACATTGGCTAAGAAGCACCATCCAAACGTCTTGGGGGCTTATTCCACCAGAGTTAATGCTGCTTGGCACATGAACTACCTGTCCTCGAAATCTGTTGGGGTGCTGCATTGGCATCAGTCCAAACCTTCATGAAGCACCACTGCCTTGACTGCTAGGTCCGATGAAAGGGCATTTCACCCATTACATGTTGTAGGACTTTTTGATCTGAGGTAGTCCAGAGACCAACCACCTTGTGCAAAACAGCTTTACTATCTATGTATAATGTGAGGAATCTGTGGTTAGAAGTAGCCATCAGTAGAATATGCTTCTTATGTTTGGTAACACTCTTTCTGGTGGATAGTCTAACCCCGCTTTCTCCCCCCCCCCCAATCACAGCCCTATTCGGTGGAATGGTCTCTTTTCATCTCAAAGGGTCCTAATTTTAGAAATATGCACATTGCTTCTTCTAATTTGCTGAAAGGTTCAGAGTCTGAGAGCACGGACAGGCTTATGAAAAGAAACTGATGTCAACAGTCATGGGAGGTGCTTATATGTGGATCATTGCGTCACTTGTAGAGCAGCGTACTATGATGCATCTTCCTGGCCCAAAGGAGCACTGCATTTTGAGTTTATTGGATCAAGTCTGGTGCTTGGTAATATGCAAAAGGTGAGGTATCTGCTGTGAAATCGAGTATCCACCAGAAAGAGCTTTGCTGAATGTAAGTTACTTTTTCATTTTTATTGTTACATTTTTTTTCCAAGAAGGTCAGCTTTAGAAACGTCTGAAAAATACAAAAGGGATCATAAGCCTTAATTTTTTGAGAGAAAAGAGCAGGAGATTATTGTGACTGTATCAGAGTAAGGCGGTATTGGGATTCCTGAGAGATGGATGAAATGTTCAAATGAAGGGCCTAGGGTCTCTTGTAGTCGAACATGTGTGCAGTCTTCATTCATTCTTTAATAGCTACATCTGATGTTAAGTTAATGAATCTTTCTGACCTGGCCTACATCCTTTCTCTGCAGACAACAAGGCTTTCTTCGTAATTTCCATGTCGGATAACAGCTCCCAGATTTATGAACTAGTGGCACAAACTGTTTCTGAAAAGAATGTGTAAGTGATCCCCAGTACTTTGAGATTCTTAAGATTTCTTTGAAATGGAACGAGTATCAATTTGTAACCGGACTGCATAAGAATTTTACAACTGCTTTCAGAAACAATGGTATTAAAGTTTGTGCTAGATGTCTGTTTAATTGGAGCGTTTGCAAATCAGTGAAAACAAAATACATAGATTTTCTTCTACTGACATGTTATTGTGCATTCTGTTTCCAAAGCTCAGAGATTGACACTGGCAATCATACAGTCTTTGGTGTGTTCATAATTAACTAAGATGTCCATAAATTAAACTTAAGCGAGATCTAATGTGTTATTTTTTATTTATGATTGATTGTGGTAGTAGCAAACAAGAATAGTCAAAGATTTTCTCCCTGTGTTTCGATGTTGACATGTCTCTAAAAATGCTGTGCTACCTGGAAAATAAAGTGGATGGGGAGCAGCTGAAATCTGCTTCCTCCATGCCACACTAAGGCCCTCATTATAACAATGGTGGTATTGACCGCCTACCGCCAAGATGACGGCTGCCAACATACCGTCACCATGGCTACCGACTGTCTATGCCATTATGACCGTAGCCGAAATTCCACCAGAAGGCTGGCGTAATTCCGTTGACGGTCGTGGCGGCGGACGGCAGTAAGGTGGCAATCCTGCCAGCAGCAGCGCCACGCCAGCAAAACATTGCCTACCGTATCATGGAACATGATACGGCCTGGTTGTGTTTTGCTGGCGGACGCTGCTGCTGGCAGCAGTGCCGCGTCCAGTCTCCTGCCGGAGCACCCCCTGCAAGCTTGGGTTCTCCGAAAGGAGAGGGGGTTGTTGTGTGTGGGTGTGTGGGACTGTGAGTGAGTGCATGCGGGTGTAATGCGTGTGTGCATGAGTGGGTGTGTGTGTATGTGCATGTTGTGTTGTGTGATTGCGTGTGTGCCTGAGTGTATGTATGTATGCATGCATGGGTGAATGTGTGTATTGGTGTGTATGTATGTGCATGTATGTGTATCTGAAGAATGGGGTCGGGAGAGGGAGGGGGGTGAGTAGGAGAGGTCTCGGAGGAGGGGGCGGGAGAGACCCCTATCAGTGCCAGGGAAGGAATTCCCTGGCACTGATAGTGCCTACCGCCATGGTTTTCGTGGGTGTATTGAAGCCACGAAAACCATGGCGGTAGGCGGGGTTATAATCCTGAGGGTGGGATTGTGACGGCCGCCTGGCTGGAGACCAAAGTCTCCAGCCCGGTGGCTGTTACCGCCCTGGCGGACGGACTGGTACATTGGCGGTTTGGCTTGAGGCAAACCACCAATGTCATATTTTGGGGAAGAGTACCGCCAGCCTGTTGGCAGTACTCTTCTCCAAAATACCGCCGTCCCCCGAGTCGTAATGAGGGCCTTAGTCTTTCAAAGCACTCTGGACCAGCTACAATTGGTGGAAACGAGCCCACTCATCTGCCACAGTGACAAAGTGGATCCGAAGTGGAGAGGTGCATTGGTTCAATCCTGTAGGAAACCAGGAGTTTTGCAGGTTGTCCCCCCATTTTTTTTGCCCTCAACTACTTGATGCTGTTTTTCGACTGACAGTTCACTAAAGCCTGCTAACCAGGCTCCAGTGCCAGTGTTCTTCTCCCCAGAAAAAATGAATACTCACTTGTAAAACAATTGGCACACATTTTAGCACTTGTACAAAGTCCCTAGTACATGGTACCTCTGGTACCTAGGGCATCAGTACTAAAGAGGGCCTTGGTCTCCTTTTGCACCTGGTCACCCCCACTTTTAGCATGCTATTTGATGCACTTTTGACTGAAGGTGCACTGGGGTTATTGCTAACCAGGGCTCCCGTGCCAGATGTCTTTCCCTAAAACTGTACCATTTTCCCTAATTGGCAATATCTTTGGCACCCCTAAGTCCTTACTAAATGGTACACCAGGTACCTAGGGCATGGGTACTAAAGAAGGTCCCCAAGGGCTGCAGCATGTATTGTGCCACCCTCAGGGACCCCTCTCCTAGCTCATGCAAACTGCCATTGCAGGCTGCGTGGCTTGGTGCAGCTAAAAGTGAAAAGACAACATGTCACACTGACTGTGTGCCATGCCCACTAACACAATATATGTAAGTCACCCCATGGATTTATTAATGCATGTACCCAGAGGGCACCTTAGAGGTGCCACCTGAAAAGCGTACTAACTACTGGTGTGCTGCCTAACTTGTCTAAACCAGCCTGCCGCCAACAAACATGTTTCTGACCCTCAAGGGAGAGAGCTTCTGCTCTCGGACGGTCAGGGACAAAGCCTGCTCTGGCAGGGGTGTTATCTCACCCCTCCCAACAGGATGACCTTCAAATCTGCATTTCAAGGCAAGGGGCTTCAAAGAGCCCACCGCCCTTGGTATGCAGATCTGGGTTCCCTCAGGAGATGTTGACTTCCCCTGACCCAGGGCCCACTTGGCACCCTAACAGGTGGAAATATCAATAGTCAGAAGAGGCTTATCCACCCTCAGGTCAGTTCCACCCCAAAGGTGAATTGCCTGACGTGGACATGAAATGTAAAAGTCTGCCTTCATAGTGATGGCAGAACTAGGAACTCATGGACATGGTTATTACCACTTCTCAGAGTAAGTGGTCATATAGGGGGGTGTAGTGACCCCAGGAGTAAGTAGTTTATTGGCTACTTCCCTACACTCCCCACAACTCCCATAAATTCAGTATTTTGGAGAACCCCTGGCACCAGTTGATCAGATAATGCCGACCTGAAAGAAGATGATGGGCCCTGAAGTTGCAAAAGCAAGAAAAGAAGACCAGCAGCTGACTTGGCCCCAACCCTACCTGTCTGCCTGCTGTCCTTGACCACTCTTGAGCTCTCCAAGGACAACTTGTCATGCAACTGCCTGTTCCTGCAAAAGCCTGTCAGTCTTCAAACAAAACCCAGGAACCCCAGTGGAGTAGCAGAGCTGCTCCTCTACACCATGCAGGCACCCCAGAAGAAATGTGAGGGCTCCAGGCTGCCAGAACCCAACACCGGTAAGTACCACAGCACCCGTGTCCCCTAGCCCGAGTTGAAGTGGGCCAACAATGTCAGTGTGGTCCCCCAACTCCCCAGAGACAAAGCCCACCTTGGGTTTGCCAATTGTGAACTTCCCTACACCACCTGCAGCCTCTTGGTGCTGCCCCCCTCTTCCGGGAGTGACCCAGTGCTAGTGGCTCCTAAGGACACCTCTGCACCTGGCCGCCCTGAGGTCAGGAGGACCAGAGGTGTGCCTGAGCATCGTGAGACGTGAGCCCCCTTGTTGATTGATCTAGACTGGTCCCCCAGTCCCAGCTTGCAGCACCTTTATAACCGGACCGTTCCCCCATATGATAACTTTAGGACACCTGATGCTGAAAAGCACCTCTGCACTCGGACGCCCCAGTGCCTCCAGAAGTGACCAGTTGGTGCTCCCTTGGACCTTACCCTATACTTACATTAACTCCAGAAGAACAGTCCTGTAAGTTGCTCTATGTGTCCAAATACAGTATATGTCCAGGTTAACATTAGGGCACCTGACACTGAAAGGCACCTCTGCACCCGGGCAACCCAGTGCCTGTTGGTGCTGCCTTGGACCCTGCCCCATACTCTCCTTAAGTCCAGAAGATTGGTCCTGTAAGTCGCTGTAAAGTACTTGTATGCAGTATATGCCTTTTCTCCATAGGATAACATCACTGCTTCAAATATCGCTGAAAATGTTGATTTTTCAAACCTTTAAGAATTCATAACTCAAATATACTTACCTGATCATGATGATCTTGGTGCCTCAAATTATATAAAGAAAAGTATTATTTTTTTAATAAATTGGCGTTGGTCTCCTTATTGAGTTGTGTGTATCATTTATTGGCTGTCTGCATGCAGCAAATGTCTAACTCTCCTCTCTGATAAGCCTAAGGCTGTTCGACCACCTTACCCTCTAAGAAAGCACCTTGGGATTGCTACGGCAAGCCCCTGTCCACTTATAAGGGAACCCCTAGACTCTTCACACAGTATACTGTTGCATCTGTTTTCATTATCCTAATGAGACTACTGGATTCTGGCAGCAGAATCACCTGTACTGCGGAGGACTGATTCTGATTCTGCACCATGTGACGCCTCCCGGCCTAATCTGGGTTTTTTCTAGCTAACTAGCAGTGCCTCTATCTACCCAAGAGCAGGGATGATTGGGGAAACTGGGCGCATGACATAGATGACTCCTCAGGGGAATCGTGGTCACTCAGATCTCACCTGTTTCTCTCAGTCACATTAGTCACATTAGTCACACATATGCAAGGACAATCGGAGGCAGAGCATAGTTCAATAAGGTTTTATTGAAGTAACTGCAACTTACATAATAAAGCATGTATTGCAATAAGTAGGACGATGAAGCACAATAAGAATAAAATTGTGACGAGGAGAGTGCTCCTAGATGGTGCTCCTTGGCCCTGTGTGGAGGGGAATGTGTGCCAGTGTGAGGAGGTGGCAACTGCAGGCTAGGAACGTGGCCGGGGACCTATCTCGGTTCGGCTCCCAGGAGGTGACCTGGAATGCCTGGGCCCCTGCGAGGTGAAGACAAGGGGTCCTTGCCCAGGATGCACAGAAGTGGCACTCAGAAGCTGGAGGGGGTTGCCCATCAGGTCTGCTGCAGGGGGGACCTAGTGGCCCTGTACTTCACTTTGATGGTGCAGCTCGAGCAGGAGTCGTCACCCTGATATACTGGTGGTAGTGTGGGCCAGAAGCAGGCCTTCTAGGTGGCATAACTGGACTGGGCTGGCATCAAGAAAAGTGAGAGGGCGGCCGGGGCCATGGCTAAAGGCTGCACCCCAAAGCAGTCACAAGCAGTTAGCCTGGACAAATACACATTACGAATGGAGGCTCCACGTGGTCAGACGCTAGGTACGAAGGCAGGATCTCGCAGGGACGACCCTCTGGCTAATGGAGAGCCCTCTTGAAGAATGATCGCCGCAGCCGTACAGGAGCTCAGAGTCTGTATTTCACCCCTAGAGCCTAAGTTAGATGCAATCTACACTGACGTCAGCCTCCCAAGGACGGATCTTGGCATGATGTCGGAAAAAGTAGCCATAGCCGAAACGCACATAGAGGGGATGATGTCAACCACTAAGCGCCTTGGAGGAGCAGGTTCGTTCCTTCACCAAAAAAAGTTCAGAAATGGAGGCCAAACTTGAGGACCAGGAAGGGAGGTCCAGGAGAAACAATGTGCGAGTGGTGGGGGTGCCGGAGAGCATGGAGTGCCCTAGCACAGATCTATTTGTGGAGGACCTGGTTTTGAACAAACTTAAACCGAAACAACTGTTGAACAACTTCTCGGTGGAAAGGGCACACTGCCTGCCGGGCCCTCCCCCAAAGACGGGGGCACCGCTGCGCACAATAGTTGGAAGAATCCTGAACTTTAGGGACAGGGACCCATTCTGCAGGCGGCCAGATTCTATGGTGACTTAAAACTGGACAAAGCGGTCATTCCCTTCTTCCCAGACTTCACCCTCCATGTGCAGCTGCAACGGAAGTACTTTGAGGAAGTAAAAAAAACGCTGAGTGCCCAGGAGCTGAAATAAATTATGTTGTTCCCAATTAGGCTCCGAGTAGTGGCGGATGGCAAGACCTGGCACTTTGGGTCCCCAGAGGAGGGCTGAGACTGCCTGGATGGCTGGAGAGCAACCGGTAGGAAATGGGGAGACAGTTGGAAATTCCATCACAAAGGAGTGGAATGAGCCAAGCAGAACACACCAAGCAGATATCGTGGGAAGTGCCTCTCCCAGGTGGACGCTTAACAGGAGCTAGGACCCAACACCAGAAGTATATGGCCTTTGGAGGACCCCTACTCCTTGAGAATCTCTCCACTGAGGGTGGCAAACGGGGTGGGGACCCGGATAACGCACAGTTGCATAGCGACCAAGGGCAAGACAACTCAGCCACGTACGGGGGTCAGGGGGTGAATTGGACATTTATACAAAAGGCATCCCTTTATTACCTTCACACAGGCAACAGCACACCCCCACTGATAAATTGTTTGCTTTGGGCGACAGGCATGGAACCCACAATGCAGGGTTGCAGGGGGTTGAGGGAACACATTTTACTGATTTTGTTCTTGATGACTGTTTTGTGTTTTGAGCCTAGTTCTTGGGCATATAGAGCTCGCAAAGTGCTGTTAGGAGAGAGGATGATCCTGGAAAGGGAAAGGGGTGAAATGCCACTTAGGGAGGATATCCGGCCTCAGCACTGCAATAGTACCAGAATATTGCAGGTACAGTACAGAATTTTGCCATATGTTCCTGGAATGTTTGTGGTCTTGGCAGCAGGATTAAGCATACTCTGGTCTTGAAATATATAAGGCGCCATGCACCAGATATTATCCTGCTACAGAATACACATCTCCAAGGGAATTATTACAAGGAACTCAACAGATTTGGCTACACACTTACGGCACATGCTGGATATTCCGCTGATTCCAGGGATTAGGGATACTTATTAAAAAATTGGTAGCCCTCATCCTGCATCGGATATGTCACGATATGGTATGTGACGCTCTCTGGAACCTGGGAGGGGACCACTCTGAACATTTTCTCTCTGTATCTTCCCCCTCGCCCACAGGAGGCGACTCTCCCTTAGGTCGGGGATTTAATATCGGGACTACCTCTGGGGACCCTGATTTTAGGGGGTGACCTAAACTTAACTATGGAAGCAGAGGTGGACAAATCCGGGGAATCTGACATCAGAAGGGGAGAAGGTCCGCTTCTCCACTTTGTGAGGGCATTGGGTATGATTGACCTGTGGAGGGACACCAATCCCCAGACGAGACAGTACACGCATTTTCTCCTTTTGGACCTTCGGGGGAGTCCTGAGACTGGAGACTAAGGGTTGGGATAAGCTTTCACTGTGGCCGTAAAAGCGCCATACAGGTTATGATGGCGTGCTACGTGGCATTATGCAACATGTTTTGGATCATAGAATATGTATCCCCTATGTTCTATTGTATACAGCAGTGTGAACCCTGAACTTTGCATCATAATAAAAATATATTAAAAAAGATAACTGCACTTGTGACTGCCTGTTTAGTGTTAAAATATTGCAATATTTGGTGCTTGGAGGAGTTATGACATCTTTGGTTTCCTGTGGCACTGCACCTGCTGCACCATTCAAATCACGAACCTATTGTATGCAAGGAAACTGCACTTGTCTGTTTAGTAGTAAAATATACAGTATTTGGTGTTTAGAGGAGTTCCTAGAGCTTTTGGTCCCGGTGTCACTGCACCTGCTGCTCCAATAAAATCATGATCATAGTGCCCGCAAGGTAACTGCACTTTTGACTGCCTATTTAGTACTAAAATATAGCAATATTTGGTGTTTAGATGAGTTCTGACAACCTTTGGCCCTGGTGCCACTGCACCTGCTTCACCATTCAAATCATGACCCTAGTGCAAAGTGTTTAGTGGGATGGCTAGAGCTTTTGTTCCCAGTGCCACTGCACTTGCTGTACCATTCAAATCATGACTCTAGTGCCTGCAAGATAACCACACATTTCTGTAAAAATGAGTGGTAATTTAAGAAACACACTCATAATTTTTATATTTACAACTGTTATTCATCAGAAATGTAATTATTAAGTAATGGGAAACGCAACATAATGAGCCCACACTTGATGCTTGTTTTACATCTGCACTCGATAGTCCGTTGCAAGATGGCAGACATGTTTGCACACATTTCAATTTGACTTGTGTTCAGTTAATCTTTTCATGGACAAACACTAGCAAGTAACCAATCAACAAAAAACGGAAGGTGTACTTAGGCTACGGTCCAGGTGATGGTAAGAACATAGCAGGAAGTGACCTGCTATAGCCAATAAAAAGCAAGTAAATTCAAGCAAAGTTGGATCCATGGTTGAATGAACAAATGGGAACTTCGGGTAAGTAAGTGGCAAAATAGGGGCAGGTTCTAAGTCCCTTTGATTATTTTATTTTTTTTGTGTAACAAAAGACTTTGCAAGCAAAGTGCGAGTGCTCTGCAGGTCAAACCTAAAAACTGAAATTCGAAAAAGGTTTGGCGTCATGACTGCAAGGCTCTTGGACCCCGAACTGGAGGCCCTACCCATCCCCACAAAAATAATGCTTCTAGTGCACCTAGAGTAAATGAAAAAGAATGTCCCCAGATGGGATTCCGGGTTGGTCCTGACCATGTCAGTTAACCCACCCAGGCAATTCTAGCTCCAGAGGATGGTGTGGATGTAGCTGCCATGGCTGTCTGACCCAGTAATCTGGAGAAATGCAGACAACAGCCACATATCAATGGGATTAGAGTTGAAGCCTTAAGAGACATTGGTGACAGTGTCACCATGGTACCTGAGCAACTGGTGTCCTGATATCAATACTTGACTTTTGAGATTTATACAGTCCTCAATGCTGATAACTAAGCTAAGGGTACTTTCCATGGTGATGGTATCCTTAAAATGAGAGGGGTTACTGGCCAAACGATGGTGGTGGTATCTCCTGCATTTCCGGTACAATGCCTACTAGGCAATGATCTGGAGTCCTTAGCTTGAGCTGCGCTCGAAACAAAGAGCCATGCAGCTATACTGGGTATACCTGAATGTGTGTGTGTGAAAACAAGAGCACAGGGCAAGGCCCAGGTGAAAAGAAAAGAGCAAGAAGTCTGGGGAAACCAGCTTCTAAACAGATACCAAATCAGGTCCCCTCTCCTCGGGGAGAAGACCTGTCAGCCCCTGAAGGAACTGAGCCTCAAAAGGCAGAGCTCTTGGGACCAGATTTACCCTACAGGAAAGAGCTGTGCCAGGGGCAGAAGTCCTGTCCCACTCTTGAAGGCCTGGGACAGCAATCTGCTGATCAGCAAAAACTGAGATGTCAGAGACTCCCACATGTCCTAGTTTGAGAAGGCACTCCTTTTCACCGAGACCAGAGACCCCAAACCCTGTGCCACTAGGAGAGTGGTAGAGCCTTAGCAGTTTAGAGGATCTCTCCTCACATTCACCCATGATATCCCCTAGCTGGGCCTCTTGGCCAGGCTAAAACTTGGAGTGGGTTGGTGAACCACTTCTACTGGCCATGAATGTCCCAGAAGGTGGAGTTTTTTTTTTTTTTTTTAACTGCTGTGCCACCTGTCAAACAAGTGGTAAGAAAGATGGCCACCCAAAGGCCCCCTTAATTTCACTACCAGTGGTTGGGGGTCCCCTTTGAGAGGGTAGGGATTGACCTAGTTGGTCCCCTAGACCCTCCAACAGCCTCAGGAAACTGATTTATGTTGTTTTTAATGGATCATGCAACTGTGTATCCTGAGGCAATTCCCTGCAGTAGCTAGGGCCATCATGGGTACCTTTACCAGAGTGGGCTTTCCAAATGAGGTGGTGTCGGAGAGAGGTACAACCTGCATGTCTGGCTACCTGAAACAATGTGGGCAGAATGTGGTGTGACCTGCAAGTTCACTAACCCATACCACCCACAAACCAGTGGCTGTGTTAAAAGATTCAACAATATATTGAAAGGAATGTTTGGTGGATTCCCTAGAAAACTCAGAAGGAGATTGGATGTCTTACTTCCATGCCTGCTTTTTGCTTACAGGACACAGAAGCGAGTAGGTTTTTCCCCCTTTGAACTTCTGTTTGGACATCCTGTGTGGGGACCACTTTGTCTTGTGAAGGAGGGATAGGAAAGACCTCTCAGAGAACCTGAACAGGATATTGTGGACTATGTGCTTGGGCTTCGCTCTCGAAAAGTACATGGAAAAAGCATTGAAAAACCTTAAGGCCAGCCCAGCGCTCCAGAAGCACTGTTATGACCAAAAGGCTGCATTGGTGGAGTTCCAACCAGGACAGAAGGTGTGGGTTTTGGAGCCTGTGGCACCTAGGGCCCTCCAGGACAAATGAAGTGGACCCTACCCTATCCTAGAAATAAAAGGAGAAGTCACCTACCTGGTAGACTTTGACTCTTGCAGGATCCCCAAAGGGTTATCCATGTCAATCACCTTAAACGCTATCATGACAGAGCTGATATGGCCGTGCTCATGGTCACTGATGAGGGACAGGAAGCTAAGAGTGAACCACTCACTGATCTGATCTCTCTAGCAACCCCAAATTTGGCTCAG
The DNA here is from genome assembly GCF_031143425.1 of Pleurodeles waltl. Taxonomy (NCBI): domain Eukaryota; kingdom Metazoa; phylum Chordata; class Amphibia; order Caudata; family Salamandridae; genus Pleurodeles; species Pleurodeles waltl. The sequence continues at coordinate 1,371,771,873 of NC_090440.1, forward strand.
TTGAACAAGTGATCTTGTCAAACACTCTAACTGACCGACAGCAGACTGACTGCAGGCAAGTCTTAAATCAGTATGCGGAGATCTTCTTTTTGACCCCAGGTCAGACTACCTGGTGTACCCATGATGTGCACACTGGGGCAGCTTACGTATCAAAAATAAAATCTATAGACAATATGAACATGTCAAATAGAGCATCAAAGCTGAAGTAAGCAAGGTGGTGGAATTGGGAGTCATTGAGCACTCTGAGTCTCCCTGGGCTCACCCAGTTGTCTTGGTCCCAGAGCCTCATTCCCAGGGTGTACAGGGAAAAAAAAGGTTTTGTGTGGACTATAGGGGTCTCAGTGCTGTAACCAAATCAGATGCTCACCCAATTCGTAGGGCTGATGAACAAATTGACAGGTTAGGAACAGACAAATATCTCAGTACTTGTGATCTCACATCAGGGTACTGGCAGATAGGCCTGACCTGGAGAAAAAGATAAATACCCATTCTCAACCCCTGATGGGCATTACAGTCTACTGTTATGCCTTTTGGATTAAAGAATCCCCCTGCCACCTTCCAGAGGTGGTGAGCAAGATCCTGGCCGGATTGGAACACTTTAGTTCTGCATATTTTTATGATATTGCTTGCTGTCTTGGCAGAATCACCTGATTCACCTGGAGAAAGTCTCAGGTTCTGAAAAGTGCAGGCCTCACTATCAAGGCAAGCAGGTGCCAGATAGGGCACAGCACAGTTGTATACTTGGGACACCTTGTAGGTGGAGGCCAGAGTCAACCACTAAAACCCAAGATCCAGACCATTCTGGACTGGGACGCTCCAACCACCCAGACTCAAGCCAGGGCATGCCTTAGTAATACAGGAAGTTTGTGAAGGGCTTTGGCACCATTGTGGCACCCCTCAAAAAACATACCTCAAAGAAAGTGAGCTGGACAGTGAGCTGTCAAAAGGCATTTGACATCCTAAAGAAAGCAATGTGCTCAGCACCTGATCTAAAAGCTCCAGATTTCACCAAGGAGTCCATAATGCAGACAGATGCCTCCGAACATGGGATAGGAGCAGTCCTCTCCCAAATTAATGATGATGGCCATGAGCAACCTGTTGTTTTCATTTGCAGGAGGATAGTCACCAGAGATCAGCGTTCGTGTGCCCTTGAGAGGGAAGCCTTTTCTATGGTTTGGTCCCTGAAGACGTTAAGGCCATACTTGTTTGGCTGTCACTTCCATGTTCTGCTCTCACTTCCTTGACAAACTGACCACAGGTTTCTCAGATGGGTTGTGAAACCCCATAATTGTTGAGGTGGTCTATCTCCCTACAGAGAATGGACTTTAGAGTGAAACAGAGACCTGGGACTGACAATGCCAGTGCATATGGCCTTTCCAGGTTCTTCCGCCTAGAATATGAAGACTGTATTGGGAAAGGTTAATTTCAACATCCTTTGTTTGGGAGGGGGTCATGTATGGAAAAAGTGCCTCTCTTTTACATGGTTACCCCCACTTGTTGCCTGGTATCTGATGGGATTTTGACTGAAAGTCCACTGGGCCCCTGCTAAGCTGGTCCCCAGTCCCAGATCTCTTTCCTTAAACTGTACAATTTTTCACCCAAGTGGCAAATCCTTTAGCACCCTCTGTAAGTCGCTAGTATATGGTACCTAGGACCTGAGGTGCTAAAGAGTGTCCCTAATCACAGCAGCACATATGATGCCACCCTAAGGGACCCCTCACCAAGCACATGACAAGCTGCCTTTGCAGGCTGTGTGTCTTGGTGCAGACAAACATGAAAACATGACAAGGCACACAGCTTGTGTGCCATGTCCCTTAGCACTACATGCAATGTATGTAAGTCACCCCTAAAGCAGGCCTTACAGCCCTAGGGCAAGATGCATTATATTACATGTGAGGACATATCTGCGAGAGCAAATATTCCCCTGCTATGTCTTTGTCAATTATCAGACATAGTACGTGGCCAGGGAAGCCATTTGAAATGCATGTGCTGAACACTGGCCAAAACAAGTTCCCCAGCTACATGATGGCTTCACTGAGGATAGGGATGTATGGTGGTATCAAGCATCTCGTATTGGTGAACCCTCACTGATTCCAGCGACGGATTTATTAATACATACACCCAGAGGGCACATTATAGGTGCTCCCTGAAAACCTACTAACGGCTGGTGAGCTCACTGACCAGTTCTAACCAGTATAACACCAACAGATGAGAATCTGAACCCCCCCCCCCTCGTCTCCCGGGAGAGAGCCTTTGCTCTTTGGATATCAGAAAAAAAGCCTGCTTATGCAGGGGTGTCACACACCCGTCCCCACAGGATGACCTGCATTCCAAGGCAGGAACTTCAAAGAAGCCCCCTCCTTTGGTATGCAGAATTGGCCTTCCTCAGAGGGTGATGCTGACCCTCCTACCCCATTGTCCATCTGGCACCTGGGGAGGCGGGAATTTTGCAATGCAGGAGGCATGTTACGTTCCCAGACTGGGCACAACCCAAGGGTGACCAGCCTAAAGTGGGACACAGCCTAGGAAATTCTGCCATCTTGCATGTGGTGTAATTTAGAACCTCTGAACAGGTTGATGCACCCTCTCCACAGGAAGTGGTCATCTAAGGGGTTTAGTGACCCAAAGGGTAAGTAGCCCATTGTCTACTCCCCTTTACTCCCCAAGTTGAGTATTTAGTGAACCCCCTGATACCAGATCCTCAGATCTTCGGGTGACACAAAAGCAGGAGTGGACAAGAAGCCTGCTGAACCTGAGGACCGATGTGCACGCCTGCTTGGCTCCAACCTTGCTAGCCGGCCTGTCTGCGACCCTGGAGGAGCAGCTGACCTGTCCTGCCGCTGCAGCCTCCAAGAAACACAGAGAGCTGCTAATCACCAAGAACTCCCTTGGAGCAGAGGAGCTGCTTCCCTGCATCTGCAGGCACCTAAAGAAAGAACAGTGAGGACCTTGACTGCCAAAAACCTCTGACACCAGACAGTACCATTGCACCTGAGAACCTAGCCTGAGCCGAAGTGGACCAACAGTGTCAGCGTGGTCCCCAGATTCTCCAGAAACGAAGCCCACCTTGAGTTCTGTCAGTGTGCACTTGGCAATGGCATCTGGAGCCTTTTTCTGCAGACCCCCTGCAACCGCACATGACCTGGAGACAAAGACACAATGCCTGAGGACACCTCTGTGACCGTCAACTCCGGACCCAGGAGAAGACGACCAAAGTTTCCCCATGTCTCGCAGCCTCATGAGACCTGAGCCCACTTTTTGGCATGGTCAGACTGGACCCCCAGTCCACGCATGCAGACTGTTTCTACAGGCCCCCCGGCAACAGGAGTAACTCCATCACCGGACCCATTGCCAGAAGACACCACTGCACCTGTGCCCCACAGCCCGAGGAGAAGTGGACCAACAGTGTCCCCATACGCCTGAGAACCTCAAGGGTCCAGGACCCCTGTGGATTCCCCTTGACTGATCTTCCAGTCCATCCGTGCAGCAACTTTGTAACTGGACCAATCTCCATTGATTTACACGGGGCACCTAATGCTGAACTGCACCCCTGCACCCGGCCACCCTTGTGCCGTCTGAGGTGACCTGTTGTTGTGGCCTTCAACCCTGCTTCATTCTCACTTTAGGTCCTGGAGAACAGTCCTGTAAGCCGCTGTAAAGTGACTGAATGCAGTAGATGATTTCCCCCCATAGGATAACTTTGCTCCTTTCGAGAATTGCATTGTCAACTTTTAAAAACTATTTAAAAATTCTTTCCTCAAACTACTCACCTAACTCCAGTGATCTTGGTATCAAAGTTTATATAAAAATGTTATTTTTATAAATTGGTGTCGGATTTCATTATTGAGTGTGTCACTTACTGTATGAGTGTGTGCCTTTCATGCTTAGCACTACCCTCTGTTATACCGCTCAACCACACTACACATAAAGAGAGCATTTAAGAAGTCATTAGTGCCTCTGTGATAAATCTGGGGAATGCTTGGACTCTCTGCACAGTTTACCTCCTTTTGGTCCACTGTACAGTATAAAGGGCCAGCTTCCTACACCCTCCCATCAGAGTGACCTGCAAATCTGCATTCCAAGGCCAGGGAGCTTCAACGAGCCCAGTCCCCTTGGTATGCAGATATGGCTTCCCTCAGAGGACCTGACAATCCCCCCAGGGGCCACATAACACCTGGACAGTTGGGAAAATTAGTACTCAAGAGGCTTGTCCACTCAGGTCAGTTCCACCCCTAAGGTGAGCTGCCTGATGTGGACACAAAATCTGAAAGTCTGTCATCTTGGTGATGGCAGAACTAGGAACTCTGGCACAAGGTTATGCCCAATTCCCACAGTAAGTGGTTATATTGGGGGGGGGTGTAATGACCCCAAGGGTATGAAGCTTGTTGCCTACTACCCTACACTCCCCTAAATTCAGTATGTAGGGGGCTTTGGCACCAGGAGATCAGATTGTGCCGACCTGAAAGAAGACAGACCCTGAAGAATCGCGAAGCAAGAACAGAAAACCAGCAGCTGACTTGGCCCCAGCCTCGCTGGCCTGCCTGCTGTCCTCGATAATTGCACCAAAGATGGCATGTTCCACAGCTGTTGTGCATAAAAAAGTCTGAGATGACTGCCAGCACTTTGAGAAGTAACCAGGATCTTCCGTGGAGTAGCAGAGCTGCTTCCATGGACCTTACAGGCACCAAAGAGTACTCATGAGGACTCTGGACTGCCAAAACCTGCAGGCCCCCTCCAACCACAAGTATCTCCTGCACCGGAACCTGATAAAAAAAATTAAAAAAAAGGACACCACTTCATCCGAGCCCCCCACAGCCTGAGAAGTGGGCCAACGGTGTCCCTACGAACTCGAGTATCTCAAGGGTCGAGCCCTCCTGTTGGCTGCTCCTGGACTGCCCACCCAGTCCCTGCTTGCAGCCTATTTCTGAACAGACCGATCGTCATTGAAGTGACTGGGACACCCGTCGCCAAAACACACCTCTGCACCTGGATGCCCCAGAGCTGACTGTTGGTGCTACTTTGGCCCTTGCCCAATACTTACCATAACTCCAGAAGAACAGTCCTGTAGCTCGTTGCTAAGTGCCCGAATGCAGTATGTTTTTTTCCCCATAGCATAACTGTAGGGCACCCAAAGCCGAAAAGCACCTCTGTACCGGGATGCCCAAGTACCTCCCGAAGTGACCTGTTGGTGCTGCCTTGGACCTTGCCCATACTTAACTCCAGAAGATTGGATATTACCCTTCATCAGCCAGGCTAGCTTGAATCCAGTGGCACAATGAGCACGGGACCTATGTATGGGCATACCCTTCCCACTTAGAGTGACTTCAGCGACACAAAGAATGATGGACGGAGTGCTGAAAGTTTTGAAAAACTCACCCCCAGTCTTAGATCTGGGTTAAATCCATTGTTCTTTTAGTGACCATGCCACCCCGATTTGGACCCAGCCACATGCAAATCAATCTTGACCCTCCCCTACCCCCATGGGAACAGTCCAACCTGAACTGCCATTATGAACTGAATGATGAAATGGGAGTGCTGAAAGTTTTCAAACACTCACTTTCAGTCATAGATCTGAGGACCTGGCCTGAGAGTTTGGGCTGGATTGTTCATATGGGGAGCATGGTCACGACTGATTTGCACATGGCTGGGTCCAAACTGGGGTGGCATGGTGAGCAAAAGAACAATGGATTAAACCTAGATCTGTGACAAGGGGTGTGTGTGTAATAAGAGTGGTTTAAATGAAATAAGCCTGTCTGCTAGTGCTTAATTTGTGCTTGTTGTTTCCGGTGCTGAGCACCAGCACTTATTTTTGAGGGTCGGGGCTTAATCTTCTTCCTCAAGCATTTTCTGTGAGCAAAAGACACATATAGGAAAGACGGAAGAAGGAAAAACAAAAAAAGTCATAAAGGGAAAAAGTAGAAAGCTGCAGGATGAGGTGAAGGGGTACAACATCACCGTAAATGGATTAAAGACACCCGAGATGGCTTCAGGATTACGCTGCCTCAGTATTCACTGTGGCAGGTTTAATTACAGCAGCCGCATGTTTAAGAGGAGGGCTTTGAGCACCGGCACCTTTTTATGTACAAATTAGGCACTGCTGGAAAGAAATGGCTCCCTGTTGCAGTTACCCCCCACTTTTTGCCTGATACTGATGCTGACTTGACTGAGAAGTGTCCTGGGACCCTGCTAACCAGGCCCCAGCACCAGTGTTCTTTCACCTAAAATGTACCATTGTTTCCACAATTGGCACAACCCTGGCACCCAGGTAAGTCCCTTGTAACTGGTACCCCTGGTACCAAGGGCCCTGATGCCAGGGAAGGTCTTTAAGGGCTGCAGCATATCTTATGCCACCCTAGGGACCCCTCACTCAGCACCAACACACTGCTTGCCAGCTTGTGTGTGCTGGTGTGGAGAAAATGACTAAGTCAACATGTCACTCCCCTCAGGGTGCCATGCCAACCTCACACTGCCTGTGGCATAGGTAAGTCACCCCTCTAACAGGCCTTACAGCCCTAAGGCAGGGTGCACTATACCACAGGTGAGGGTATAGGTGCATGAGCACTATGCCCCTACAGTGTCTACACAAAACCTTAGACATTGTAAGTGCAGGGTAGTCATAAGAGTATATGGTCTGGGAGTCTGTCAAAAACGTTCTCCACAGCTCCATAATGGCTACACTGAATACTGGGAAGTTTGGTATCAAACTTCTGAGAATAATAAACCCACACTGATGCCTGTGTTGGATTTATTAAAACATGCACACAGAGGGCATCTTAGAGATGCTCCCTGTATTTTACCCAATTGTTCAGTGCAGGACTGACTGGTCTGTGCCAGCCTGCTGCTGAGAGACGAGTTTCTGACCCCATGTGGTGAGGGCCTTTGTGCTCTCTGAGGACAGAAACAAAAGCCTGCTCTGGGTGGAGGTGCTTCACACCTCCCCCCTGCAGGAACTGTAACACCTAGCAGTGACCCTCAAATGCTCAGGCTTCGTGTTACAATGCCCCAGGGCACTCCAGCTAGTGGAGATGCCTGCCCCTTGGACACAGCCCCCACTTTTGGCGGCAAGTCCAGGAGAGATAATGAGAAAAACAAGGAGTCGTCACTGGCCAGTTAGGACAGCCCCTAAGGTGTCCTGAGCTGAGGTGACTCTGACTTTTAGAAATCCTCCATCTTGCAGATGGAGGATTCCCCCAATAGTGATAGGAATGTGCCCCTCTCCCCTCAGGGAGGAGGCACAAAGAGGGTGTAGCCACCCTCAAGGATAAGTAGCCATTGGCTACTGCCCTCCCAGACCTAAACACACCCTTAAAATTAGTATTTAAGGGCTCCCCAGAACTTAGGAAACTAGATTCCTGCAACCTAAGAAGAAGAGGACTGCTAAGCTGAAAAACCCTGCAGAGAAGACGGAGACACCAACCGCTTTGGCCCCAGCTCTACCGGCCTGTCTTCCCACTTCTAAAGACACTGCTCCAGCGACGCTCTCCCCAGGGACCCGCGACCTCTGAAGCCTCAGAGGACTGCCCTGCATCTAGAAGGACCAAGAACTCCAGAGGACAGCGGCTCTGTTCACCCAAGACTGCGACTTTGCTACAAAGAAGCAACTTTGAAACAACTTGCGATTCCCGCCGGAAGCGTGAGACTTGACACACTGCACCCGACGCCCCTGGCTCGACTTGTGGAGAACCGACACCACAGGGAGGACTCCCCTGCGACTATGAGACCGTGAGTAGCCAGAGTTGACCCCCCTGAGCCCACACAGCGACGCCTGCAGAGGGAATCCTGAGGCTCCCCCTGACCGCGACTGCCTGCTTCAAAGACCCGACGCCTGGTAAAGTCTGTGCCCGCAGCCCCCAGGACCTGAAGGATCCGACCTCCAGTGCAGGAGCGACCCCCAGGTGGCCCTCTCCCTTGCCCAGGTGGTGGCTACCCCGAGGAGCCCCCCCCCCTTGCCTGCCTGCATTGCTGAAGAGACCCCTTGGTCTCCCATTGATTCCTATTGCGAACCCGACGCTTGTTTGCACACTGCACCCGGCCGCCCCCGTGCCGCTGAGGGTGGACTTTCTGTGTGGACTTGTGTCCCCCCCGGTGCCCTACAAAACCCCCCTGGTCTGCCCTCCGAAGACGCGGGTACTTACCTGCTGGCAGACTGGAACCGGGGCACCCCCTTCTCCATTGAAGCCTATGCGTTTTGGGCACCACTTTGACCTCTGCACCTGACCGGCCCTGAGCTGCTGGTGTGGTAACATTGGGGTTGCTCTGAACCCCCAACGGTGGGCTACCTTGGACCCAAACTTGAACCCCGTAGGTGGTTTACTTACCTGCAAAAACTAACAAACACTTACCTCCCCCAGGAACTGTTGAAAATTGCACTGTCTAGTTTTAAAATAGCTATATGTCATTTATGTGAAAACTCTATATGCTATTTTGCTAATTCAAAGTTCCTAAAGTACCTACCTGCAATACCTTTCATTTGAAGTATTACATGTAAATCTTGAACCTGTGGTTCTTAAAATAAACTAAGAAAATATATGATTTTTCTATACAAAAACCTATTGGCCTGGAATTGTCTCTGAGTGTGTGTTCCTCATTTATTGCTTGTGTATGTACAACAAATGCTTAACACTACTCCTTTGATAAGCCTACTGCTCGACCACACTACCACAAAATAGAGCATTAGAATTATCTCTTTTTGCCACTATCTTACCTCTAAGGGGAACCCTTGGACTCTGTGCATACTATTCCTTACTTTGAAATAGTGCATACAGAGCCAACTTCCTATATTGGTGGATCAGCGGTGGGGTACAAGACTTTGCATTTGCTGGACTACTCAGCCAATACCTGATCACACGACTAAATTCCAAAAATTTTCATTAGAAACAGATTTTTGCAATTTGAGCTATTTTTCTAATTTTTTTAAAGTCCTGCTAGGGCCTTGTGTTAGTCCCTGTTAGCATTTCTTTTAGAGTTTAAACGTTTTGTGAAGATTTGAATTAAGTTCTAGACATAGTTTTAGATTCTTAAAAAGTATTCCAACTTTTAGAAACATAATGTCTAATGCAGAAGAGAGTGTGATGAAACTCGACATCACCCCTTACCTCCATTTTAGGATGAGAGAGTTAAGGTCTCTGCAAATTACAAAAGATTAAAGCTGGGTTAAACCCTATCAAATTACAGCTCCAGGAGCTCTTGGCAGGGTTTGCCAAAGACAACCCCTCTGAGAAAGACCTCCCAGAGGGGGAAGCTAGTGATGTGGAGGAGAATTCCCCCCCTCCAGTCCTAGTTAGGGAGAACAGGGTACCTCAAACCCTGACTCCAAATGTGATAGTCAGAGATGCTGCTTCTCTCATAGGAGGGTCCAGCACCTCTGGAATCACTGAGGATAGCCTCAGTGAAGATGACCTACTGTTAGCCAGGATGGTCAAAAGATTGGCTTTAGAGAAACAGCTCCTAGCCATAGAAAGGGAAAGACAAGAGATGGGTTTTGGTCCCATCAATGGTGGCAGCAACATAAATAGGGTCAGAGATTCTCCTGACATGTTGAAAATCCCAAAAGGGATTGTAACTAGATATGAAGATGGTGATGACATCACCAAGTGGTTCACAGCTTTTGAGAGGCTTGTGCAACCAGAAAAGTAAACAGATCTCACTGGGGTGCTCTCCTTTGGAAAATGTTCACTGGAAAGTGTAGGGATAGACTCCTCACACTCTCTGGAAAAGATGCAGAATCTTATGACCTCATGAAGGCTACCCTCATTGAGGGCTTTGGATTCTCCACTGAGGAGTACAGGATTAGGTTCAAGGGGGCTCAAAAATCCTCGAGCCATACCTGGGTTGATTTTGTAGACTACTCAGTGAAAACACTGGATGGTTGGGTAATTGGAAATTAAGTGCATGACTATGTTGGGCTTTATAATTTGTTTATGAAAGAACACATTTTAAGTAACTGCTTCAATGAAAAGTTGCATCAGTATCTGGTAGACCTAGGCCTAATTTCTCCCCAAGAAGTGGGAAAGAAGGCAGACCACTGGGACAAGACTAGGGTAACCAAAACATCCACTGGGGGTGACCAAAAGAAAGGGGTTACAAAGCCTCCCCAGGAGAAAGTGGGTGACACTAGAAACAAAGAAAAAGAGTCCTCTGTAGGCCCCCAAAAACCAGACCAGGTAGGTGGGCCCCAAGACAAAACCCAAAACAAAGGTGGGTACCAGGGTAAGAACTGGGATGCCACTAAGGCATGGTGCCAAAACTGTAGACAGACAGGGCACCACACCAAGGACACTTCTTGTCCCAAAACAAACCCCCTAGCAAACTCCCAGGGGTGACCAGTGTAGCCATTGAGGATGACTCCACAGATGAGGAGGTCTTCATAGCCTTCAACTGGAAAAAGGGCCCAACAGGTGAGTTGGAGATTCCAGAGGGAAGTAGACCCTTCCACCACCTACTGGTGAATGGAATCCCAGCCACTGCCCTGAGAGACACTTGTGCCAGTCACACTATTGCGCATGACAGGCTGGTGTTCTCAAACCAGTACATCCCAGGTGAGAATGCCAGAGTAAGAGTTAGCCCGGACAGGGTCACTGATAGGCCTGTGGCTTTTGTGCCCATAGAAGTGGGTGGGACTTTTAGCTGGAGAAGAGTAGTAGTCAGTACAGACCTCCCCCTTGATTGTCTCCTTGGAAATGACTACCCAGAGGTTAGTCAGAGCCCAAGAGAGGAACTGGTCCAGTGCCAGTCCTCTCCCAAGGATTGTGGAGGTGCTGCCTCTGCAGTAACTGCATGTAGGCCCCAGAAGAAAAAGAAAAGAAAACAGTGTAGGAAGGGTGGACAACCTTTAGCCAAGGTTCCAGCAGGCCAAGGAGATTCTGCTCCAGTAGGGGAGAACTCCACAAGTGGCACTGGTATCGTCCAACCTGACCCACAAGAAGTCCTGGCTAGTCAGGCCACTGTTAAACCTGAGTGGGTGGCTCCTCAGCTAACAGAAGAAAGAGTGGAAGAAGGGTGTTTACTACAAGATGTGGTTATCCTCCACTCTAATACAGCAGACAGGCACCCTGAACCCAAAGAAACCTGTAACTTAGCCCCTTCCCTTGTAGGTGAAGAGCTAAAGGTGTGGTTCTGGGCACTGACAGCTGTCAGTGGCCTCTGCTGGGTGTTAGCCTTTATGGCTGCACTATCCTTGGCATGTTGGTCTGACCCCATGCCAAATAGCAAGGTAGGCCCCCTGACCCTGTTGGTCATGGTGGGGTTACTCCAGCTCTGGGTAACCTCTTTGGGTAAGCTAGGGGTGACCCTGGCTAAGATAAGATTAGCAGAGGTGGATACCTCTAACCCCAAAATAGAGAGAATGGGTGGAGACATTAAAGACACAGACAAGAGGCAATTCAGACTAGGTCCTATCACTGTGGAAGTGGGTCAGTTCCCCAGAGGAAATGACCTGAACAGGAGGATGTAAGGCAGAGTAGGCCCTGCAACAAACCAGCCTATTTCCTCTACTCTTCCTCGCCTGACAGACTAGGAAGACTCTAACAGCTTTGGCTGAGTCTCCTGGCCTGTGGGCTGGGAGGGGCTTGTGTAAATAAATGGCTCCCTGTTGCAGTTACCCCCCACTTTTTGCCTGATACTGACTTGACTGAGAAGTGTGCTGGGACCCTGCTGACCAGGCCCCAGCGTTCTTTCACCTAAAATGTACCATTGTCTCCACAATTGGCACAACCCTGGCACCCAGGTAAGTCCCTTGTCATTGGTACCTCTGGTACCAAGGGCCCTGATGCCAGGGAAGGTCTCTAAGGGCTGCAGCATATCTTATGCCACCCTAGGGACCCCTCACTCAGCACCGACACACTGCTTGCCAGCTTGTGTGTGCTGGTGTGGAGAAAATGACTAAGTCAACATGTCACTCCCCTCAGGGTGCCATGCCAACCTCACACTGCCTGTGGCATAGGTAAGTCACCCCTCTAACAGGCCTTACAGCCCTAAGGCAGGGTGCACTATACCACAGGTGAGGGCATAGGTGCATGAGCACTATGCCCCTACAGTGTCTACACAAAACCTTAGACATTGCAAGTGCAGGGTAGCCATAAGAGTATATGGTCTGGGAGTCTGTCAAAAACGAACTCCACAGCTCCATAATGGCTACACTGAATACTGGGAAGTTTGGTATCAAACTTCTCAGAATAATAAACCCACACTGATGCCAGTGTTGGATTTATTAAAAAAATGCACAAAGAGGGCATCTTAGAGATGCCACCTGTATTTTACCCAATTGTTCAGTGCAGGACTGACTGGTCTGTGCCAGCCTGCTGCTGAGAGACGAGTTTCTGACCCCATGCGGTGAGAGCCTTTGTGCTCTCTGAGGACAGAAACAAAGCCTGCTCTGGGTGGAGGTGCTTCACACCTCCCCCCTGCAGGAACTGTAACACCTAGCAGTGAGCCTCAAAGGCTCAAGCTTTGTGTTACAATGCCCCAGGGCACTCCAGCTAGTGGAGATGCCCACCCCCTGGACCCTGCCCCCACTTTTGGCAGCAAGTCAAGGAGAGATAATGAGAAAAACAAGGAGTCGTCACTGGCCAGTCAGGACAGCCCCTAAGGTGTCCTGAGCTGAGGTGACTCTGACTTTTAGAAATCCTCCATCTTGCAGATGAAGGATTCCCCCAATATGGATAGGAATGTGCCCCCCTCCCCTCAGGGAGGAGGTACAAAGAGGGTGTAGCCACCCTCAAGGACAGTAGCCATTGGCTACTGCCCTCCCAGATGTAAACACACCCTTAAAATTAGTATTTAAGGTCTCCCCAGAACCTAGGAAACTAGATTCCTGCAACCTAAGAAGAAGAGGACTGCTAAGCTGAAAAACCCGGCAGAGAAGACTGAGACACCAACTGCTTTGGCCCCAGCTCTACCGGCCTGTCTCCCCACTTCTAAAGACACTGCTCCAGCGACGCTCTCCCCAGGGACCAGTGACCTATGAAGCCTCAGAGGACTGCCCTGCATCTAGAAGGACCAAGAACTCCCGAGGACAGCGGCTCTGTTCACCCAAGACTGCGACTTTGCTACAAAGAAGCAACTTTGAAACAACTTGCGTTTCCTGCCGGAAGCGTGAGACTTGACACTCTGCACCCGACGGCCCCGGCTCGACTTGTGGAGAACAAATACCACAGGGAGGACTCCCCGGCGACTACGAGACCGTGAGTAGCCAGAGTTGACCCCCCTGAGCCCCCATAGTGACGCCTGCAGAGGAAATCCCGAGGCTCCCCCTGACCGCGACTGCCTGCTTCAACGACCCGACGCCTGGTAAAGACTGTGCACCCGCAGCCCCCAGGACCTGAAGGATCCGACCTCCAGTGCAGGAGCGACCCCCAGGTGTCCCTCTCCCTTGCCCAGGTGGTGGCTACCCCGAGGAGCCCCCCCCCCCCTTGCCTGCCTGCATCGCTGAAGAGACCCCTTGGTCTCCCATTGATTCCTATTGTGAACCCGACGCTTGTTTGCACACTGCAGCCGGCCGCCCCCGTGCCGCTGAGGGTGTACTTTCTGTGTGGGCTTGTGTCCCCCCCGGTGCCCTACAAAACCCCCCTGGTCTGCCCTCCGAAGACGCGGGTACTTATCTGCTGGCAGACTGGAACCGGGGCACCCCCTTCTCCATTGAAGCCTATGCGTTTTGGGAACCACTTTGACCTCTGCACCTGACCGGCCCTGAGCTGCTGGTGTGGTAACTTTGGGGTTGCTCTGAACCCCCAACGGTGGGCTACCTTGGATCCAAACTTGAACCCCGTAGGTGGTTTACTTACCTGCAAAAACTAACAAACACTTACCTCCCCCAGGAACTGTTGAAAATTGCACGGTCTAGTTTTAAAATAGCTATATGTCATTTATGTGAAAACTGTATATGCTATTTTGCTAATTCAAAGTTCCTAAAGTACCTACCTGCCATACCTTTCATTTGAAGTATTACATGTAAATCTTGAACCTGTGGTTCTTAAAATAAACTAAGAAAAGAGATTTTTCTATACAAAAACCTATTGGCCTGGAATTGTCTCTGAGTGTGTGTTCCTCATTTATTTTGCTTGTGTATGTACAACAAATGCTTAACACTACTCCTTTAATAAGCCTACTGCTCGACCACACTACCACAAAATAGAGCATTAGAATTATCTCTTTTTGCCACTATCTTACCTCTAGGGGGAACCCTTGGATTCTGTGCATACTATTCCTTACTTTGAAATAGTGCATACAGAGCCAACTTCCTACAACTGCTGTCTGCAATATGCTTTGTAAGCATTGGAAAAGAGGCATCTTTTTTTGGGAGTGGGATGGGTTGATATGGACAGAGCATTCTGTATAAAACGATCACCACTAACTTGCAAACAATTGGAAAATTAAAATAAATCCACCAGAAATGACAAAAAAATAGGGAAGGGGTGGATTTGATCGGTGTGGGGTGGATTGATTGGAGTTCACCCTACTCCATTCCACTTCACTCCACTTTACCCCAGTCCACCCCACTCTATCCTCCCCAGTTCAGCCCCCCACACTCCAACCCAATCAGCCTTCCCCACTCTAATCTACCCCACTCCATTCCAATCAACTCTACCCCACTATAATCCACCTGACTCCAATCCAGCCCACTTCAAACCAGTCCAGCCCACTCCAGTCCAATCCACCACAATGCAATCTGCCCCACCCTAATCAATCTACCACACTCAATCCAGTTCATCCCACCCTACCCTAAAACACCCCACTCAATGCAGTCCACCTCTCTCCAATCCACTCCACTTCACCCTGCCCCAATCCGATACACCCCAGTCCAATCCACTCTCTCCAATCCACCCCCCCAGTTCAGTCCAATCCACCGCACTCCAAACCAGTCGATCCAGTTTACCCCACTCCAATCCATTCCTCTATAATCCACCCCAGTTCAGTCCACTCCGCCACAATCCACCCCACCACAATTCACTCCAATCCACCCCATCCCAGCTTGATCCACCGCACTCCAATCTAATCCATCTACCCCATTCTACTCCAATCACCCACTTTATCCCAATCCAGTCCTCCCCACCCTATCCTAGTTCAGTCCACTCCAATCGATCCAGCCTGCCCCACTCCAATCCAGTTCTCTCACCCCCAATCCAGTTCTCACCCCAATCCAGTTCACCCTACTCCAGTCAAATCCACCCCACTCCAATCCACCCCACTCCAAATCCGACCCACTCCAATCATATTCACCCCACTAAAATCCCACCCACCCTAATCCTATCCACCCCGCCCCAATCCACTACACTGTCTACCCCACCTCACCCCAAACCAATCCACCTCTCCAGTCCACCCCAGTTCAGTCCACCACCCTGCAGTCCGTTCCATCGAGCTTACCCTACTCCAATCCATTTCATTACAGTCCACCCCACTTCACCACAATCCAATCCACTCCACCCCATCCCAGTTCAGTTCACCTCACTCCAATCCATCCTCCCCACCCCAATCCACCCCTTGTCTACTCCAGGCCACCCCACCCTAGTTCAGCCTACCACAATCCAATCCACTCAACTACAATCCACTCTACCCCATCTCAGTTCAGTTCACCCCATCCCAATCCATCCTCCCCACCCCAATCCACTCCTTGTCTACTCCAGTCCTCCTGCTCTGTCCAAATCCAGTCCACCCCACCCCACCCTAGTTCAGCCCGCCGGATTCCAATCCATCCAGCCCATCTCAATCAAATTCATCCCACCCCAAATCACCCCACTCCAAATCCACCTCACTCCAGTCTTATTTACCCACTACCATCCACCCCACTCCAGCCTTATCCACCCACTCCAGCCTTATCCACCCACTCCAGTCCTATCCACCCACTCCAGTCCTATATACCCCACCCAAATCCGATCCACCTCACTCCAATTAAGTCCACCCCACTCCAATCCAGTGAATCCAGTCCACCCCACTCTATTGCAGTCCACCCACTTAAATTCAATCTAATCCACCCCTCTCCAGTCCAATCTAATCCACCCAACCCCAGTCCAATCTAATCCACCCAACCCCAATAGCAATCCAGTCCATCCCAGCCCTATCCCTCCAATCCAAACAATTCACCTCAATCCAATCTAATCCACCCTACTCGAATCCACCCCAGTCAAATCCGCCCCAATTCCTTCCACCTCACCCCATTTCAATCCACCCCACTGCAGTTCACCCCACTCTACCCCAATCCAGTCCACCCCGCCCCAACCCACCACACTCCCTCAATCCACACCAACCCACTTCGTCCTATTCCACCTCACTCCAACACTCTCTGCCACTGAACCGCTGTATGCTACTGCTGCCTACTCAACTCTACGGGCCTCTACTCTTCCTTCTTCACTCTACATTTCAACAAATCCTCCATACGACACTCTGCTCCACTCTGACACTCCATGCGAAACAGCAACCACACCGATGTACAACATAGCAAAACACATTGCCAAAGCCAGTATCTCTTGTATAGGCGAGACCTATTCGCTTTGACAGTGCTTGTTAAAAATGCTACACAGTTGTTGAGTAAGGTGAGACAGTATCATGTTATAAAACTGCTGCTTTATTTATGAAATTTCAATGCATCTTCATCCTTGGTCATCACAAACTCTTAGAAGAAATGCTTGAAATGTGGTAGAAATGTGAACATTTTTCAAGTAGGGAATCAAGTAGCTGGAGGATCAAGTCATCTGAATTGTGTGCCCTCCATAAATTGCTTTTACTATATGATTGATCTGTTTTGTCCAGTAGAATATAAACCTTTTTTTTTTTTTTTTAAATTAAATATTCCATTGATGAAGGGCCTTGGATCACAACCAGTTTTCTGCATTTCTACCCCTTTGTTTATAAGCCAAAGAGGTCCATCATTTATGGCTGACTTCTACTGCCTATTTCTGTGATTCAAGAAAAATCTGCTTTCAGATATCTAAGCAGGTGAACTTCTGGATTGAAAATGGCCTTAAGGCTGTTCATGACAAGCTAGGATTGAGATGAAATCTTTACTGTAACCTGAAATGCATACCCCTCTCCCCTGCCCTAATTGGATGCCGTTGTAGAGACATCCAGGAAATAGTGTCTGTAATTATGCTTTCCATGTTGCAAAATTAGCTGTATTTGGTGTATGTTTCTGTTAAACAACTTTGTGAGTGCACTCTAATGGTTGTGATTGGCTGCTACAAGTAATTTTTTTGTATTAACAATCCACTGTTCAAATGTTCCCAATTCAAATGCCCTGTGTGTAAATGTTTCTAATGACTATAGTTGAGATCCCAAGGCCCATTAAGATTAGGCACTCAAGAAACATTACTGAGCACATGGTAATTTCAATGATGCCCCTGTAGCCAGTATTAGGGTTGATATTATTTGCAATTATTCCATTTGGTCCTTGATCATATGAGTTGGGATTGGTTCTACTCCTCATTAACCACTCTAAATTATACAGGACTTTTGCATCTGTTATCTTGTGGTTGTCTGCATTGTTAGGAGGATGTTAATTTCCTCTGATAGTTGGTTCAGGATACCAACACCCTGCAATGGTCTGTATTGTACTAGGTCTGATGGATACCTCTGACAATGGGAGAGCTGAAACATTCAGATCTGTCTCATCTCTGGCCTACACAGAGGTTCTAATCTCACCACTACATAGATCATAATACAGAGGTAGTCATTGAAGCCGAGTTAACGCAAGGTCACTTGATACCGTACTTCTTTTGTGAACTTACAGAACAGTGACATTTAATTGTTGACTTGCTGCTATAGATGTAGGTTTTTGTTGCATTTCTTATAGGGATGTATAATAAGATCTTGCACATGCTAATTTCTTCTGTTGCTTCAGGTGGCAGGACCTCATAGCACGAATGGCGGTCAAAGTCGAAACTATCAAGAAACCCATTCCCTTACCGCAGGTCCCTCCTGGCATCGTCAGTGAGTAAGTATAAGAAGCAGGTGGGTGGGCGGCAGGAAGAATCATCATATGTTTCACAGAAAAAAAATATGTAGGGTGAAACCATATAGAGGAGGGGTGGAAGGTAGTGTGATACTATAACTGTCATCATTTCGTGTTGTGATCCTAATCAAGAGGAGGTATCTTGGAGAGCAGCCAATGCTAGAAAGTATTGAGATGGGACTATGATAGTTGATCGAAGGTGATTCTGTGTGTTACAGATGATGGCCTAATGCTGTTTAAAATATGAAAATGAAAATAATCTCTGTTTTGTATGATTGTAGGGATGAGCATGAGAATGAAGATGATCAGAAACTGAAGGAGGGGGTCCAGACTCAACTTACCAATAAACTTCATAGCCCAGGTAATCAGATTAGATATCCAGTTTTCTGTTTTTAATCAGGCATTCATTTATTCATTTCACAGTTATAAGTATCAGGTTCACTTATCTAATGGGACACCTAGATGTCTCCTTTTTTGCAGCTGAGGAATGTTTGAGTTGCCCACAATAAACAGATGTAGACAAAAATAACGAGGTCACCTACTGTGGTTCCAGAGGAAGATTGAGTATTAGCGGGGAACTTCATGAAATATTTTTGAGAGCAAAATTGGCAACAAAGCTCCTTATGTAAATATCGAAATGACATTATGGCCAAGTGGACAGGATGTTGCCTCGTTAATGAGGTGCAAGGAGAAATTGAATTCTAATGAGGTGAGAGACCGAGAAGTATTGGGGAAAGTAGTCTTGCAAGTTCACTTTACAGCACCTGGTGTGCACTTTTATCTGTAGTACTGCCATCTCTTTGTGACTCCCAACACAAATTTTCTGAAGGAGACTTGTAGCTGTAGATTCCTTGCCTTTTGAAAATTCCTCAGGGGTTAAAATGGATCTGGAAAATTTTAAGCAGTAAGGAAATTTTGTGTGATCACCCAAAAACTTTTTGGACAGGTCCTGGTCGTTTTTTGACCCTGAGAGTGCACTGAAACCTGTCAACTAGACCTTCGTGCCAGTTCCCTGACTTTAAAGTATGTATGTGTGATTGGCTTGTACCCAATTGGCATAAGCTAAATGGTCCCTCGGTGCCCCTAAAGTAGAGGGTCGTCCAAGGGTTTGCAGCGTGGTTGTGCCTCCGTGGGTGCAACAAAAATAAAACATGGCTCCAAGTCTGCCACTGCAGATTGGAAGGACACTTTCAAACTGCTATCTAAACTTTGCCATTTAAAGTAATGGCAAAACCCAATCCTTCCTTTTTAATATATGTAAATCACCCCAAGGTCGGCCTAGCATGCCTTAAGGCAGGGTGCTATATATTAAGAAGCGGCGCTTGTATTCTTATGTGCCCCAACAGTAAAATAAAATCACGATTGTTGTTTTTACTGTGGAGAAGGCTAGTCGCCCCATTGGCAATTGAGAGTTACAAGCTGACACTTCAGCCTCAGTCTTTCTAACTTCTGACCTGGACAACTAAAGTTAGTACCTTAAGGTATCAAAGAACCTATTACATTAAGCCCGACTTGATGCTCAAGTTGAAATTAATGTAACTTGTTGCAGTGTGCAAGTTTTACAAAGTTGCCAATGTATCCTGTGCTTGTTCACAGTTGCAGATGGAATCTATCCCTGACATAGCTTTCTGCCCTCCTGGGGAGATGTGGAAATGACTCCTAAGAAATGGCTCTACTAAAACTTGTTTGGGGGGAGAGGTGTTAACTTTTCCCTATCAGAAAGGCATATGAGTGTTAGCCCAAAAGGTGAACTTCGGAGGAGAAGCCGCCTTTGAAGGGCAAATGGGAAACACTTGAGAGAGGGGCTGCTCTATTGTTTAGGCAGACAGGCTGGCACTGGGGACAGGGAGGGGAAACCAGTTGTCAAACGGGTTTTCCAGGGACATGTAGCCCCCTTGGTAGCCTCACCTCTGTTTCATGATAGGTAGCTTTCCATGCTAAGAGACACAGTCTACCGTGTTGTGAATGGGTAGGCTAGAGAATTCTAGTATAGCCAGATGCTACACTTCCAGGAAATGGTCATCAGGTGGAAGGGACCCATATAGCCCATTGGCAGTGACCTTGACCTCCCCAGACGGCATTTTCTAGGCTTGAAAAGGGCACCCCTAACACCTAGGCCTCAGATGTCCTTGGACTGGAGAACCATACCGAAGAAGGAATGCCTTAATGCATCAAGGTCCCGGCGAAGTGAGGCTGCACCGACCTGGACTGCACCTGCTATAATTGGTGACTAGTAAATGAAGAGGGCTTGCTGTGTCCTGCTTGTGGAGAAATCTGCTACTGAGCCCAGCCAAAGCACAAGACTTCCAAGGGTCAGTTGGCTGACCCCCTGCTTGCAGCACCGAGCCACAATAGTTGAAGAAGCATGCTAGAGCGCGTGAGTAGCCCAGATTCCAGAATCACTGTTCCTCGCTGCTGTGCAGCCCAAGGTACTAAGTCCAGACATTGAAAAGTTGCCCCCAAGTCTTGTGGACGTGAGAGGGTTGTCAAAAGTGCAGCTAGGTCACCGAGAATGCAAGTTACTACCAAAAGACGACCTCCCCTAAAACTACTGCACCTTCCGACTAGTAACGATTGGTGACTGCACTTTTACCCAGCTCGAAGGAACTTTGAGGGACGTCGACCACTGTGGCCAGGATCACTTCACCCAGTCTGTGGATCTAGGAGTAGCCCCAGGAAGACCACAGGGGGTCGCACAGCATCCTTGAGCATCTTCACCATGTGGTATCCTTTGCATCAGGACCACTCCATCGAAGTCAGTGGCAAGGAGTCATTGACCCTGCATCTGAACTAAAGACTGCTTTTCCTGGGGAGGTAACTGTTTATGTGGACCTTGCTGGTCCTGATGACTGGCTCCCTGCTGGAGTTAGTCACCTAAAGTAACTCTAAATAATAGCATTGATAATTACCAAAGTTTTTCCTAAAAATATTTCTATGTATCAATGTAGGAAAATGGCTCCTTGTTGCAGTTATTCCACCCCCCCACCCCCCCCCCCCCCCCCCCCCAAAAAAACTTTTTGCCTGATATTGATGCTGACTTGACTGAGAGTGGGCCCTGCTAACCAGGCCACAGCACCAGTGTTCTTTCCCTAAACTGTACCTCTGTCTCCACAATTGGCACAGCCCTGGCACACAGATAAGTCCCTTGTAAATGGTACCCCTGGTACCAAGGGCCCTGTGACCAGGGAAGGTCCCTAAGGGCTGTAGCATGTGTTGTGCCACCCTAAGGGACCCTCACCTAACACATGCACACTGCAATTGAATATTGTGTGTGTTGGTGGGGAGAAAAAGGCAAACTCGACATGGCATCCCCCCCAGGGTGCCATGCCTACAAAACACTGCCTGTGGCAAAGGTAAGTCACTCCTCTAGCAGGCCTTCCAGCCCTACGGTAGGATGCACTATACCATAGGTGAGGGCATGGCTGCAGGAGCAATATGCCCCTACAGTGTCTGAGTCCATTCTCAGACATTGTAAATGCAGTGTGGCCATATTGAGTGTATGGTCTGGTAGTTTGTCAGAACAAACTGCACAGCTCCACAATGGCCTCACTGAATGCTGGGAAGTTTGGTATCAAACTTCTCAGCACGTTAAACCCACACTGATGCCAGTGTGGGATTTATGGAAAAATGCACACAGAGTGCATCTTAGAGATCCCCCCTGTATGTCAGCCAAACCGCCACTGTAGGACTGACCAGTCTGTGCCAGCCTACCACTTTCAGGCAAGTTTCTGACCACATGGAGTGAGTGCCTTTGTGCACTCTGTGGTCAGAAACAAAGCCTGTCCGAGGTGGAGGTGCTTCACACCTCCCCCCCCCCTACAGGAACTGTGACACCTGGCGGTGAGCCTCAAAGGCTCAAGCCTCAGATTACAGTGCCCCAGGGCATTCCAGCTAGTAAAGCTGCCCGCCCCCTGGACAAAGCCCCACTTTTGGCAGCAAGTCCAGTGGGAAAATTAGGGAAAACAGGGAGGAGTGACCACCTCTGCCAGGACCACCCCTAAGGTGTCCAGACCTTAGATGACCTCCTCCCTGAAGAATCCTTCATCTTGGTTTGGAGGACAGGGACCAATAGGATTAGGTTTGTGCCCCCCCTCCCGCAAGGGAGTGCGCACAAAGAGGGTATAGCCACCCTTAGGGACAGTAGCCATTGGCTACTGCCCTCTGACCCCTAAAACTCCCCTAAATCTAGGATTTAAGGGCCTCCATGAACCCAACTCACCAGATTCCTGGCAACCTTCAAGAAGAAAGACTGCTTAGCCGAAACCCTCAGCAGAGAAGAAGGAAGACAACTGCTTTTGCCCCAACCCTACTGGCCTGTCTCCTGCTTCAAAGAACCTGCAAAAGACTGAACGAGGTGTCCAGTGGAACCAATGACCTCTGCCCAACTAATGAGGACTGCCCTACACCCAAAAGGACCAATAACTCCTGAGGACAGTGGCTCTGTCTAAGAATACCTACAACCAAGGATGCGTGAGTCCTGGCCCCTGTGCATTCGACGTCCATGGCCCGTGTCCAGGTGGTCCACCCAGCAAGAGAGGGTCCCCAGGCGATTGTGAGCAAGTGCCCACCCTGGGTTGACCTCTCCACCCCTCTGTGAAGACGCCTGCAGAGGGAATCCCGACGCCTAAAGACACACTGCACCCGCAGCCCCCAGGCCTTGGCGAAATGACACCCAGTGCAGTTGCGGTCAGCAGGCGGCCCCTCCTCCCTGTCCGACCGGTGGTGTGCCCGAGACAACCTCCTGGTCCCCACCTGCAGACTCCGAGTGACCCCAGTATTGGAAACCCTAAGTCCTGTTTGCACCCGGCTGCCCCTATGCTGCTGAGGGTGTGTGTTTGGTGCCTACTGGTGACCCCCTCCAGTGCTCCTTCTATCCCCCCTGGTCTGCCCTCCGAAACAGGGGTACTTACCTGCAGGCAGCCCTGATTCCGAGTACCCCCTGTCTCCATAGGAGCTCACGTTAAAATTGCTCATCTTTGACCTCTGTACCCGACCTGCCCCGTGTTGCTGGTGGTGGGTGTTTGGGGTTAACTGGAACCTCAACCGGTGGACTTCCTAAAACCCAGAGACTGAAGCTGTAAGTGCAACTCGGGCCGGCTGGGTGCGGAGGTTAAAATTGGCATTGGGTTTGCAGTGGAGTTCTATGAGGCCTGGGTGAGCGCAATAGAAAGCAGATTGCAGGTAAGTACCTGCGGTTCCGGGACACAGGCCTTGGGGCATATAGGTCAGCACCGGGGGTGCGGGGGGACTACAGGTTCATACCAAACAAACTCCTTCAGCGACAGAGGGGCGGCTGGGTGCAGGGTGCAAATACAGAAGGGGGCCCCCAATGCTTTTCAATGAGAAGACCACTGGGGTCACAAACGATGCTGCGGGCTAGGTCCGAGGGGTCGGTTCTGGGAAGCCAATGCTGGACAGGCAGGAGAGGCGCCTGCTGGACGTTGCTGGACCATTGGTCGAATTCCCCAAGGCCGGGGGTCTGTGGGTGAAGGGGTCTCCTTTGGCGTCCGGAACCTTAGTCTGATCTGGTCACGATCAGGGGGGTCCTCCAGCTTCAGGCTGCAGGCGTCATTGTGTTGGTTAGGAGGGTCAACCCAGGGTGGACTTGAGGTTGGTATTGCCTGGGGACCTTCTCTGGACCACCTGGACTCGGGCTGTGGGTGTCAGGTGCAGAGTGGGCAGGGTTTGCGGATGCGGGGTGGTTCTGGAGTCCTGTTTGGAGGTTTCTTCTGGACAGGGTCGCTGTCCTCCGGGGTTCTTGGTCCTCTGCTGGGCATGCAGTCCGCTGGGGGTATGTAGAGGTTGCTGTTGCTGCAGGATATGTCGCCTTTTTGGAGCAGGAGTCTCGAAGCTGCAGACAGGCCGGTAGGACTGGGGCCAAGCCAGTTGTCGTCAGGAGTCTTAACTGCTGGGGTCGGCTTGGCAGTCCTTCCTTCTTCTTGAGGTCACCAGGAATCTGGTGAGTAAGGTTCAGAGGTGCCCCTAAATACTAGATTTAGGGGCGTTACAGGGGTCAAAAGGCCGTAGCCAATGGTCACTGTCACTGAGAGTGGTTACACTCTTCCTTTGCCCACTCCCTGTGGAGAGGGGGGCACATTCCTATTCCTATTTGTCCCTTTCCGCCAACCCAAGATGGAGGATTTTGCAACAAGGGGGTCACTTCAGCCCTGGACACCTTATGGGTGGTCCTAGCAGGAGTGGCCAGTCATCATTGTTTTACCTACTTTTCCCCCTGGACCTGTAAAAGTAGGGCTAGTTCTGGCGGGGGTGGCCATCTCCACTAGCTGGAGCGCTCTTGGGCACTGTAACAGGAGGGCTGAGCCTTTGAGGCTCACAGCCAAGTGTTAGGGTATTTGCAGGGGGGAGGTGTGAAGCACCTCCACCCAGAGCAGGCTTTGTTTCTGGCCCCAGAGAGCACAAAGGCTCTCACCCCATGGGTTCAAAAACCTGTCTGTTAGTGGCAGGCTGGCACAGACTGGTCACCCTTACACTAAAAAATGTGGGTAAAATACAGGGGGCTCTCAGTATTTTTACATTAAATCCAACACTGGCATCTGTGTGGGTGTATTGTGCTGAGAAGTTTGCTACCAAACATCATAGTTTTCACTGAAGCCATCATCAAGCTGTGCAGTTATTAATGACAAACTCCCAGCCCATGTACTCAGTATGGCTACTCTGCACTCACAATATCTGTGAATCGACTTAGACACTGTAGGAGCAGGTTGCTCATCCAGCTATGCCCTCACCTGTGGTATAGTGCACCATGCCTTTGTGCTGTAAAGCCCGCTAGAGGGGTTACTTACCTATGTCACAGGCAGTGGTTCGTGGGCATGGCACCCTAAGAGGGATGCCCTGTCGACTTAACCTTTTTCTCCCCAGCAACACACACAAACTGCAATGGCAGTGTGCATGTGTTTGGTGAGGGGGTCCCTCAGGGTGGCACAAAACATGCTGCAGCCCATAGGGACCTTCCCTGGTCTCAGAGCCCTTGGTGCCACTGCTACCTTTTACAAGGGACTTAACTTTGTGCCAGGGGTGTGCCAGTTGTGGAGACAATGGTACAGTTTGGATAAAGAACCTAGGTGCTGGGGCCTGGTTAGCAGGATCCCATCACACACTCAGTTAGGTTAGTATCAATACCAGGCAAAAATGATGTGTTTGTGTGGAGGGGGTAATCATGCCAAAAGGGGCACTTTCTTACACAGGGTCCCCCCCACCTCCCAAAACGAGAGGATGAGACTAACCTTCCCTAAGAGAGTCTTCATTGTAGAAAAACCTGGAAAGTCCATCTGAATTGGCATGGGCAGTCCCAGGTCTGTTTTCCACTGTAAAGTCTATTTCTTGTAGGGAGATGGACCCCCTTCAAAAGTTTAGGGTTCTCACCATTTCTCACCATTCATTTGCGGTAGCCATCTGAGAGGTCTGTGTTCAGTTTGAACAAGGAAGTAAGTACCAAACAAGTATGGTCTCAACTACTTCTGGGACCAAACCACAGAAAAGTCCTCCCTTTCAAAGGCACTCCAAGGCTGTTCCCTCGGGAGTAACTTCCGGCTAATTAATGCAACAGGCTGGTCATGGCCATCTTCGGTTTGGGACAGGACTGCTCCTAACCCATGTTCATAGGCATCTGTCTACACAGTGAACTGCTTATCGTAGTCTGGAGCTTTAAGAATTGGTGCTTAGCACATTGCCTCCTTCAGGGTGTCAAAGGCCTTTTGACAACTAACAGTCCAGTTTACGTTTTTGGGCATCTTCTTAGAGGCCAGTCCTGTGAGGGGGGTCAGAATGGATCCATACCCCTTCACAAACCTCCTGTAATAACCAGTCAAGCCAAGGAATGCCCTGACTTGTCTGGGTTTTAGGACCTTCCTAGTCCAGAATTGTCTGGATCTTTGGCTGAAAGTATTGCACTTGGCCTTCTCCCCTACAAGGTGGCCCAGGTATACAACAGTGCCCTGCCCTATCTGGCATTTAGATGCATTGATAGTGAGGCCTGGAGATTGCAGAGTCTGCAAAACTGTCCCCAGGTGATCATGCCAGGAGGACCTAAAGACCACAATATCATCTAGATGTGCTGCACTGAAGGACTCCAAGCCAGCAAGGACTTGATTCACCAACCTTTGGAAGGTGGCAAGGGCATTCTTTAAACTAAAAGGCATAACAGTGAACTGATCATGCCCATCAGGTGTAGAGAATGCAGTGATTTCTTTTGCTCCTGGTGTCATGTGGATTTGCCAGTACCGTGCAGTTAAGTCAAAGGTACTGAGAAACTTTGCTGCACCTAATTTGTCTATCAGCTCATCAGCCCTTCGTTTAGGGTGAGCATGTCTTGCTGACAGAGCTGAGACCTCTGTAGTCCACACAGAACCTCATTGCTTTCTTTCCACCCTGGGAATTAGGTTTGGGGACCAATACCACTGGGCTAGCCCAGGGACTGTCAGAGGGGTCAATAACCCCTAAATCCAGCATCTTGTTGACTTCAACTTTGATACTCTTCTTAACTTGACCAGACTTCTCATAGATCTTGGATTTGACTGGCAAGATGGCTCCTGTGTCCGCATCATGGATACACAGGTGTGTATGTCCGGGGATTTAGGAGAAGAGCTCTGCATACTGCTGCAAGACATGCCTGCAGTCATCCTGCTGCTTGGCATTGAGGGTGTCCGAGTAGACAGCTCCATCAACTGAACCATCCTTTACCATTGTGAGAGAGGAGGTCAGGAAGAGGTTCACTCTCTGCTTCTTGTTCCTCATCAGAAACCATTAGTATGGTTACATCAGCCCTGACAGAAAAGCTTGAGGGGTTGCACATGGATCACCCTTTTGGGTGTCCTGCTAGTGCCTATGCCTGCCAAGTAGGTGACCTCACTTTGTTTCTAGGATAGGGTAAGGGCCACTCACTTGTCCTGGAGTGCCCTGGGAGCCACAGGCTCAAGAACCCATCTCTTCTGCCCTAGTTTAACCTCCGCCAGTGCAGCCTTTTGGTCTTACCACTGCTTCTGGAGCTGTTCGCTTGCCTCAAGTTTTTTGGATGCTTTTTCCATGTACTCTGCCATCCTTGAGCAGAGGCCAAGCACATAGTCTACCACATCTCGCTTAGGCTCGTGGAGAGGTCTCTCCCAACCCTCCTTGGCAAGTGGTCCCCTAACAGGGTGGCCAAACAGAAGTTCAAAGGGGGGAAATCGTATCCCTTCTGAGGCAGATCTCTGTAGGCAAAATACAACCATGGCAAGAGGACATCCTGTCTCCTTTTGAGTTTTTCAGGTAGCCCCATGATCATGCCCTTCAGTGTCTTGTTGAACATTTCAACAAGTCTATTGTTTTGTGGATGGTATGGTGTGGTGAACTTGTAAGTCATCCCACACTCATTCCACATGTGTTTAAGGTAAGCTGACATGAGGTTGGTACCTCTGTCTGAAACCACCTCCTTAGGAAACCCTGCTCTGGTAAAGATACCAATGAGGGCTTTGGCTACTGCAGGAGCTGTAGTAGACCTAAGAGGAATTGCTTCCGCATGACTAGTAGCATTATCCGCTATTACCAGTATATATTGGTTTCCAGAGGCTGGGAGTGGTTCAAGTGTGCATACAATGTCCACACCAATCCTTTCAAAGGGGACCCCAACCACTGGTAGTGGACTCAGGGGGGGCCTTTGGGTGGCCGCCTGTCTTACCACAGGTGGCACAGGAGCTGCAAAACTCCTTCACCTTTTGAGACATATTGGGCAAGTAGAAATGGCTGACAAGCCTATTCCAAGTTTTTGTCTGGCCCAGGTGCCCAGCCAGGGGGCTGTCCTGTGCTAAAATGAGGATAAATTCCCTAAACTGCTGAGGCACTACCACACTCCTGGTTGCAATAGGTTTGGGGTCTCTGTCCTCAGTGAATAGGAGTCCCTCTTCCCAATAGACCCTGTGGGCACTACTGACATATCCCTTTTCCTGTGCAGCTGCTTGCTGTCTCAGGCCTTCAAGAGTGGGACAGGATCTCTATCCCTGTCACAGCTGGACCCTAGAGAGTCCCCCTGGGCCCAAAAGCTCTACCTGATGAGGATCAAGCTCCATGATCACAGTTCACTCAGAGGATTTTAAGACATCTTCCTGAGAAGAGGCGTCTTGTGCTTTTTGCTGTACAGAAGGTGGTCCCCCAGTCTTCCTGTCCTTTCTCTTGGACGGTTGGGCCATTATTCAGGCTCCAGCACTTTTTTTCACCCTGTGCTCGGCTTTGTGCTGTAGTTTTCACACACCATCTCAGGGATTCAGAGCATAGCTGCATGGGTTTTAAGTTCTACATTCAACTGGGATTGCAGAAGAAACCACTACCTGTTTGAGGCCAGTAACCCCTCCCCATTCTAAGGTCATCATAGCCATGGATGGACCTTAGTTACATTGTCAGCATTGGTGACTGCATACATTTGTCTAGCCAGATACTGTCCTGGGGAAAACAGTTTTTCTGTCACCATGGTGACACTGGCACCTGTATCCCTCAGGGCTTCTACCTTAGTCCCATTAATCAAGGGATGCTGTCTGTATTTGTTCATGGTAGTGGGCCAAATGGCAGGAGTGGCAACATCTACCCCACCCTCAGGAACTAAAGTAGCTTCAGTGTGAACCCTGATTTGCTGTGAGCACACCGTTGATCCCACCTGGAGACTGGCTATACCAGTGGTAGCTTGTGCAGTACTAGGGGGATTCTTCTTGAGACAGGCCAAGTCTTCAGTTTGGTGTCCATTCTGCTTACAGTTGAAGCACCAGGCCTTTTTGGTATCAAAGATTTTATCTTTGTACCCGTGTGAAGATTATTAGGAGGCTCTGGCCCACCCTTCTACTCAGGTTTTCGGGGACCTTTAGAAGACTCTTTGCTTTAACCCTTAGATGTCTCATCAGCCTTCCCTTGGGAAGGCTTTGTAATCTTTGTTTTGGTCACCCCAGTAGATGTTTTGGTCACCCTAATTTAGACTCAGTGGCCTGCCTTCTTTCCCAATTCTTGGGGAGAAACTGGACCTAGGTCTTGCAGATACTGATGCAACTTGTCCTTTAAGCAGTTACTTAAAAGTTGTTCTTTCATTTTTTTTATTTATTAATTTGCATCATAACACAACAGCAAACATGATCTAGTCCATCAGGATTCCGGTACACCACTTCAGTAATGTTACATTTCAAAGTTTTCACATTAAGAAATAGACATATATTAGTTTGTCGCTTATATAGTGGTGTCAGGCTCTACAGCTCGAAAGCTGATGGGGACATGAGCCAGATCATATCATAGAGGTACGGGGGGAATTACCATAAGGAAGGAACGGGGAGAGAATACAGTACACTCCTGCCTTTTATGTATACCCCAAACATCTACGACAAGTGATTGTGGCCTTCACCCCACTACACTCTGCATATTTCACTTTGATCAATATTACTTCAATGTATGATCTGTGTTGCTGTCGCTGTCGACTGTGCTTTCAAGAAATTTAGGGATGAAATCCATATGTCAGGCGGGGCACTCGTTTACCGGCCTCATTTCCCAGAATAAATGTAGCTGTTCCTGACAATGTGGTGCATCTTTTAACAAGTTAGCCACTCGCGGGACTGGCCTCCACCCCCCAGCAAATCGCAATGCTATGTTTAGCCAGTGGGAGCAGCATCCCCACTAACTTCCTGACTTCTGCCCTCACGTCCTTACCGTACCCTAACAAGGCGATATGGGTGTTGCGAGGGATAACTTGGCTCGTCACTGCCTCCATAACATCAAACGCTTCTCGCCAGTATTCCTTAATCTCCGGACAGCTCCAGGCAGAATGTACGAAGTCCGCCCCGGCAGCATGACATTGTTGGCAGCCAGAGTCTGCATGGAGCCCCACTGGGGTATGGTAAATCTGATGCAGAAATTTAAAATTAATCAGTCTCATGTGGTAGTTGGGGGGAGAGGGCACGGATGTGAGTGCAGCAGTACTTCTATTTATCATCACAAAGAGGCATAGTCAAATCTTGTTCCCACCTGACTTTGGCGGCAGAGAGGCCAGACAGGTCCGCATTTTGTGTAGTAAGATACAAACATGTAATAAACTGACGTGGGGATTGAGCAGAGTATATCTATTCTAAAGCCTGAAACACTGACAGGGCAGTAGGAAAAATCAACATTCTGGGTGTGCGCTGCCGCACGGACCTGAAGATAAGAAAGTCTGTACACTGGGGTATCATAGGGCGCCTATAGGGCCATCGGGGTATAGGGAGCTCATCTAAGTCAATACTATGTTCTGCAGCCTGATGTGCCCTTCAGTTGTACATGTTAACTGCTTGGTTGGCTGGTCAAGCTTTGGCATTGACGGGTTCATAAAGGATTTTTGAACAAGTTTGTCTGTGTAATGCATGCCACGCCAGATTAGTGCAAGCCCCACCTTCTATGCCCGAGCGCGGGCACTGATAGGGCATGATAAAGTGCTCTGGACAACTTGTCAGGCCATATCAAGTCGTGCTTGGAGGCTGCATGGGTTAAATATTGAATAGGGTGAATCCAGAAGTGGACAAGCTGCGCCTGGGCACAGTTATAATATAAATCCATATCAGGTGCCGCTGGAAACCCCTGTCCCCCGCTCAAAGGGCATTGTGAGTAAATCCCATGATATACAAGACTGCTTGCCCTCCCATTTGTTCTTAAAATGACATGTGAGCATTATAGTGAGATTAGTAAATAGATAGAGGAACTTAGGTAGGACCACCATCTTAGCAACTTCAATTCTGCCAGTGAGTGACAAAGGAAGCGAGTGCCAGGAGGCCACCTTATCCTCCAATCAGGACATTTCTCGGCCATAGTTCGCAGTCCATAACTCATCCAGGTTCCTGCTGAGCCAGATCCCCAAGTACGTATCTGCTTCAGTGGCCCAGCTCAGAGGGAATTCAGATTTTTTGGGGGTTGTAACATCCGTGAGCGGGAATATAATCGACTTGGTCCAGTTTATGTTAATGCCAGATAGTTCTGCAAACCAGGTTAATTCCCGTATAATAGGGTCTAAGTTAATGTCCGGGTCTTGAATATAGCGCATTACATCATCAGCATACATAGATACTAGAATAGGGCGCTGCCAAAATGTGAGTCCACAATGGTTGTGGTGCGGTTGAAGCCGCACAGTGAGGAGCTTCATTGCAACCGCAAATATCAGCAGCGACAGAGGGCAACACTGCTGAGTGCCCCTAGAAACTGAAAAAGGGTCAGTGATGTAACTGTGGAAGTGCAACCTGGCTGTCGGCTCCATATAGAGGAGCCTGATTAATGGAATACATTTTTGGCTAAGGCCCAGGCGGCCTAGTAATGCAAAAAGAAAGGGCCATTCTAGAGAAACAAACGCTTTAGTTGCATCTAAACAAAGCACAGCAGCACAGCACTCAGCTATCGACTGTGCCACTGCAAAGTAGGTTCGCAAATTGTAGGAGGTGGATCTGCCTGGGACAAATCCAGATTGATCAGTCGGTAGTAGCGGAAGCATTCTGGATGCAATCAGTTTAGCTAGTATTTTATTATCTATGTTCACTAAAGAGAGCATATGGTATGAGTCACACCTACAAGGATCTTTGCCTGGCTTGAGGACCGTCACGATCAATGCCTCTCTTAATGAGGTGGGAAGCACTCCCTGATCGTTGGACTCAGCATACATCTTCAGGAGACGCTGGCCAATAATTCTACATACTCTTAATAAAATGCTGCCAACAGGCCATAGAGGCCTTAGACTTTGTCACTTGAGAGGCTGCAAATTACTTGAATAATATCCTCCTCTGTGAAAAGAGAGTCTAAAGATGTTCCTTCATAAACAAATTATAAAGCCCATCAAACTAATGCACTCCACTGCCAGTAATCCAGCCATCTACTGTTTTCACTGAGTAGTCTACAAAATCAGCCCAGGACTGGTTTGAGGTTTTGTGACCTCCCATGAACTAATTCTCCTCAGTGGTGAATCAAAAGTTCTCAATCAGGGTAGCCTTCGTGTGGTCAGAGGATTCAGCATCTGCACCAGTGAGTGTGAGGAGCCTATTCCTACACTTACCAGTGAACAGTTTCCACAGGAGAGCTCCTCAGTGAGACTTTTCAGTCTTCTGGTTCCACAAGCCCTCTCAAAGGCTGTGAACCACTTGGTGCTGTCATCACCTTCCCCTTACTTGGGGACAATCCCTTTGGGGATTTTAGGGGTGTCAAAGTACTCTCTGTCCAAAAACATTACGTTTATGCCACCATTAATGGGAGCTGTCTCTCCAAAGCTGATCTTTTTGGCCATTCTTGCTAAAAGGAGGTCCTCTTAGTTGAGTGTGCCCTCAATGTTTCCAGAGGAACTAGCCTCTCCTGAGGGAGACACAGATCCTGTGTGTACCATCCTTGGAGTTACGAGCATTTGTGCCCTGTCCTCCCTAGTTAAGTGAGGAGGGGGAGTTCATCCTACTGAGCCCTAACTTCTTCCCCATCTGAGGGGAGGACTTCCTCCTCAGCAGGGTGTTCCTTTGCATACTCGGTCACGAGATTCTGGAGCTTAATCTCGGTAGGGTTGGAATCAGTTTGTCTGCAGAGGGACCTTAATTCTCTCCTCCCAAGATGGAGGTAAGGGGTGAGATTGAGTTCCACAGCCATGTCCTCTGAGCTGCTCATTTTGTTATTAAGGTTAGTGTAGGAAGCTGCCTTGTGTTTGGTGGGAACCTAAGGTACTTACACCTTGTACCAGGTCCACGTATCCCCTATTAGTGTAATTTAGGCAGTGTCTAGAAACCAGGCTCTCTAAAGGTAGCTGTGGATGAGCAGCCAAGGCTTATCTAGGAGACATGCAAATCTCATGCAATACCACTGTAGTCACACAGCACTTACACACATGAAAGAACACACTCACTGTTACAAAAATAAAGGTACTTTATTTGAGTGAGACAATACCAAAAAGTACTAGAGAGATAACCCTCCAATAACAGATAAGTGACACATAGAATATATACACTAGTTACTAGAAATAGGCATAGCAAGTGATAGAAAACAGTGCAAATGCAGTTAGGCAATAGTGACCCTAGGTGGAGCCCAAACCATATACTAAAAAAATGGAATGCAAACACAGGACTCCCACCTAGGAAAGTGGAAAGTGTAGTGGGGAGCTGGGGGTACTAGGAAACCCCAAAGGTAAGTACCACAGTGCCCCCTAGCGACTAGGAAGAAAGGAGAAAGTTAGTGAATTTTCCCAAAACTACCAAAAAGGAAGGAAAAGAAGAAAATGCAGCAACCAGACAAGACTGTAAGAAACCTCCGGTGGATTCCTGAAGGAGACCTGTGAAAGAAGGGGACCAAGTCCAGAAGTCACAGAAGAGTGCATGAGAAGCAGGAGCTACTACCCACCCAGCTGTGGATGCAGGAGTTGGTCGAAGGTGATGTGACGGTCAGCACTGCAGCCCTGGAGCCCGTAAAGAGTTCCTGAGAGATGGAGATGACGTCCCATGCTGGAAGAAGAATTGCAGTTAGGTTCTGGTGCAAGGATTCTACCAACAAGCTTCGGCAAAGGTCACGGTTGGTGCAAAGTGGAACTGCTGGGGCCCATCAAGGCCCAGGAGGACTCAACCCAGGAGGTGGAGTCAGAGGGGACCCTCAGCGACCCAGAGAGCCCACAGGAGCAGAGGCAACGCCCACAGGAGTCTCACAGGAGGGGGACACAGAAATCGCAGAAGAGCCCACGCAGCACGACTGGCGAAGGGTCCCACGGCGCAGGAGAACCACGCAGAGGGCTGCGGATGCAGAGGAGTGACTCCTTCACTCCAAGGGCGATTCCTCCTTCCTTCTCGTGCAGACTGGAGACTCGCCACCCTCACAGTATGCAAAACAGGGGAAATGTTGCAGAAGGTGGAAGGAGCCGTGGAAACAATGTTGCAAGAAGAGGCTTCTTCGTGGATTGAGATTGTCAGGTCGCAGTTCCAGTGGCTAGAAGTCAAAGTAAGGTTGCAGAGTAGTCTTTCTGGAATCTTGCAAGCCGAATCAGAGGGTCCATCAAAGAGAGAGACCCTAAATAGCGCTGAACGGGGGATTGGTCACCTAGCCAGGTTAGCACCTATCAAGAGGGGGCTTTGACGTCACCTGCCTGGTCTGGCCACTCAGATGCTCCTAGAGGTCTCTGCCAACCTTGGATTCAAGATGGCAGAACCCAGGGACCCTCCGGAGGAGCTCTGACCACCACCCCTGGGGTGGTGATGGACAGGGGAGTGGTCACTCCCCTTTCCACTGTCCAGTTTCGTGCCAGAGCAGGGACTGGAGGTCTCTGAACCGATGTAGACTGGTTTATGCATGGAGGGCACCAAATCTGCCCTTCAAAACATTCCAGTGGCTTGGGGGGACTACCCCTCCCAAGCAATTTAACACCTATTTCCAAAGGGAGAGGGTGTTACTCCCCTCTCCCAAAGGAAATCCTTTGTTCTGCCTTCCTGTGCATGAGCTGTCCAAGCAGCAGGAGGGCAGAAACCTGTCTGAGAGGTGGCAGCAGCTTGGGCTGCCTGGAAAACCCTGGAAGACTGGTAGGTGCAATGCTGGGGTCCTCTAACGAACCACAGAGTGCAGGGAATCATACTTCCAATACTGGCAACAGTATTAGAGTATGATTCTGACATGTTTGATACCAAACATGCCTAGGTTCGGAGCTACTATTATGTAGCTGTACATAGGTAGTGACCTATGTCCAGTACACGCATAAAATGGCATCCCCATGCTCACAAAGTCCATGAAAATGGCACTGGAGTTGGTGGGGGCACCTCTGCTAGTGCAGGGGTGCCCTCACACACAGGTACTTGCACCCTGTCCTCTGGGCTAGGAGTGCCTGCCATATGGGTAACTTCCAGTGACCTGTAGTGAAAAGGGTGCGTGTACTCTTTCACACAGGCTGCAATGGCAGGCCTGCAGAACACTTTGCAGGGGCTCCCCCCATGGCTGGCATACATTCTGCAGCCCATGGGGGATCCCCTGGTACCCCAGTGCCCTGGGTACCTAGGTACCATATACTACGGACTTCCATGGGCCACCAGTGTGCCAAGTGTGGAGTGTAAAAACCAAGTTAGAAGGGAGAGAGCATAATCACTGGGATCCTGGTTAGCTGGATCCCAGTGAATGCAGTCAACACACTGACAACAAGCAGAAAATGGGGGTAACCATGCCAAGAAAGAGGGTACTTTTCTACACAACCCCCCCCCCCCCCCCAAACGAAGGACAATAAGCCCAGATGAGTCTTCATTTTCTAAGTGAGATTTATTTCCTAAGTGGAAATATCTGGAGAGTCCATCTGCATTGGAGTGGTTACTCCCAGGTCTATGTTCCACTGTATAGTCCATTCCCTGTAGGGATATGGACCACCTCAACAGTTTGGGATTTTGTCCTTTAAGCTGTTTTAACCATTGAAGGGGCTTGTGGTCTGTCTGAACAAAGAAGTGAGTGCCAAACAGGTATGGCCACAGCTTATTCAAGGCTCAGACCACAGCAAAGTCCTCCCTTTCTATGGCTGACCAACGCCTTTCCCTGGGGGTCAGCCTTCTGCTTATAAAAGCTACTGGTTGGCCCTGACCCTCTGAGTTAAGTTGAAATAGGACTGCCCCAACACCCACCTCAGAAGCATCTGTCTACTATGAACTTCTTGAAGTTGTCAGGGCTTTTCAGAACAGGTACAGAGCACATGGCCTGTTTTGGATCTTCAAAAGCTTTTTGACAGCTAGCTGTCCATAAAACATTTTAGGTATTTTTTGGGGGATGTGAGGCCATTAAGACGGGCTGCAATGGAGCCATAGTTCTTAATGAACCTTCTGTAGTACCTTGGGTCTGTGTAGTAGGGGGACTCCAATCTAAAATAGTTTGGATCTTCCCCTGTAGTGGATGAATCTGGCCTCCACCTCCACTACCTTCTTCTACCATATCTGGCAATTAGAGGCCTTGTTAGTGAGGCCTGCTTTTTGCAGAGCCTCCAAAACATTCCAGAGGTGGTCCAGGTGGTCATTCCAGGTGGAGCTACAGACAGCTATATCGTCTAGATAAGCTGCACTATAGGCTTCCAATCCTTGGAGGACTGTATTCACCAGCCTCTGAAAAGTGGCAGGTGCATTTTTCAGACCGAAGGGCATCATTGTGAAGTTACTGTGCTCTTCAGTGGTTGAAAAAGCAGTTTTTGGTTTCGCATCATCTGATAGTTGGATCTGCAAATAGCCTGCAGTCAAATCGAATGTGCTAAGATACTTGGCAGATGTCAGTGTATCTATTAGGTCATCTGCCCTAGGGATCGGATGGGCATCTGTTTTGTGACAGTGTTGAGCCCTCTGTAGTCAACACAGAACCTCATTTCTCTTTTCCCATTCTGAGAAAAGTGAGGTTTTGGGACCAGCACCACCGGGCTAGCGTAGGTGCTATCAGAGTTCTCAATGACTCCTAGATCCAGCATCTTTAGGCCTTCTGCTTTGATGCAGTCTCTATATGGTCAGGTTGGCTTTAGATTTTGCTTTTAATGGGCAAACTTACCCCTGTATCAATGGTGTGCTCACACCATGTTGTCTGACAAGGTGTCAGAGAAAACAGTTCTGAAAACTGCCCTAGGATGTTTCTGCAGTCTTCTTACTGAGATTCAGAAAGACAGTCTGCTAGGATTACTCCTTCAACTCAGCCATCAGATGCATTGGTGGAGAAGAGGTCAGGGAGAGGGTCACTCTCTTCCTCCTGTCCCTCATCAGTGGCCATGAGTAGGGTCATGTCAGCCCTGTCATAGTAGGGCTTCAGGCGGTTCACATGAAGCACCCTGAGGGGGCTTCTGGGAGTGCCTAGGTCCCTCAAGTAGGTGACCTCATCCTTCTCCACTATTGTGTGGGGTCCACTCCAATTGTCTTGGAGTTCTCTGGGAGCCACAGGCTCCAGGACCCACACTTTCTGCCCTGGCTGGTAAACAAGCAGAACAGTCTTCTGGTCATGCCACTGCTTCTGCAGTCTTGATTGGCCTGAAGGTTTTTAGTGGGGTTTTTTCGTGTACTCAACCATCCTGGATCTGAGGCCAAGTACATAATCCACTATATCCTGTTTAGGGTGCTTGAGAGGTTGCTCCCAGCCCTCCCTTACAAGGGCAAGAGGACCCCCTAACAGTGTGTCCAAACAAAGGTTAAAAGGGGCTGTAGGAACCTCCCTGTAGGCAAAAAGAGGCATGGTAATAGGACAGCCCATCTCCTGCTGAGCTTTTCAGAGAGTTCCATGATCATGACCTTGAGAGTCTTGTTAAATCTCTCTACCAAACCATTGGTTTGGGGTGGTAAGGGGTGGTGAACTTGTAAGTTACACCACATTCCTTCCACATTGCCTTAAGGTATGCAGACATAAAGTTGGTACCTCTGTCTGATACCACCTCTTTAGGAAAGCCCACTCTTGAGAAAATTCCCAGGAGGACTTTGGCCAGTGCAGGAGCTGTAGTGGTCCTTAGAGGTATAGCTTCCGGGTACCTGGTGGCATGGTCCACCACCACCAGTATGAACCTGTTCCCAGAGGCTGTGGGCGGGTGTAGGGGGCCAACAATATCCACTGCAACCCTTTCAAAGAGAACCCCAACCACAGTCAGTGGAATTAAGGGGGGCTTTGGGGTGCCACCTGGCTTTCCAGGTGAGAGGCGGGACAAATCTCCTTAGTATCTTCAGACATGTGGGGCCAGTGAAACTGAGGGACAAGCCTGTCCCAGGTCTTGCTTTGCCTCAAGTGACCTGCCAGGGGAATGCCATGTGCCAAGGCAACAAAAAATCTCTATATTGCAGAGGTACTACCAATCTCCCGGTGGCACCAGCTTTGGGTTCCCTTGGCTCTGAATATAAGAGATTGTCTTCCCAGTATATCTTGTGGATGCCACTGACATCCCCTGTTTCTTGGAGGACTGCTTGCTCCCTCAATCCTTCCAGTATGGGACAGGTTTTCTGAGCCATACTGAATTCCTCCCTGGCATCCCCCCTGCACCTAAGAGCTCTGCTGTGTCAGCATTCAGCTCCTCATGTGGTTCTTCCATGGGAGTAGATTCCTCCTCCTCCAAGGGGGAATCTTCACTGGAGGGTGGGC
Organism: Pleurodeles waltl; assembly: GCF_031143425.1. NCBI lineage: Eukaryota > Metazoa > Chordata > Amphibia > Caudata > Salamandridae > Pleurodeles > Pleurodeles waltl. The sequence continues at coordinate 1,371,809,866 of NC_090440.1, forward strand.
TAGGGGTGCAACTTTTTGCCATTCTACCCTTGGGTTATGGAAGGTCTTGGTCCATTGTTCCAGGCTCCAAGTTTCCTTGCTCTTTTTGCTTCTTGGTCTGTGCCCTAGTCAAAGCAAAAATATGCATTGGGATGCCCAGCATTGCTGCATGGGCCTCCAACTCTACTTCAGCCCAAGCTGAAGTCTCCAAGTCGTTACCTAGTAGACACTCTACAGGTAGGTCTGAGGACACAACTTTACCTGATAGAGACTTCTAGTTGCAGATTCCTTACCTTAGAATTTCCCCCCAGGTGTCAGACTGGATCCAGAGATTTTTCTCCGAGCAATACCCTTGCGCGTCGGTAAGTGACGTTGGTCGACTCCGCGGGCGTCGTAGTCGCTGTGATGACGTCGGGAGTAGTACATAGACGTCGCCCTTGCACAGTGACGTCAGTTCTTTTCTTTCGCCCGTCACATGCTGATCCGGAGAAGAGCTACCCTGGCTATTTTTTGGGTGAATTTGACTGTTTTGTTGAGTTTTTCTGTGAAAAATTTGGTGCATCGAGGATGTCCCTGAAGACCGGTTTCAAGCCGTGCGAGGACTGTCATCGTACGATGTTGGTGACTGATCCTCATCGGGTTTGTCTGTGGTGTCTCAAGCGCGACCACGACCCGAAGTCGTGCTCCGGGTGCCGGGCCATGCACTCGAAGGCTTTGAGGGAGCAATCCTAAAGCTCATGGCGGCCTGGCACTCGACTCCATGTAGGTCCCGGTCTCGCTCGAGAGGATGGTCTTGAGGTCGGTCGCGGAGTCATCACCACTTGTCTTATTCCAGGTCCTCGGGTCAAGGTAAGAAGAAGAAGAAGTCGAAGAAGTACCATCGCTCTCCGACTTCGCCCCGTCGCTTGGCCGACGCGGGAGGAGCATCCACGCACAAGGCCTCTCTCCTCAGAGCCTGCGTCGGCTCTGCGCTTCCCTGAGTTCCCCAGAGCCGTAGCGACCCCCACCCAGCTTAGAGAGTTTTATGAGGCCATGCGCCTCATCTTTGGGCGGTCCAACTCCGATACGGCGCCTTCGGGCCCAAGTGGTTCAGCTGAGGGGCCTTCGGGTTCCACGCTGGCGGCTTCAGCTCCAGGCACCGAGGTCACCTCCGGGCGTGGATCCGCACTGGCCAAACCCTTGAGACCTTCCCCGGTGCCGGGTTGTTTGTCGACGCTCCCGACGTCGGTAGTGCCCACTATCAACGTTAAACCAATTCTTATCCCCGACGACTCGAAGTCGGAGCGGCATCGGCCGACTTCGACTTCAACTTCGATGGGGCCTATTTGCCCAAGGTCGGATTTGGACCCTTTTTCTTATGGGTACGAATATGGGGAGGAATTGGAGGGGTCCTTGGCCCCTTATGAATACCAGGATGACTCTTCTATGGACTGGGCTCAGGAATTGGGCGAAGCCAGTGGTCTGGATAATTCTCCTGACGCTGGCATGCTATCTCCTCCTACCGTGGCTACGGCGGAGGGAGCAACTTATAGTATGGTGGTCAGTAGGGCAGATGAGGTCCTTGGTCTCAAGCTTCCCACTGTTGAGGTAATGTCTAATCTCCTGACGGAGGTGCTTCAGCCTGGGGCTTCTACTATAGAACCCCTTTTGCTGTTTAATGAAGCCCTCACCGATGTTCTTTTGGGTACCTGGTCCAAACTCAACACAGGGGCTCCTGTGAATAGGACTATGGCTAACCATCGGCCCGCTCCGAACGACCCTAAATTCCTGACCCAACACCCCATGCCTGAGAGTCCGGCTTCCTCTTGTTCAGGCACATTCCCTTCTGCACACCCGGATAGGGAATCCAAAAGGCTGGAACAGTTTGGCAAGAAGTTGTTTTCTTCCTCCAGTCTTGCGCTGCGTTCTGTGAACACCGCATACCTTTTGGGCTGCTATACCCACTCTTTGTAGGATACAGTTGCTCAGGTCCTGCTGCAGATACTGGAGGAGGCCCGTACTATTGTCTCCAAAGCTGTGAACGGTGGGAGAGATGCAGCGAAGTTCACAATCCGTTGTGGGCTGGACATGACTGACTCTCTGGGCAGATCGGCTGCTACGACGGTGCCTTACGATGCCACACCTGGTTGCGTACCTCTGGTTTTTCTGGGGATGTCCAACAGTCACTCATTGACATGCCCTTTGATGGCTCACGTCTCTTCGGAGATAAAGCGGACTTAGCCTTGGAGAGATTCAAGGATTCCCGGGCTACGGCTCGATCCCTCAGTCTTTCCTCTGCCCCTCACCCCCCACAGTCCTCTTTTCGCCCCTTTCGTGTCCTCCACCCAGCCACTGTGCCGCCCACGCTGTTCAGCTTCTGGGTGGGCGGGGATGCAGAATCCCACGTGGCCGTGGGACAGGGAACCACAAGTCTGCCCAGTCCACCTCTGCCCCCGCTGCAGCCTCCAAACCCTCCTAGTCCCTCCCTTCACTCCCGTCCAGTTGGTGGCAGGATTCGCCATCACCTGCCCCACTGGAAAAACCACCACGGACAGGTGGGTTTTACAGATAGTTCAAAAGGGCTAATCCCTCCCTTTCGAATAACTGCTCCACCAACCATGCCACTATCCTTCAGTCACCTTCCAGAGGATCATTTGGCACTTCTCCGCCAAGAAGTTGCAGCTCTATTGGTCAAGGGAGCTATAGAAAAGGTCCCTGTGGCAGAAGTAGGTCGTGGTTGTTATTCCCGCTACTTTCTGATACCAAAAAAGGACAAGGGCTTATGTCCTATAATAGACCTTCGGGACATAACCTACTTCCTCAAGAAGGAGACATTCAAAATGCTCACCCTGGCTCAGGTTCTGTCTACCTTGGACCCAGGAGACTGTATGGTAGCGTTGGACTTGCAGGATGCTTATTTCCACATCCCAATCCTGCCTGCCCACAGACGTTACCTACGATTCGTGATAGGCCACGGGCACTTTAAGTTTACCCTGCTCCCCTTCAGCCTTACCAGTGCCCCTAAGATGTTCACGAAAGTGATGGCGGTGGTTGCAGCTCATCTGTGCAGGTTAGGGGTCTCAGTCTTCCCCTACCTCAATGACTGGCTGTTGAAGGCGGACTCGCCCCAGAAAGTCGTCTCCCACCTTCAGACTACGGCAAACTTCCTGCACACGCTGAGGTTCACTATTAACGTGCTGAAGTCACACCAACTTCCTCTCAGACGCTCCCTTTCATCGGAGCCGTTCTGGACACAGTGCAGTTTTGGGCTTATCCTCCTGAAAAGGGAGTCCAAGACATTCAGGCTATGATTCCGATCTTTCAGCCTCGGTCTTGGGTTTCGGTGAGACTGACTCTGAGGCTGCTGGGCCTCTTGGCCTCCTGCATCCTGCTAGTAACACATGCCAGATGGCATATGCGGGCTCTGCAGTGGGACCTGAAGTTCCAGTGGGCGCAGCATCAGGGGAATCTCTCTGACATGGCCCAGATCCCGGAGGGGTCTGCGAAAGACCTGCAGTGGTGGCTTTTGAATCCACATTGGGCCCACAGCAGATCCCTCTCCCTTTCCCAACCAGATCTCTCTATAGTGACAGATGCATCACTGTTGCGTTGGGGCAGCCACATGGGGGAAGCGGAGATCAGAGGACTCTGGTCTCTGGAGGAGTCTGGGCTCCATATCAATCTTCTGGAGCTCCGGGCGATAAGGCTTGCGTTGAAAGAATTCCTTCCCTCTCTCAAAGGGAAAGTGGTGCAGGTGTTCACAGACAATACTACCACCATGTGGTACGGCAACAAATAGGGCGGAGTAGGATCCTGGATCCTTTGTCAGGAGGCACTACGCCTCTGGAGATGGCTGGAACATCGAGCATTACCCTGATGGTTCAACATCTGGCGGGCTCCCTCAACGCCAGAGCTGAAAAACTCAGCCGTCGATGCACATCTGATCACGAATGTCTCCATCTGGAGGTGGCGCAAGGTCTCTTTCAGCAGTAGGCAGAACATTGATTAGATCTGTTCGCCTCTGCAGATTTTGTGCGATGTCAGCTGTTTTGCACGTTGGAGTTTGCAAGGTGGCACTCGCTCAGAGACGCTTTTCATCTCGAGTGGAACTCCGGCCTCCTTTACTGCCTTTCTGCCCATGCCTCTTCAACCCAGAGTTCTCAAGAAAATCAGGAACGACCGGGCTCAAGTCATCTTGGTGGCTGCGCACTGGGCACAGAGGTTATGGTATCCAGAGCTATTAAGCATGTCCATCAATCCTCCACTCAGACTGCCTCTTCGGGCGGATCTTCTGTCGCAGCAACAGGGGGACTGTTCTTCACCCAAACCTGTCCAACCTCCGCCTTCATGTGTGGAGATTGAGCAGCGACAGTTGATGGCTTTTGCCTTTCCACCCAAAGTCTGCGATGTTATCTTGGCAGCCAGGCATCCATCAACCAAAACTTTATACGCCTGTCGGAATAAATTTGTGGCATGGTGTACCAACAAATCTGTTGATCCCCTTTCTGCCCCTCTGTCCGAGGTTCTGTTCATTCTTTTTTGACCCAGCAGAGCTCTGCTTTGGGCATCCTTAAAGAGTATGTTCGATGGCATCTGTCGCTGTAGATACACATGTTTTGCATAGCTCGCCATCTGGTGTTGGGCCGGAGTGTTACAAGTTGTTTTTCTTCGAAGAAGTCTTTCGAGTCACGGGACCGAGTGACTCCTCCTTTTGTCTCCATTGCGCATGGGCGTCGACTCCATCTTCGATTGGTTTTTTTCCGCCATCGGGTTCGGACGTGTTCCTGTCGCTCCGAGTTTCGGAACGGAAAGATAGCTAATTTCGGAAGATTTTCGTCGGTATTGTTGCGTTCGGGATCGGCGTAGTTAGATTCAACACCGCGTCGAAAGATCGAAGAGCTCCGGTGCCCTTCGGGGTAGTTTTTCGATCCCCCGTCGGGGCCTGGTCGGCCCGACCGCGTGCAGAAGAACGCCGATGGAACGGACCCCGTTCCGTTTCTGTCCCAAATGCCACAATAAATACCCCTATACAGACCAACACTTGGTCTGCAACCTGTGCCTGTCACCTGAGCACAGTGAAGAAACCTGCGAGGCCTGTCGTGCGTTCCGGTCCCGAAAAACACTCCGAGACCGTCGAGCCAGAAGACTTCAGATGGCGTCCGCGCCGACAGCCCACCGGGAGTTCGAGGAACAAGAAGAGGAGGGAACCTTTTCGATCCAAGAATCGGACTCCGAAGGATTCGACGATACACAAACCGTGAGTAAGACGTCGAAAACCACTCAGAAGAAGATTTACAAGGCCCAGGGGATGCCACTGCCACCAGGCCATGGCTCGACCCATAAATTCGGTGACCGACCGTCGGCACCGAAAAAGGCCCAAACAGTGCCGAGATCGTCCGACTCCGGTCGAGACACCGGCACGCAGCCTTCTCGGGACCGAGAAAGTGCTGGAGACAAGCATCGACACCGAGATACCGGTGTAGACACGGCTCGACGCCGAGACAGCGGCACCGAAGAAGATCGACGCCGAGAGGTTTCGGCCCCGAAAAAGAAAAAAGTCACCTCGGAGCCGAAAAAAGATGCAGACAGGGTTTCGGTGCCAAAACAAACTGCAACCGACCCAGTTTCAGGCTCTTATACAGAAGAGCACTCGCTAACCTCCCAAATGCAAAAGCATAGGTTTGAGGAAGAGCTACACTCAACTGATGTAGACCATACGCAAAAGCGTATTTTCATACAGCAGGGGACAGGAAAAATAAGCACCCTTCCCCCTATTAGAAGAAAGAGAAGATTGGAGTTCCAAACTGAACAAACACCACAAACAAAAGTGGTGAAAAAAGTTACCCCACCACCCTCTCCTCCACCTGTGATTAACGTCTCACCAGCACAAACTCCATCACATTCCCCAGCTCACACCACCATGAGCCAGGGTGACCAAGATCAAGACGCATGGGACTTATACGACGCCCCAGTGTCAGATAACAGTCCGGAGGCATACCCTACGAAGCCATCTCCACCAGAGGACAGCACTGCGTATTCTTAAGTGGTGGCTAGAGCAGCACAATTTCACAATGTAAGCCTCCACTCAGAACAGGTCGAGGATGACTTTTTATTCAACACACTCTCCTCAACCCACAGCTCCTACCAAAGCCTGCCTATGCTCCCTGGTATGCTCCGGCACGCAAAGGAAATCTTTAAGGAGCCGGTCAAAAGTAGGGCAATCACACCAAGAGTGGAAAAAAAGTATAAGGCGCCTCCTACAGACCCGGCTTTCATCACTACACAGCTGCCACCAGACTCTGTCGTTGTAGGAGCAGCTAGGAAAAGGGCCAACTCCCACACATCTGGAGATGCACCACCCCCAGATAAAGAAAGCCGCAAGTTCGATGCAGCTGGTAAGAGAGTCGCAGCACAAGCTGCAAGCCAGTGGCGCATCGCTAACTCCCAGGCACTACTTGCGCGCTATGACAGAGCCCATTGGAATGAGATGCAACATCTCATTGACCATCTGCCCAAGGACCTACAAAATAGGGCAAAACAAGTGGTTGAGGAGGGACAGACCATTTCCAACAACCAAATCCGCTCCTCCATGGACGCTGCAGATACAGCTGCATGGACAATTAATACATCTGTAACTATCAGAAGGCATGCATGGCTCCGAACGTCTGGATTTAAACCAGAGATTCAGCAAGCAGTTCTCAATATGCCTTTTAACGAAAAAGAACTGTTCGGTCCAGAAGTGGACACAGCGATTGAGAAACTCAAAAAAGACACGGACACTGCTAAAGCCATGGGCGCACTCTACTCCCCGCAGAGCAGAGGGAATTACAGCACATTCCGTAAAACACCCTTTAGAGGGGGGTTTCGGGGTCAGAGCACACAAGCCAGCACCTCACAGGCAACACCGTCCAGTTACCAGGGACAGTACAGAGGAGGTTTTCGGGGACAATATAGAGGAGGGCAATTCCCTAGGAATAGAGGAAAATTTCAAAGCCCCAAAACCCCTACTACTAAGCAGTGACTCACATGTCACTCACCCCCTCCACACAACACCAGTGGGGGGAAGAATAAGTCATTATTACAAAGCATGGGAGGAAATCACTACAGACACTTGGGTTCTAGCAATTATCCAACATGGTTATTGCATAGAATTTCTACAATTCCCTCCAAACATACCACCAAAAGCACAAAATTTGACAAAACATCATTCCAATCTCCTGGAGATAGAAGTGCAGGCACTATTGCAAAAGAATGCAATCGAATTAGTGCCAAACACACAAATAAACACAGGAGTTTACTCACTGTACTTTCTGATACCAAAGAAGGACAAAACGCTGAGACCAATCCTAGACCTCCGAATAGTGAACACATTCATCAAATCAGACCACTTTCACATGGTCACACTACAAGAAGTATTACCATTGCTAAAACTACACGACTACATGACAACTTTAGACCTCAAGGACGCGTATTTCCATATACCAATACACCCATCGCACAGGAAATACCTAAGGTTTGTATTCAAAGGAATACATTACCAATTCAAGGTACTGCCTTTCGGATTAACAACCGCACCAAGAGTCTTTACCAAATGTCTAGCAGTAGTCGCTGCACACATCAGAAGGCAGCAAATACATGTGTTCCCATATCTAGACGACTGGCTAATCAAGGCCCATTCGTTAATAGAGTGCTCAAATCACACAAATCAGATCATACAAACCCTCTTCAAACTAGGGTTCACCGTCAACTTCACGAAATCCAACATTCTGCCGTGCAAGGTACAACAATACCTAGGAGCCATAATAGACACAACAAAAGGAGTAGCCACTCCAAGTCCCCAAAGAATTCAAAATTTCAACACCATCATACAGCGCATGTATCCAACACAAAAGATACAAGCAAAGATGATATTACAACTCCTAGGCATGATGTCTTCATGCATAGCCATTGTCCCAAACGCAAGACTGCACATGAGGCCCTTACAACAGTGCCTAGCATCACAGTGGTCTCAAGCACAGGGTCATCTTCTAGATCTGGTGTTAATAGACCGCCAAACTTACCTCTCGCTTCTGTGGTGGAACAACATAAATTTAAACAAAGGGCGGCCTTTCCAAGACCCAGTGCCACAATACGTAATAACAACAGATGCTTCCATGACAGGGTGGGGAGCACACCTCGATCAACACAGCATACAAGGACAATGGAACGTACATCAAGCAAAACTGCATATAAATCACCTAGAACTTCTAGCAGTTTTTCAAGCACTAAAAGCTTTCCAACCAATAATAGTTCACAAATACATTCTCGTCAAGACAGACAACATGACAACAATGTATTATCTAAACAAGCAAGGGGGGACGCACTCCACGCAGTTAAGCCTGCTAGCACAAAAAATTTGGCGTTGGGCAATTCACAACCAAATTCGCCTAATAGCACAATTTATACCAGGGATCCAAAATCAACTCGCAGACAATCTCTCTCGAGATCACCAACAGGTCCACGAATGGGAAATTCACCCCCAAATTCTGAACACCTATTTCAAACTCTGGGGAACACCTCAAATAGACTTGTTTGCGACGAAGGAGAACGCAAAATGCCAAAACTTCGCATCCAGATACCCACACAAACAGTCCCAAGGCAATGCCCTATGGATGAACTGGTCAGGGATATTTGCTTACGCTTTTCCTCCTCTCCCTCTCCTTCCTTACCTGGTAAACAAACTCAGTCAAACCAAACTCAAACTCATATTAATAGCACCAACTTGGGCAAGGCAACCTTGGTACACAACGCTGCTAGACCTATCAGTAGTACCCCACATCAAATTGCCCAACAGGCCAGATCTGTTGACACAAAACAACCAAAAGATCAGACACCCAGATCCAGCATCGCTGAATCTAGCAATCTGGCTCCTGAAATCCTAGAATTCGGGCACTTACAACTTACCCAAGAATGTATGGAAGTCATAAAGCAAGCCAGAAGGCCATCCACCAGGCACTGCTATGCAAGTAAATGGAAGAGGTTTGTTTGCTACTGCCATATTAATCAAATACAACCATTACACACAACTCCAGAACATGTAGTGGGTTACTTGCTTCACTTACAAAAATCTAACCTGGCTTTCTCTTCCATTAAAATACACCTTGCAGCAATATCTGCATACCTGCAGACTACCTATTCAACTTCCCTATATAAGATACCAGTCATTAAAGCATTCATGGAGGGCCTTAGGAGAATTATACCACCAAGAACACCACCTGTTCCTTCATGGAACCTAAATGTTGTCCCAACTAGACTTATGGGTCCACCTTTTGAACCCATGCACTCCTGCGAAATACAGTTCCTAACCTGGAAGGTTGCATTTCTCATCGCCATTACTTCCCTAAGAAGAGTAAGCGAGATTCAGGCGTTTACAATACAAGAACCTTTTATACAACTACACAAGAATAAGGTCGTCCTAAGGACTAATCCTAAATTTTTGCCAAAGGTTATTTCACCGTTCCATCTAAATCAAACAGTGGAACTTCCAGTGTTCTTTCCACAACCAGATACCGTAGCTGAAATGGCACTACATACATTAGATGTCAAAAGAGCATTAATGTATTACATTGACAGAACAAAGAACATCAGAAAGACTAAACAACTATTTATTGCATTTCAAAAACCTCATGCAGGAAACCCAATATCAAAACAAGGTATAGCCAGATGGATAGTTAAATGCATCCAAATCTGCTACCTTAAAGCTAAACGACAGCTGCCCATTACACCAAGGGCACACTCAACCAGAAAGAAAGGTGCTACCATGGCCTTTCTAGGAAACATCCCAATGCAAGAAATATGTAAGGCAGCCACATGGTCTACGCCTCACACATTCACCAAGCACTACTGTGTAGACGTGTTATCCGCACAACAAGCCACAGTAGGTCAAGCCGTATTAAGAACATTATTTCAAACTACTTCCACTCCTACAGGCTGAGCCACCGCTTTTGGGGAGATAACTGCTTACTAGTCTATGCAAAACATGCGTATCTACAGCGACAGATGCCATCGAACTGAAAATGTCACTTACCCAGTGTACATCTGTTCGTGGCATCAGTCGCTGTAGATTCGCATGTGCCCACCCGCCTCCCCGGGAGTCTGTAGCAGTTTGGAAGTTACCTTCAACTATTTGTATATGTATCATCTCAACCTTAAATAGGTACATACTTAGTCACTCCATTGCATGGGCACTATTACTACAATTCAACTCCTACCTCACCCTCTGCGGGGAAAAACAATCGAAGATGGAGTCGACGCCCATGCGCAATGGAGACAAAAGGAGGAGTCACTCGGTCCCGTGACTCGAAAGACTTCTTCGAAGAAAAACAACTTGTAACACTCCGGCCCAACACCAGATGGCGAGCTATGCAAAACATGCGAATCTACAGCGACTGATGCCACGAACAGATGTACACTGGGTAAGTGACATTTTCATTATCTGCCATTTCGGCCTTTCGTAGGCTACCTGATCAGCCCTCACTCTTTAAATCGCCTATTGTGAGTAGATTCCTAAAAGGACTAACCCATTTATTTCCTCCCACTCCATTTATCATGCCTCAGTGGGAACTGTCTTGTACTTACTTATTTGATGTGTACTCCCTTTGAGCCAATGCATAATTGTCACTTGAGGTTCCTCACCTTCAAAACTGTCTTTCTTGTGGCAATCCTCTCTGCTTGCAGGGTGAGTGAGCTTCAGGCCTTTTCCTCAAAAGCTCCATACTTGTCTGTGCACCCTGACAAAGTAGTGTGGCGCACTAAGGCTTCTTTCCTTCCTAAGGTGGTTTACACCCTTTTATGTAGGTCAGTCCATCACTCTGCCTACTTTCTAAGCACCCGCACATCCTTCCCATGAGGAGGAGACACTCAACCGTCTGGACCCAAAAAGAGCGTTGGCGTTCTACCTCAATCGTACCAAAGATTTCCGGGTGGACGATTAACTCTTTGTTGGGTATGTGCGTGTGAAAAAAGGAAAGGCGGTGCGAAAGTGTACCATCTCTCAATGGGTGCTTCAGTGCATCAAAATGTGCTACTCTTTGGCCAAGAAGCAACCTCCTGAGGGCTTGCGTGCTCATTCCACCAGAGCAACTGTTTCTTCCACTGCATTAGCACACGGAGTTCCTGTCCTGGATATCTGCCAGGCAGCTACGTGGGGGTCCCTGCACACGTTTGCTAAGCACAATTGTCTGGACAGTCAGGTCCGTGGGGATGGCTACTTAGGTCGTTTGGTCCAGCAGGACTTCCTAGTTTGATCTTGGTTCGCTGCCCACCATGGAGGATGGCATTGCTTGGGTATCTATTCTTGGGAAAGAAATCTGCACCTAGAAGTCTCTATCAGATGTACAAGTTACTTACCTTCGGTAACGACATATCTGGTAGAGACATATTCTAGTTGCAGATTCCTTACCACCCACCCATACTCCCCACTTGCGAACTGATTTCTAGGGATGGGGATTTCCCCCTTTCAGGTCCTTAGCTCTGGTGCACCAATCTCAGTGTTCTTAGCGGCCCTGCGCTTTGGCGTGGAAAGTCGTTAGAAGAAACTGACGTCACTACGCAAGGACGGCGTCTATGTTCTACTCCCGACGTCATCACGGCGACTATGGCGCCCGCGAGTCGATCAACGCCACCTACCGCCGCGCAAGGGTATTGCTTGAAGAAAAATCTCTGGATCCAGTCTGACGCCTGGGGGGAAATTCTAAGGTAAGGGATCTGCAACTAGAAAATGTCTCTACCAGATATGTCGTTACTGAAGGAAAGCTTTTACTTTAGGACTAGTAAGCTCCCCTCCCGATTCCCCCCCAACTTCCCTCCCTGGCTGAAATCAACAATTGCCATGGGGTGGCACGCACTGTTATTGTGGGTGTCACCCACTTGGTACTGATGACCAAGTAGGTGTTGCACAGGGTGCACAAGTTTTTCAGTCACCATAGTGACACTGACAACTGTGTCCCTGTAGGCCTGGTACCAAGGGCCCTGATGCCAGGGAAGGTCTCTAATGGCTGCAGCATGTCTTATGCCACCCTGGGGACCCCTCACTCAGCACATGCACACTGCCTCACAGCTTGTGTGTGCTGGTGGGGGGAAAATGACTAAGTCGACATGGCACTCCCCTCAGAGTGCCATGCCAACCTCACACTGCCTGTGGCATAGGTAATTCACCCCTTTAGCAGGCCGTACAGCCCTAAGGCAGGGTGCACTATACCATAGGTGAGGGCTTATGTGCATGAGTACTATGCCACAGTGTCTAAGCAAAACCTTAGACATTGTAAGTGCAGGGTAGCCATAAAGAGTCTATGGTCTGGGAGTTGGTCAAACACGAACTCCACAGTTCAATAATGGCTACACTGAAATCTGGGAAGTTTAGTATCAAACTTCTCAGCACAATAAATGCACACTGATGCCAGTGTGGAATTTATAATAAAATGCACCCAGAGGGCATCTTAGAGATGCCCCGTGAATACAAATCGGACTTCTAGTTTTAGGCTGACTGGTTTCTGCCAGCCTGCCACAACCAGACGAGTTGCCTGCCACATGGGGAGAGTGCCTTTGTCACTCTGTGACCAGGAACAAAGCCTGTACTGGGTGGAGGTGCTTCACACCTCCCCCTGCAGGAACTGTAACACCTGGCGGTGAGCCTCAAAGGCTCACCCCCTTTGTTACAGCGCCACAGGGCATCCCAGCTAGTGGAGATGCCCGCCCCTCCGGCCACTGCTCCACTTTTTGCGGCAAGGCTGGAGGAGATACTGAGAAAAACAAGGAGGAGTCACCCACCAGTCAGGACAGCCCCTAAGCTCCCCTGAGCTGAGGTGACCCCTGCCTTTAGAAATCCTCCATCGTCAGGGAGGAGGCACAAAGAGAGTGTAGTCACCATCCAGGACAGTAGCCATTGGCTACTGCCCTCCCAGACCTAAACACACCCCTAAATTTAGTAATTAGGGCCACCCCAGAATCCAGGAAATCAGATTCCTGCAACCTGAAGAAACCAGGACTGCTGACCTACAAGCCCTACAGAGAAGACGGAAGACGACAACTGCTTTGGCCCCAGCCCTACCGGCCTGTCTCCTGACTCGAAAACCTGCAATACAGCGACGCATCTGACAGGGACCAGCGATCTCTGAAGCCTCAGAGGACTGCCCTGAACCTAAGGACCAAGAAACTCCAGTGAGCAGCGGCTCTGCTCAACCTCAACAACAACTTTGCAACTTTAAAGAACTTCACTCTTCCCGCCGGAAGCGTGAGACTTCACTCTCTGCACCTGACGCCCCCGGCTGGAGAGCCAGAGAACCAACACCACAGGGAGGACTCCCTGTCGACCCCGTGAGTAGCCCGAGATGACCCCCCTGTACCCCCGCAGCGACGCCTGCAGAGAGAATCCAGAGGCTCCCCCTGACCACGACTGCCTGTATTAAGGGACCCGACGCCTGGACCAAGCACTGCACCCGCAACCCCCACGACCTGAAGGAACCGAACCTCAGTGCAGGAGTGATTCCCAGGTGACCCTCTGCCTAGCCCAGGTGGTGGCTGGGCCGAGAAGCCCCCCGTGCCTGCCTGCACCGCTAGAGTGACCCCCGGGTCCCTCCATTGAAACCAATACAAAACCCGATGCCTGCTTTGCACACTGCACCCGGCCGCCCCATGCCACTTAGGGTATGTTTTATGTGCCTACTTGTGCCCCCCCCAACCCCCCCCCCTCCCTGCCATCCAAAACTCCCCTGGTCTGCCCCCCGAGGACGCAGGTACTTACCTGCTGGCAGACTGTAACCGGAGCACCCTTGTTCTCCATAGGCACCTATGTGTTTTGGGCACCTCTGTGACCTCTGCACCTGACCGGCCCTGAGCTGCTGGTGTGGTAACTTTGGGGTTGCCTTGAACCCCCAACGTTGGGCTACCTATGCCCCGGAACTGAGACTTGTAAGTGTTTTACTTACCTCCTAATCTAACCTTTACATACCTCCCCCAGGAACTGTTGATTTTTGCAGTGTCCACTTTGAAAATAGCTTATTGCCATTTTTACAAAGACTGTATATGATAATGCTTTTATTCAAAGTTCCTAAAGTATCTAAGTGACGTACCTTGCATTTAAAGTGTTTACTGCAAATCTTGAACCTGTGGTTCTTGAAATAAACTAAGAAAATATATTTTTCAAAATAAAAACCTATTGGCCTGGAGTAAGTCTTTGAGTGTGTGTTCCTCATTTATTGCCTGTGTGTGTACAACAAGTGCTTAACACTACCCTCTGATAAGCCTACTGCTCGACCACACTACCACAAAATAGAGCATTCGAATTCTCTCATTTGCCACTACATTACCTCTAAGGGGAACCCTTGGACTCTGTGCACACTGTTTCTTACTTTGAAATAGTATATACAGAGCCAACTTCCTACAGCAGTGATTGCACTTTTGTACACTAAAGTTTCAAGGTGTCTCACTTGAATATGAATTCCATCTCTAATTTGGGATTTCTGTGTGCCTTTCTGCCAGTACCACTCCTGCCCTGAGCTCTCAAGAATATCTGGAAAGACCCGGTCATCCTAGTTTAGTGAATCCAAACTGGGCATTGAGGAGTGTCCTATCCAGGACCCCTGGGCTTGAGCATTTGTCCTTCAAGCATGGTTCCGCACTGAGCGGACCTGCAGTTGCTACAGCAAGACTTGGTTCTGCACCCTGGTCTTTTCAATTTCCACTAATATGCATGGAGATTGAGTGGTGACCGCTGAACCGTTTCAAACTTATTCTGTGGAGGTGGTTAATGTCATCTTGGCAGCCGGCCGTCTCTTAACGAAAAATGTATATGACTGTCATTGGGACAGATTTGTGTTTTGATGTGGCACACACCAGTCTGACCCACTCCAGGCCAAGTTATCTGTTCTGTTAGCTTTGTCCCTGGCCGTGCAAGTTTATGCTCTGGGTACTGTTTAAAGGGTACCTTTCTGCCTTCCTGTAGTTTCCGGGTTCAGCCCTTGACTTTGTTCACAACATTTGTTTCCTACTTCCCCTTTGTCATCCCTGTGGGACCTTAAATTTTTCCTTAAATATCTGATGTGCACTTCTTTTGTGCTTCTTTATAGCCCCTTGAGTCATCTCACTCTCCAAGACACCGAGTTCCTTGTCCCAATAACATCTGTGAAGCTTGTTCGCCAACTTCAGGCTCTTGTCAACACGCCGCACCCCACTTTCTTCTAAAACAAGCTGGTTTTTCAGACACTGGCCTCCTTCATGTCTAAAGTTCCACATCTGTGAATCCATCATCTTGCAGACATCCTATACTCCATCTCTATCCTCTAAAGAGGTGAGTCCACCATTTGGATCCTAAGGAAGCTCTGTTGAGTTACCAAAGAACACCAAATCAACAGTCAGCTCTTTTTGGGGTTCTCTGGAGCAAAGAACTGCAAGGCTGTGCAGAAGAGATCCATCTCTAGGTGGATCATGCTTCGTATTAGAACCTGCTATGCACTGGCCAACAAAGCAGCCTCCGGAAAGATTGCATGTTCATTCTACCAGAGCCAAAGCTGCTATCACTGCATTGGCATGTGAAGTCCGTGTCCCAGGCATTTGTCTGGATGCTATGTGGGCATCCATCCATCCATATTCTTAGGAAGCACTATTGTCTGGACAGTCAGGTTTGACGACAGGTGTTTTTCTCTCTCGTTCTTGCAAGAAGCAGGATTTTCTGGTTTGAGTCCATTTACACACCCAAGTGCTGCTTGGTATCTATTTAGGTGATCCATGTGCCACTAAAAATCTCTATCAGAAGTTACTAGGAATCCGCACACTGGTCACAATCAATGTGCTATTTGGCTCTGCATCTAGGGATGCAGTGTGCCTCTAAAGCATCTGACAGTGCATGGAGGTGGCGCCTATATAGGTTCTCAACTTAATTTCCAGAGCTGAATGGTGTCAGTGTGGAGCAGCATAGTGCCACCTACAGGAACAGAGATTCTTTTGAAAACGTTCCATATGCAGGCTCACGCCTGAGGAATATATTTAAAAGGTGAGGTATTTGAGGCTGCATATTTTCTACCAGAAAGAGTGTTGCCAAAGGTAAGTATCTTGTTCATTGAGCCTGCTTTCCAAGGGCTTAACACTGGGTTATGTTTGAAAACTGCTAGGCTATGGTGTCCTCGAATCACACAAGAGAATTAATGGTAAGTTCTCTTAACTTTTTTAGAACAGTTTTAATTCCAGGCATCACTCTACGTAATTAAGACAGAAACTTGGTATTTGGAGATTTCACACTATAATCATTATTCTATAGTTGTTATCCTTAAAAACTGGATAAAAACTGTACCTTATTCATCGTTACAAAAAACATACATATGCCAGTTATGAAGATAAGGACAGTTTGTTTTTATGTTATCTGCCAGTAGTTCCACATATAAGATGATTACAAGAGGGGGTAGTGGGTAAACCTGCCTTGCACTGTGCCCGATATGGAATTGGCTAGTAAGTAAAGTCTCAATGTAAACTGAGATCTGGGTAAGGGCTCCCTGTTGGCCTTAACCACCTTATAAGGCTTCTCATATCTGGGCAGCAGCAACTTTAAATATGTATATATGTGGTATTTATGTAGTGTGAACATTTCACTGTATAGAGTTAAAGGCGAAGACAGAGTCAGTTAATGATTAAAGAATGCAGCATTTCACATTCGGAAATCAGCTGCCCCTTCAAAGAGGAAACTCTCTGCTCCTTTCTAAATTAAAGCAGAGTCACCAGTCCAAGACGACAGATTGATTCAAAGGTCTCTGCAGCCACACAAATAGAGTCCCCAAGGGTTGCAGCATGCATTGTGCCACCCTAGGAACCCCTCACCTAGCTCATGAAGACTGCCATTGCAGGCTGCATGTGGGTGCAGCTAAAAGTAAAAACATGACAGAGGTGAGTGGATGCCAGCCCTTCACCCAGGGCTCATTTGGCACCTGAATAGGTGGAAAAATTAGTAGCCAGAGAGGTGTGTCCACCTTCAGGCCAGTTCCACCCCTAAGGTGTGCTACCGGGTGTGGACACAAAATGTGAAAGTCTGCCATCTTGGTAATGGCAGACATAGGAACTCTGGGACAGGATTATACCCATTTCCCTCAGGAAGAGGTCATATAAGGGGCATAGTGCCCTCAGGGGTAAGTAGCCCATTGGCTGCTACCCTACACTCGCCTTAATTCAGTATTTAGCAGAGCCACTGTCACCAGAAAATCAGATACTGCCGACCTGAAAGAAGGACACTAAAGAGACGCAAGAGCTGAAGACCAGTGACTGACTCTGCGCCAAGCCTGCCTGCTTAGTTTGACAATTGCGACAAAGATTCCTCATCCTGGAGCTACTTGTGCCTCTACAATCCTGGTATGATTGCCAGCCTTCACCCAAGAACCAGGGAAATCCTGTGGAATGGTGGAGCTGCTCCCCTGCATTTGCAAGAAGAACTGAGAGGACTCCAGACCACCAAAACCCGATGCCGGACAGCAAGAGGCACCCGTGATCCCTAGCACGAGTGAAAGTGGGACAATAGTGCCAGCGTGGTCCCCAGCCCCTTCAGGGGGGAAGCTCACCGTGCGTCTCCCCACTGTGAACTTCACAACGATGGCTGCAGCCTCTTTGTGTAAACCCCCCTCTACCAGGAGTGGCCTGGAGACAAAGACCTGATGCCTCAGGAAACCTTTGCACCCGGCCGTCTTGGACCAAGGACAAGAGGACCAAAGGTGTCCCCTACAATCCCTAGCCTCGTGAGACCTGAACCCACTTGTTGGTTCAGTTGGACTGGCCCCCCGGGCCACGCCTGCACCCTCTGTCAGCAGGCCCCCCAAGGATGGCAATTGCCTCCAGTGATGGATACCCGGCGTCTCAGGACACGTCTGCACTGGGCCGCCGCGGCCCCAGGAGATTAGGACTAAAGATGTCCCCGAGCATCTCAAGATCAATCAGGGAATTTGTAAAGCGCACTATTCACCCGTGAGGGTCTCAAGTCGCTAGGGGGGACGGGGGCTGCTACTGCTCGAACAGCCAAGTCTTGAAGTCTCCTGAAGGTAAGGAGGTCATTGGTCTGATGCAGGTGGGTGGGAAGACTGTTCCACGCCTTGGAGGCGAGGTTGGAGAATGATCTGCCACCGGTGGTGGTTCTGCAGATGCGTGGGAGGGTGGCGAGGGCGAGGTCAGCGGAGCGGAGCTGTCGGGTCAGGGTGTAGAAGGAAAGCCGTCTGTTGAGGTATTCTAGTCTGCTGTTGTGCAATGCCTTGTGAGCATGCGTGAGGAGTTTGAAGGTGATTCTCTTGTTGACGGGGAGCCAATGCAGGTCTCTCAGGTGGCCTGTGATGTGGCAGTGGTGGGGGATGTCCAGAATGAGGCCTGCGGAGGCGTTCTGGATGCGTTGCAGCCTTTTCTGGAGTTTGCCCGTGGTTCCTGCATAGAGGGTATTGCCGTAGTCCAGTTTGCTGCTTACAACGGCTTGGGTGACTGTCTTCTGCTTTCTGTGGAGATCCATTTCTAGATCTTTGGAGCATGCGGAGGGTGTTGAAACAGGAGGAGGAGATGGCCTTGGCCTTTACTTGCTGGGTCATAGTGATGAGTCCAGGATGAATCCCTGGTTGCGTGCGTGGTCGGTGGGTGTTCGAGTGGTCATCCCATTCGGAGGGGGTGGAGCCAAACATGAGGACCTCAGTCTTGTCGGAATTCAGTTTAGGGCAGCTGTTTTTCATCCATTCGGTGATGGCCTTCATTCCTTCTTGGAGGTTGGTCTTGGCGGTGTCGTTGATGAGGGAGAGGACCAGCTGGGTGTCATCGCGTATGAGATGATGTTGAGCTTGTGAGATGGCCGATGTTAACGAGCGGAGCCATGTAGATGTTAAAGAGGGTCGGGCTGAGGGACGAACCCTGGGGTACGCTGCAGATGATTTTGGTGGCTTCAGAGCAGAATGGAGGGAGGTGGACTCTGAGTTCTGCCGGTGAGAAAGGAGGTGATCCAGTCCAGGACTCTCGATGGTTCCTGCATGGGTGTGGTGGCAGAAAATCTGAACCACCTTGTTGGTTCACCCCTACTGCCTTCCATCCCTACCTGCAGCATCTTCCTAACTGGACCGATCCTCATTGAATTCAGCGGGGCACCTGCACCCGGCCGCCCAGTGCCGCCTGAGGTGAGCTGATGGTGTTGCTTAAGACCCTGCCCTGTACTCTGTACTTACCTTAAAGTCTGGAAGATTGGGCCTGTTGAGTACCTGTTTGCCGAATATGTTTTTCCTCCACAGGTTAACATTACAGCTTCAGAAAAATGCACTGTTGACTTTTCAAAACTGTATCAATTTCTATTGCAAAACTGACTTACATGATCACATTGGTTTTGGTGCCTCAACATATATAAAGGTATCTGTTATTTTTATAATTTGGTGTGGATCTCCTTAATGAGTCATGAGCTGCATTTATTGACTGTTTGCCTACTGGAGATGTCTAACACTTCTCTCTGATAAGCCTATGCCTGCTCGACAACACTACCCCCTAAAAGAGCACCTTGGGATTGATAGAGCAAGCCTCGGTCCACTAATATGGGAATACCTGGACCCTTTGCACAGTATACCTCTTTCTGATGGATACAACTACCTAGGGATTCCTCACCTAATGAATTCTCCCTAATGCGCAGCATTTGACAGAAACTTCTTTCCAACTCTGCACGTCGGTGAGGACATCACAATTGCCCGACTCCACGCAGCTCCGTCTGACATCATCGTGGCAATAAGAGGTCCTCGCCGGCGTGCTGACGTCAGTTCCCTTTCTTCCGTGCCTTCGATAACGGTTATGTTCGATGGCATCTGTCGCTGTAGATACACATGTTCTGCATAGCTCGCCATCTGGTGTTGGGTCGGAGTGTTCCAAGTTGTTTTTCTTCGAAGAAGTCTTTTCGAGTCACGGGATCGAGGGACTCCTCCCATTTCGGCTCCATTGCGCATGGGCGTCGACTCCATCTTAGATTGTTTTTTTTCCGCCATCGGGTTCGGACGTGTTCATTTTCGCTCCGGGTTTCGGGTCGGAAAGTTAGTTAAAATCTCTGAAAAATCGTGAATATTGTTTGCGTTCGCTATCGGGTTAGTTACAACAGATCAACACCGACTTTAGAAGAGCTCCGGTGGCCCTTCGGGGTTTTTTAGATCCCCCGTCGGGGCCTGGTCGGCCCGGCCACGTGTCTCTTCAAGGCTGATGGAACGGACCCCATTCCGATTCTGCCCAAAATGTCACAACAAGTATCCGTATACAGATCAGCATCTGGTCTGTAACTTGTGTTTGTCTCCAGAGCACAAGGAAGATACTTGTGAAGCCTATCGAGCATTTCGGTCGAGGAAGACATTAAGAGACCGAAGAGCGAGAAGACTGCAGATGGCGTCGGCACCGACAGGACAGGGGCGTTTCGAGGAGGAAGAAGAAACCTTCTCCATGCAGGAGTCGGACTCAGACGAACTTGAGCCCGAAGAAACGCCGAAAACCGTGAGTAAGACGTCGAAACATAAAACTCACGAGAAGACCACAAAAGCCCAGGGGACGCCACCGCCAACAGGCCATGGCTTAACCCGAAAAATAGGTGACCGATCATCGGCACCGAAAAAGGGCACGCTTGTGTCGAAGTCATCCGACTCCGGTCGAGATACCGGCACACAGCAATCTCGGACCCGAGACAGCGGCTCCGAGCAAGTTTGGCACCGATACAGTGGCACCGAAATGGGTCGGCACGAGACACCACAACGCCGAAAATAAAGAAGATTTCGTCGGAGCCCCAAAAGGCAACCGAAAAGGTTTCGATTCCGAAACACCCAGCCTCTGAACCGAAAACCGGTTCCTACACAGAGGAACAGGGGTTGTCCTCCCAAATGCAAGGACATAAGTTCGGACAAGAACTTGAATCAATGGAGCCAGACTACACTCAAAGGAGGCTCCACATTCAAAAGGACACAGGGAAGATAAGCACTCTTCACCCAATTAAAATGAAAAGAAGGCTTGCCTTTCAAGAAAAGGACAAGCAGCCACAGGCAAAGGTGGCAAAACAAACAACTCCACCACCATCAATGCACACATCACCGGTAGCCACTCCACCATTGATGCAATCCCCGACTCATACTGCAATGAGTCAAGATGATCCAGACGCATGGGACCTTTATGATGCCCCGGTATCAGATAACAGCCCAGACTGTTACCCTGCGAGACCGTCGCCACCTGAAGACAGTACATCCTACACGCAGGTGGTCTCAAGGGCTGCTGCTTTTCATAACGTCACCTTGCATGCAGAACCGATTGAGGATGACTTTTTGTTTAATTCACTATCCTCCACTCATAGCCAATACCAAAGCTTACCTATGCTCCCTGGAGAATGCTAAAACACTCCAAACAAGTATTTCAGGATCCTGTGAAAGGCAGGGCAATAACTCCAAGGGTGGAGAAAAAGTACAAGCCACCGCCAACGGACCCTGTTTATATTATGCAGCAGTTAACACCAGACTCTGTGGTTGTTGGGGCAGCTCGCAAGAGAGAAAACTCTCACACCTTCTGAGACACTCCACCTCCAGACAAGGAGAGTCGCAAATTCGACGCTGCGGGGAAAAGGGTTGCAGCACAAGCAGCAAACCAATGGCGCATTGCCAACTCACAAGCACTTCTGGCAAGATATGATAGAGCTCATTGGGACGAAATGCAGCATTTCATAGAACACTTACCCAAAGAGTTCCAGAAAAGGGCACAACAAGTGGTGGAGGAAGGACAAAGTATCTCAAATAATCAGATACGGTCAGCAATGGATGCAGCAGATACAGCTGCAAGAACTGTAAATACTGCAGTAACAATAAGGAGACACGCATGGTTGCGTACGTCAGAATTCAAGCCGGAAATATAACAAGCAGTGCTGAATATGCTTTTTAATGAACAGCAGTTGTTTGGGCCGGAGGTGGACACTGCTATTGAAAAACTTTAAAAAGACACTGATAAGGCAAAAGCCATGGGCACACTCTACTCCCCACAGAGCAGAGGCACATTTCGCAAGACACAATTTAGGGGGGGGGGGGGGGGTTTCGAGGTCAACCCACAGAAGCCACAACCTCACAAGCAAGGCCCACTTATCAAAGCCAATATCAGCGGGGAAGTTTTCGGGAGCAATATAGAGGGGGACAATTCCAAAAAAATAGAGGGAAGTTCCAAAATCCCAAAACTCCTCAAAACAAGCAGTGACTTCACGTCACAAATCCCCAACACATAATACCTGTGGCGGGGGAGACTAACCAAGTTTTACAAACATTGGGAGGAAATAACAACAGACACTTGGGTCCTAGCAATTATCCAGCATGGTTATTGCATAGAATTTCTCAAATTCCCTCCAAACGTCCCACTGAAAACACACAATATGTCAAAAGAAAACTTGGATCTTCTAGGACTAGAGGTCCAAGCGTTGCTACAAAAAGGAGAAATAGAATTAGTTCCAATTCAACAGAAAGGAACAGGAGTTTACTCTCTGTACTTTCTCATACCCAAAAAGGACAAGACTTTAAGACCTATATTAAATCTCAGAACATTAAATATCTACATCAAATCAGATCACTTTCACATGGTGACATTGCAGGACGTAATCCCACTGCTCAAACAACAAGACTACATTACAACACTAGACCTAAAGGATGCATATTTCCATATACCGATACATCCTTCACACAGAAAGTACTTAAGGTTTGTATTCCAAGGGGTACATTACCAATTCAAGGTGTTGCCATTCGGAATAACAACTGCGCCAAGAGTTTTCACAAAATGCCTGGCAGTCGTAGCTGCACATATCAGAAGGCAGCAAATGCATGTGTTCCCGTACCTAGACGATTGGTTAATCAAAACCAACACGCTAGAACGGTGTTCACAACACACAAAGTATGTCATAGAAACCCTCCACAAACTAGGTTTCTCAATCAACTACACAAAGTCACACCTTCAGCCGTGTCAAACACAGCAATACTTAGGGGCGACAATCAACACAGCAAAAGGGATTGCCACTCCAAGGCCACAAAGGGTACAGGCATTTCACAATGTAATAAAGGCCATGAATCCAAAACAAAGAATACAAGTCAAAATGGTGATGAAACTCCTAGGCATGATGTCCTCATGCATAGCCATTGTCCCAAACGCAAGGTTACACATGCGGCCCTTACAACAGTGCCTAGCATCACAATGGTCACAGGCACAGGGTCAACTTCTAGATCTAGTGTTGATAGACCGCCAAACATACACCTCGCTTCAATGGTGGAACAATATAAATTTAAACCAAGGGCGGCCTTTCCAGTGCCACAACATGTAATAACGACAGATGCCTCCATGATAGGGTGGGGAGCACACCTCAATCAACACAGCATCCAGGGACAATGGGACACTCAGCAAAAACAGTTTCACATAAATCACTTAGAACTACTGGCAGTATTTCTAGCGTTAAAGGCATTTCAACCCATAATAAGCCACAAACACATTCTTGTCAAAACAGACAACATGAGAACGATGTATTACCTAAACAAACCGGGAGGGACACACTCAACACAGTTGTGTTTCCTGGCACAGAGAATATGGCATTGGGCGATTCACAACCACATTCTCCTAATAGCACAATTTATTCCAGGGATTCAGAATCAATTAGCAGACAATCTCTCTCGGGATCACCAACAGATCCACGAATGGGAGATTCACCCCCAAATACTGAACACTTACTTCCAAAGTTGGGGAACACCACAAATAGATCTATTTGCAACAAAAGAAAACGCAAAATGTCGAAACTTCGCATCCAGGTACCCACAAGACCAGTCTCAGGCCAATGCGTTATGGATGAGTTGGTCAGGGATATTTGCATACGCTTTTCCCCCTCTCCCACTCCTTCCATATCTGGTAAACAAGTTGAGTCAAAACAAACTCAGACTAATACTAATAGCGCCAACTTGGGCAAGACAACCTTGGTACACAACACTACTAGACCTCTCAGTAGTGCCTCATGTCAAACTACCAAACAGACCAGATCTGTTAACTCAACACAAACAACAGATCAGACACCCAAATCCAGCATCGCTGAATCTAGCAATTTGGCTCCTGAAGTCCTAGAGTTCGGACACTTAGACCTTACACAGGAATGTATGGAAGTCATAAAACAAGTTAGGAAACCTACCACTAGAAATTGCTATGCAAATAAGTGGAAAAGATTTGTTTATTACTGCCATAATAATCAATTCAACCCTTACACGCATCTGCCAAAGACATCGTAAGATACTTACTACATTTGCAAAAGTCAAAGCTAGCTTTTTCTTCCATTAAGATACATCTGACCGCAATTTCAGCTTACCTGCAAATTACGCACTCAACTTCACTATTTAGGATACCAGTCAGAAAAGCGTTTATGGAAGGCCTAAAGAGAATTATACCACCAAGAACACCACCAGTTCCTTCATGGAACCTCAACATTGTCTTAACAGGACTCATGGGTCCACCCTTTGAGCCCATGCACTCTTGTGAAATGCAATACTTAACATGGAAAGTTGCATTTCTAATTGCCATCACATCTCTAAGAAGAGTAAGTGAGATTCAAGCATTTACCATACAAGAACCATTTATTCAAATACAGAAGCATAAAGTAGTTCTACGGACAAATCCTAAATTTTTACCAAAAGTCATATCCCCGTTCCACTTGAATCAAACAGTAGAATTACCAGTGTTCTTCCCACAGCCAGATTCTGTAGCTGAAAGAGCACAACATACATTAGACATCAAAAGAGCGTTAATGTACTACATTGACAGAACAAAACAAATTCGGAAAACAAAACAATTATTTGTTGCTTTCCAAAAACCACATGCAGGAAATCAGATTTCCAAACAAGGCATTGCTAGATGGATAGTTAAATGCATTCAAACTTGCTATCTCAAAGCAAAAAGAGAACTGCCTATTACACCAAAGGCACACTCGACTAGAAAGAAAGGTGCTACCATGGCCTTTCTAGGAAATATTCCAATGACTGAAATATGTAAGGCAGCCACATGGTCTACGCCTCATACGTTTACCAAACACTACTGCATGGATGTGTTAACAGCACAACAAGCCACAGTAGGCCAAGCAGTATTACGAACTTTGTTTCAAACAACTTCAACTCCTACAGGCTTTTGGGGAGATAACTGCTTACTAGTCTATGCACAGCATGTGTATCTGCAGCTACACATGCCATTGAACGGAAAATGTCACTTACCCAGTGTACATCTGTTCGTGGCATGAGTCGCTGCAGATTCACATGCGCCCACCCGCCTCCCCGGGAGCCTGTAGCCGTTTCGAAGTTGATCTTGAACATTTGCAAATTTCTAAATATATCACTTTAAACTACATTATGTACATACATATTCACTCCATTGCATGGGCACTATTACTATAATACACAACTCCTACCTCACCCTCTGTGGGGAAAATAATCTAAGATGGAGTCGACGCCCATGCGCAATGGAGCCGAAAGGGGAGGAGTCCCTCGATCTCGTGACTCGAAAAGACTTCTTCAAAGAAAAACAACTTGTAACACTCCGAGCCCAACACTAGATGGCGGTATGTGCACAGCATGTGAATCTGCAGCGACTCACGCCACGAACAGATGTACACTGGGTAAGTGACATTTTCCATATATATATATATATATATATATATATATATATATATATATACATATATATATGTGTGTGTGTGTATATATATATATATATATATATATATATCTCTATTTGTAGATATTTGACAATGTATTTTGGCGTGTATATATATATATATATATATATATATATATATATATATATATAGATAGATAGATAGATAGATAGATAGATAGATAGATAGATATTGTTTTCCTTTTGTATAAAAGTTTTTCTTGGATACAATCAAAATGCGTATGGAATGTCGGTATTCACCTGTTCGCTTCAAAGGCACACAAAAATGGTGTAAACTGACGTCAGCACGCCGGCGAGGACCTCTTATTCCCTCGATGACATCAGACGGAGCCGCGTGGAGTCGGGCAGTTGTGACGTCCTCGCCGATGTACAGAGCTGGAAAAAAGTTTCCGTTGAATGCTGCGCATTAGGGAGAATTCATTAGGTGAGGAATCCACAGGTAGCTAGTGTATCCACCAGAAAAAGCGTTACCGAAGGTAAGTAACTTGCTCTTTTAGTATACTACATAAAGAGCCAGCTTCCTTACAGCTATGTGGTGCCATTTCCGCACGTTGTTTGTGCGCTGTGTCATTTTATTAGTAAAATTGTATGTCTGTGCAAATCTAATGGGCCTTTCAGTTGAAAATGTGTTGTCTGTAACGGCAGCATGCTAGCCCACCATAGATTCTCACTGACCCTCCACTCTGCTCTGCACCCCTCCACGCCACTGCATTCTACCCTGCACCAATCCAGTCTATGCCACTTTACCTTGCACCCCTACACTCTACATCACTTCTGTCTACTCCGAAACAATCTACTCTACGCCACTCTTCACCACTCTGCTCTATACCACTCTACTGTAAATCAGTGCACTCTATGCAGTTGCACTCTATGCATTTGTGCTCTACTTCACTGTTCTCTACACCACTGCAGTGTTATCCACTGCTCTCCACTCTATACCACTGTGCTCTAAGCCACTCTATACCACCGCACTCTGCAACACTCTATTCTGCAATACTGTATTCTCCACCACTGACCTCTACAATACTTTACCCTACCTCACTCCACTGTACACCACTGCACTCTGTGCCACTTCACTGTACTCTACTATACTCTACAGCACTCTCTGCCACTGTACTCTACACAACTCTGTGCCAGTGCTATCTTTGCCACTATACGCCACTATGCCCTGCATCACTGCGCTTTGCACCACTCTACTCTGCCCCACTCTACTCTACTCTGCTATGCACAACTTTACATCATTACACTCTGCCCTGCACCACTCTTCATCACTTCAATCTACTCTGCAACAATCTACTCTATTCCACTGCACTCTAAGCCTGCACCTTTGTAATCTGCCACTGCTCTCTACTCTATGCTACTGCACTCCAAACCACTCTACACCACAGCACTTACTCTGCTACACAGCACTCTCAACCACTGAGCTCAACACCATTCTACCATACTGCACTCTCCACCAGTCTACACCACTGCACTCTGTCACTCTACTTGTACCACTTCACTCTATGCCACTGTACTCTGTCACTTCACTCTGCTATGCACCACTTTAATCATCGCCACTGCATTCTAAGACGCTGCATTGTATGCTGGAGAAATCTATTCTGCTGAACTCTTTGTCCACTATACCCTGCAACACTCTATTCTAATACACTCTACTCCACTCAACTCCACGTCAGTCTATGCCACTGCATTCTAGAAGCAAAATTAAGGGGTAGATCTCCCAGGAATCACTAGCGCTTGTTAAATGGATAGAATCGGAGTACTCTGCAGTCCCCAATGAATGGGAAACCCCTTACCTATTAGAGCTAAGTCTATAGAGCGGTAGTGGACAGAGCTGATTGACAGAATTATGAGTTATCGTTCCAATTCCAGTCTGTTCAAAATACAACCTCCTGCTGGAGGGGAGCGTAGTGATTATTCCTTTTAGTTAGGACTGTAGGAAAGTGCCTCTTTTGACATGGTTACTCTCCACTTTTTGCCCGGTATCTGATGTAATTTCAACTGAAAGTGCACTGGGTTCCTGCTAATCACAGTTACTGCACAGTTGTTTCCCCGGAGTAAATGGTACCCCTGGCATCAAGGGCCGGGGGGGGTACTAAAGAGGGTCCCTAAGCGCTGCAGCACAAATTGTGCCTCCCTAGGGTACCCCTCACCAGGGTTCCATTGCACAGGTTACCATTGCAGACTGCCTTGGTGCAGACAAAAGTGAAAACACGACATGGCACACAGCCTGAGTGCCATATCCCCTAACACTGCTTGCAATATATGTAAGTTGCCCCTCTAGCAGGCCTTAAATACCCTAAGAAAGGGTGCATTATATTACATGTGAGCGCATATCTACCCTAGCAGATATTCCCCTGCTATGTCTTAGTCGATTCTCAGACATAGTAAGGGACCAGGTAAGCCATTTTAAATGCATGTGCTGGACACTGGTCAATACGAGTTCCCCAGCTACATGATGACTTAACTGAAGACAGGGCTATTTGGTATAAAATATCTCATATTGGTGAACCCACATTGATGCCAGTGTTTGAGTTACCAATACATACACCCAGAGGGCACTTTAAAGGTACCCCCTAAAACACTACCAGCTTCTCGTAGGCTTGCTTACAAGTTCCTGCCACTCGAGACACCATTCTGGACCCCTAGTGTGAGAGCCTTCTGCTTTAAAGAGGTCCAGAACAAAAGCCTGTTCGGAAAGAGGGGGTGGAGGGGTAATACCCCTTCTCACAGGATGGCCTACTTATTAGCCTTCCTAAGGCGGCAAGCCTCAAAGAGCTGCTGCCTTTCAAATGCGAATCTGGCTCCCATCACAGGAGAGGAAGCCACCTCCACCCCCCTCGTCCAGTGCCCTTTTAGCACCTTAACCAGAGGGAAAATTTGCTAGTCACGTAGGTGTGCCACCCCCAGGCTAGTACCACCCTAAGGTAGGTAACTGCTAGTTGGACACAGTTTTTCAGACGTAGCTATCTTTAAGATCGTATACTTAGGAATTCTGGGACAGGGTTATGCCCGCTTCCCACAGGAAGTCGTTATATAGGGGGCGTAGTGACCCTAAGGATCCGTAACCCATTGGCTGTTAACCTACACACCACTAACGCCCTAAATTCAGTATTGAGGGGAGCCCCTGACATCAGAGA
Organism: Pleurodeles waltl; assembly: GCF_031143425.1. Classification (NCBI taxonomy): domain Eukaryota; kingdom Metazoa; phylum Chordata; class Amphibia; order Caudata; family Salamandridae; genus Pleurodeles; species Pleurodeles waltl. The sequence continues at coordinate 1,371,838,671 of NC_090440.1, forward strand.
AGCAGAGCCTGAAGACATAGGACACCAAAGAGCCAGAACAGCAGAAGAGGAGAAAAGAAGCAGATGAACTGATACCAACCCCACCAGCCTGTCTGCATCCCCCAACAAAATCTGCACCAAAGTCTACTCCTTCTGGAGCTGTGACTCCCAAAACCTGGGAGGACTGCCTGCTTTCAATAAAGACTCAAACATCCGGTGAACAGTGCACCTATTCTCCAAAAAACTTCCTAAGAAGAAACAGTGAAGCCTCTGGAACCACCAAAAGCTGACACCTAGATTCACTGCATCCGCCGTCTCTGACCTGAGGTGAAATGGGCCACCGGTGCCAATAAGGTTCCCCAGCTCCTCAGAGTATGATTCCTTCCTGGCATCCCCGAAGTTGCCTGCAGTCTGTTCATGCAGGCCCCCTCTCCCGCAACTTCTGTGGTGAGAGAAACCAAACCCCCAAAACAACCACTGCACCCGTTACCTCTGGCCTGAGTTGAAGTGGTGTCAACCAAGTCCCCCAGCTCCCCTGAGCCACTGTGGTTTTACCCCTTCTGGACACCACAAGAACTCTTCTAGCCTCAGACCACAGGACCCCTCAATCGCAAGTGCTCCCATACTCAGAAACATGACACCAAAGTACACACCTGCACCCATAGCCCCTGTGCCCGGTGAGAAGAGGACCAAAGGTGCACTTATGTCCCCCGAGCACCCCACATTTTTAACCTGCCTGTTGGTTGACTCCGATTGGCCTCCTGGCCAGAGCCTGCAGACATTTTCCACAGAAACAGATCCCCATTTGTAAGGAAATGCCTTCCTTGGCACGCTTACCCCCTGACTTTTTGCCTTTTGTTGATGCCATTGATGATTGAAAGTGTGCTGGGACCCTGCTAACCAGGCCCCAGCACCAGTGTTCTTTCCCTAAACTGTGCCTTTGTTCCCACAATTGGCACAGCCCTGGCACAGATAAGTCCCTTGTAAGTGATACCCCTGGTACCAATGGTCCTGTGGCTAGGGAAGGTCTCTAAGGGCTGCAGCATGTCTTATGCCACCCTGGGAACCCCTCACTCAGCACATACACACTGCCTCGCAGCTTGTGTGTGCTGGTGGGGAGAAGATAATTAAGTCGACATGGCACTCCCCTCACGGTGCCATGCCCACCTCTCACTGCCTGTAGCATAAGTAAGTCACCCCTCTAGCAGGCCTTACCTATACCACAGGTGAGGGCATAAGTACATGAGCACTATGCCCCTACAGTGTCTAACCAAAAACTTAGACATTGTAAGTGCAGGGTAGTCATAAAGAGTATATGGTGTGGGAGTCTGTCAAATACAAACTCCACAGTTCCATATTGGCTACACTGAAATCTGGGAAGTCTGGTATCAAACTTCTCAGCACAATAAATGCACACTGATGCCAGTGTGGGATTTATTGTAAAATACACCCAGAGGGCATTTTAGAGATGCCCCCTGAATACCAGTCCGACTCCTAGTGCTAGGCTGACCAGTTTCTGCCAGCCTGCCACAACCAGATGAGTTTCTGGCCACATGGGGTGAGTGCCTTTGTCACTCTGTGGCCAGGAACAAAGCCTTTACTGGGTGGAGGTGCTTCTCACCTCCCCCTGCAGGAACTGTAACACCTGGTGGTGAGCCTCAATTGCTCATGCCTTTTGTTACAGCACCCGAGGGCATCCCAGCTAGTGGAGATGCCCGCCCCTCTGGCCACTGCCCCCAGTTTTGGCGGCAAGGCTGGAGGAGATAATGAGGAAACCAAGGAGGAGTCACCCACCAGTCAGGACATCCCCTAAGGTGTCCTGAGCTGAGGTGTCCCCTGGCTTTAGAAATCCTCGATCTTAAGTTTTGAGGATTCCCCCCAATAGGATTAGGGATGTGCCTCCCTCCCCTCAGGGAGGAGGCACAAACAGGGTGTAGCCACCCTCAAGGACAGTAGCCATTGGCTACTGCCCCCCAGACCTAAACAGACCCCTAACTTTAGTATTTAGGGGCGACCCTGAACCCAAAAAATCAGATTTCTGCAACCTATAACAAGAAGGAGGACTGCTGACCTGAAAGCCCCGCAGAGACGACGGAGACGACAATTAACTTGGCCCCAGCCCTACCGACCTGTCTCCAGACTCAGAGCCTGCACAGCGACGCATCTGTCAGGGACCAGCGACCTCTAAGGACTCGGAGGGCTGCCCTGAACCCGAAGGACCAAGAAACTCCGGAGAACAGCGGCACTGTTCAAAACCTGCTAAAACTTTGCAACAAAGAAACAAATTTCAAAGAACTCTCTCTTCCCGCCGGAAGCGTGAGACTTCACACTCTGCACCCGGTGCCCCCGGCTCGAGCTCAGGAGAACCAACACTGCAGAGAGGACTCCCAGGCGACTCCGACGACGTGGACACCCTGAGTCGACCTCCCTGCACCCCCACAGTGACGCCTGCAGAGAGGATCCAGAGGCTCCCCCTGACTGCAACTGCCTGGTAACAAGGAACCAGACGCCTGGACCAAGCACTGCACCCGCAGCCCCCAGGACCGAGAGGAACCACCCACCAGTGCAAGAGTGACCAGCAGGCGGCCCTCATCCTAGCCCAGTCGGTGGCTGGCCGGAGAATCCCCCCTGTATCCTGCCTGCATCGCCTAAGTGACCCCTGGGTCCCACAATTGCTTTCAATAGCAAACCTGATGCATACTTTGCCTACTGCACCAGGCTGCTCCTGTGCCGCTGAGGATATGCTTTGTGGGCGTATGTGTCCGCCCCCCCCCCCCCCCAGTGCTCTACAAAACCCCCCTGGCCTGCTCCCCGAGGAGGCTGGTACTTACCTGTAAGCAGGCTAGGACTGGAGCACCCCTCTTCTCCATAGGCGCCTATGTGTTTTGGGCCCTCCTTTGACCTCTGCACCTGACCGGCCCTGTGTTGCTGGTGTGGTGGCTTTGGGGTTGCCTTGAACCCCCAACGGTGGGCTGCCCATGCACAGGAGACTGACTGTGTAAGTGCTTTACTTACCTGAGAAACTTAACCAAACTTACCTCCCCTTGGAACTGTTGATTTTTGCACTGTGTCCACTTTTAAAATAACTTATTGTCATTTTAACCTAAACTGTGTGTACTGCCGTTTTAAATCAAAGTTCTATACTTACCTGTGTGAAGTACCTTGCATTTTATGTACTTATCTTGAATCTTGTGGTTCTAAAATAAAGAAAATATATTTTTCTATATAAACACTATTGGCCTGGAGTTAAGTTTTTGAGTGTGTTCCTCATTTATTGCCTGTGTATGTACAACAAATGCTTAACACTACCCTCTGATAAGCCTACTGCTCGACCACGCTACCACAAAATAGAACATTAGTATTATCTAATTTTTCAACTATCAACCTCTAACGGGAACCCTTGGACTCTGTGCACACTGTCTCTCACTTTGAGATAGTATATACAGAGCCAACTTCCTAAACCATTGAAATGCATTGGGCACCTGACGCCATACTACACCTCTGCACCTGGCCATCCAGAGTAACCTGTTGCTGAGGTCCTGACCCTTGCAGGGTACTCTTCTTAAGTCTGGGAGATTGGTCCCGTGAGTCGCCAAACAGTACCTGAATGCAAAACATGTTTTCCCTCTCATAGGATAACATTATTGAAAGCTGAAATTGCACTAAGAATCCACTTTTTAAAGTGAAAAGAATTCCTATTTAAAAATGTACTTACCTGAACGATTTTTCTCTGATGCCTGAACAGCTATAAAGATACCTGATATATTTATAAATTGATGAGGATCTCCTTCTTGAGTCCTTTGTCTCATTAATTATCTAGTGTGTGTTTTTGTACATGTCTTGCACTCCTCTGTGTTAGGCCTAAGGCCGCTCAACCACACTACCCCTAAATAGAGCACTTTGGGATTGCATAGCAAGCAGTCACTGGGGAACCCCTGGACCCTTTACACTGTATTCATATACCACTTAAAGGGCCAACTTCCTACATTGGTGATGCACTGGTTGGGATACAAGACTTGACATTTACTGGACCACTTGCTTAATTTCACAGAGGAATCCAAAAATTGTTTTTAGATAAATATTTTCCAATCTTAGACCTATTTCTAAATTGTTCAACAGTAGCAGTAGGGTCTTGGTTAAGTCCCTTTCCAAAACTGTTTAGAGCTTAAAGTAGTTTAGTAAGGCCCTTTAGAACAGTACCTAGCAATTTTTAGGTTGAGCATAGCAGCGCTTAAGCACTGCTTTTTCCAACTTGTTATCTATTTGTGGGCTTTTAGCCACGGCCTTCTCACGCCCATCACTTTCATTCGTTCCTTGGCCTGCCTTGCAATAATCACTGAATGGTGTTGGTAAATATTTTACGTTTGACCTTCCTTGAGGCTCTTTCGTTTACGCCTTGCAGACTGACCCTATTACATGTATGATTGCACGATTGTCAGTAAAATGTACTGTGTGCGCTCTCCATTTATCTTTTGTCTCCTCACCCCCCCCCCCCCCCCCCCCCCCCCCCCCCCCCCTTCACGCTCCATGGCGCTTTGAAGTTTCACCGCCCCTCGAGGGACATGTCTCCACATGTGCTGTGTCATGCGAAGTGACAATGAAAAGGTGGCCACCCGTTTGTTTTTTAGCACTCTACGCAGATCACTTTAAAACTGCTCAACTAGTCGGCTTTCTACTAAAAACAAGTAAAAATACATGTAGTCACAGTAACACTACTGTCCTGAGATGTATCTCCTGATGAGTAGTACCTGACCCACAGGGCATGCGCAGTGATATTCACGGTAACAGCTCGTACTACAAATGTTTTCAGAACGCATTCAGGTGAGGCCTGTGTCAGTCTGAGACTTTGGAGTAAGGCGTGTTTTTTGCCCACCACATCCTAGCTGCACCCGGGCACTGCACTTTAATCCACAAATGGCTAGGAAAATCAATAATGTCATAACAGTTATCAGAAAAGGTAAGTGACGAATTGCGAAGCATCTCTTAATAGGGCGAGTAAAGTTAAACACAATAGTTACACATAACATCTTGTAATTTTCCCTGGATATCGGGTTTCTGTGATAGCATATTTAGGACTCCTACTATTTACATCTTTTGTTTGTATACTTAGGGGTGATTATCATGTCTTAGTTCAGAGAAACTACGCCACTGTTTTATGTATATAGGATTAAAACAGATGCTCTCTTCCAAGGGATTTCAGGGATTTCGCTGTTGACTCCCACTGTCACATAAAGCATGTGCATTTTATTCCATAGCCACCGATCAGTATAAACTAGTTTCTTTTTAGATCTATTTATTGTTTTTATTGAGAAAAACCTTCATAAGAAAGACACATTATATGTGTTAGTGCAATGTCTAATACAAGATATAAACTGTCACATTAACTATTGCACTTATTATAAATGTTGTGAACATAGCATAGTTCAGTGCATCACAGGATTGACAGGTGCAACATATCATATTATACTTTATGACAAAACCAATTGAACTGTTAACCAGACCAAGACATTCCCACCAACCCAATCGTACTGTGCAATGACATATTCTCGATGCGTAGATCACTGTCTATGGGGGCCTCACGCTGCCAATGCCTCCAAGCCCTCTGAGGTTAAGTCAGATCGAGGTATCGGCCCGGTTGCTCAAGGGTCATCAGGAGCTCCCCCAGTGGCTCTGCAGTGGGGTATTTCCTGTATCCCCTGCTTGAAAGTTTGTTGTGTTACTGGCATATTTGAAGTTGGACCATCGCTCGTTAGTTTACCGCAGAGGACAGCCCAAAGATAATTTATGTAAATCCGTAAGCATTGGGGTGATTAACAAAGTTGGGTACCCGGAATAATCCATGTGACAGGCTGTGATAGTACAGTGAGGAGAGATCGAAGGTCAGATTTTTAGCTTCTTTCATCATCTTATTAATATTCAGCAAAATATGCCTATCTACCCATGTTAGCTAGCAGATATTTGACATCCACGGATCTTTCCATTGACCTTTCTGACTACGAATACGAATCAGCCATTGTTTTATCTCGTAACTCTTCTTTATGGTTCACATAGAACATTTTTTCTGTTATCTTTTTATCTTGATTTTGAACTTGCAGTAACTCAGACTTTTTATTCTAATTTTCGCATCTCAAACGTGACAATGTAGTCTTCACCCCCACCACTGACCTGCAAACAGAATGTTCACCTTTCACAATTATTTTGCATCATTATCTTTTTCTGACATGCACACTCATTTGACATTGATTTGGGTAACTTTCGTCCGATTGTGAAAATGTGGGACACCCTCTTTGGGTAGCCACTTGATACTTAAAAATCACACCGAAACATTGTATTTTATGTTATTTCTTATGAACCTTTTATCTTGCTGCTTGACCTTTTGAACTTTTCATTCATAATATGTCCTTGACTAGAACCCGTTGGCTGGAATATTTACTTCTGTTATAACAGTCACCTGTAGTTTAGATTATGCTCTCAAACTCTGTCCTAAATATTGGCGGACATGAGTAAATATTGTAATTTCCTTGATTGTGTATTAGTACCACAGATGCCATAGCAGGTTGCTTTGCTGAATTCCACTTAAAGCAAGTGCTTATTTGTCACTATTTCTTCTACTTAAATCCTCGTATGTGCATCATATGTTGCACTTTCAAAGTGCACTGCTCTGCGAATGGTTGATAAAAGTGCCCAACACATTTCTTCAAAGCAACCCACTCACATAGTGCCTTACTGGGGACACTTCCTAGGTGTGCTAGAGGTTCCTTGCTGTGATGCAATCTTATTTCTCGTGAAGATACAGCTTTGCCTGTCCACTGTTGGAAGGAAACATCAGGCAGCAAAGAGGAGCCTAATCATGATATGGTTCGCATGTGCCCCCACCACGCATGTGAACACTTCATAGTAGCTTTCCATCATGCAAGCACCAACTTGTCTTTTACAGAGCAGGCAATGTATGCACAAATTTTGATCAACATGTATGTTGAGGTGCGAACCTACTCCTCTACGACACTGCATGCACCCAGAGCAGATAAGTATAAGTACATGCGAAGGACAGGCACAGTGCTGCTCCATCTTGGTCACTTTCACATACTGTAAAGAGGATCCTTCGAGTGGCACAGTCTTCCTTCTTATGGGGTGTCTTGAGGAACATGTTTGTTGGGTCCCCTACGCAGGTTGCCTTTCTTGACGTGAGTTTCACAGTGGCAGCTGTTTGCCTCTTCCCCCTGCGTAGTAGCACAGAGGCTCTGTATTCATTGGCAATGGAAACAAGCATTTGCAGTGCAATAGGTCTCGCATTTGCTTGCGTTAGCGCTATTGCCATTGTAAATGCATAATTGGACTTTTCTTGTCACATAAATTGGTCAACCCTGCCACATAATTTGGTCCTCTCTGACTCATAATTCCAGTGGCCCTGTATATAACTAAAGCACTTCCATTTACCTTCATTTCTATCTGCAGCAGCAAAAATGAAATCATTGCCATTTTAATATTTTTAGGTCATGAGTGCAAGTGCTTTGAACAGTTGTAAGTATTGTGGGCTTTTAACGAACGCCCATCTCACGCCCGTCACTTTCATTTGTTCCTGGGTTGCATTTCAGAAATCACCTGATGTCATTGGTAAATGCTTTACATTTGTTCTGCTTGAGCCTATTTTTGTCACGCCTTGCAGACTGCCCCTGTTACATGGATTATTGCACAATTGCCGATTTACTTTAGCGTGGGCGAACAATTTTTTTTTTTTGTGTGTGTCAACTTTGCTGCATGGCGGCCATGGTGCTCACAGGCACAACAGTGTGAACTCGTTGTATAAATCCTACCTGTTTATTCAGAATATTTTGTACGGATACAATACATTTTTAACTTTCCTTCCACCCTCCTGAAAATGAGAAGCCTCTTTATTCAGTATATTTTTTTTGCCGTCGCACCCCTTATATGTCGCCTTGGGGGTTCCTCGAGTGCGTTATAGAGATTCACAAAATAAACAAAAAATAAAGCGCCTGCAGCATGTCGTCTGGTGTTTATTCCGTACTAGCTTGACAGATTGAGTGTTCTGTCCGTTCAGCTGACACAAAGTAGCCAGGGCGTGTACCAGCCACGGCATCAATAAATAACCCTGTCCTGGGATGGAAACAAATGCATGGATAGACACCGCACACACCGGCAGTCACCACACACACCGGCAGATATCACCTTCACTGGCGGCCGAGGGTGCAGACACCACCTTCGCCAGGCTGCCCTGGGTACCAATGCCGACACACAACCTACATCCGGCGACTGTTGGCACAAAGGCACCAGCAGATGGCACTTACATCCTGCGGCTGACAGACATTGCCCACATCCATTAGCCCCGTGGGCTGACACCCCAGCAGGGACACTAGCTGTCACAGCTCAGCAGCCACCACACACTCCCTGTGGCCCTGCCTCCAAGACTCCATTGTCAGCTTCATAGCAAAGCTCTCTGTGACTGCAGACTTCAGTCTGGGGTGAGTACCGTGTGTGAGTGAGTGCACAGTGTCCGTCTGTGACCTGACATGTGACTGACACCTCCCCACCTCAGCCAGCCTTCCATAGCCAAGCCTGACATGTCACTCACTCTCCCAGACTCTGAGACCTTTCACAGTCAAGTCTGACATGTGTTTGACTCTTCCTTATGTATTGACCTTTGGGTGATCAGTCACATGTGACTGCCACTTCCCCAGCACGGTTAGCCGTTCGGCCTTCCATAAGTGACCGTGTCATTTGATTGACTCTTCACCAGCCCCACAAGCCTTGTATAGCCACACCTTATGTGCCTGGCTTTATCGGCGTTCCGTAAGTCACCATGGCATATGAATGACTCTTCACCAACCCCACAAGCTTTGCATAGCCAAACCTAGTGTAACTGGTTCTAACCCAGCTCTGCTGGCCTTCCCTACGTGACCGTGGCCTATAAATCACCAGCCCTGAAAGCCTTGCATAGGCACACCTTATGTGACTGGCTTTATCCCAGCTCTCTCTGCCTTCAATAAGTGACCGTGGCATATGAATTACTCTTCACCAGCCCTGTAAGCCTTGTGTAGCCAGTCCTAATGCGACTGACTATCCCAGCTCTGTCGGCCTTCCATAGTGATCAGGGAATGTGAATGACTCCTCACCAGCCCTGTAAGCCTTGCACAACCAAACCTAATGTGACTGACTCTATCTCAGCTCTGTCTGCCTTCCATAAGTCACCATGTCATATGTGTGAATGACTCCTTACCAGCCCTGCATGCTACACTTGATGTGACTGGCTCTATCCCAGCTCTGTTAGCCTTCCATAAGTTACTATGGTATGGGACTGACATTACCAGCTCTACAAGCTTTGCAGAGTTGAACCTGACACATGACTGGCCCTTTTCTGCATATATTTTCACTTTCTTACCCAAACCTGAGTCATGACATTTGCCGGACCCAGAGCAGAATATCTGATACAGCAATAGTTTGTCAGACTCTGCCCCAGCTCTAGTAGGCTTTCACAGCTGTGTCTGATGTGCCCTGTTGGCCTCTCAGACGTCAGCATCATGTGACTGACTTTCGCGACCTGCCTACACACGGAAGTGTGTAAGGAGTGGCTTTCGGTATGACAGATGTGACCTCACAGAAGCTGTTCACACGGCTGCAGTGCTTTAAAACATGTCCTAACCCCCGCCCGCCCATTGTCATTTACAAAACCAATAGCTCTAACTCTAGCAAATGCGAGACCGATTGTATTGCAAATGCTTGTTTTTGTAAGTCCTTTAAAAAGTTCCCAACTACTTTAAGCACTGTGTCTGAGCAAGGACCATCCCAGGAACTGAACCTGGCACCCTGTCAACATCTTAAGGTTCCCAAATTTAAGGAGCTCTGTAAACCATGGAAAATTGCCACAGGGCCTAAACCCACAAAAGCCTATCTCCAGCAGTTGCTGGCAGTGAATCAGGCCTTGGCAACAAAAAAAATCCCCCACAGGGGAAGAGAAGAAAAGTGAAGAGGTGGATGAGGTTGATGGTGACTCCATCTCCGCCCCCTCCGACAATAGCTCCACTGAGAACACCACTAGTAGTGGCTCAGTAGATTTAGATACTGAAGATGCAGATCTTCAGAAGCTAGCCTAGAGGATAGCCTTAGAGGCTAAACTCTTAGTTGTAGAAAAAGAAAGAGCTGAGATGGGTCCAGGATCCATCTCTGATTGAAGCAAACCTATAACTAGGGAAGAAACATGTGACCCTACAATCCCCAAAGGGATTCTCCCAAAATACTCAAAGTGATAATATCACCAAATGGCTCACAACATTTGAGAGACCCTGTTGAGCCATGAAGGTAAGCCAGAAGTATTGGTCCTCTCTCCTTTGGGAACTGTTCTCTGGTAAATGCAGGGATAGACTCCTGAAATTGAATGAGGCTGATGCTGAGTCCTGTGACCTCATGAAGGATACCCTGAGTGAGGGCTTTGGACTCGCCACTGAAGTATACAGGATTAGGTTCAGGGAGACTAAAAAAAAACAGAGTCAGACCTGAGTAAATTTTGTTGACTTTTTGGTGAGAAACACTAGGTGGCTAGCTAAAAGGTAGCAATGTGCATAGTTAAGAAGTGTTTTATAATGTAATCATGAAGGAGCATCTATTGAGTAATTGTGTTCAATTGAAGTTTCATCAGTGCCTGGTAGACCTAGGTCCACTTTCTCCACAGGTGTGGAGGTGTGGGGGGAAGGCAGTGACCAAAACTTTCACTGGGGGTGACCACTAGAAAGAGGACAAAAAGCCCTTCCAAGGGAAAGATGGTGACCAGACAAAAGATAAAAACAGTCTCTTCTATGGGCCCCCAAAAATCCTCTCTGGAGGGTGGGCCCGAGACTCTTCCCAATCCTAGGGTGGGTACAAAGGTAAAAATTGGGATCGCAAAAAGGCTTGGTGTCATGATTGCAAGGCTTTTGGACACTGAACTGGAGACCATTCCTGTCCCCACAGAAAAGAATGCTTCTAGCCCACCTGCTGTAAATGGAGTTGTAAGTCTCCAAATGGGATTCCAGATGGGTCCTGATCATGTCAGTGAACCCACTAAGGCAACTTTAGTCTCAGAGGGTGGGTTGGATGGAGCTGCCCTGGCTGTCTCGCTTACTGATCTGGAGAGATACAGTCAACAGACCCATATCAATGGGTTTGGGATTAAATCCCTGAGAGACACCGATGCCAGTGTCACCATGGCGGCTGAGCAACTGTCCTCAGACTAGTACTTGACTGGTGAGACATATACAGTCCTCAGTGCTGATAATCAGGATAACGGACATCCCATGGCGAAGGTATCCTTAAAATAGGGAGGGATTACTGGCCAAAAGAAGGCGGTGGTATCTTCTGCAATCCCTGTCCATTGTCTGCTAGGTAGAGATCTGGAGTTGTCAGTATGGGCTGAGTTTGAATGAAAGACCCATGCAGCTATGCTGGGTATACCTGAATGGGTGAGTATAAAAACAAGAGCACAATGCAAAGCCCAAGGGGAAAGGTAGATTTGAAGTCTAGAATAATGGCCCAACCGACCAAGAGAAAAGGCAAGACATCTAGGAAACCAGCTTACAAACTGATGCCAGATCAGGTCCCCTCGCCTCATGGGGGAACCCAATGGTAACTGAGCCCCAGGAGCTTTTGGCCCTACCTTGCAGAGCTCTTAAGCGGGGTGCTCTAGGGAGGATCTTTGCCCGGGACAGAGGACCTGTCCCACTCTTGAAGGCCTGAGACAGCAAGCTGATGATCAGGAAATTCAAGATATCAGTGGCACCCACAGAACCTATTCACTGAGGCCAGATAACCCCATACCTGGTGCCACTAGGAAAGTGATAGTGCCTCAGCAGTTTAGAGAGTTTTGCCACAATTTTGCTTTTGATATCGCCCTTATCTGGGCATCTTGGCTGGGCTACAACTTGGCGTAGGTTAGTTAACCACTTCTACTTGCCAGGCATGTCCCTCAATGTGAAGGGTTTTTGTACCTTCTGTGCCGCCTGACAAGCCAGTGGCAAGATGAGTGGCCACCCAAAGCCGCCGTTAATTTCACTTCCAGTGGTTGGGATTCCCTTTGAGAGGGTAGGGATTGACATTGTTTGTCCACTATTCCTTTAAACTGCATCAGGAAACCAATTTATACTGTTTTTTTTGGATCATGCAACCAGGTATCCTCAGGTAATCCCCTGAGGACTACTATTGCCCCCGCAGTAGCTTGGGCCCTAATTGGTATCTTTAACAGAGTGGGCTTCCCAAAGGAGGAGGTGTCAGACAGAGGTGCAAACCTCATGTCTGGCTACCTGAAACACATGTGAGGGTGAATGTGGTGTGAGCTATAAGTTCACTATCCAATATCACTCACAAACCAATGGCCATGGTGAGAGCTTCTACAAGACAGTGAAAAGTATGATTGGTGGACTGTCAGAAAAACTTTGAAGGAGATGGTATGTCTTACTTCCATGCCTCTTTTTCACTTACAGAGAAGTGCCACAGAAGGGAGCAGGTTTTCCCCCCTTTGTACTTCTGTTTGGGCATCCTGTAAGGGGACCACTTTGTATTATGAAGTAGGAATGGGAGAGACCGCTCAGAGAACCTAAACAGGATACTGTGGACTTCGCTTGGCCTTCGCACTCAAATGGCTGAGTACATGGAAAGAGCTTTTCAAAACCTTGAGGCCAGCCAAGAGCTCCAGAAGCTCTGGTGTGACCAAAAGGCTGCACTGCTGGAATTTCAGCCAGGTCAGAAAGTATGGGTTTTGGAGCCTGTGGGGTGCTGGGGCCCTCTGGGACAATTGGAGTTGGACCCTACCCTATCCTAGAAAGAAAAGGGGAAATCACCTACTTGGTAGACTTGGGCTCTTGCAGGAACCCCAAAAGGGTTGTCCATCTCAATCGCCTTAAACCATATCATGACATAGCTGATATGACCACTCTCATGGTCACTGATGAGGGACATGAACCTGAGAGTGAACCTTTCCCTGATCTCCTCTCCAGCAACCACAAAGATGGCTCATTTGAAGGAGTGGTCTCTTCAGACACCCTCAATGACTGACAGCAAGTAAGTCTTGCATCAGTATACCGAGCTCTTCTCTTTGACCCCTGGTCAGACTACCTGTCATACACATGATGGAGACACTGGAGTCAGCTTACCTGTCAAAAATAAAATCTACAGACAGTCTGATCATGTCAAAGAGAGCATCATAGCTCAAGTAAACAAGATGCTGCAATTGGGAGTCATTGAGCACTCTGAGAGCCCCTGGGCCAGCCCAGTTGTCTTAGTCCCCAAACCTGATTTCCAGGGTGGAAAGAAAGAAAATTGTGTTTTGTGTGGACGGTAGGGGCCTCAGTACTCTGACCAAAACAGATGCACACCCAATTCATTAGGCTGAAGAACCGATTGACAGGTTAATGGCAGCCAAATATCTCAATACTTTTGATCTCACATCAGGGTACTGGCAGATAGGTCTGACCCCTGGGGAAAAAGAGAAATCCGCATTCTCCACTCCTGATGGGGAATTATCAGTTTACTGTTATGCCCTTTGGATTGAAAAATGCTTTTGCCACCTTCCAGAGGTTGGTAGACATAGTCCTGGCTGGATTGGAAGGCTTTAGTGTAGCATATCTTGATGATATTGCTGTCTTTACCTCCACCTGGCAGGATGACCTGATCCACCTGGTGAAGGTCCTGGAGGCTCTGAAAAGTGCAGGCATCACTATCAACGCAGGTAAGTGCCAGATAGGGCAAGTTCAGTTTCTATACTTCGGCCATCTTGTAGGTGGAGGCCAAGTTCAACCACTAAAACCCCATTTCCAGACAATTCTGCACTGCATAGCTCCAACCACCCAAACCCACGTCAGCCCATTCCTTGGCTTGACTGAGTACTACAGGAGTTTTGAGAAAGGATATGACACTATTGTGTCACCTTTCACAGAACTGACCTCCAAAAAGATGCCAATGAAAGACAACTGGACAGTGAGCTGTCAAAAGGCCTTTGACACTCTGAAAGAAGCAACGCGCCTAGCACCTGTTCTGAAAGCTCCAGATTATACTAAGCAGTGCATAATGCAGACAGATGCCTCTGAAAATGGGACAGGATCAGTCCAATTCCAGATCAGTGATGATGACCATGACCAACCTGTTGCTTTCAGTAGCAGGAGGTTACTTCCCAGAGACCAAAGTTGGAGTGCCATTGAGAGGGAAGCTTTTGCTGTGGTTTGGTCCCTGAAGAAGCTGAGGCCATACTTGTTTGGCTCTCACTTCGTTGTTCAAACTGACCACAGGCCTGTCAGTTAGCTGTTGCAAATGTAATGTGAAAATCCCCAAACTGTTAAAGTGGTCCATCGCCCTACAGGGAATGGACTTTACAGTGGAACACACACCTGGGACTGACCATGCTAATGCAGATGACCTTTCCGGGTTCTTCAACTTATAATACAAAGAATCTCTTGGGAAAGTTTGTTTCATCCTCTTTCACCTGGAAAGGGGTCACGCAGTAAGGTGCCTCTTTTGTCGTGGTTACCCAACAATTTGTGCCTGGTATATGGTGTAATTTTGACTAAAATCGCACTGGGTTCCTGCTAACCAGGTGCCTCGTGCCAGATCTCTCACAAAACTGCACAGTTGTTTCCACAATTGGCAAAAACTTTAGCACCCTCTGTAAGCCCTAGTAAATGGTACCCCTGGTGCCTGGGGTACTAAAGAAGGGTCCATGAGGGCTGCAGCACAAATTATGCCACCCTAGGGGACCCCCTCACCTAGCACATGACAGGCTGCCATTGCAGGCTGCGTGTCTTGGTGCAGACAAAAAGTGAATACGATATGGCACACAGCCTGTGTGCCACGTCCCCTAAAAATGCATGCAACATATGTAAGTCACCCCTTTAGCAGTCCTTGGAGCCCAAAGGCAGGGTGCATTATATTACATGTGAGGTCATATCTGCTTGGGCACCCAGGGAAACCTAGCCACCCTGTACATTTTAAAAAACTAGACACCTAGGGGTATCCAGGGTGAGCTGACTTGCTTGGCTCTCACCATGTTTTTTTAACCCCAAATCCGTGCACGCTGATCAGCATTTCACTGAAAACAAGAAGATAGCCTTGTGTGCTGGGGAAGCTCTTCCCCAGGCTGTTTTTTGCAGCTGGAAATCGCTCTGGTGCTAACACCAGAGGGATTATTTGTGTCGTGTGCGGGAATGAGGCACACAAGCACCACGGCCATCTGACACAATGAAGGGGTTAGTTCAAGCAAAGTACAAGCAATGTAAACATTGGTCATGATACGTGCAGTGTAAGTATAAGGTACTATAATGTTATGTAAACACATTAGGTTATAAATATGCAAGAAAAGCAGAAGTACTTATACATCAGAAAATATTCAAAGTTTAATTCAACCAAGGATACATATAAAGTCCAGGGAGCAGTGAGAATGCAGCATAGATGTCACGTAAATCTGCATGGTACCTGAAAAAACAAAAAAAAGGAAAAAAGAAATCACATCAATCATGGGCACATATTAGGAAGTAAAAAGAGGATGCACCCCTAGTTCACTTGTTGAAAAAAGAGTGAGCACCACAAGATCACTAATAAAGAAAATTAACTATTAAAGAGCATCAGAGTATTGAAAAGAGCGCTGACTACTTGTGGTGACTAAAGATAAGAATTCATTGTGTACCGGAAAGTATAGCACAGAGGCAAGGGAAGTGGCGAAGAACCAACCATTTTGAGAAGTGCTGGAAACAGAGCCAAAAACAGAGTATCACCTGGAGTGTGGCGGCAGCAGATAGAGGTAATATACATGGATAAGTAAGAAGTTGTCTGCCTCTTACCAGCATATTAAAGTTAAAACCAGAAGCCTCAATAATTCACAGGCAAGGTGTAGATATAATAATAGACCTGAGCCAAACAGACAAACTGTAAGTATCACAAATATTGCCCTATGGTTATCTAAAAGTCATTACTTAGGAATTCCCCATTCATAAGTTTCCGTAAACATACTGCAACTGCAGCATGGTAGCAAAGGTGCTGAGGGGTATAAACCCATATACAATTGGTCGAACGTTCTAAAATGTATTTGACAGAGATGAAATATGTGTGCACTTTAAAATGCACTATGCCAAAAGCAACGGCTAGGGTGCCAATACCTCGTAATATGTATTTGAAGTCCTGTACAGTACACCAGCAAAATTACGTCCCTCTCGAAGTCCAAAAGGAGCGTGATTTTCAGCACCCTTAAAAGCAAACCAGAGCTTCCAGAACAAGACTCATGACAAAAGTCTATAACGCGCACCACCGGTCCTACACGGTCAGAAATGGACAGCATGTTACTTAAAAAAAGAGAAAAAAAAGCATATTTATAGTAAGACATACTAGAGTATGTCAAATGGAAAAATATTCTACCATAATGAAAAGGTATTTCATTTGCAAATGGTGTAGAGGAATGTATAATTATAAACCAGTAAGCCCTGAAGTGTTGCCTATTTATGAGTAGGTGTGAAATTGTCATCCATAGTATAAAGGGCATGTCTAAGGACAGGAAAGCTGTGCGTTCATGATAGAGTAGGGCCAAGTGAGGCCACCCTGTATGCTGTTTTGTGTAGAAAGCATCTCTGGTAAGCAACATGTCGGATAGGCAATTTGAACAGTGGCCTGAACTGCATACGAAAGTACCACCTGGGAAGAGCCAAGAAAGCCCCATGTTAAATGGGTAAAGCCAGGTGGAGCCGCATTATGTTCAATTAGGTATGGATAACCTCTTGTGTAGATAAAACACAAAGGAGGCTGAAAACCGTGACCACATATATATGATCTTCCTAGGCAAGGCCAGTCCCCATTTTGTAAGTGCTGGCTCAAGGTCATTTATGTCTATAGTAACCTGGTTTATGGTTAAGAACCGTGACCTATGAAAAGTCTCATATTGCGGCCAAAATTATAATCAATGGAAAAAGAGTTCATAGGAAAGAAAATGAAAGGAGGCACTTGGAACTTGTTCAAGTATAAGGAGATGAATTAGTGTGAGTAAAATAATGATACCAGACATGTTAAAGCATCACACTTCTGCTAGAGATTACAAAGTACAAGAGAAATGGTGTTGCCACTGCACTCTGCCGCTGCATTATCCGCTGTTGCATTAGGTGCTGCTTAATTCTACGCTGCGCCACTCTGTGCCATACTCTACTTTACTCTATGCCAATGCATTCTGCACAAGTCAACTCTACACCACTCCACTGTATGCCACTCTGCGCAACTCCACTCTGTCCCTCTCTAGTGCCCAGCATTCTGTGCTCCTCCACTCTACTCCTCGGCATTCCACTCTACAACACACCACGCCATTCTCCTCTATCTTTTAGCTATGCTCAACATCAGCCACGCTGGTGTACAACATGGCTACAACACATTGGCAGAGCCAATAGCTCTTGCATAAGCGGGACCTCTTGGTTTTGTCAATTCCTGTGTTCGATGTTTTTCTTCTTTTTAAATCCACAGTTTAAGCTGGATTGTAAATCAGATCACTTGGGTGATTTGGGGGGGGGGTGTTAACCTTGACTCCTGCCCCACCTTCCTTTCCTGCTAGTATGGAGTCTAAAACAAACTGTATGATCCTTCTACTGTTATGATACCAAGGTTATCCAAGATAAATTGTCACAGTTTCAAAAAAAAAAAAAGTTGCTGGGCACCTTATCATAAGATGATCCTTTGTCCTGCTTTGACCCATAGCAGTGCCCAGCTTTCCTTCAGGACTGAACAGTGAATGGGTTTGAATCAGTTTTAAAAATGTGCCTTTTATTTTCATGGGAGGGAGACATGCTATAGCAGTTTTCAGTACAAGTCTGCCTTAAGGATTGTGGGTATGATTTGAAAATAAATATTTTGTGAAAAGTGCCTCAGGTGATTGCCTTTTTGTTTCCAGAGAAACACTTGGACCAGGAGTCCTCTTTTCTGCCATCAACCCAGCATGAAAAGCCAGAGGTGTTTTCAGCACAGCAGAATGCAGCGCTAATAAGCAACTCACTTGATGAGGGCATGTCTGACCATATTAGTAACATGGGCTCTTCTCCCTGCCGGAACCCCGGAAAGGAACTTCTGTTGCCTCATTTGGAGCCGCAGTGGGCCCTTGATGCTTTAAAGCACTGTAAGTTACTTCACAAGTGAAGTTTAATGATTGAACTGGGAATAAGAATATTTGTGGATGCATGCGGTTGAGTTTGTATTGCTTGCAAATTCATACCTTCTAAGCTTTCATTATTTTCCTTCAGTGTCCTAGCTTAAAACTGTTTTTTAATTTTATTTCATTTGCTCTGCCTGGCTGGTATTGTTTAAAATGTCACTTTGCCTCAATATATATAAATGAAAGTCAAATAAATCTACAGATTTTTTTAAACTAAAAATTGTGTATCTGAATCAAAATCAATAAGGGTGTTCCCAAATGTGACATTTCACCCAAGGCCTACAATGAGCTGTGGAGGGGACAATTTGAAATATTTTCGGTTACTGCTAATTTTGTATTGCATAAATGTTTTAAATTGTCACCTTTATCTTTTTCCATGTTCCCTGTTCCAAGAAGGAGACAAATGAGCATCCTTATGTCCGCCATGTCTTTCCTGCTCTCAAACACCTGGATTGTATCAATCCATATATACACGAAGTGCTTCATACATGCATTACATTTATTTCTATACCTTCCATATTTCATCACACATTAGGATTGGCTCATAGAGAAGTTAAGAAATTTAGCAGTGACTGCAAACAGTTATACCAATCTTCCAAATATGGTCCACCATTAATGGGGCTGTGTACTTGGACTTGGGTGAAATATCTTTCTTATCTGATAGATACGTCTAGCTGCAGATTCCTTACCTTTGATTTTCCCAAGCGTCAGACTGGATGTGAACGCCATCGGGTGGCTTTATTCGGCTCTGCATGAAGTCGTTGGTGCCGAAAGTAAGGTCACGGACACCTATATAGAGGCCACCGAGGTGTGGGCATCAGTTCTTTTGGTTCCGCACCAATTATCGCAGATCTAGAGAGCGCTACCCCTCTGTTGGTTTTTGACAGACCTTTCATTGATGTTTTGTCAAGTTTTTCTGCAAGTGTGTCGAAGATGTCTTCGAGGAAGGCTGGGTGCAAACCGTGTGGCGCCTGTCACCGTGCCATGTTGGTTAAGATTCCCCATCTTTTTTTCCTCTGGTGCCTCGTGTGTGCTCGAACTGCCGGGCCAAGGCTCCGAAGGTTTTGAGGGAGCAATCCTTAAAGCTGCTTGTGGCCCAGCAGTAGGCGACACGGGCACTTGCGACTGCTCTGAGGTCTCGATCCTGGTGGAGAATGTTGTCACAGGACTGTTCCAGAAGCTCCAAGTCTCCTTTGTCCCATTCGAGGTCCTTGGGACACTCGGGCAAGAGGCACAAGAAGAAGTAGTAGTCCAAGAGGACTTCGACTTCACCCCTTCTGTCGGCCGACGAGACAAGCGGGGAATATTGGCATTCCCAGAACGTTCCTGCAGAGCCATTGCCTACTTTGGCTGTGCACCTCCCCCTGTTTCTGGGAGCCAAATCGACAACCGCTCAAATCAAAGTTTTATGAGGCATTGCGCCCCATGTTCAAGTGGGCTGACCCCTCCTGGATGCCTTAGGCCCCCTGGGTCGAAAGAGGCCCCATCCGGTTCTATGCGGACAGCCTTGGCCTCAGCTCCGATGGAGTTTCATGGATCTGATTCTGGATCCAGACTGGCTCCAGACGTACCCAGGGGATTGTTTTCCAGCACCGGTCCTGACGCTGATGCTCCTGGCACCATCGGCACCAGCCCCATTATGATTCTACACAATTCAGAGCCAGAATGGAGTTGCACGATGCCTGTTCTGATGGTGCCCGCAAGTTCCAGATCATTGCCTGAGCCTTTTTTTACACAGCCAGGCATGGGAGAAGAGTGGGAGGGGTCACTGGAGCCTTTGGCACACCAGTTGGAGAGTAGCTTGGACTGGTATGAGAAGCTAGGAAAGGCCAGTGGTCTAGACACCTCTCCAGATATTGGCTTTCTCTCTCCCACCCCTGTGGCTACAGAGGAGGGAGCTTCTTATGCAGTGGTGGTGCGTAAGATGTTTGTCAAACTGCCCTCAGTGACTATCAGACGAACATCTTGACAGAAGTACTTTAGCCTGGGGCTTTATACATCTGAACCCTTTCTGCCCTTTAATTAAACACTTGCAGACATCCCAATGGGAACTTGGTCCAAGCCCAGCACAGGGGCTCCTGTCAATAGGACGATCTCCCGCCACCATCGCCCTGCACCTGGAGACCCTAGCTTCCTCAGTCAACACCCCACCCCTGAAGCTTGGTAGTGGTTGTCCAAGCCTCCACTTCCCTTGGCGCATTACCTTCCGCTCCCCTGGACAGGGAATCCAAGAGCTATCTTTGGAAGATAGTTTTCTTCCACCAGCATGGCACTGAGGTCGGTAAACACCTTGTGCTTATTAGGCCGTTTCTCACATACCATTTGGGGGTACAGTTAAACAAGTGCTGCCTCAGGTCCTGGAGGCATACTCTCCCAAACATTAAAAGACGGGAGGGACACTGCTAAGTTCACCATTCGGTGAGGCTTAAATACGACTGATAGGCAGAGTGGTTGCATCAACAGTGGCCCTAAGACGCCACGCCTGGCTGAGGACACCTGTTTTTTTGGAGGATGTCCAGGCACACCTAATGGACATGTGTAAGGAAATGGCTCCCTGTTGCAGTTACCCCCCACTTTTTGCCTGATACTGATGCTGACTTGACTGAGAAGTGTGCTGGGACCCTGCTAACCAGGCCCCGGCACCAGGGTTCTTTCACCTAAAATGTACCATTGTTTCCACAATTGGAACACCGCTGTCACACAGATAAGTACTTTGCAAAAGGTACCAGTGGTACCAAGGGCCCTGTGACCAGGAAGGTCCTAAGGGCTGCAGCATATGTTGTGCCACCCTAAGGGACCCCTCACCTAACACATGCACACTGCCATTGCAGATTGTGTGTGTCGGTGGGGAGAAAAAGGCAAAGTCGAAATGGCATCCCCCTCAGGATCCATGTACACAAAATGCTGCCTGTGGCATAGGTAAGTCACCCCTCTAGCAGGCCTTACAGCCCTAAGGCAGGGTGCACTATACCACAGGTGAGGGCATAGCTGCATGAGCAATATGCCCCTACAGTGTCTGTCTATTCTTAGACATTGTAAGTACAGTGTGGCCATATTAAGTATATGGTCTGGGAGTCTGTCAAAAACAAACTCCACAGCTCCATAATGGCTACACTGAATATTGGGAAGTTTGGTATCAAACTTCTCAGAATATTAAACCCACTCTGATGCCAGTGTTGGATTTATAAAAAAAATGCACACAGAGGGCATCTTAGAGATGCCCCCTGTATTTTACCCAATTGTTCAGTGCAGGACTGACTGGTCTGTGCCAGCCTGCTGCTGAGAGACGAGTTTCTGACCCCATGTGGTGAGGGCCTGTGTGCTCTCTGAGGACACAAAAAAAAGCCTGCTCTGGGTGGAGGTGCTTCACACCTCCCCCTGCAGGAATTGTAACACCTAGCAGTGAGCCTCAGAGGCTCAGGCATCGTGTTACAATGCCCCAGGGCACTCCAGCTAGTGGAGATGCCCGCCCCCTGGACACAGCCCCCACTTTTGGCGGCAAGTCCAGGGGAGGTAATGAGAAAAACAAGGAGGAGTCACCCACCAGTCAGGACAGCCCCTAAGGTGTCCTGAGCTGAGGTGACCCCTTCCTTTAGAAATCCTCATCTTGATTTTGGAGGATTCCCCCAATAAGAATAGGGATGTGCCCCCCTCCCCTCAGGGACAGTAGCCATTGACTACTACCCTCCCAGACCTAAACACACCCCTAAATTCAGTATTTAGGGGCTCCCCAGAACCTAGGAAACTAGATTCCTGCAACCTGAAGACGAAGAAGGACTGCTGACCTGAAGCCCTGCAGAGAAGACGGAGACACCAACTGCTTTGGCCCCAGCCCTACCGGCCTGTCTCCCCACTTCAAGAAAAACTGCAACAGCGATGCGTCCCCCAGGGTCCAGCGACCTCTGAAGCCTCAGAGGACTACCCTGCATCTAAAAGGACCAAGAACTCCCGAGGACAGCGGCCCTGTTCCAAAGAAACTACAACTTGCAACAAAGAAACAACTTTTAAAGGACTCCACGTTTCCCGCCGGAAGCGTGAGACTTTCCACTCTGCACCCGACACCCCCGGCTCGGCCTGTGGAGAAACAACACTACAGGGAGGACTCCCGGGCGGCTGCGAGCCAGTGAGTAGCCAGAGTTGACCCCCCAGATCCCCCACAGCGACGCCTGCAGAGGGAATCCAGAGGCTTCCCCTGACCGCGACTGCCTGCTTCCAAGAACCCGACGCCTGGTAAAGACACTGCACCCGCAGCCCCCAGGACCTGAAGGATCCGACCTCCAGTGCAGAAGCGACCCTCAGGTGGCCCTCTCCCTTGCCCAAGTGGTGGCTACCCCGAGGAGACCCCCCCTTGCCTGCCTGCTTCGCTGAAGAGACCCCTGGGTCTCCCACTGAAACCTATTCTGAACCGGCCGTCTGTTTGCCCACTGCACCCGGCCGCCCCCGTGCCGCTGAGGGTGTACTTTCTGTGCTGACTTGTGTCCCCCGGTGCCCTACAAAACCCCCCTGGTCTGCCCTCTGAAGTCACGGGTACTTACCTGCTGGCAGACTGGAACCAGGGCACCCCCTTCTCCATTGAAGCCTATGCGTTTTGGGCACCACTTTGACCTCTGCACCTGACCGGCCCTGAGCTGTTGGTGTGGTAATTTTGGGGTTGCCCTGAACCCCCAACGGTGGGCTACCTTGGACCCAACTTTGAACCCTGTGGGTGTTTTACTTACCTGCAAAACTAACCAATACTTACTTCCCCAGGAACTGTTGAAAATTGCACTGCCTAGTTTTAAAATAGCTTATTGCCTTTTTTGCCAAAACTGTACATGATATTGTGTTGATTCGAAGTTCCTAAGATACCCGAGTGAAATACCTTTCATTTGAAGTATTACTTGTAAATCTTGAACCTGTGGTTCTTAAAATAAACTAAGAAAATATATTTTTCTCTATAAAAACCTATTGGCCTGGAATTGTCTTTGAGTGTGTGTTCCTCATTTATTGCCTGTGTGTGTACAACAAATGCTTAACACTACCCTCTGATAAGCCTACTGCTCGACCACACTACCACAAAATAGAGCATTAGAATTATCTCTTTTTGCCACTATCTTACCTCTAAGGGGAACCCTTGGACTCGGTGCATGCTATTTCTTACTTTGAAATTGTACATACAGAGCCAACTTCCTACAACATGCCTTTCCATTGCATTCACTTGTTTTGCGAGGAGGCAGATTCGACACTGGAGGACTTTATGGAATCTCTGGCTACGGCCAAGTCCTTGGGCCCCTCAGCGACCCCTCGTCCCCCATCTGCCTTTCACCTCTTTCGTGGCTATGGGAGGAGGGTAGTACTGTGCCAGCCACCGACCAATGCCAGCAACCAACCCAGTCTATGCAAGGATGTGGGCACGATTCCTTCACACCTAGAGGGTCTGCAGGCCATAAGTCGTCTGCCACCCAGCCCCCGGCAGTTGCAGCCCCAAAGCCCTCCTAGTTTGGCTCTGCAGGACTACGCTGGCCCAGTTGGAGGGATAATATACAATCATCTCCGCCACTGACATTCCAAAACATTGTATGCATGAGTACTGCAGATCATCAGGAAGGGCTATGGCCCTGCCTTTCCTATCCCTTCTTCCCCTGCCAACATTCGAACAGCTGGCGAAGGATCATATGTCACTGCTCCGAGAGGAAGTTACAGCTCTCTTGGCCAAGAGAGCCATAGAAAAGATCCTAATATCAGAAGTAGGCAGTGGTTGTTATTCCCGCTCCTTTCTGATACCCAAAACGAACAAGGTTCTTCGCCCTATTCTAGACCTACGGCTGTAAATCTCAATAAATTCCTCAAGAAGGAGAAGTTGAAGATGCTTACTTTGGCTCAGGTCTTGTCTGCTCTAGACCTAGAAGACTGACATGACCTGCAGTTCAAAGTAGGCCACAAACACTTTCAGTTCATCATGGTGCCATTTGGCCTTACTAGTGCCCCTCGGTGTTCATGAAGGTGATGGCGGTGGTCGCAGCTCATCTTTGCAGGTCAGGGGTTTCAGTCTTCCCCTCCTTCGATGACTGGCTGTTGAAGGCAGGCTCACCCCAGGCTGTCGTCTCCCAAGTCCAAACTACGGGGAACCTTCTGCATTCGCTGGGGTTCACTATAAACATGACAAAATCACACCTGACTCCCTCTCCGGTGCTCTCTTTCATAGGAGCTGTTCTGGACATAGTGCAGTTTCGGGCATATCCTCCTGAGCAGCGAGTTCAGGATATTCAGGCTATCATATTGATGTTTTGGCCTCTATCCTGGATTTTGGGGAGACAGACTCTGAGGCTGCTGGGCCTAATGGCTTCCTGCATCCTGCTGGTAAAACATGCCAGTTGGCATATGTGGGCTCTGCAGTGGGACCTGAAGTTCCAGTGGGTGCAGCATAAGGGAAATCTCTGAGATGCTCCAGATCTCAGAGGGAACTGCGAAAGACCTGCAGTAGTGGATTACAAACTGTGATTGGTTCAGAGACCGACTCCTCTCCCTTCCTCAACCAGACCCTAGAGTAGTGACAGATGCGTCACTTCTGGGATGGTACGGCCAAAAGATGGAGATCAGAGTACTCTGGTCTACAGTGAAATCCAGACTCCACATCAACATGTTGGAGCTCCGGGCAATCCAACTAGCATTGAAGGCATTTCTTCCCTCTGTCAAGGGGACGTTAGTGTGGGGTTCATGGACAACTCCACTGTCATGTGCTATGCAACAAGCAGGGGGGTGTGGGGTCATGGACTCTTTGTCAAGAGGTCTTGCATCTTTGGACATGGCTGGAACAGCAGGGTACAACCCTGGTGGTTCAACACCTGGCAGGTTCTCTGAACGGTCAGGCGGACTAAATCAGCCGTCGATGCCTAGCAGATCAAGAGTGGCGTCTTCATGCAGAGGTGGTGTAATGTCTCTTTCAGCAGTGTGGAGAGCCTTGGTTAGATCTGTTCACCTCCGAATAGAACGTACAATGTCAGCAGTTTACATGTTGGAGTTTCCAAGGCGGCAATTGCTTAGTGATGCCTTTCGTCACGAGTGGACCGCAAGTCCTCCTCTATGCCTTTCCCAACCATACCACTCCTGCCCAGATTTCTCAGGAAGATCAAGAACGACCAGGCCCAAGTAATCCTTGTAGCTCTGGACTGGGCACAGAGAGTCTAGTTTCCCAAGCTTCAAAAGTTGAACATCGATCCTCCGACCAGGCTGCCTCTTTAGGAGGAGCTTCTGTCGCAGCAGGACGGGAGGGTTCTCCACCCGAACCTGTCAACTCTGCGCCTTCATGCGTGGAGGTTGAGCAGCAACATTTGACAGCTTTCGACCTTCCTCCTGAAGTCTTTAATATTATCTTGGCAGCCAGGCTTTAGTTCTCAAAAACGTTATATGCCTGCTGGTGGCAAAGATTGGTAAAATATTGTACAGAGAAGTCTCTAGATCCTCTTTCTGCTTCTCTAGCTGATATTCTTCTTTTCATTCTTCTCTTGCCCAGCAGGGTTCCATCTTAAGCACTCTGAAAGGCTTATCTCTGTGCACTGCCCACCTTTCTGTGGCTGCCAACCCTCTTTGTTTAAGTCCCCTAATGTAAATATATTCTTAAAGGGCTTTTACATATGTTTCCCTCTATGCCTTTTATCATGCCTCAGATGTGATTGTAACCTAGTTTTCACTTACCTCATGTGTGCTCCCTTCGAGACACTGCACATTTGTCCCCTCTAACTGCTTACCATCAAGACGGCCTTTTTAGTGGCAATAACATCTGCCCAGAGGGCGAGTGAGATACAGGCCTGGTCATCCACGTCCCCTTATCTCACGATATTGGTGCTATGCTCTCGTGCCTCTTTCCTTCTAAAGGTGGTGACCTCATTCCGTCTAGGTCAAGCTGTCACCCTGCCTACCGTCTTTGCTATCTCATGTCCCTCTAAAGAAGAGGAACAACTCCACCGGCTGAACGCTACCTTGACTACACAAAAGAGTTCTGGGTGTACAACCAACTCTTTGTGGGGGTATGTGGGAGCAAAGAAGAGTCAGGCAGTACAGAAGCGGACCCTTTCGCGCTGGATCATTCTCTGTAATACCATCTGCTATGCCCTGGCAAAGAAGCAGCTTCCTGAGGGCTTACAAGCCCATTCCACCGGGGGGAAAAGCTATGACCATGGTGTTCGCAAGTGGAGTACCAATCCTGGACACTTGCCAGGAAGCAATATGGACATGACTGCACATGTTTGCCAAACACTACTGCCTGGACAGTTAGGTCCGCAGGAACGGGTATTTCGCCCATTCGGTCCTGCAGGACTTTGTAGTCTTAAAAACATTTGTCTGCAGCCCACTGCCAGGTATCTAAGCAAAAGTAAGAAATCTGCAGCTCGAAGTCGCTATCAGATGAACGAGTTACTAACCTTCGGTAACGCATTATATGGTAGGCAGACTATCTAGCTGCATATTCCTTGCACCCACCCATGCGTCCCTGCTCTGCAGACTTGTTTACTAGGGTTAGGGTGATCCATTTTCCGGGCCCTAGCTTGGACATACATGTGTGCCAGTTGTTATCATGGTTCTGCGCTTCTGGCGTGGAAAGCTGTGATTAAAGTAACTGATGCCCACGCGCCTAGTTGGTGCCTATATAGGTGATCGCAATGTCACTTCCAGCTCCATCAACACCACCTGGAGCCATCCAACAGTGCACGCAAGGGGTATTGCTCGAGCAATAATTTCCAGATCCACTCTGACCCTTGGAAATAATCAAAGGTAAGGACTCAGCAGCGAGATAGTCTCTGCCAGATAATGTGTTACCGAAGATAAGTAACTTGTTCATTAGGTGGCAGGATGCAAGTAACTGAAAATATGTATTTAACATTGAATGTATATACCACACAGTGTTGCTGCCTGTTTTCTTGCCATTACTTTATCCTTTAAGTGCTGTGGAATCAATGTTTCATCTGTATATGAAAGAACATCCTGATTGTTCGTAGTTATTTATTTTTGTGTTACAAAAACAATGCTTCAGGATAAAGATGCAAAAGAAACTCATTTAACCAATGACTTTCTGATGCCAGGGTAACAGTGCTCTCCACCTAATCATTAGTCTAGCCAGAGGGCCAACAGAACATCTGTCAATTTTTAATTATCATGTTATTTATATTGATGAGATTTAATTTGAATACTACCTATCACTTCGTGAAATCGCTTATTTTCTCTGTCATGCTGATTGTTTGCTCTAAAGCTTTACTGACACAGGATCATTAAGTCCTTTTGATAGCGTTGTACGAATAGCTGAATATAAATGCAAGTCTTGTTCAAGGGCGGGCCAAGGTTTTCTTAAAAATATTTCAACCAGCCCGCCAATCTAGGATGCTTTAGCATAAATTTCTATTCTTGTTTTATTATCAGATCTACCTTTCTGAATAAGTTGTTATTCTGTGACTGTTGAGGTCACTGTTGCTTGTACCCTTATTATTGTCTTTTTGTCTCAAGTGTAAAGGGACGTTTTCAGGGTCAATTTTGTCACTATTACTTTTGCCTAATTACACTTACTGCAGGTTACCCTGTTCCTTAAAGCAGTGTGCCCTTCGGTTTGCTTATGTGCTATTACATTGCTCTCTCCTTCAACTTGAATAGATTACAGTGGAAATGTCTCAAAAATGAGCAATTAACTTGATTTGTATTACTGACTGGTGCACCCTTTGCTCCTCCTGAGATAGAAACATGGTTATAAATTTAGCACATTCCTAAATAACACTTTGGATTTATTTTTTGAGGCTGCCTCATGATATCAGCCCATTTATTCTGATGAATACTAATGACTGCAGATTCCTAATTTTAGAATACACTGCAGGCATCAGACAGGATATGGAAAGCTTTCACTGGCGAAGTTCAGACACTCCAAATTGATTCCATACTGCCCTAAGTGATAGAGCAGAACAGAGCTCCATTTAATCCCCCCAACAACTGTAGAAAACAGATGACTGTTACAAACCCTACAAGATGTTTGGACTCTGAAAGTTGTGCAGTAAGTGAACCTTTTTGCACCCGAAGATCATCTGGTATTTTGAAGCAACGTTGTAGATCCCGGAACGCAAGAAGTAGTCACAGGTCTCACATAAGTCTTGCTCCAAGTTGAAGGTGTGTACTCCTTTCCTATCCCAACTTCACTTCACTGTCGAATTTCTCAGATAACTCAGTTGAAGTCCAGACATAAACACAAGAAAGCAAAGCTTAACTCTATTCATTCTACCACTCTATCTAAGGAGAATGTATGAGGGCATTGTGATGTCATGTTGTCTCCTTCCAGTTTCAGAGCCAATTCCTTAGTTGGTCCAGGTATGCTCTCAATTTGCCAGGTCATAGAAAAAGGAGTACACTATATCCCAAACGAAATAGGGCTATAAAGGCCATAAATACAACAAAAGTTCTAATGGCAATCACTTAGACAAAGTTTGACACATTCACAGGGCTATTCTATTCAAAGACGCTGCTGCAGCAACAAATGATTTAGACATTTTTCAGTTTAATCATTTCATACATTGCATAAATCATGTGACAGTTCAAATCTGTGGAAAGGTGCTATGTGTCTGCGCAGCAAGAGTAAAACTAAGTAAAAAATATGCAAAAAATCTACATTGCGCATAATCAAAAGAAATCTTAACCAACAAGACATCTATTTTCAAATAGAGCCCTTAAGTGAAGTACATTTTATGGGTTTCTCAAAATCCAGTCAGGAATACAAATGCAGTTCAGACAGAACACTGAAGCATAAATCACATTGGAGATAGTGGACCTGGCAAGGTGAATTACTCAACTTTGGTATGTAATGGCAAACCGTTGTTGTAACACCATGTTAAAGACCAAAAGATGGAAAGTAACCCAATCAGTGTGCAAAAATTATACAGAAATAATACATCACCATGTTGGGAAACGGAACCCGTACACCAGAATACATGGTCTAAAACATAAAAGCAAGTGTCAAAATGGTAAATTGGCTGTGTCACTAGTAGATCATGAATACCTTTTGCATAATGATTAAACACCTCAAAAACAGAGACCCTGGACCCACATCTGTAATCTTTTGTCAGAGCCAAAGAGAGAGAACATGAAACAACCATGTCAATGGTAAATTTTAACGCAAGTTAAAAGAGATGAAACTTCCTCAAATTTATGAAAAACATAAGGTCGGCATCATCAGTACAACCACCCCGCTCCCTGTAAGCAGAGGATACACAGAAAGCAAAACCATGGTAAGGCAGCAAACCAATCACAAGGAAAGGACAGAACTCCAAATTCTGAACATACTGGTGTGTGGTAGTTACAACTCCAAAGTCTGCATGCTCATCCTATGCATTCTAGTTGCAGAATGTGATCAGGGCATTGATGAAGTAGGTAAAATAAAATAAAAATGGACTAACGTGTACATAGCTCCATGAGTAAATGGGAGCCATGTTGGAATGTTTGTTGTGCAAATAATACAGATTGGTAAGGCAACCGAAACCCAAACACCACAATAGTATAATAACAAGAGAGGCTTGTATGTAAACTGTTTCTGTAGTTAGAGGCTTGGCTGGGATAAAATCAGTGCTTGAAGGGCCTTAAGCAACACATTTGAAATACAGAACACACTCAAGATGTTGTAGTAGTAGACAGAATAGATGTTGATGTTTTCAGTGATTGTAAATGGAGTCGTCCTTTTTATAGGCAATTGATGTTTTCAGTGATTGTAAATGGAGTCGTCCTTTTTATAGGCAATTTACTTATAACTTTGATGGTCTTTTTGGTTTTAACCATTCCATTAGCTCTTGTTCCTTTTGGGTCAGGTGAACAGTCTGATGGTATTTAATACGTGCTGTAGGAAGCTGGGGTACGGTTGCAGTACAGTCCCCATTTTTTGCCTCGTTTTTTAATGCAACTTTGACTGAAGTGCACTGGGTTACTGCGAACCAGGTCCCCAGTGCAAGTGTTTCTTCCCCAAAACAAGACACCTGGTCACTTAATCCCCAAGTGGTCAGGCCCTTTAGCACCTTTGTAAGTCCCTAGTAAATTGTACCTTTTGTACCTAGGGACTAGGTACTAAAGAAGCTCCCTAAGGCTGCAACACACCTTGAGCCACTCTGAGGAACCCAGCACCAAAATCATGTAGATAGCCACTGCAGGCCGCATGACAAGGTGCGCCAGAACGGAAGAACATGATGTGGCACACTTGTGTGCCATGTCCCATAACACTGCCCAGACTATTTGTAAGTCATCCCTACAGCAGGCCTTACAGCCATAAGGCAGGGTGTATTATATTACAGATGAGGGCATATCTGCATCAGCAAAAATGGCCCTGCTATGTTTTTGTTGATTCTTAGACCTAGTAAGTGAACAGGGAAGCCATTCTAAATACATGTGCTGGACACTGGTCAATACTAATTCCCCATCTACCTGATGGCTTCACTGAAAATAGGGATGTTTGGTATCAAACATCTCATAATAATAAACCCTCAATGAATCCAGTGATGGCTTTTTTAATACATGCACCCAGAGGGCACCTTAGAGGTGCCCCCTGAAAATCCTACCACCTGCTGGTGGGCTAACTGACTAGTTCTAGCCAGCCTGCCACCAACAGACTAGGTTCTGACCCCACCACCCCCCAAGGTTCGGAGCCTTTGCTCTCTGTAGGTCAGAAACAAAGCCTGCTCTGGCAGAGGTGTTGCACACCCCTCCCAACAGGATGACTTGCAAATCTGCATACTAAGGCAGGAAGCTTTAAAGGAGCCCATCGCCTTTGAGGCGAGCCGGGTCTGCATATCAGAGGGAAATGCCGACCCCTCTGCCCCAGGGCTGAGTTGGCACCTGGACAGGTGGGAACATTAGCTGTACAGGAGGCATGTTGCACTGCCAGGCTGGACACACCTCTAGGGTGACAAGCCTGAGGTGATCACAGCCTTCTTGTGTGTGGTGGAATTAGGAATTTTGGGACAGGGTGATGCCCACTTCCCAACTGAAGTGGTCATCTAAGAAGTGTAGTGACCCCAAGGGTAAGTAGCTCACGGGCTACTGCACTTCACTCCCCTTAACACCCCCTAAATTGCTTTTATGGGACCCCCTGATACCAGGAAAACAGATCTTAGCTGGACACAAAAGGAGGAGGGTGACCCGGGAACCGAGGAGCACAACAGACTTTGTGCCAAGCCTGCCAGCTGCACCTGACCCTTGTGGGGCAACTGTCCTGTTGTGCTGCTGCAGCCTCCAAGAAACCGGGAGAGCTGCCAGTGCTTCCCAAATTTCCAAAAAGAACTCCTTTAGAGTAGAGGAGCTGCTTACCTGCATCCACAGACAACCAAAGAAGAACTTTGAGGACCCAGCACCACCAAAAACCGACACAGGACATCACCTCTACACCTGAGCTGCCTACCCCGAACTGAAGTAGGCCAATGGTGTCAACTAGGTTCCCAGGGTCTGCAGAGAGTAAGCATGCTTTGAGTTTGCCCACTGTGGACTTTCCGACAGCATCTACAGCCTCTTTCTGCATACCCCCCTGATGACAAGACCCAATGATCCACTGCACCTCTACACCCAGACCCCCAGGCTGCACCTCTGCCCCCAGATGCCCTGGACCGAGGAGAAAAGGACCGCTGGCGTCCCTATGCCCCTCAGACTTGAGACCTTAGCCCACTTGTTGGTTCGGCCGGACTGGTCTTCAGACCTCCAGCCTGTTTCTATGGGCCATCTCCACTGTGACTGCCACCGGTGACAGAAACCCGATGGTCCAAACCATCTCGGCACTCAGCTGCCCAGTAGCAGGGTGAACAGGAGCATCGCAAGAACTTGATGGTTCCCCCAGACTGGTGACTGGAGACTTCGTCCAAACCAGCAGCATTTTGTGACCGGACTGATCCTTATTGACTTACATGGGGCACCTGACACTGAACTGCACCATTGCACCCGGCCTCCCCAGTGCCACCAGAGATGACCTGTTGGTGTGGCCTATACTCACCTTAAGTCCAGAAGGTTGGTCCTGTAAGTTGCTGTGAAGTACCTGCTTGATGTGTATTTTTTCTCTTCCATAGAGTAACATTGCATCTACAGAAAATTGCAAGTCACAACTTTTTAAAACTATAAAAATTCCTATCTCTAAAATTACTCGCCTGATTCAGGTGATCTTGGTATCTAAATTTATATACAAAATATGTATATGATAGAGACTTCTAGTTGCAGATTCCTTACCTAAGAATTTCCCCCAGGTGTCAGACAGGACCCGGAGATTTTTCTTCAAGCAGTACCCCTGCATGCTGTTAGGTGACATCGGTGGACTCTGAGGGCGTCTTTGGTGTCGTGGTCACTGTGATGATGTCGCAATCGTATATAGTTGCCACACCGGCACGCTGATGTCAGTTCTTATGCTTTCCACACCACCTACGAGCAGATCCAGAGAAGAGCTACCCAGTTATTTTTTGACTAACTACGACATTTTTGTCGATTTTGTTTTTGTCGAGTTTGATTTTGCGTTGAGGGATGTCACATAAGACCTGATTCAAGCCCTGCAACTCCTGTCACTGCACCTCGTGTGCCTATGGTGTCTAGAGCGCGACCATGAACTGAAGTTGTGCTCTAAGTGCTAGGCCATGAACCCAAAAGCTTTGAGGAAACGATCTCTAAAGCTCATGGCGGCCCGAAACTCGACTCTGTGTCGTTCCCGGTCCCGTTCGAGAGGAAGGTCAGGAGACTGTTTGCAGAGTCATCACCATTCATCTTTGTACAAGTCGTCTGGACATTCGGGTAAGAAGTTGTCGTCGAAGAGGGCCAAAGGTTCTTCAACTTCGCCCCGTCGCTCGCACGATCAAAGGGGAATGTCTTATTGATGGACTGGTCAGGGACATTTGCATATTAACTAACACACACACCTCTACACATTCACCTCGACACTCGCCTCTATACACACACACACACACACACACCTCTGTATACACACACCTCTCTACACACAATATCACCCTATCCCTCTGGTGATAAATAAGCACAAGTTATCATTAATAACACCAATCCTCATTGTACGACAATGGGCAAGGCAGACTTGGTTCTTGGACCTTATAACTATGTCCCAAGAAGAAATAATACAGTTACCAAACTCTCACAACCTCTTCACAATGGAAAGAAGACAAATATGCCACCTGGAACCAGCAAGAATCAGGCTGGCAGTGAAGAATTTGAACACTAGAAACTCCACAAAGAGAAGCATGGAGATTTTGAGGAAGGCCAGGTGACCTGTTTCTAGGAAATGCTGCATATGAATGTGGGACAAATATGCTCCCTAGTACAACAGAGAAGTGTTGTTTAACACTAGAACACAAGAAACAATGACATTAGATACCTAGAGGTTCTTTTGGGTGTTATTGGGTCATACTCTAGGGGGCAATTGGCGGGGGAAGCCTTTTTACTGTACCCATAATTAAGAAATTCCTAGTGGTTTTGTAGTGAATCCTAGTTCGTTTTAATGGGATAACAGAAGTTATCTTAGCCTCTGGCTTGTAGACTCGTGCCCCCGTCACCTAATGACTTTTAACCTACTTAGCTTGCTCTGTCTTAGCCCATTTAATTATTTATTTCTTCTAAGATGGCTGCCTTGTTTATAGTTAGGCCACTTGTTATGAGTTACATTATCAGTGTCACCGCGCCAAGCCTTCAAGATCAAGCACCAAAGAAAAACAAACAGTAGGTGTTCACACTTGGGGATTTTCCCTCTCTATACTTTCGAGGGATTGTTGATATTAATTGCCGCCCCAAGCATGCCTGTTATCTATTGTTTTGGAATACACCTACGTCAGGGGACCTTGTAGATCTGTATAAATACATAACACTTTAGACAGATAATCAGAGGGATTCCGACCAGAGGGCATCGCCACCATCGCTGATACTGATGCTGCAGTCATCTTGACGCTGACCCAGTCTTCGTGTCCCTGCGGAGTCTGAGATAGAGACCTCATTCCAAGGTAACGAGGGTTGGGGTCTCCTCTCATGGACACGGCTTTGGCAGATTAGGTTTAGCGAACCCAGCTCTCCTTTAGGTAGGAGGTTAGGCCTATTCTCATTAGGGTATTGGTGCATATTCCATCGTATATATATATCTCTTTCATGTATTGCAAAATGGTGGGGTCTTCATAACAATGACTCTCTTCTTCACAATACTGTTACTTGCTATATTCATTATCCTAATCATTGCAGTTCATGCAACTTATCACAAATTGCAGTTATGTTAAATAAAAACTATAATAACTTCACTGCATCTGTGTTATTGCCTTTGTTTGTATGAGACATAATATATCTGTGAGAAAAGGATAATCTCCGTTTAACCACGACATTCCCTGAGATATCTTATTTTGAGTCCATGCGTAAACGACTGCCATAAATCACCTATTACTATAGTGTTTCTGGTGAGGTGCTGCTAGTGAGCCGGTAAGGTTGGGACAACAGTTGCGACTTGTTGTAGGAAAGACTCAGTCACCTACAAACAAAAGTACTGTCATCCTTAGACCAGCAGTCTTGCTCAGAACAAGAGTCCAAACTATGACAGTTTCTCTGACTACAGATTCCTCAATGCCCTCCTTCCCCATTCTTTGGAGTGGCCTCTTTTTTTATCATTTAAAAAGGACCCATGTTCGAAATCTGGACACTAGTGCTATCAGTTGTTCACTCTCCATGTCTGAGGGTTCGTAAAGAGACCAACAAGAAACTGACGTCTGTGCAGAGGGGTGTTTTTTATTTGCAAGACTGCTCCTTCACATTGGAACTGGAATGGAATCGATGTGGAGTCAGACGGCCCCACCGGGTGGTGTGCAGGAACATTGCTGGTGAAAGCATTCCTGATCCAGTCTGGCACCTGAAGAGTATTCCTAGGTGAGGAAACTGCGATTAGATGGACTATCTACTGCAATCCATACACAGGCGTTTTCATTCTTCTTCATGTTACTTTTGCGTGGGATTTAATCCATGGACAGCATGCTCAAAAATGATACAATGCACCACCAGAACCCTTCTGTTGTGTTTTTTACTCAGTGCACAGTGACATTTTGTCCATCAAACGTATATAGGCACTGTGTAAAATATCTCTCTTCTGCCATATTTAGTCTCTGGTATTTGTTACAGTCGGACATGTTACGCTGTCTCCCAAGTATTTTTGAGTTAAATTGTTGTTTTTTCTTCGCCCAGGCTATATGTCGTTTGCAGACATCCCTCGCCAGGCATATCTGCCCCCTACAGCTTGCAGGGCCCAGAAAACATTTGTATGACACAATTCTTCAAATGGGCTCTTTCCCACTGAATAGCTAATCGTACTTCTAGGCTCTCTCTCTAGTATATATGTGTACAATGTTTGGATAATGTTATTTTATATAAATGCATGCTGCACGGACATTGATTTCAGCATTTGTGTGAAGGCTTAATGCATCTTATGTGTGTTTTACGGGCACCCAGACCCATTGAGCTCTCCATTGTGGTAAACCAGATTTGTACTGAACAATCTACATTTACCATTCATTTCCTGTGTTTCTTATTTCTATCACTATTACCCGTCCTCCCTCTGTGAGATGAAAAATCTACCCTTCTTCACATTCCTCAACATCTATTCAATGCTGTGCCTCATACAGGCACTTAAGTTATACCAAAGCAAAGAGAGGAGTTGCAAGCTTTTTTTGTAATCATTCCTCAGTCCCCCACCTACATTATCAAGGCTCATCTTGCACAGTGCTGCTTGCTTCTGCTACTTGTCTTCTTCCCATACACTTTGTGGTGCCTCATATGGGGAATTGTGTGCTACATCTATTTGTTTACTTTTGCACTATACTCTTTAGGGTAAGATTCCATTTCACTGTCTTCCCCTTAACCACTGTCACATGCTTATAAAATATTTATGTGAGCCCCATTAAAGATGCTTGTTTGGGTCTGAACAGTGTCCGGATTTCAGATATGTGCCTATTATCCCGTTGGATGATGACGATCCTTCTGTGTCAACAGAAGATATACTCTTTAGCTCAAATTTACCTTTGGCAGGGTAGGTGAACAGAGGCTGATAAATCTCTGCACAGATGTTTCAGGAGGTGCACCCTCAAGAGTAAGTAATGTTTTTCTTTTTCTCCTGTAGGATCGTACAATTCCAATGTCAATTCAAGTTTGCTAATTAAGTTAGCTTCAGCCTTGTAGCAGGAGGTGTGATCTTAGTGCTGAATTACTAAAATGGCTACTCAGCTCATTTCTTCTCTCATTTCAGTGGGCCTGTTAAAGCAGCTGCTGCTTCACCAGTTGTCCCTCGCTAAGAAGCAGACAGACATGGAATTGCAGCAGGTTCGCTCATCCAGGCCCGTATCCGAGGGAGCATTGCACCATGATGTTTCATTTGCACGAAGACATTCAGGATCGAACCTCTACCATCGAGGATATCCCCAACAGGTTTCAGTCAATAGAAGTCCAGAGTCTAACCCTTGCCTAAGGCCCTCGCTTCTGGCTCAGGAAGCGAAACAGCGCATTGGAAATTTCAAAACAGGTGGCAGACAAGCAAACTGCACAGAGAGGCCACCTGCAGAAAGGGGTCTGGAGGAAAGTGGGGATCAGTTCTTTGATGCACCTGAAGCTTGCCACGAAGATATCGTAAATGAGGATGGATCAGGAACAAAAGAGGATGTGGAGCTTCACCTGCGGATCTCAGGTACTTACTTGGACGTATTACTTCTGCAGAAACCTCAGCACTGTTTCAATTATTGAGTCATTTTTAAACTTCAGAAATAAAAAAGCATAGCACATAAGTTGTATCCTTGAAATATAGAGGTTTAAAATTAGAAAATTGTGCCCTTAAATATTTAATGTACTCCTTTGATTATGAAGAGAAAAGGTAATGTAGATAAGGCTAATTGATATATTCATGGTAGAGAGAAAACATTAATCTCTGCAAAGCACATTGATATGTACACGTACCACAGACTGTCAAACTGATATGTTCTGTAGACTTACATGGGCACATATCATAGATGGCTATTAACATTTATAACATACTGATTTGTACATAAGTATCAGACACAAGAACCTGTTGCACAGATTGGCATACAGACACATGTAGCATATGTATTGATTTATTAATTGAACTTTCATATTAGAGATGGTGCCTTCACATGATGAACTAATGCATCCCATGCAAAGACACAGAAATGATATGCTGTAAATATTTGTTCAATAGTCACATGCTTTGCCTCGTCAAATTAGCTAATTATTGATCTTTAAGCTATCTAGAAGCACATACAAGAAATTCAGTGTGTTGACTCATGTTTGCATTTCAAACCCTCCCTCTATCACGTCTAGCTCCACAGTATTCAAAAATCTACCACAGCTCTTCAGATTTTAAACGATCAACAAAAACACACTTAACCTCCTAAGCAGGTAATGCACCACTCGGTGCAGAAACATCCATCTCAACAAACAGCATTCATTGCTGTAGGTGATGCACATAGCACTGTAAAAGATATCTTTGAAGTTGTAAGCCTATTATAAACCTCATGCCAATCAGGCACATTTACTCTTTCTGCCTAAGAGTTTTTGGCTTATGATCTACTACTTAACTGTGTATTTACACCAGGGCATGGTTTGCAAACTAAGGGCCACATGTACGTAGCATTTTGCACGTTGCAAACAGCGATTCGGGCCGTTTGCGGCGTGCAAAATGCCCTTTGGGATGTTCAGACCCATTTTTGCGATTCGGTAAACTAGTTACCAAATCCCCAAAAAGGGGGTGCGAGTCGCAATTAGGAAGGGGTGTTCCCTTCCTAATTGCCAGTCGCAGTCCCATGTATGATTGTTTTGTGACGCGAATGCGGTCGCAAAACAATTGCAGTTAGCACCAGTGTCACACTGGTGCTAAGCCATTTGCAAACGGGGATGGGTCCACATGGGACCCCTTCCCCTTTGTGAATGGCAGTAAAAACATTTTTTCAGAGCAGGCAGTGGTCCTATGGACCACTGCCTGCTCTGAAAAAATGAAAAGAAATGCTTTAAGGAAAACGGGTGCATTTAAAAAAATAAAATAAAAAAATAACAGCTTTATTTAAAAGACACAGACCCCCATCCCTGTGAGGGCTGCCATTCCAAAGGGGGTCGCAGATTGCGACCTACCTCATGAATATTCATGAGTTAGGGCATTTGCGACCCCCTTGCGAATGTATTGAAACTGTTGAACATAAGGTTTTGCGACTCGCAAATTGCGAGTTGCTCTGGCTCGCAATTTTCGAGTTGCAAAACCGACGTTTCGTACATGTAGCCCTAAATGATTTAGGATGCAGAAGTTTGGGAAAGTCACAGAGGCCCGGATTTTTAAGAGTTCTCCCAGACCAATCCAGTCATCTAGATCAGTGGTTCCCAACCTGTGGTCCGGGGACCCCTGGGGTCCGCAAAGCCTTCTCAGGGGGTCCGCGAGAGCCTCGAAAATGAAAAAATATTAACAAATATTGACAAACTAGGTTCCCAGCTTCCAGTAATGACTCAGGCAGGGGTCCCCTGATTCCAATGATGATTCAGTGGGGGTCCCTGGGTTCCGTTAATGTTAAAGTGGGGGTCCACAGAGATCAGAAGGTTGGGAACCACTGATCTAGATGTTGAATTTAAAACTATGCTTGATGTAATCCTAAGGTTTAGGCATCACTATCTTACACCAGAGTACATAGAAATTCTGAGTGAATCCAGTATCCAGGGTTCTGCAAAGTCTGTCCTGGAGAGCCAGGTCCATGCCAGATTTTTTAGCATATCCACATTTGGAAAAATGTAGATTTCTGATACTCATTTTTTCTAAATATGGATATGCTAAAAACCTGGCATGGACCCGGCTCTCCAGGACCAACTTTGCAGAACCCTGCAGTAGACCAACCACAAGAAAATGCCATGTTCTTAATAGAAACACAGCTATGTAAGAGTGCAACAAAAGGAACAGCTTGTCAAAGCAGTATGCAGTCCCACAGATGAAATATCTACCACTTCTTATAGACATATGTAACTGCCAATTCCTCACCTTTTGAATTTTCCCTTGGTGTCAAACTTGCCAAGAAACTTTTAACCAAAGCATCAGTGCACAAGCAAGCAGTGCTATACAGCTCTGCACTGATGCTGTTGTGCTGCGGAAAAGATGTGCAGGGCCTATATCGGCACCACTCCTGCATGCTGACATCAATTCCTTTCTTTGCGCACCACAAGACGTGGATCTTTGAGACAACTTTTAATCCAAATTCTTCCACTGTTCAAGGGAAATATCACCTCCCAAAACAGTAGGTTTTATACACTGAGGAATGTTGCATACAGATGTTTGTGACATATCCTCATCAGGTTTGCCTGTGGTGCCTACACTTGAGCCACGACCCTAAGGCCTGCAGTGACTGCGTGCCGATGAATCTGAAGCCATACGACCCATGAAGTGAAACTCTGTTACCAAGCACTGAAAGATTCAGTGACTAGACTGGTCCAAGTTGAAGGCCTGGTCCCATTCCAGGTCCAGAAATCTCAGAAGTCATTCTTTTTTTCTTTTTTTTTTTTTATTGAATTTTTTACACATAATAACATACAATAACATAAACAGAACCCCTCGTCTTAGTAATAACAAAATAATATAGTGATCCCTCTCATCCCATCGCTGCCCCAAACAGCAAAGAAAAAATTCCAATAGTATGTCTCACAGTGAGCATCAATATCAAGGGGCGCATCCACAAGTTTCCTCTTCAATCATCAAATAACAAGGTCACCAGTGCCAGCTCAAAAGAGGTTCATAAGCAATAGAGAAACTTAGCGAAACTTAGCAGAGGGGAGAAAACGACAAAAAACATAACACTCAAATAGGCAGGTGGAGCACTGAACATACCATGCAACTCCGTCTCAGCAGCATAGGATCATACCAATCCATGGGAAGAGGGATGAGTCTCTCCGTGGGCATCTCCAACCGCATCACTTACACACTGCAGGCAGCCAGGTAGCTATTGAAGGGGGCCCAAATGTCTCTAGGACGAGACCCCCCAGGCATGAGATCCCAAAAGACCACCAGCTGGTCATGGCAGTAGGCAGCATCTCGTAACCATTCAGACTTGCGCGGAGCCCTCCTCCTACCCCAACACATGGCAACCCTTCTCTTGGCCAGCAGCAAAAGCAGACCCACCAAACGCCTGTGCGGGACCGGGATCTCGTCCACGTATCCAAGCAACCCAACCCTGGGGGAGGGAGAGAGCTCCAAATCAACCATGATCGCGATAGCTTGCCAGACTTCCACCCAGAAATCATGTACTTCCGCACATTCCCATGCCAGATGCAAAAATCCCGCATCCGGAGCCTGACAGCGAGCACAGCACGCGTTTGAACGCAGGCCCATAGAGTGAAGCCCTCTGGGTGTATAATAGAGGCGATGCAGGAACTTAAAGTGCAGCAGATGCAGCCTGTAGTTCGGGGATAACACTCTCATATGCGCACAGCACCCGCGCCACACAGCCACAGTGATGGGTTCACCCAATTCTTCCTCCCAAGCAATTCTGGAGGGCTCCCCAGGACCACCTCTCTGCTCTTGCATGCAATTATACAGCTTGGTCACCAGCTTGTCGGGGGACCGCGCACTGCAGAGCACCTCCAAAGCTCGAAACTCTGACAGGGCTCCGGGCGAGTTGAGAAATCGGTCACGCAACATAGCTCGAACTCGAAGAGTGCACAGGCGCTGCAGCGCCGTGCCCTCGCAGCCAGCCAGAGCATCCGAGACGTCAAGAAGACGTCCGTCCTCCAGCCAATCTCCTAATTCAGTCAAGCCAGCAGCGCGGAGAAAACTACGCACCCCGCCATCTCGGAACATCCTAGCGTCTGCAACAGCCATGACGGGCAGCGAGGGGGCAAATGGAGCAGTAACCCCAGAGCGTCGTCCCAACGCCTCCCACGCTCTCATTGTACATGCCACCGTATCAATTCCCGTGACCCAGGACTGCACTCGGTTTCCAAGCATACGCACCAAGCCATCTGGCCACACGGAATCACTCTCAGGCGCCAAATGCGGCATATAACGGATCGGATTCAGCCAATAATACGCAAAGTGAGCCTGCGCACAATAGTAATAAAGCTCCAGGTCCGGAGCAGCAAGCCCACCTAGTTCAAACGGCAGTGTCAGTCTTTCCCAGGAACTACGCGGCTGTCGTCCCGCCCACGCCAGGCAGATTAGCGCGGATCGCAACTTCCGTAGGTAGCCCTTTGCGAGTGGGAGTGGGAGATTCACAAACAAGTACAAGAACTTAGGGAGCACTACCATCTTAGCTAAGGCAATGCGTCCAATTAGCGAGAGAGGCAGAGCGCGCCAAATCTCAACCTTTTCTTCCAACCATGCCAGTGCAGTGCCGTAATTAGCCTGTCGCAATGTGTCAACATCTCGACACAGCTGGATGCCCAAATAACGCACCGGCCCCTCTGCCCATACCAGAGGGTATCGAGAATCAAATCGCGTCGCATTGGGGGTTAAAGGCAATACCATCGATTTCGACCAATTGATAGTGATACCAGAGAGGCCACCAAAGCGCAAAACTTCATCTAATAAAATATCCAGGTTCTGACCAGGGTTCCGCACATACAACGCGATATCATCAGCGTATAATGAAATCAAAACTGTCCGTTGCCGAAACTGCAAGCATCTGTCATTGTACTTCTGTCGCAACCTCGCCGCCAAAGGCTCCATGGCTACCGCGAAAAGGAGGGGAGACAGCGGGCACCCCTGATGCATACCACGCGCAACCGGAAACGCAGCCGACACGCCACCATTGAGACGCAACCTGGCGGTAGGGAGAGTATATAATAGACGGATCCATTTCACAAAACGAGCGCGGAGTCCCACCCGGCCCAGCAGTGAACATATAATTCCAGGCTAAGGAGGCGAAGGCCTTGGCGGCGTCAAGAAATACCGCAGCCACATTATCTCCAGCCCCAAAGACCCCGCCGCTGCAAAAAAGGTGCGCAAATTGTGACTCGTAGACCTTCCAGGAACAAAACCAGACTGGTCCGGTAACACCAGCCGAGTAAGAAGGGTCTGCAGGCGTGCCGCAATCATCTTTGCCAGAATTTTGTTGTCAATGTTTATCATAGAAAGAGGACGGTACGAGTCGCAACGAGTCGGGTCTTTCCCAGGTTTCAGAATTGTTACCAACAAGGCCTCCCGGAGGGAGGCCGGAAGCGACCCCTCCTCCCCTCCTCCAGGGATTCCATATACACCTCCAACAAGCACGGGGCAAGGATATCCACATATTCTTTATAAAACGCCGGGGTAAGGCCATCCACTCCCGGAGACTTATCCCCTGGCAACCCACGGATCGCCGCCGATACCTCCTCCACAGTGAACGGTTCATCTAAATAACGCCCTGTGCGCCTCCTCGAACCAGACAAGAGCAATGTCCTCAAAGTAGGTCCGTACAGCCTCCCCACTTAGGCCCGCCGGGGCAGCGTAGAGCCGCGCAAAATATTCAGTAAATACCTGCATGATATCATTCGAGCCAGTCACACATCCGCCACCGTCGTCAACAACCTCTGTGAAGTAATTGCTGGCCCAAGGCCTACGGAGTATGCCCGCGAGTGTTCGCCCCGCTCTCTCACCTTCTCCATACCGGCGAGCCTGGGCATGTTTCCCAGCAAAGCATAGTTCTCTCATAGAGGCTTCCTCATACAGGGACACCTCACGTCGTATCTCAGCGAGCACCTCACTCGACCAACTGGCAGTCAACTGCCTCTCCAATTCTACAAGCCTTCCCTCAATATCTGCCATCTCCCGTCGCATGGCCCTCACAATACCGTGCTGTTTTGAAAGTCACACTCCGCGAATAACAACCTTGAATGTCTCCCATACGGTGCCCACTGAGTTCACAGATCCGCGGTTTTCAGAAAAAAGTAACTGGATCGCCTCCCTGACCACCCTCCGAAAAGCCTCATCCCGTAGCGCACCACTAGGCAACCGCCACAAAGTCATCTGACGCAGCTCACTGGGTATCAGTAGCTCCAACCTCACCTGCGAGTGGTCCGACAATGTGCGGGGGAGGTGATCTACCGCTCTCGTCCAGACCTCCACGACTCTAGTACTCAGCCAACGGTCTATACGAGACCAGCTGCTATGAACATAATTCAGACACGTTCCTTCTCTCACATCTACGTGCTTCCGTCTCCACAGGTCCACCAGCTCGCCACTCCGCATTACTGCCGCCAGGGACTTTGCCGCTGAGACGTGCTGCACTCTGGCGCCACACTCGCAATCCATCCGAGCGTCCAAAACCACATTGAAATCACCACCCCAGATCACTGCACCAGCTCCCAGAGATTCCACAAGTCGCCACAGCTCCAGGAAGAACTCTGGGTCATCGACATTCGGTCCATACACTGCCACAAGCCGGCAGGCTCTGTCGAGCAACGTACCGCTCAACAAGACGTATCTACCATTTGGATCTGCAATAACTTCGCGCGTGCGCCACTGTAACCCTTTTCGGATTAGAATTGCGACTCCCCGAGCGTACCCAGAGTACGTGGAGCAGTGTACCTCGCCAGCCCACCCAGCTTTCAGTCTACTCAACGTGGTCGCCACCAAGTGCGTCTCTTGCAACATACAAATGTCAATGTTATGTCGCTTAACATATGCAGCCATCAATCGAGCCTTCCTCCAATCATTAAGCCCACGTACGTTCCACGTCAGACAACGAATCAACGTCACATCATCACCTCTCATCCCATACCACAGACACCCATAGCATCACAAGCAAGCACACCTCCAC
This sequence comes from Pleurodeles waltl, assembly GCF_031143425.1. Lineage (NCBI taxonomy): Eukaryota > Metazoa > Chordata > Amphibia > Caudata > Salamandridae > Pleurodeles > Pleurodeles waltl. Next base: position 1,371,882,561 of record NC_090440.1, read on the forward strand.
CTGCCAGAAACAAAAATAAAAACCAACCATGACAACTGTAGAACCCAATATGTTACGATCAACAGCGATCTGAGCCCTCCCCCACCCACACAGGCCCCCCAATCGGACCCTTACAGTAACCCGCCCATTCAACCCAAAGACCCACCCCCAACATCGAAAGCAGAAAGTAATAGGACTCATCCCAGGGGCAGTAGTCGGCCATCAGTTCTCCACCCAGAGTACACCGAGGGAGAGGGGCCCATGGGCCTAGTAGCAGACCACACTACGGACATAACCGCACAAGGTGCGGCCCGCGCACCCCCCGGCAGCCCCAGTCAATGCTCTTAAATCGATCGCAGCCGGTTAGTCATTGTCACTTAGATCAGCATCCTCGGCCCCCGGCCCTCCCGACCCCTCAGCCCAGCGCCCCCTGGGCAAACGCCTAGCAAATTTAATTGCCTGCTTTGGGTCCGTGAAGTACAGCACCTTTCCCTCGTGCCGCACCCGCAATCTGGCTGGATATAGTAGAGCAAATCCGACTCCAGCCTGGCTCAGCAGCCGTTTGGTCGGCAGAAATGCGCGCCTCTGAGCCTGCACACCAGGGGTGTAATCCGGATAAAAGTTAAGTTCGGAGTTTTTGTAAACTAGTTGCCTTCTCTCCCTCGCCATGCGAAGGACAGCATCTCGATCTCTATAGTTCAACAGGCGCGCAATAATTGGCCGTGGAGGCGTTCCCGGTGGAGGACGAGGTCCCAAAGACCGGTGTGCCCTCTCCACCACCATCATCCGGGAGAGTTTGCCAGCAAACAATTCCAACAACATACTCTCAACGAAGTCTTCCATACGACCCATATCAGTTGCTTCCGGAAGTCCTACAATACGGATATTATTACGCTGAGATCGCGCCTCCAAGTCCTCGTTCTTTGCTCCGTATCACCTCCAGGATACGCTCCATTTGTGAGATTTGGTCTCTATCTCCCCGGTGCGCATCCTCTATCTCTGACGTGCGTGACTCCAATGCATCAAATCGGGAATCATGATCATCAACCCGGGCTCTTATGCGGTCCAGCCGCTCCGTCACATGGTCCAGCTTGGCATCAGTACCAGCCAGACTGGTCTTGAGTTCTAGAAACTTGGACCGCACAGAGACCTCCGGGTTCTCTTCTCCAATATCAACTTCACTGGACTGGGAAGCAGAGGCAGCACTTCTCTTTTTCCCACCTTCGAAGGTGAGTTTCGCCTGTCGGTGATCAGACTTGCCCATAGTTGAGCACAGCGTACTCGGCCTCCCGACCACACCAAAGCGTCAAGAATTGACCAGGGCAGTGGGCTTTTACTGCAAAAACCGTTCTCCCGGCTGCCCCACTCGTCTCACCGAGCCCCAGTCGGAGTCCAACTCACTAGGCCCACAGCGAGTCTCACCACCGATCAAATCACGTTGGCACCCACAAGCGACTCACCGGCCCTCAATCTCAGCCAAGAGACTCCGCATCGCAGTAGGTATTCAGTTCACCCATCGAGCCCAGACTCCACGATATAAGGGCCCAGCGCAGCCTCAGGCCCTCAGCAGGTTTCCACACGCTGTAGCGGCTCGCTTCCGCCAGGCTGTCCCAGGCTCGTCCAGTAAGCAGCCTAAGGGAGCTCCAAACAGGCCTTCCAGGTATAATAAAGTAGAGGTTCCCCTGTGGTCAGGCAGCCCCTCCCGAGGATCCGAGGGGGTCGTCCCCAAGCTAAGCCGCAGCCTTCCTCAGCCGTCCGCTCTCCTGCGCCGAAGGCTCCCAGGCACCGCGATTCTCGGGTCTGTCCCGTCTCCTAGGACCCACCAGGATTCACGTAGGCCCGCTCCAGGCGCTCCCCCGGCTTAACCCAGGCCAGGCATCATCTTCATCCTCAACAGGCGGCCGGTGCATCCAAAGGGCCGCAGGGCCCAAAAGGGAAAGCCTCCACCGGCGCGGGGCCGCGGAAGCCCCAAGGTGTATCCGGCAGCCTGGGCACCGAAGCTGCGAGGGCCGCGGCCTGACCGGCCGCCCACCAGGCCCTCGCGTAAACACTCGCTCCCGGCTGTGCACAATTGCCGGGAGCGGCCGCAGTTCTTCTCCTCCCCTCGCCACAAAAGCGCGCAAGGGGAAGAGGACAGCACCAGGCCCGCCCGCACAGAGCCCGACCGTGGCGCCGAACTCGTCCGCCCCCGCGATGCTCCGATTGTCTCTGGGGTTCCCGGGGAGGCACCTCCAGGCCCGCCCTCGCCGCAGCCGTCCACAGGATAAACGAAGTTTTAGCCCGAGGCCCGGCGGAGCCTCACTTGGTGTCGGCCATCTTGCCCGGCGGCCAGGCCACGCCCCCTCAGAAGTCATTCTTGAGGTCAGTATTTAGTCTTACTCCTAGTGTTCGGGTGAGCTGGATAAAAAATACAAGAAATCCATGTGGCACTATACCCATTTCTGCCACTAACATACTCCTGAGAAGTTGCAAAGGTGTCAGCATGTGTCTTGGTCTTGCTCCTGAAGACTTCAGGGCCTATCCCACAACTTGTCCAGGCACGGCCAGAGGCCACAGGGCTGACTGTGACTCAGTGGCAGACTGCAACACTGAGGCAGATTGAAGAGTTCTGCAAGGTTATGCTCCAGCTCTTCAGATCCTTACCGATTTCCTCTGGTGCTTCTTCGGGCCCCAAGGAGATAAGAGGTACCCCATATGGTTTAACGTCTGCTGGTTTGCCATTGGTGCCAGTTGAAGCCTCTAAATTTACCACTGAGCCACCTCCGGCTTCCCTCCTGAATCCGGCACCATGCTCCATAGCGGTTCCTGGAGCCTCGACACCAGAGATAACTCCACCAACACCAGAGGAGGAGGTGTCCATTGTTCTTTCTGACTGCAAGATGGCACCTTTACCACCTCAACCAAGGCGGTGGTCAACTTGCTTTGGAGGCACCTCCTCCCCCACTTGACTTGTTACCGTCACAAGTAAGAACACTTATGTTACATACCTTATTTGGCACAAATTCAGACAATGATTACGATGTGGGTGATAAAATTGAGCAGCCATACCAATAGATTGATAAAAAAATTGATAGAATGATTTTCAAGAGGCCAGTGGCCATGACACTTACCCTGAATTAGGGACTCCGCTTATCCCCTTGTCCTGCCACTGAGGAGAATACTTCTTACACCGTGGTATTGCGTAGGGCAGCCAACGTCCTTGAGTTTCTTACCTTAGCGGTCAAAACCAGTGTCTTAACAGAAGAGCTGCACCCGTTGCAAATAACTTCTGAGTCCCTCTTGCTCTTCAATGCGACCCTTACAGATACCTTATTGGGGGCTGGGGTCAAACCTTGCTCTAGCCCCCTGGTCAGTGGCCACATTGCGAGATGCCATCTCCTTGCCCACCCTGCTGTTTTGTCATAGCACCCCCTACCTGCAAGCTTGGTGGTGCAGGCATATAGCCGCTGGACAAAACTGCATACCCTTCTGACTACACTCCTGAATAGGGAGTCAAAACAAATAGAAAGCTTTGAGAAGAGTGGTATTTTCTTCCACCTGTTCAGCCCTCAGATGAGTGAATGCCAGCTGCCTCTTGAGGGTCTATTCCACTCTCTTTAGGATTCGGTTGCTCTAGTCCTCCCAGTTGCTCCAGATGACCTCCAACCTGTTCTGACCCAAGTCACACAGGATGGTCAAGATGCTGCCATGTTCACTATTCGTTGTGGCTTTGACACCACCATTGGGTGAGCCATTCTCACCAGCATTGCCATTCACTGCCACAGCTTTCAGTTAATATCAAATTGTCCCTTATGGAAAATGCCCTTTGACAGGACTCGCCTGTTTGGGGACAAGGCCTATTCCGCTCTGGAGCAGTTCAAGGTGTGCAGAGCCACAGCATGCTTTCTTGGCTTATCTGCCATGCCTAGCTAGCTGTGTGTGCTGTACTGTTCCTTTCGCAGCTTCAGCAGAGTTACCCGATACATTCAGCCCCAGCAAGGCACCCACCACTCCTACAGTCAGGGTCTACTTGCCTCCCATTTCACAACTGTTCCACTCACATCCCCACCTACCAAAACCCTTTAGCATGCTCTAAGTGGAGCAGAGCAACACGGCTTAAGGCAGGATCTACTGATTCTTTCCAGATTGGCAGGTAATCACATCAGTCTGGTAGGGCATGTAGATAGTGCGAAAGGGTAACATCTTGCCTTTTATTGCCACTCCGATGAATCTTCCACCATCCTGACAGTGACTGAAGGTGGACTATCTGTCTGTCTTACGACAGGAAGTTCAAGCCCTTTTGGCAAAGGGGTTATCAAGAGGTGGTGTGCACCAAAAATAAGCCATGGATGCTATTCACGCTACTTTCTAGTGCCGAAGAAGGGCAAAGGTCTTCATCCTATTTTAGATCTGCATCCGCTCAACACCTTCAGAAAGAAGCCATCCAAGAGACAAACATTGCCTCATGTCTTGGCTGCTTTTGACCCTGGAGACTAGATGGTGGCCTGCAGGATGCCTATTTCCATATACTCATCCTGCAGGCCTTTTGGCGCTCCCTGATGTTTGTGGTGGGACAGGCACATTATTTGTTTGCTGTGTTCCCTTTTGGTCTCACCAGTGCCCCTCAGGTGTTCACGAAAATGATGGTTGTGGTAGCAGCACACATTCGGATATCTGTGGTCTTAGTCTTCCTATACCTCAGCAACAGGCTGTTGAAGGTAGGCACATCCTAGAATGTCGAGCTACTTCCAGACTACAGCGAACCTCCTGTCCTCTTTGGGGTTCACTTTCAATTTGCCAAAGTCACATCTGACCCCTTCTCAAGTACTCCTATTTATCTGAACCAATTTCAGACATAGTTGGGTTTCATGCCTTTCCACTGGAAAGGAGATTCTAGGAACTTCAGGTTATTATCCCAATCTCTCAGCCTCTGTCCTGCATTTCAGTGAGGTTAACTCTGAGAGTACTGGGACTGACAGCATCCTGCTCGGCAAGCATACCTGGTGGCACATGCAGACTCTGCAGTGGGATCTGAAGTATCAGTGGGCCCAACATCAAGGGGACCTCTTCAACCTCATCCCAGTCTTGGAGGAAACTTGGATTGTTGGTTAGTGGACCGCAATAGGGTCCGTTCCCCACTAGATTTGACACTGGTGACCGAAGCATTCTTTCTGGGTTGGGGCAGCCGTCTGGGCAAAGTAGAGACCAGATACCGCTGTTCTCCTGCAGAGGCCTGCCTCCATATCAGCTTCATGGAACTGAGTGCCATCTGCTTGGTGTTGAACGCCTTTAATAAATCCATCAAAGGTAACCTGGTGCAGGTGCAGATAGACAACACCATGTCCACCGCCATATGGTATTGCAGGAAGCTGGGCGGTAATAGAGTTCTGGTGCCAGCAAGCACTACAACTCTGGAAACTGCTGGACCCTCAACAGGTTTTCCTGGTGGTGAACCACCTGGCAGCTGTCGGAAAGTTCAATTTTTCTAAAATGGTTACACCCACTTTGTGCCTGATGTCAGTGTGTTTAGACTGTAGTTCACTCGGCCCGGCCACGTGTGAATTCAAGGCTGATGGAACGGACCCCATTCCGCTTCTGTCCAAAATGCCATAACAAGTATCCGTATACGGATCAGCATCTGGTCTGTAACTCGTGCTTGTCCCCAGAGCACAAGGAAGATACTTGTGAGGCCTGTCGAGCGTTTCGGTCCAGAAAGACGTTAAGAGACTGAAGAGCCAGAAGACTGCAGATGGCGTCGACGCCGACAGAACAAGAGCGTTTCGAGGAAGAAGAGGAAGCTTTCTCTATCCAAGAGTCGGACTCGGAAGACCTCGAGGCTGAAGAAACGCCGAAAACCGTGAGTAAGACGTCGAAACATAAGACTCACGAGAAGTCAACAAATGCCCAGGGGACGCCACCGCCAACAGGCCATGGCTTAACCCAAACAAGCGGTGACCGAGCCAAGGCACCGAAAAAGGGCACGCTGGTGTCGAAGTCATCCGACTCCGGTCGAGATACCTCCACACAGCAATCTCGGACCCGAGACATCGGCTCCGAGAAATTTCGGCACCGTCACAGCGGCACCGAACAAATTCGGCATCGAGACACCACCACGCCGAAAATTACAAAGGTTTCTTCGGAGCCTAAAAAGACCTCTGAAAAAGTTTCGGTTCCGAAACATCCAGCCTCGGAGCCGAAAACAGGTTCCTATACAGAGGAACAAGGGTTGGCCTCCCAAATGAAAAAACATAGATTTGGAGAGGAACTTCAAGCTGTAGAGCCAGACTATACTCAAAGGAGGCTCCACATTCATCAAGACACAGGGAAGATAACCACTCTTCCTCCAATTAAGATAAAAAGAAAACTTGCCTTTCACGAAAAGGACAAGGAGCCACAGGCAAAGGTGGCAAAGAAAACAACTCCACCACCTTCTCCACCACCATCAGTGCACACATCACCAGTAGCAACTCCTCCCCTGATGCACTCCCCGACTCATACTGCCATGAGTCAAGATGATCCCGATGCATGGGACCTTTACGATGCTCCAGTATCGGACAACAGCCCAGACTCGTACCCTACCAGGCCGTCCCCTCCTGAGGACAGTACATCTTACACACAGGTGATCGCAAGGGCAGCTGCTTTCCATAACGTCACCTTGCATTCAGAACCAATTGAGGATGACTTCTTGTTTAACACGCTAACCTCCACTCATAGCCAGTACCAAAGACTACCTATGCTCCCAGGAATGCTAAGACATTCAAAACAAATCTTTCAAGATCCTGTTAAAGGCCGAGCCATAACTCCAAGAGTGGAGAAAAAATACAAGCCACCGCCAACAGATCCTGTTTATATTACAACGCAGTTAACTCCAGACTCAGTAGTTGTCGGGTCAGCTCGTAAGAGAGCAAACTCTCATACCTCGGGAGACGCACCACCTCCAGACAAAGAGAGTCGCAAATTTGATGCTGCAGGCAAAAGGGTTGCAGCACAAGCAGCAAACCAATGGCGCATTGCCAATTCACAAGCGCTTTTGGCAAGATATGACAGAGCGCACTGGGATGAGATGCAACATTTGATAGAACACTTACCCAAGGAGTTCCAAAAAAGAGCACAACAAGTGGTGGAAGAAGGACAAAGTATCTCTAATAATCAGATACGGTCTTCAATGGGTGCAGCAGATACGGCTGCAAGGACAGTAAATACTGCAATAACAATAAGAAGGCACGCATGGCTCCGCATGTCAGGTTTCAAGCCAGAAATTCAACAAGCCGTGCTAAATATGCCATTTAATGAACAGCAGTTGTTTGGGCCGGAAGTCGACACTGCTATTGAGAAACTCAAGAAGGACACTGATACGGCAAAAGCCATGGGCGCACTCTACTCCCCGCAGAGGCACCTTTCGCAAAACACCTTTTAGGGGAGGGTTTCGAGGACAACCTACAGAAACCACAACATCACAAACAAGGCCCACTTACCAAAGCCAATATCAGCGGGGAAGTTTTCGGGGGCAATATAGAGGGGGACAATTCCAAAGAGGTAGAGGAAAATTCCAAAGCCCCAAAAGTCCTCAAAATAAGCAGTGACTCACAAGTCACCCATCCCCATCACATAACACCTGTGGGGGGAAGATTAAGCCAATTTTACAAACATTGGGAGGAGATAACAACAGATACTTGGGTACTAGCAATTATCCAGTATGGTTATTGCATAGAATTTCGAGAATTCCCTCCAACAGTCCCACCGAAAACACACAGTATGTCGAAACAACATATAAATCTTCTAGGATTAGAAGTTCAAGCATTGCTCCAAAAAGACGCAATAGAATTAGTACCAAAACAAGAACTAAACACAGGAGTTTACTCACTGTACTTTCTAATACCCAAAAAAGACAAAACTCTAAGACCTATACTAGATCTCAGAATATTAAATACATACATCAAATCAGACCACTTTCACATGGTTACATTACAAGAAGTAATCCCACTGCTCAAACAACAAGACTACATGACAACACTGGATCTATAGGATGCATATTTCCATATACCAATACATCCTTCACACAGAAAGTACCTAAGGTTTGTATTCCAAGGGATACATTACCAATTCAAAGTGTTGCCATTCGGAATAACAACTGCACCAAGAGTTTTACAAAATGTCTAGCAGTAGTAGCTGCACATATCAGAAGGCAGCAAATACATGTGTTCCCGTACCTAGACGATTGGTTAATCAAAACCAACACGCAAAAACAGTGTTCACGACACACAAATTACGTCATAGAAACCCTGCACAAACTAGGTTTCTCAATCAATTACTCAGTCACACCTTCTGCCGTGTCAAACACAGCAATACCTAGGAGCAACAATCAACACAGTAAAAGGGATTGCCACTCCAAGTCCACAAAGAGTCCAAACATTCCAAAATGTAATACAAGCCATGTATCCAAACCAGATGATACAGGTCAAATTAGTAATGAAACTCCTAGGCATGATGTCCTCATGCATAGCCATTGTCCCAAACGCAAGGTTGCACATGCGGCCCTTACAACAGTGCCTAGCATCACAGTGGTCACAAGCACAGGGTCAACTTCTAGATCTGGTGTTGATAGACCGCCAAACATACATCTCGCTTCAATGGTGGAACAGTATAAATTTAAACCAAGGGCGGCCTTTTCAAGACCCAGTGCCACAATGCGTAATAACAACAGATGCATCCATGACAGGGTGGGGAGCACACCTCAATCAGCACAGCATCCAAGGACAATGGAACATTCAGCAAAAACAGTTTCATATAAACCACTTAGAACTGTTAGCGGTGTTTCTAGTTCTGAAAGCATTTCAACCCATATTAACCCACAAATACACTCTTGTCAAAACAGACAACATGACAACAATGTATTACCTAAACAAACAAGGAGGAACACACTCAACATAGTTGTGTCTCCTAACACAAAACATATGGCATTGGGCGATTCACAAGCACATTCGCCTAATAGCACAATTTATTCCAGGGATTCAGAATCAGTTAGCAGACAATCTCTCTCGGGATCACCAACAGATCCACGAATGGGAAATTCACCCCCAAATACTGAACACTTACTTCAAAATGTGGGGAACGCCACAAATAGATCTATTTGCAACAAAAGAAAACTCAAAATGCCAAAACTTCGCATCCAGGTACCCACAACATCAGTCTCAGGGCAATGCACTATGGATGAACTGGTCAGGGATATTTGCATACGCTTTTCCCCCTCTCCCACTTCTTCCATATCTAGTAAACAAGTTGAGTCAAAACAAACTCAAACTCATACTAATAGCACCAACATGGGCAAGGCAACCGTGGTACAAAACACTACTAGACCTTTCAGTAGTACCTCATATCAAACTGCCAAACAGACCAGATCTGTTAACACAACACAAACAACAGATCAGACATCCAAATCCAGCATCGCTGAATCTAGCAATTTGACTCCTGAAATCCTAGAATTCGGGCACTTAGACCTCACACAGGAATGTATGGAGGTCATAAAACAGGCTAGAAAACCTACCACTAGACACTGTTATGCAAATAAGTGGAAAAGATTTGTTTATTACTGCCATAATAATAAAATTCAACCTTTACACGCATCTGCAAAAGAGATAGTAGGATACTTACTACATTTGCAAAAATCTAAACTAGCTTTCTCTTCCATTAAAATACATCTTACGGCTATTTCAGCTTACCTGCAAATTACGCACTCAACTTCATTATTTAGGATACCAGTCATAAAAGCATTTATGGAAGGCCTAAAGAGAATTATACCACCAAGAACACCACCAGTTCCTTCATGGAACCTCAACATTGTCCTAACACGACTCATGGGTCCACCTTTTGAACCCATGCACTCTTGTGAAATGCAATACTTAACGTGGAAAGTTGCATTTTTAATTGCCATCACATCTCTAAGAATAGTGAGTGAGATTCAAGCATTTACCATTCAATAACCATTTATTCAAATACACAAAAATAAAGTTGTTCTACGGACCAATCCTAAATTTTTACCAAAAGTAATCTCACCGTTCCACTTGAATCAAACGGTAGAATTACCAGTGTTCTTCCCACAGCCAGATTCGGTAGCTGAAAGAGCACTACATACATTAGACATCAAAAGAGCACTAATGTACTACATTGACAGAACAAAACTAATTCGAAAGACAAAACCACTATTTGTCGCCTTTCAAAAACCTCATACAGGAAATCCTATTTCAAAACAAGGCATTGCTAGATGGATAGTTAAGTGCATTCAAACCTGCTATCTTAAAGCTAAAAGAGAACTGCCTATTACACCAGAGGCACACTCAACCAGAAAGAAAGGTGCTACTGTGGCCTTTCTAGGAAATATTCCAATGAACAAAATATGTAAGGCAGCAACATGGTCTACGCCTCATACATTTACCAAGCACTACTGTGTAGATGTGTTAACTGCACAACAGGCAACAGTAGGTCAAGCTGTACTAAGAACATTATTTCAAACTACTTCAACTCCTACAGGCTGAACCACCGCTTTTTGGGGAGATAACTGCTTATTAGTCTATGCACAGCATGTGTATCTGCAGCTACACATGCCATCGAACGGAAAATGTCACTTACCCAGTGTACATCTGTTCGTGGCATTAGTCGCTGCAGATTCACATGCGCCCACCCGCCTCCCCGGGAGCCTGTAGCCGTTTACAAGTAGATCTGAAACATTTGTACATTTGTAAATCTATTACTTAAAACTTCATTATGTACATACGCATTCACTCCATTGCATGGGCACTATTACTAGCATACACAACTCCTACCTCACCCTCTGCGGGGAAAACAATCTAAGATGGAGTCGACGCCCATGCGCAATGGAGTCGAAATGGGAGGAGTCCCTCCGTCTCGTGACTCGAAAAGACTTCTTCGAAGAAAAACAACTTGTAACACTCAGAGCCCAACACCAGATGGCGGGATGTGCACAGCATGTGAAGCTGCAGCGACTAATGCCACGAACAGATGTACACTGGGTAAGTGACATTTTCCATACTGTGCATACTTGTGGCAGACACATATACTGTGCATACTTGTGGCACTTAGTGTAAGGCTCGGATGTGTGCAAGTTGTTTTCTTCGAAGATCTCTTCTAGTCATGAGTAATAAAGACTCCACCTATTGTTGGTAATGTGCATCAGTTTCATCATCAGATTCCTTTTCTCTCTGCCGTCAGGTTCAGACATTTCTCGCTGAGCTCTGGGTTCTACGCCTTGTGATGTTGTCGACAGGCCTGTTGGATACTCTAGACTCGTCGGTAAAAAACATTTGTTGCATATCTTCTTCATCTTGAGGTGTTGTGCATCCCTTGTTTGATTCCAGGACGGGACCGCTCTAGTGCACTGTCTACAGTTTGAAACCTGTGAATGTTCCATTCGTAATGGAAAGCACTCCATTCAGGTATTGCCCGAAGTGTTGTGCCAAGTATCAGAGGACAGATCTCTATCAGTTGTTCAACCTTTGTTTTTCACCAGAGCACAACAAAGCCTTGTGCTCGGCATGCCTTGCGTCCTGAAGTGAATAGACTCTGCGTTAGCATTGGAATTGACTCTCAGATTCTGCTTCCATGGTGCACAGATAGGGTGTCGATACTCCCGATCTTTTCAGAAAGCAAGAATCCGAAGTGGAATCACTGCCAGAGACTTCTGATGCAGAGGGTCAAGTCTTTGCAGTGGAGGACAGTTGCAGCTCTGAAACTGAGGTAGATGAGCCACCGCCTACCCATCATCATGTATCAAAGAAGACTGCAGTGAGTGAACCCTTACCACCTCCCACTCAGCCACAACATCATGCAGAAGCTGAGCATCGCCCGAAGGGAGTCAAAGTGAACTTTGAGCTCACAGTTCTAACAGGGTGGCTTTGGGACCATGACTGCCGGGAGGCCGTTGTCAGATCTGACATGCTTCATCAGACCGGGCACCCTCCCAGCTCTCTAGGCCGAAGTCTGTTTGAGGAAATTGGGTATAGTATATGGTGTGGTTGTATGTCCTCACCATGTAATACACTTAATCCCTTTTCCTCACATTCGTACCTAGCTGTGGGATCCAGAACTTGTGTTTAGTTTTACCAGACAGTTGTTGAAGGTTGAGACCACAGAGAATCCACCAAGAGTGACAGCTAGAAAAAAGTTCTTGTGCCTCAAAACCTTTGTTGAGTTTTGTTGTCTCCTATAGTAGTGTTTCCAAAGGATTGCTAAACTTTTGAAAGAATTTGAAAAAACGTTCGAAAAAGTAGAGACTAAGTTTCCTAAAGTTTCAAAAATATTTGGAAAAGTTCAAGGAGTCCCCTTTTCAACAGGGAAGCATGGAGCGCAACAGAAATTCAGTCCTCCCTTAAGAGAGATGAGCTTAGGGCACTTTGTATGGGCAGGAGAACTAAAATGGGGGCTAAGGCAAGGAAAATGAACTGATCAAGGCTCTTGGAGCTTGGGAGGAGGCCCACTCAGCACCTTCAAGCCTGGAGAAGGAATTACCTCAGGGTAGTGGGGAAGAAGATAAAGTAGAGTAGGATGGCAACATTGCCATTGGTGAAACCAGTCGGGCTAGTTGGCACCTACCCCCCAACACCAGTTCAAGGGTGGCTGCCAGAGCCAGCAGCCAAGTAGTCCCCATAATACATCATCTCTCCAGGAGGGCATAGTGGCAGTAGGAGAGCTACTGAGGCATCTGGCAGGGTGCCAAAGAAGTCACATTGGCCAAAAGATTTGTCCCTAGTTATGTCCAGGGGGGTGATAAGTATAAGTTGCTGCCCTCCTGTGAGAGAGCTCTCAGGATGAGGAAGGTTGGTACACAACACTGGGAGTTATTACTCTGGGAGTTAGTGCCAGTAGTTGATAGGGACAGACTACTCACACTTGAGGATGAGATGGCAGAGTCCTACCCATATATGAAGGCAACACTTATTGAACTCTTTAGACTTACTCCTGAAGAGCATAGGTAGAAGCTTAGACCAACACTAAAGGGGGCATCCCAGATATAGGTTGATGTTGTTGCTACTTCAGTTAAAGCACTGGATGCTGGAATACGAGCAACAAAGTAGACACTTTTGAAGGTCTCTACAATTTGATTATCAATGGCTACATTCTAACAAATGGTCACTCAGACATTGCACAAGCGTCTGATGGACTATAAGCTGTCTAGCCCTAAGTAACTGGGCGAGACGGCTGATGAGTGGTTTCATACCAAGGTCCTCAAAGTCCCTGTATGGTGACCAAAACAAAGAAGGTCAGGACTCTCTTCAGGGAAAGGGGAGGCAAATATCAAATGAAAGCTATTTCCAAAGAGTCCCTAAAAGATGCCAAAGAGGGGAAGCCCAAAGGCACATCCCATTCCAAAGGGGGGTACCTGGGAAAGAAGTATGACCCTTCAAAGACTGGTGTGCTTTGATTGCAATCAGCAAAGGTGGAGGAGGTGAGACTCAGTGTACATCAAAAAGGCACCCTCCGGTGACCAGTCCAAGGGTTTGACTAGTGTAGGGTTGGGTAGGAAGTTACTCCCTAGAGATTCCAGTGGATACTCAGAGAGGCTACCTTACTGTCCATAGTGGGAAGAACATTGAACCTTTGGCCCACTGGCCTCCTAGCATGGAGAAGTATTGACAGTGGCAAAATCAATGGGTAGAAGTGAAGTCTCTGAAACTTACATGTGCCAGTGTAACTAAGGAGGTGATAAAATTGCTTCCCCAGACTCTATACAGCCAGAGCCGGTGCACCAAATTGTCAATGCTGACAATGTGACAAAGTCCCATCCCATGGCTGTGGTGAACTTTCACTGGGGACGGTTTACTGACCCAGTGAACATAACTGTGTCTCTTGCCACCCCAGTGGAGTGTGTACTGGGCAATGATCTGGAAACTTGTGCTTGAACAGAAGTAGAAAGAAAAACTCATGCTGCAAAGCTGGGTCTTATTAAATGGATGCGTGTTACCACAAGAGCAAAGACAGCTATGAGGGAGAAAGAAGGGATTCTAGAACTTGAAATAGTGGCCAAGGACCCTAGAGCCAGATAAGTGGCAGGAAAACAGGGCACCCAACTTGGAAGAGTTCACAGGCCCAGAAGGAGCTCAGTCCCCAGGGTGAAGGTCTGGTGCCTGAAGAAGAGACTGCTCCAGGGGTTTTGCTAGCTATGGCAGAACTCCAGGGAGCAGGGGGTACCTCCAGGGAGGACCTGAGTAATGGACAAAGGACATGCCCCACTGTTATGGACCTGCAGCTTTTACCTGTCCTACAGGAGCATGGGGATAGCATTTTGTGCCAATAGGGTGTACTGGGAGAACAGCTTCCTGTCCAGCAAGCCAAGGAACCCCACACAAAGGGCAACCCAGAACACTGATGGTCCTCCAACAGTAGAGGGAGTTTCTCATTAACCTGGCCCATCATACTTCATAAGCTGGACACCTGAGGCAGAACAAGACCTAGGAGGGTTGGTCATTCATTTCTGTCGAGCCCAGATGTCTGAGAAGGTAAAGGAGTTTTGGCACTTGGGTGTCGCAAGCCAAGCTAGTTTCAAAGCAAGGGGCAAGCCATAGGTACCTCTGATACCACTGCCTGTGGTGGGGATTGACGTTGCTGTTCTTCCACTTAGATGATGAGAGCTACCAGGGTAAGAGTTAGCTGCTTATCACCTTTAGTATGGAGGTGGGTCATGTAAGGAAATTACTCATTTTGTATGGTCACCCAAAGATTTAGAATAATGCTATTGGTTTGCCTGAACCCTGACCTGAAAGTTTGCATTTTGAAATGCCATAAACCCAGTTGGTATTATCTAACTTATTTGTAAGTCCCTAGTATGTGGTACCCAGGACCTCTAAGTTAGAGGGTTACCCCAGGGCCTGTAGTATTAATTGTGCCACCCTGGGTGTGACAAAGGTAGAACATGGCTCCTAGTCTGACACTGCAGACTGGAAGGCCAGTTTAAAATCTTCTACCTCGACTTTGCCATTAAATGTAATGCCAAAGACAAGGCCTCCCATTTTTATATATATAAATCACCCCCAAGGAAGGCCTAGCAAGGCCTGAGGCAGGGTGTTGTGTATTAAAAATAAGTTGAACATATATTTTTACGTGTTCCAACAGTAAACACCCATAACTGTTGTTTTTGCTGTGTGTGAGGAAAAATTGGATTTATTATATGGTGTGGTTATGAGACGTCACTGTGTAATACACTTACTAAGTCCTTTAGTACCAGTAGGCTTTTCTACCTTCAACCATGCTTAGCTGTGGCTCTGAGCAGCAAGGCTTAAGAAAGGAGCTTGTGTAAAGCATTTAAACAGCACCAAAACAATTGAAGAAATCCACAAGACACTCAAGAAATCCAACACCAATTTTGAAAAATAGACTGTCATTTTAAGACGCCACAATGAAAAAGATCTGCTGGCATCTTCCAGAAATATATATTTTACATGGTACAGTAAATATGCACTTTTTACTCAAATGTAAGCAACAGGGGTGTGGAATTTATTAAAATATCTACTTGTCCAGGGGACAGGTTGCTTCTCAAATCTACTTGTCCTATAAAAAGATCTACTTGTCCCTTTGGTGCCATGTATTGTGGCGACAAATTATGGCAGCAATTAATAGCCTCTCTGATTATGCCAGGGCTACTACCATAGTAGGGCTTGAATACTTGGAGTTTCAATCCCTACTGTAGCAATTTCCTTATTTTGCCACCTTTCTGCAGATCTGCATACTGGTGCTGGAGGAAGCAGTAAGCAATAGTTCCAGGGCTGGAATGCCTTTGAGTCTGCAAACCTACTAACTTGCATGTTTTAAAGATTTTTACCAGCTTCTCTCTAATATTTTCCCATAATAAGAAAGGTTGGACATATACTCCTGACAATGGCAGAATTAGAACTTCTTCCAGGGTTGGGAAGAAAGTGGCTGGAGGGAAAATGACCTTGCAAATGAGAAAATCTACACATCGTATTTACCCACGCTAAAATACAGTTCACAAATATTTTATAGGGGTACGACATATACCATGGGTGCACTTTTGTGACTTTCTTTAAGAATTTGGGGCCACAAGTAGGTAGGTTCAGATTTGTGACCTGCAAATTGCGAGTCGCAAATCCGAATGTAGGATGGTGTCCTTGACACCATCTGTGATTCGCCAGGGCTTCGCAAATGCCCACATCATGAATAGTCATGAGGTGGGTCGCAATTTGCGACCCCCTCACGAATGGTGGCCTGCTGGAGAGAGCAGACGACCATGTCTGTGACTGCTTTTCAATAAAGCAGTTTTTTTTGTTTTTTTTTGTAATGCAGCCCGTTTTCCTTAAAGGAAAACGAGATGCATAACAAAAACGAAAAATGAAACGTTTTCGTTTCATTTTTTCAGAGCAGGCAGTGGTCCACAGGACCACTGCTTGCTCTGAAAAAATGTTTAGTGACATTCACAATGGGAAAGGGGTCCCATGGGGATCCCTTCCCTTTTGCAAAAGTGTTAGCACTCATTTGAAATAGGTGCAAACTGCGATTGGTTTGCGCCCGCGTTCACAAAACAATCCTACATTGCACTGCGAGTTGCAATTAGGAAGGGAACACCCCTTACTAATTGCGAGTCGCAAACCAGTTTTGTGATTCGGTAACCAGGTTACTGAATCGCAAAACTGGGCTTGTGCATCGCAATGTGCTTTTTGCACGTCGCAAACAGCGAAAGTCGCTGTTTGCGACATGCAAAAAGCTACCTACATGTGGGTCTTGGTCCCTAATTAGGTCTGGTGTTAACAAAGACATTTTGTTTTTATTAAACTTCTATTTCTCTCTCTTTCGGCTGGCTTTACTGTGAGTGATCGAATTCTTCTCTTCCACAAGTAGCATATTGCCACACAAAGTAGTTTTGTTCAGTGTCAGGAACTACAGTGGCAATCAGTGACGTAACGAAACTGGAGGGTGCCCCTTTGCAAAGAACATGGAGGAGCCCCCTCTCCAGACTCACTCAGGGCAGGTGCTGTGCTGATGGGGCCCCCTGGAGGGCGGCTGCGGGGCCTTTTTTGTGCCGCTGGTGGCAACGTGTGCTTTAAGAGTTCAAAAATTTTTTGGGGGGGTTTTGCCAATGTTTGTTACAATGTTGAGGGCCTGGTAGCTCCAACAATAAAGTGTTACAAAAGCCATGTCAAAACAAGACACGCATTGATGAAACTAAAAGACTTATAAAAATAAGTCAGATCAGTTGGCTTTGTCAGTGTTTGTTTATTTTCATGCTTCCCATAATCGTGTTGAAAATGGTTACACTGATTTTCCATTAGAAATATTTTTGGGAAATACTAGCATGCATCAACACATTTTACTAAATGACACTTCATTTGCATATAATCAGAGAGCATTCTGGGAGCATTATACTTAGGCTCTTAGCCTAAACTTTTCAACTATGTGTGTACATGTTTTTTTTTTGTACTGGAACCAACGTCAGTAGTGAAGTGTGACCTTAAAACATTTATTTACAGCACGCACCCTAATAATGAAGGCTTTCAAATAATGAACCATAAATACAAGTTCGAACAGCATTATCTTTTGGAAACACATTACCTCAACTGCAGAGAGTTCAACTCTCTGTAAACAGGCAGCCAAAGGGTTTGTGCTGCAGGGGGTTGGGCCTACTTGTCCCAAGGACAAAGTAAACATAAAAACTTGTTGCCCTTGACCCCAAACAAGATGTCCCGGGCGTCGGGCGATAGGAATTCCACATCCCTGAAGCAAGCATTAGCAAATGCAACGAATTTGAAACTTTTAGACCCCAACTTTTATCTAGTTTTATTACAGTCTGTGAGAGTTACGTGGGGTGACCAACTCTGACGGGGGCAGTCAGAAGGACCAGCAAAGTCCTCAGAAACAGTTACTTCAGCAAGTGAAATGTTTTTCAGATAATTACAGACACTTGTATGCTTTGCTATGGTTTCCTATAGAAGTAGTCCTGATGCAAAAGATACAGGATGCTGAAGCGGTCGACGAGGGTCTTCCTGCAGCTACTCTTCGGCCCACGAAGGGAGTGAGGTGGCCCTGGTCACAGGATAATGCCCTTCACATTCCTCTCGGTCCTGGTAATCACCATTTAGCTACCAGTTGCTTGGCATCGCTGTGTCCGTCAAATCCTTCCCTGTGTGATAGCTCGTATTCTGGGTGACAAAGCTGCACTTGTAGATTCTCCCTGGCTCGGAGAACTCTGGTGTTACTTTGAGTGCTAGGTCCTGTTCTCGGCTGCAGTTGGTGACATTGTGAATATTCTGGGCTACCAACTTGCCCCAGTATGTGTCTCAGCTGTTGTGGCCCTTTGCTGCGAACAGGTCAGCCAGCTGACTATTGAAGTCTCTTGCTTTGACTGGGCTCCGGAGACTAATTTTCCACAAGCAGGAAAGAGCACGCACAGTCCCTCCTTTTTTGCTAGCCACCCTGTTCAGCAGGTGCAGTCCACACAGATGCAGTCTCCATGTGCCAAGTCCTTGGTGGAGCAGGACAGTTCTTATTCGGCCCCTTTTCCAGTCCAGTCAATATCAGAGTTCTGGGTGCCAGGGCTCCATTTATATGCCCTTTATATGCTCAGAAAGTGCTCTCTGAATAGATGTGGGCAGTAGCCAATAGGCTATAAGGTTCCTTCCCTTCTGATGACCACTTTGTGGAAAGCGTGGCATCTAGCTATTACAGTATGCACCATTCTGCCCACTCCCAACATGGTATAGGCCTTCTATTGGCGTCTAGAGCTCCCTAGGCCAACCCATAGATGAGGGCTACATGCCCCTGGAATAACAGTAGTGCCAACCTGTCTACCTAGACAATGTAGGATACTCTCTCCCAAGTAGCACTTCAAAGGCGATTTCTAAGCCCACCTTCCTTTTGACTCAGTATACTTGTGCCTTCCTACAGGAGGGCGGTAACACCTCTCTTCAGTATAGGCATTTACTGTCTTCTTCCCTTCGAGGTATTAGCACAGCTCCCTAGGAGGGCAGAAAACTGTTTTGGGGGCAGACTCCTTGTGCAACCGTTCATGGAACAGGAGACTAAAGGCAAAAAAGTAGCAACTTTGTAAAACTTGCACACTGCAACATGTTAAACTAATTTCAGCTTGCATACAAAGTAGGGCTTTATGTAACAAGTTTGATACCTTAGAGTATCAACCTTGGTCCCACCGTTCAGGAATTTGCACAGCTGAGGGGTTAGTGTGTAACCCTGCACTCTCCAGTGGGGCAACTAAGTCTTTCCACAGTAAAATTGCAGTTTCCATCTTTTGTAGTGCCAAAACACCTACAATAGATGTTCTACTAATGAAATATGCTGCAGCCTGCCTCAGGGCTAGGTAGGCCTGCCATTGGGGTGACTTACTCATATTGCAGAGGAAGCTTTGGCTTTGCCATTTTTTAAAATGGCAAAGTCAGGCTAGCAGCTAACTTCTCTTCCAGTCTGCAATGCTGGACTGGGAGAATCGTTTTACCTGTGTGAACCCAGGGCCAGAGGAGTAGCTTGGTCAAAGTATTTTGATGGGGGGGGGGGAGGAGGAAGGCTTTAGCTTCAGATTTTCTAACAATCCCTCTGGTGTTTAATGTTAAAATACATTACCCAGCAAAGAGCGTGCATTTGAGGGGCTTAGGGGACAATGGTGAGGGAGAAAAATACAGACTGTTAGGGTTACTAATTTAGAGAAAACACAATACTTTATTAAAAAAAAACATTTCTGAAGGCTTCCAAAACAGAGAAAGGGAGCGCATGTGTGTTTTTTTTTGTCTGTGCATATGTAAACCTCTCTGTTGAAATCCGACAGACACCTCACCATACTAGACTGAAACCACTTGTACCCAACTATTTATCCAAAAATATACACTCCGAACATCCCCCTGCCCCCCCCCCCACCCCACCCACCCCCAAAAGCTATGCCTCTGCCCAGAGTGGCACAACCAGTGCTGCAATCCCTGGCTTGGCTCTGTAGTTTAAATGCCTTGGGTACTGTGGGTACCATATACTAGGAGCCTAATCAGCCTGAGCCAATTGGGTATAGCTAATGTAACATACATTTGATGGTGTCAGGGCACCAGCACTGAGGTGTGGTTAGTTGGCCCCAGTGCACACTCTGGGTCAAAAAAACAGTATCATATTTCAAAATACTTGTGGATGACCATACAAATAGAGACATTTCCTTACACTAAGGAAATGGCTAGTAACCCCATTGGCGAGTGCAGAGTTTCAGGCTACATCAGGGCTTGAAAAATCTACTTGACCACTCGCTATGGCGAGTTTCATTTTATGAGGTTGAGCTATTTTTAGATTCCACTCAACCCTTCTGGCGAGTGGACAAAGAACTGGTGTTCTGTTCAGTCAGAAACTAAATTAGCAACTAAGATGCCTTTAAATCTGATTCTTGTCACATTTGCTCTGTGTTCAGAGACAGAGGTCAAAATTCAGTTTGTCTTTTTGCAACACAAATACTTTTCCTTGTGACTGCAGAGTTCCAGGATTTTGTAAGGTGAACTGTCTGACCTTTGTGAAATGAAAGCTTTTGGTATCAGTTTTTTCCTAACACACAACATTTAAATAACTAAGTCAACTTTACAAACATTTCAAAATATATTTCAGTAGCTGTGAAAGACCATTTGTTGTACTTCTGTTTGATGAAAAAAAAAAAAGTCAAAACACTTTACTTGGTGATGTGCAAATGATAAATGTTTTCTGAAACCCAATTTTCACAGATTATTGTTAATACACTATATAGTTTTAGCAGTAAAGCTGCAAGTTAGTGGGAAGGTTCTGGACATTTCTTGGAAATTTACTTTCTATAAATGACAGTGCGCTACCACATCATGCTTTAGTAATATATTTATTAACAGTGAGTGTTTAAACATAAACTAAGAAACACTCCTGCCCTGATGGCAAAGCTATAAGTAAACTAAGAGGCAAGTCATGCATGGATCATGTGTACCCTATATGTGGGCTAGATTTATTATACATGGAGCCAACGTTTAGTGTATTTACTCAAACAAAAGAGGATTTTTTTTTTGCAGCAGAAATGTTGAACTCACATATTGGAAGAAGCACTCATAAGTGAGAATGAAGAAAAAGACAACTGTAAAATACAATATTTGCCTAGCATCACCCAATTTGAGACCCATTGCCGGGTCAAGTACATTACAGAAAGGTCGAGTAGATTATTCAAGCTTCTCGACTTGCAGGTCTAGTAACATTTTTATAATTTTTCGAGGCCTGATCAGTAGTCCTACTACCTTCTGAAAGGGACTACGGAAGTTGATAAGGCAAGGTATCAAACATCTCATTACATTAAGCCCGATTTGATGCCCAAGACGAAATTAATACAACTTGTTGCCATGGGCCAGGTTTACAAAGTTGCAGCTGAATCCCCTGTGCCCATCCTCGGTTGCACACAGGGTCTGTCTGTGAAGCAGCTGTCTGCCTTCCTGTGGAGATCTGCAAATGCCTCTCAGGAAAGGAGGCAATAGACGCTTGTGCAGGAGAGAGGTGTTACTTCTCTCTGGCAGGAACCACGCGTGTGTTAGTCCAAAAGACAAGCTTCAATAGAAAAGCCGCCTTTGAATGGCAATTGGTGAACACTTGGGAGAAGGGCTGCTGTATTGTTTCAATAGGCTGCCTCTTGTGAAGGAGGTGTTGCCAAACCGTTTTTTCAGGAGCAGGTAGCCCCCTTGTCTGCCACACTGGGTTGGACTAGGGAGTGGTACATGTCCAGGGAAGGAATCTGCAATCTTGGAAGTGGGCAGAATGTAGAATTCTGGGTTAGCCAGATGCCATGCTGTGCACTTTGAATCCTGGGTTTCAGTGAGACAGATTTTGGGGCTGCTGCGCCTCATAACCTCCTGCGTCCTGTTAATGAAACATGGCCACTGGCATATGCAGGCTCTGCAGTGGAACTGGAAGTTGCAATGGGCACTGCATCAGGGCACTCTCTAACAGGGTCCTATTCTCAAAGGAAAAAGCAACAGATTTGTATTTGTGGCTGATGAACCTCCATTGGGTTAGCAATAGAACCCACTCTCTTTCTCAGACAGAACTGACTGTAGTGACAGATGCATCATAGGCTGAGGCAGCCATCTTTGGGAGATGGAGATCAGCACTCTGGTCTCTGGCAGAGTCTGGGCTTTCCATAAACTTGTTGGAGCTTTGGGCAATTTCCTTGGCATTGAAGGCCTTTCTACCTTTTGTCAAGCGAAAGCTAGTGCAGTTGTACACGGATGCCACAACCGCCATGTGCTACTGCAACAAGCATGGTGGGGTGGGATCCTGAACCCTTTGCCAGGAGGATGTGCATCTCTGGACATGGCTGGAAAACCAGGGTCTATCTCTGGTTGTTCAACATCTGGCAGGCTCTCTGAATGCCAGGGTAAACAATCTCAGCCACCAGTGCCCAGCTGATCACAAAGGATGTTACAAGTTCATGTTACTAGTTCTGAAAAGTGGTTGTGTACCCTGGCAACACATCAGCAATTGTTTGCCGCCTTTAACCTGACGCAACAGCAACAAATAATGGCTAAGAAAGAGGCAGCATATATTTTGTTAAACATCAAAAAGTTAGAAAAATTGCCCTTCACTGTGACGGAAATACCATCTGCAGTTTTAGTAAATGGGGTTAATAATCTGCCCAGTTCAGCACTCCAATTCACTTAATGTTTGAAGCACATTCCTGTTGGCAGATTTTAAAAGCTTGGAGATAGTTGCATCCACGAGGTGTGGGAGCTACCCTTTACGTACAAATGTTTCAGGGGCATGAAGAAGGTCTTTCTTAGCGGAAGCAAATGTGAGACTTCTGTAAGTCATTCAATGATTAGTAAACAGCTGTCCTTGCACAGAGCATGTAATGCTTCAACTGCAAATTTAGCCTGTTATCTGAAGGGGATCCCTCTTCCTTTGATTCTTCCGCCATTCCAGGTGCTCTTGAATGGGAATTATGTGATGCTGAACAAAGTCAGCTCTTCTGTTATGCAAGCTGGAATGCCCTATGTAGTTTTGGCTCCCAGATTTTCAATTTCCAGAAATGTGCTTCCCCCCACACAACCATGTGAGGTAAAAGTTGCAGAAATGTGACCTCCTACTGCTACTTCAAATTAAAATTTTGACAAGCTAAGCAGACTAAAAGCTGTTTTGTTTCGAAAACACGTAGCAATTACATCTGTTTGCGAGACCTAGGCTCTCCAAGTGGCGAGAACACCCTCAGAGATACAGTCCCTTTTAAAATACGATTTCAAGACATTTAGGTGTATTCATAGGTTGCATTTTTAACGTGTCTAACACCAATGGGATTGTACACTTCTTTAAGGCTGTTGGTTCTGGTTTTGTCAGCACCTTCTCCTCTATATTTAGCCTGATACCTTCAGCCATACACTCAAGTGTCTTTTGGGGATTCTCTATTACTTTGTTGCCGGCATTTTGCTACTTTTCATTTGCAATGGCTGCCCCATTTCAACAAGGACAGATTGCACTTCCACCAGCCAAATTATGTCATGACTGCATGATGCAGTATTTTGGAGCACTACTCCTGGAAGAGCTGGAATCCAACTGGTCATGGTCATTCAGACCGGTTCTAAATTGCGTGCAGCCCATATTTTGATGTTTGTGGTGCCCATTCGAACTTGCACCAGAAGTGTCTTACCATGCAGTGCATACCTTCTTTAGATGCTGGTCTGTTGGTGTTCTCGATGGGGTTCATTACCAGGCATGCACATTGAGATTGTGATTGCTACAGCAAGCCTCCAATGAGCTGCCCTTTGTGGATTGAGTGGCTTTGGGTGCTGCAACATCTGGCACTGCACGGGAAACAGTCATCTCGGCCGGTGCTATGGCTGAGGCTATGGAACATGAGTGCTCCCTTGCTTTCCTTGTCAAGGAACTGGTTACTTTACCATCTGCCAAAGTGGGGTCTTTCCTAGAGTCCTTAACAATTGAATATATTGGCAATTCTTTTTAAGGATCATGATTATTGTTGATTTGCTGAGATTTGGCCTTAACTGATGTTCAAGTTTTGGAAATTCTAAATTGAATATTTTAAATTGGCTTAGATTTGGTCTGCTTTGCTTGTGTACATGGACATTTTATCTCATTCGATATATTTTAGGCTTATTTGATTCATGTAGGGAAGGTGATTTCAGTATTGGGTTATATCATAGATCTCTTCACCTTTGAACCGACAATGAGGAGAGTGTCATTAGGTTATTTTAGCATTTACACGGGCACATTATTTAGTCCTGGGACTGTGCCCTCTCACCTAGTTACATTTTGCTTTTATTCCTTTTAATATTTTAACAAACTTTATTTTAGTGGAGAATTTTTTCATGCTTTTATCAGTTGCCGTTCCAGGAAGAATTTGTTACTTATTTCTTGACACAGCAGTTTCATACTGTGCTCAACCCAAGGCTGTACACAATATTTACCGGGTGTAGCCAGTCCAAAGAGTATATTGTCTACCCAACACAGAAAAATGTGTTGTCACGTCAGGGCAGTTCTTAGAATAACAGATATGTTATTATAAAACATCACACTGCCCACATCAGGGTAGAGGAGACATTCCAGCCAGCTTGCCATCTCATGCTGCATGTCGTTTGTTTCTGCAGAAAACGTTTGGTTCCTCTTCGTCTAGCAGACTGACAAACCTCATCTTCACCTCTAAAGGCAGGTATGGGGGCTGGGGCTTCCTTCCTGGGACCAGAAGGGCAGATTAAAAGGCAGATTAGGGCTCACACTGCTATTTGCTCTCATGTAGAAACTTAGTAGTGTAGGTGGGGATATTAGGGACTCTATTGTGACAACATGGTGGAACTCTTCTTGTGTTTCACTTTCCTGGTCACTAAAGTAATAATGCTGTGTTTCATTATCCTCATACAGGGAGTGCAGAATTATTAGGCAAGTTGTATTTTTGAGGATTAATTTTATTATTGAACAACAACCATGTTCTCAATGAACCCAAAAAACTCATCAATATCAAAGCTGAATATTTTTGGAAGTAGTTTTCAGTTTGTTTTTAGTTTTAGCTATGTTAGGGGGATATCTGTGTGTGCAGGTGACTATTACTGTGCATAATTATTAGGCAACTTAACAAAAAAAAATATATACCCATTTCAATTATTTATTATTACCAGTGAAACCAATATAACATCTCAACATTCACAAATATAAATTTCTGACATTCAAAAACAAAACAAAAACAAATCAGTGACCAATATAGCCACCTTTCTTTGCAAGGACACTCAAAAGCCTGCCATCCATGGATTCTGTCAGTGTTTTGATCTGTTCACCATCAACATTGCGTGCAGCAGCAACCACAGCCTCCCAGACACTGTTCAGAGAGGTGTACTGTTTTCCCTCCTTGTAAATCTCACATTTGATGATGGACCACAGGTTCTCAATGGGGTTCAGATCAGGTGAACAAGGAGGCCATGTCATTAGATTTCCTTCTTTTATACCCTTTCTTGTCCAGCCACGCTGTGGAGTACTTGGACGCGTGTGATGGAGCATTGTCCTGCATGAAAATCATGTTTTTCTTGAAGGATGCAGACTTCTTCCTGTACCACTGCTTGAAGAAGGTGTCTTCCAGGAACTGGCAGTAGGACTGGGAGTTGAGCTTGACTCCATCCTCAACCCGAAAAGGCCCCACAAGCTCATCTTTGATGATACCAGCCCAAACCAGTACTCCACCTCCACCTTGCTGGCGTCTGAGTCGGACTGGAGCTCTCTGCCCTTTACCAATCCAGCCACGGGCCCATCCATCTGGCCCATCAAGACTCACTCTCATTTCATCAGTCCATAAAACCTTAGAAAAATCAGTCTTGAGATATTTCTTGGCCCAGTCTTGACGTTTCAGCTTGTGTGTCTTGTTCAGTGGTGGTCGTCTTTCAGCCTTTCTTACCTTGGCCATGTCTCTGAGTATTGCACACCTTGTGCTTTTGGGCACTCCAGTGATGTTGCAGCTCTGAAATATGGCCAAACTGGTGGCAAGTGGCATCGTGGCAGCTGCACGCTTGACTTTTCTCAGTTCATGGGCAGTTATTTTGCGCTTTGGTTTTTCCACACGCTTCTTGCGACCCTGTTGACTATTTTGAATGAAACGCTTGATTGTTCGATGATCACGCTTCAGAAGCTTTGCAATTTTAAGAGTGCTGCATCCCTTTGCAAGATATCTCACTATTTTTGACTTTTCTGAGCCTGTCAAGTCCTTCTTTTGACCCATTTTGCCAAAGGAAAGGAAGTTGCCGAATAATTATGCACACCTGATATGGGGTGTTGATGTCATTAGACCACACCCCTTCTCATTACAGAGATGCACATCACCTAATATGCTTAATTGGTAGTAGGCTTTCGAGCCTATACAGCTTGGAGTAAGACAACATGCATAAAGAGGATGATGTGGTCAAAATACTAATTTGCCTAATAATTCTGCACTCCCTGTAATGGCAGTTCCTGTCTTTTTACGTAGAACACAGATGCTTCAATAAAATATATATTGAACCAAGATCCTACTTCTGTATGTCTTTGCATGTATGAGAGAAAGGAGTACGATCTCCACCACGCCCTAAGGAGACTGAGTATCATGCGATAGGCTACTACAAATCACTCTTATCTTTTGTATTGTTGAGGTGCTGCTAGCTAGCCGGAAGTGTTAAGCAGACAGCTGTCACACGGTGTGGAATCAGTCTCGTTACTATAACCAGAGTATATGACGAGGTATGGCAAGGGTTCTTTCAACAGTAGAAAGATTCTTGGTTAGATCTGTTCACCACTTTTGAAAACCTGCAACATCAGCAGTTCTGCGCCCTGGAGTTTCCAAGGTGACTGTCACTCAGAGACACTTTTCACCTTGAGTGGAACACCAGCATCTTGTACACCTTTCTGCCAATACCACTCCTGCCCAGAGTTCTCATGAAGATCAGGAACAACCAGGCCAAAGTTATTCTTGTGGCTCTGGATTGGACATGGTGTCTGGTATCCTAAGCTGTTGAGTATGAGCATTGATCTTCCGGTCAAGCTGCCTGTTCCGGAGGATCTTCTGTCGCAGCAACAGGGTAGGGTCCTGCACCCGAACCTGCATACCCTTTGTCTTTATGTGTGGAGATTGAGCCGCAATAGCTGATTGCCTTGAACCTTCCTCCTGAAGTCTGTGATGTGATTCTGGTAAGATGTCCCTTCACCAAGATGTTATATGCCTCTGGGAGACATTTCGTGGCATGGTATGTATCCAGAAACATTGATCCCCTCTCTGCTCCTCTTCCTCCAGTTTTATTGTTTGCTCTTTCTTTTGCCCAGCAGGGCCCTACTTCAGGCACAGTTAAGGGCTGTCTTTCAGCGATCTCTGCATTTTTGTGGTCGCCGGACCAATGTTCTTTATTTAAGTCACTTGTTGCGACAAGATTTCTCAAAGGTTTGTAACACCTGCTTGAAGCTGGTCCTCACTTTCCTGATGTGTGCACCTTTTGAGCCGTTGCACAACTGCCCTCTTCGGTAATTGACCATGAAGACTGCTTTTCTAATGGCTATTACATCAGTCAGAAGGGTCGGCGAGTTACAGGCACTCTCAGTGCATCGTCCATATACTACCTTCTACCCTGGCAAACTGGTTCTCTGAACTTCCTTCCGAAGTTAGCCACTCCTTTTCATGTTGGCCAGATCACCCCACCTACCTTTTTGGCACCGAAGAGAGAGACTCCACTGTTTGGAACCAAAATGAGTATTGTTGTTGTACCTTGTCCACACAAAAGACTTCAAGGTGGATGGTCAAATCTTCATAGAGTTCATCAGGGTCAAGAAAGGGAATGCTGTGCAGAAACAAGCTTTGTTTTTTTATATAGTGGACCAAAAGGAACCCCAGAGAAATTACAAAGGCACAAATGACACCCCAAATGCTATCTCTTGTGATAGTGTGGGCTAGCAGTTAGGCATAACAGAGGGTAGTGCTAAGCATGTAGGGCACATACATACACAGTAAGTGCGACACACACTCAATAAAGAAATCCATCACCAATTTATGAAAAAAAACACATACTTTTATATAAATTTAGATACCAAGATCACCAGAATCAGGTGAGTACTGTTTGTGATAGGATTTTTTTGTGTTTTTAAATGTCAGCACTTAAAGAATTTTTCTGTAGCTGCGGTGTTACTCTACGGAAGAGAAAACATACTCAGCAAGCAGGTACTTCACAGCAACTTTCAGGACCAGTCTTCTGCACTTAAGATGAGTACGGAGTAGGGTCCTTGGCAACACCAACAGGTCACCTCAGATGGCACTGGAGCAGCCGGGTGCAGTGGTGCACTTCAGCGTTGAGTGCCCCTTGTAAGTCAGTGGAGATTAGTCCAGTCACAAAGATGCTGCAAGGGTGGACAGAGTCCAGTCCTGGTGAACCACCAAGGGAGTTAAGTTCTTGAGATTGTAGGGGACATAGGGACACCATTGGTCCTCGTCTCAGTCACCGGAAGTGGTTAGGGTGAACGGAGTCTGAAGAAAGAGGCTGCAGAAGCCCTGGGGAAGTCCACAGTGGGGAAACTCAAGGTGGACTTCGTCTCTGGAGGGCTTGGGAACCATGTTGATTCCGTTGACCCACTTCAGCGCGGGCTAGGTTCCTCGGACGCATTGGTGATGTCCAACATCGAGTTTTGGCAGTCCTGGGTCCTCACAATTCTTCTTTGGTTGTCTGCGGTTGCAGGGAACTAGCTCATCTGCTCCTAGGGAGTTGTTCATGGTGATTTGCGAAGCACTGGCAACTCTCCTAGTGTCTTGAAGGCTCCAGCAGCAGGACAGGTTAGTTTGCCACAAGGGTTTGGTACAGCTGGCAGGGTTGGCGCTAAGTCTGTCATGCTTTTCAGTTCTCAAGTCAGCAGGCTTCTTGTCTGCTCCTTCTGTATCCAGTGTGTTTTCCTGGTATTGGGGTCCCCTAAATACTTAATTTAGGGGTCATTAAGGGGAGTGAAGGGTAGTAGCCATTGGGCTACTTACCATTAGGGTCACTACACCCCCTAGATGACAACTCCCTTTGAGAAGTGGGCATCACCCTGTCCCAGAATTCCCTAAATCCACCACATACAAGATGACAGAACTTCTAAGGCTGTGTTCACATCAGGCCAGTCACCCTAGGGGTGTGTCCAGCCTACAAATGCAACACGCCTTCTTTATAGCTAGTTTTCCCACCTGTCCAGGTTCCAACTTTGCCCTGGGCCAGAGGGGTTGGCATCTCCCTCAGATCTCCATACTAAAGGTGGTGGGCTTCTTTGAAGCTTCCTGCCTTGGAATGCAGATTTGCAGGTCATGCTTCTAGGGGGGGGGGGGGGTAATACAGCTGCCAGATCAGGCTTTGTTTCTGACCTCTGGAGAGCTAAGGCTCTCACTCTTGGGGGTCAGAACCTGGTCTGTTGGTGGCAGGCTGGCTAGTACTAGTCAGTTAGCCCACCAGCAGTTGGTAGTTTTTCCGGGGGCACCTCTAAGGTGCACTTGGGGTGCATGTATTAATATATTCATCACTGGAATCAGTGAGGGCTTATTAACAAAAGATGTTTGATACTAAACATCCCTATTTTTAGTGAAGCCATCATGTAGCCGGGGAGCTCGTATTGACCAGTGTCCAGCACATGTATTTAGAATCGCTTCCCTGTAGCAATAGTAGGGGCTTAATTGCTCATGCAGATATGCCCTCACCTGTAATATAATGCACCCTGCCATAGGACTGTAAGTCCTGCTTTAGGGGTGACTTACAAATATTACAGGCAGTGTTATGGGACATGACACACAAGTGTTTGCCATGTTGTGTTTTCACTTTTTAGAGCTCCTCAGCCTGCAGTGGCAGTCTGCATGAGTTTGGTGCTGTGTCCCTTAGAGTGGCACAAGTTATGTTGCAGCTCTTACGGGCCCCTCTTTAGTTCTTGGGCTAGGTACTAGAGGTACCATTTACTAGGCCCTTACAGAGGTACTAAAGAGCCTAGGCCACTCGGGGATCAAGAAAACAGGTGTCTTGTTAAGGGAAGAAACACTGGCCCTGGGGACCTCGTTAGCAGAAACCCAGAGCACTTCAGTCAAAGTTGCATCAAAAACCAGGCCAAAGGTTCGGTCCTGTGGGACTCTGGTCTAAATCGGGTTCGTAGACCCACCTCGGGGAAGGCATTGCTTGGGTATGTATCCTAAGGTAATGAATCTGCAGCTAGAAGTCTATCAGATGAACAAGTTACTTAACCTTTGGTAATGCCATACCTGGTAGAGACTATATGTAGCCACAGATTCCTTACCGACCCTCCCTTCTTTGAGACCTGATTAAAAGATGAAGTTTCCCCTTGAAAGGGGCCCTAGAAATTCACACCAGTGGTCAGTATTAATTGAGGCTCTGTGCTCATGGCATGGAAAAAAGGAAAATGAAATAGCTTACTGAGGTGCCACATACATAGGTACACCGTATGTCACTTCTGAGGTGGAGAGGAATGACACCACCTACTGGTGCGCAGCAGTACTCATGGAAATATTTTTATACAGTCTTACACCTGGAGATAATTCTAAGGTAAGAAATCTGCAGCTAGATAGTTTCTACCAGATAAGATGTTACTGAGGGTAAGTAATTTGTTCGGTCTCTGTGCCACTGATGGGACTGACACCACTGTCTGTGAAATTAATACAAGTGTCCTCCTTCGCCAACGCACCTTTCTGCATGCTTCAGGGTGGAAGTACAGCAGCACCTGCTCAACCTACCTTTTAGTGGAGAGCACCTCTTCAGACCACATGTTGACCAGATTCTGAAAAAGATAAAGGAGGACACTGATACCAAGAAAGCCAGGGGAACATTACAAAGACCCTCTAACCGTGGCTCCTTCTAATAATCTCAGTATCGCAGAGGTGCTAAAAACACCACTCCCAATGCAGCCACCTCTTTTCGCTGGCAGCAGGAACCTACAACAATACCAATTCTAGGGACACAGGCACTGCCATCAAAGGGGCTGCCCCTGCAAAACAGTGATTTGCTTGCCTTCTCACTGACCACGTAACACCCGTCTACAGGGGTTTCTGTGCCAGTAGGAGGAAAACACCTCAGGTCATTACGTTCCCAACATCATAAATATGGGGTATGGTCTAGAGTTGATACACACACCCTGTAATTCCTCATTGACAAGGACGGATTGCTCAGGCCCATCCTCGACATGCGGCCCCTCAACAAATATCATCCTGCCAAATCAATTCCATATGATAGTGTTTCTGGATATCATTCCTCTAGTCCAGCAAGACGACTTCATGACTGCACTGGATCTGAAGGGCCTACTTCTACACCTCTATCCAGTCTGCACATCACACGTTTCCCCAGTTTGTGATAAGTGGTCAGCATTTTCAATTCAGGGTACTGCCATTCGGGTCACCACAGAACCCAAGGTGTTCACAAAGTGGCTTGCTGTGGTAGTTGCTGATCTTGGGAAGAACAGTGTTCATGTCTTCCCTTACACGGATAACTCTGACAACTGGCTGATCTGAAGCTCACCGAAAAAGTGCCTAGTACGCACACAAGCCCCCATAGACCACTTACATGGTCTAGGATTTACCATCAGTATCACAAGGTCCCACCTCAAGCCCCTTCAGATCCAGCCTTTGTTGGGGCCAATACTCAACTCTGTTACAGGGAAAGCATACCCCAGTCTCACCCCCCCCCCCAACACCCCAACCTCCAAGGGTTCAAATATACCAATCTCTGTTCGCTCTTACTCATCCAAATTGTCACTGAATAGTCAGAAAGCTCATGTGCCTTCTTGGCACAATGGCCTCTTATATTGCTATAGTTCAACATGCCAGGTTACACATGCAGCTCTTACAGTAGTGACTAGCGGCACAGTGGTCCCAAGCACAATGTCAGGGGAGGATCTGGTGTTGATTTGGGGCCACACATTGGTTGGATTCCATCACTGCAGAGATCAACCTGTTGCAAGGCCGGCCTTTTTTAGACCCTTTGATGCAGGTCACCAACACAGCAAACAACTCCCTCAGCAGGTGGGGAGCACACTTACAGGTCTTAACTGTTCAGAGGATGCAGACACTCCATCAACATATGTTCCCCATTAACTACCTAGAGTTGCTGGCTAACCAGCTAGCCCTCAAGATATTCCTCTCTCACATTCAACACCAAGTAGTCATTGTTCGCACAGACAATACAACTGCCATGTTCTACCTACAGAAACTGGGCAGAACTCGCTCTTTACAGTTGTCTGCACTAGCCCAAGCCTCCCTTTTTTTATATATATGTCACCCCTAAAGTAGGCCTAATGAGCCTTGATGCAGAGTGCTGCATGTTATAAAGGTGGAACTAATACGTTTACATTTTCCAGCAGTAAAAAGCCTCATTTGTTGTTTTTACGGTGGAAAGGCTAGTCATTTGCAAGTATAGGGTTTCAGGCTGACATATAACCCCTGATAACTTCTGAATAGGAACACTAAAGTCGTTACTGTAAGGTATCAAAAGAATCAGTGTATTAAATCTGATTTAATAGGTAAATTGAATTTTATGTCCTTGGTGGGCAAAGTGCAGCTTTCAAAGTTGCTACTTTAGTTGCCTAAGGTTTCCAGTGCCCGTTTACTATTGTATTTGGGGTCTGTCCTTCAAATAGCTTTGTGCTCTCCTGGAGAGACATGCTAATGAGTTCCAGGAAAGATGACAATAGAAGCCTGCAATGTAGAGGGGAGTTACTTCCCTCCTGCTGGAAGCCATACATGTGTTGTCCCAAAAGGCAAGCTTTAAAGGAGAAAGTCACCTTTGAAGGGCAAATGGGTAACACTTGGGAGAATGGCTGCTCCATTGTCTAGGTAAACAGGCTGGCGCATGTTGGGGCGCAGGCTGAATGGTGCATCATGGAATATCTAGATGCCACACTTCCCAGGAAGTGGTCATGAGGAGGGAGGGAACATGGTAGCATATTGCCTAATTACCACATCTACTCAGAGGCACTTTCTGAACATAAATAGGACACCCATAGAACCCAGAACTCCGCTCTCAACTGGACAAAGTTTTTCCCTGCTGTACCATGCATCCTGCAAAAGGAGGCTTCACTGGTGTCGGCGGGCACCTATTGGCTAACAAAGAAGATGGACTGTGTCTGATGTGTCCTGGCCTTGGAGAATGTGTCTCTCAAGCCCAGCTTGAACAATGGAGACTCCAAGGTTCAGTTGGCTGACCTCCTGTTCACTGTACTGGGCCACAACAGCTGAAGAAGCTTGCTGGGGCACGTAAGTATCCCAAACCTTTCAGATTGCTGCCAACCACCACCATGAAGTTTTTGAGACCAGGACGAGATGCTCGAAGTTGAACCTGAGTTTGCTGAGTCCAGTGGAGTCATTGGGGTGCAGTTTTGTTGTCCATAAGCAGAATGAATGCCCAGGGAAGGATTTGGCTGTGTCTGCGATACCGGGTGAATGGTAGCTGCAGGAATCTGGCTCTTTATGTAGTGGACCAAAACAGGGTACACTGTGTAAAGAATGCAGGCAACACCAGTGGGCTGACAGTAAAAAATGATACCCTAAATGCTCTCTTTTGTGGTAGTGTATGCACAAGCAGGTAGGCTTATCAGAGAGTAGTGCAAAGCATTTATCTGATATAGACTTCGAGCTGCAGCCTCCTTACCTTAGAATTCCCTGGCGTCCGCTTCGAATCCGGAGTTTTTTCTGAGCAGTACCCTGCGAGCGCCGTCGGGCGGTGTCGTTCTGATCCGCGTGCGTTGACCAGCTCTGCGTGCGTCGTTGGAGCAGTCTATGACACCACAGTTGTCTCTATAGACGCCATCTCGGCACGCGTACGTTAGTTCTTTTCCATCCACGCCGGTTAAGCGCATTTCCGGAAAGAGCTACCCTTCTTCGACGGTTTGTCGATGCTTTTTTGACTGTGTGAAGTCATGTCTTCGAGGAAGACAGGGTTCAAGCTGTGTGGTGCGTGTCACCGCACCATGTCGGTGACGGACCCGCACCATGTTTGTCTTTGGTGCCCGGAGAAGGACCATGATTCCACCTCGTGCTCCGACTGTCGAGCCATGGCGCCAAAGGCCTTGAGGGAGAGATCCCTTAAGCTTCTTGTGGCTCGACATTCGTCTTCGGTTGGCGTGACTCCACGGAGGTCACGGTCCCGCAATAGGAGGAGGTCGCGGCACCGCTCCCGGAGCCCCAAGTCCTCTTCCTCGCATTCGAGATCATCCGAAGGTAAGAGACACAAGAAGAAGTAGTAGTCCAAGCGGACTTCGTCTTTGGCACGCCCATCGGCCGACGAGGCGTCTAGGGAATGTCGATGTTCCGAGCGCGGCTCTGCGGAGCCGTCGCCAGGGTCGACTCCGTGTCTTCTGCCCTTTCCGGGGACCGGATCGCCCCCCCCCCCCCTCAAATAAGAGTTTTACGAGGCCATGCGTTTTCCGTGGGGTCAGCAGGGGCCACTTCGGATTTGACGCCGGCGGCTTTGGCCTCAGTGCCATTGGGGACCCCAGGATCCGATATTGGATCTGGACTGGCGCCGGTCCCTCACAGTTGACCTCCTTTGGCGCCAGGTCCGACGTCGACGATTCCGCCACCGGTAACCACCGGTGGCAAGCCCCATCCTTATTCCGGATGATCCAGGGCCGGAGCAACGTCGACTCCGACTAAGGAGCCAATTTGGCCCAGATCATTGTCTGAGCATTATTTAGATCAGCCAGATGCAGTAGAGGAATGGGAGGGGTCTGAGGACCCTTTAGAATGTGGATTACAACAGGACTGGTATGAGGATCTAGGGGAGGCCAGTGGACTGGACACGTCTCCAGATACCGGTATGCTCTCTCCTCCTAATGTGGCTACGGAGGAGGGTGCTTCTTTTGCTATGGTGGTGCGTAGGGCAGCTGAGGTCTTGGACCTAGATTTGCCTACGGTGCCAGTCAGGACGAATATCCTGAAAGAAGTTCTTCAGCCGGGGGTGACAACATCAGAGCCGATGTTGCCCTTCAATGAGGCTCTTACAGACGTCCTTCTGGGTACGTAGTCCAAACCCAGCACAGGGGCTCCTGTGAATAGGATGGTCGGCCACCACCATAGACCAGCTCCGAGCGACCCTAGTTTCGTGACGCAACACCCCACTCCTGAGAGCTTGGTTGTCCAAGCCTCTACTTCCCGTGGTGCCTTCCCTTCCACTCCCCCAGATAGGGAATCCAAGAGGCTGGATCAGCTTGGGAAGAAGTTTTCTTCCACCAGCCTGGCATTGATGTCCGTAAACACCTCTTGCCTATTGGGCCGTTATTCCCATACTTTATGGGATACGGTGGCACAGGTGCTGCCCCAGGTCCCGGAGGGCGTACGGGACACTCTCACCCAGGCTGTCAAGGATGGGAGAAATGCAGCCAAGTTTACGATCTGGTGTGGTTTGGACACGACTGTCTCGCTGGGCAGAGCGATTTCATCGTCAGTGGCCCTACGTCGCCACGTCTGGCTACGTTCTACTGGTTTCTCAGGGGATGTTCAGTCCAGCTTGATGGACATGCCCTTTGATGGCTCTCGCCTTTTTGGCGGAAAGGCAGACTCCGCGGTTGAGAGGTTCAAGGATTCTCGAGCCACGGCCAGATCCTTGGGCCTTTCAGCGCCAGCACGACAGCAGTCTGTCTTTCGCCCCTTTCGAGGCTTCGGAAGGGGCGTGGTACCACGCCAGCCACCGTTCAGCCACCGTCCTCAGGCTTCACAGCATCCCGGAAGAGGACGTGGTTGTGGTACCATCAGACCCAGAAGGTCTGGCCAGAGGTCGGCCGCCACACAGCCCCCCTCCACTGCGCCTAAGCCCTCGTAGTATTGTTCTGCTGGATCACATCCGTCCAGTTGGAGGAAGGATTTGTTTTCATCTCCCTCACTGGCTTTCCCTCACCATGGACAAGTGGGTCCTGCGGATCATACGGAAGGGCTACTCCCTTCCCTTCCAGTCTTTCCCTCCTTCCATCCCTCCGACAAAGGAATGGCTGATAGAGGACCATCTAGCTTTGCTCCTCGAGGAAGTTACGGCTCTCTTGGCCAAGGGAGCCATAGAAAGAGTCCCGATACCCGAAGTAGGCAGTGGTTGTTATTCCCACTACTTTCCGATTCCCAAAAAGAACAAAGGCCTTCGCCCTATCTTGGATTTAAGGGACGTCAATCTCTTCCTCAAGATGGAGAAATTCAAGATGCTCACCCTTGCTCAGGTTTTGTCTGCCCTAGACCAAGGAGACTGGATGGTAGCGTTGGATTTGCAGGATCCGTATTTCCACATTCCTATCCTGCCAGCCCACAGGCGTTACCTGCGGTTCAAGGTGGGCCACGAGCACTTTCAGTTTACCGTGCTCCCTTTCGGTCTCACCAGTGCCCCCTGGGTGTTCACAAAGGTGATGGTGTGGTGGCAGCTCATCTGCGCAGGTCAGGGATTTCAGTCTTCCCCTACCTAGACGATTGGCTGCTGAAGGCTCCTACGCCCCAGGCTCTCGTCACCCACCTCCAGACGACGGCGGACCTCCTGCATTCTCTGGGGTTCACTATAAATGTGCTGAAGTCACACCTGACTCCCTCTCAGAAGCTCACTTTCATCGGAGCTGTTCTGGACACAGTACAGTATTGGGCTTATCCTCCCGAACAGCAGGTACAGGATATTCAGGTTATGATACTGATGTTTCAGCCCCTATCCTGGATTTCGGTGAGACAGACTCTGAGGCTGTTGGGACTCATGGCTTCCTGGATCCTATTGGTCAAGCATGCCAGATGGCGCATGAGGGCTCTGCAGTGGGACCTGAAGTTCCAATGGGCACAGCATCAGGGAAATCTTACCGACGTGGCTCAGATCTCGGAGGGGACTGCAAAAGATCTGCAGTCGTGGTTAGTGAACTGCGATTGGGT
Organism: Pleurodeles waltl; assembly: GCF_031143425.1. NCBI lineage: Eukaryota > Metazoa > Chordata > Amphibia > Caudata > Salamandridae > Pleurodeles > Pleurodeles waltl. Next base: position 1,371,919,375 of record NC_090440.1, read on the forward strand.
CAAAGGCAGACTCCTCTCCATTCCCCAACCAGATCTAACAGTAGTGACAGATGGGTCACTTCTGGGATGGGGCGGCCATCTGGGGGAGGTGGAGATCAGAGGTCACTGGTCTCTGGCGGAATCCAGGCTCCACATCAACTTGCTGGAGCTTCGGGCGATCCGGCTAGCGTTAAAAGCATTTCTTCCTGTTGTGAAAGGGAAGGTGGTGCAGGTGTTCACGAACAACACTACCGCAATGTGGTACTGCAACAAGCAGGGCAGGGCGGGGTGGGGTCGTGGATCATTTGTCAAGAGGCTTTATGTCTCTGGACATGGCTGGAACAGCAGGGCATGACCCTGGTGGTTCAACACCTGGCAAGTTCTCTGAACGCCAGGGCAGACGAGCTCAGCCGAAAATGCTTAGAGGATCACGAATGATGTCTCCATCCGGAGGTGGCGCAAGGACTCTTTCAGCAGTGGGGAGATCCTTGGTTAGATCTGTTCGCCTCTGTAGAGAACGCTCAATGTCAGCAGTTTTGTGCGTTGGAGTTTCCAAGGGGGCTATCGCTAGGTGGCGCTTTTCGTTGCGAGTGGAGTTCAGGCCTCCTGTACGCCTTTCCGGCAAAACCACTTCTGCCCAGAGTTCTCAAGAAAATCAAGAACGACCGGGCCCAAGTAATCCTAGTGGCTCCGCATTGGGCACGGAGAGTTTGGTATCCAGAGCTTCTCAAAATGAGCATCGGTCCTCCAATCAGGCTGCCCCTTCGGGAGGATCTTCTTTCGCAGCAGCAGGGGAAGGTTCTCCACCCGAACCTTTCAACTCTGCACCTTCATGCATTGAGATTGAGTGGCAACAGTTGATGGTTTATGACCTCCCTCCGGAGGTCTGTGATGTCATTCTGGCAGCCAGGCGTCCTACTAAGTCGATCTACGCCTGCAGTTGGAAACGTTTTGTTTCATATTGTACAGAGAGGTCTATTGATCCTCTTTCTTCTTCTCTGTCTAACATCCTTTTGTTTATATTGTCTCTCGCCCAGTAGGGTTCCTCCTTGGGGACTTTCAAGGGCTATCTTGCAGTCTTATCGGCTTTTCTTCAGTTGCCCGATCAACCATCTCTGTTTAAATCGCCTATAGTGCAGAGGTTTTTGAAAGGGCTTGTGCATCTGTTCCCGCCTGTGCCTTTCGTAATGCCCCAGTGGGATCTTAATTTGGTTCTTAACTTCCTTATGTGTGCTCCCTACGAGCACTTGCATAATTGTCCTCTCCGGCTGCTCACTATTAAAACAGCCTTTTTGGTGGCAATTATATCTGCCAGGAGAGTGAGTGAGCTGCAGGCTTTATCTTCAAAGCCACCTTGTCTCATGATATATCCTGACAAGGTAGTGTTAAGAACTCGTGCCTCTTTCCTCCCAAGGTGGTGACCCCTTTCCATCTGGGTCAAAATATCACCCTGCCCACCTTCTTTGCACCACCGCATCCCTCTAAGGAAGAGGAGCGTCTCCATCGGCTGGACCCAAAAAGAGCGTTATCGTTCTACCTTAACCGCACTAAAGAGTTCCGGGTGGACGACCAACTCTTTGTGGGGTACGTTGGTGCAAAGAAGGGTCGGGCGGTGCAGAAACAATCCATTTCGCGCTGGGTCATTCTCTGTATAAAGATCTGCTACGCTTTGGCCAAGAAGCAGCCTCCTGAGGGCTTTTAAGCTCATTCTACTAGGGGGAAAGCTGCTACCACTGCGTTAGCACGTGGCGTTCCGGTGGTGGACATCTGTAAGGCTGCAACGTGGGCTTCTTTGCACACGTTTGCAAAACACTACTGCCTGGATAGCCAGGTAAGAAGAGAGGGGCATTTTGCCCGGTCTGTTTTGCAGGACGTCCTAGTGTAAAAAATCTCCTTCAGACCCACCGCCAGGGGTTATAGCTTGGGTATCTATTCTAAGGTAAGGAAGCTGCATCTAGAAGTCTCTATCAGATGAACAAGTTACTTACCTTCGGTAACGAGGTATCTGGTAGAGACTCTATCTAGCTGCAGATTCCTTACACCCACCCAAGCCTCCCCGCTCTGCAGATATTTTTTATACATATATATATATATTTATATATATATATGTTCGATGGCATGTGTAGCTGCAGATACACATGCTTTGCACATCCCGCCATCTAGTGTTGGGCTCGGAGTGTTACAAGTTGTTTTTCTTCGAAGAAGTCTTTCGAGTCACGAGATCGAGGGACTCCTCCCCCTTCGGTTCCACTGCGCATGGGCGTCGACTCCATCTTAGATTGTTTTTTTTCCGCCATCGGGTTCGGACGTGTTCTTTTTCGCTCCGTGTTTCGGTTCGGAAAGTTAGTTAGAATCTCTGAAAATTCGACGGTATTGTTTGCGTTCGGTATCGGGTTAGTTACTACAGATCAACACCGATTTTTTTTAAGAGATCCGATGGCCCTTCGGGGTTTTTTCCATCCCCCGTCCGGGGCCTGGTCGGCCCGGCCACGTGTCTCTTCAAGGCTGATGGAACGGACCCCATTCCGCTTCTACCCAAAATATCACAACAAGTATCCGTATACAGATCAGCACCTAGTCTGTAACTTGTGTTTGTCTCCAGAACACAAAGAAGATACTTATGAAGCCTGTCGAGCGTTTCGGTCGAGGAAGACATTAAGAGACCGAAGAGCGAGAAGACTGCAAATGGCGTCGGCGCCGACAGGACAAAGGCATTTGGAGGAGGAAGAGGAAACCTTCTCCATCCAGGAATCGGACTCGGACGAGCTCGATCCCGAAGAAACGCCTAGATGCCTCCATGATAGGGTGGGGAGCACACCTCAATCAACACAGCATTCAGGGACAATGGGACTCTCTGCAAAAACAGTTTCACATAAATCACTTAGAACTATTGGCAGTATTTCTAGGGTTAAAAGCATTTCAACCAATAATAAGCCACAAACACATTCTTGTCAAAACAGACAACATGACAACAATGTATTACCTAAACAAACAGGGAGGAACACACTCAACACAGTTGTGTCTCCTGACACAAAAAATATGGCATTGGGCGATACACAACCACATTCGCCTAATAGCACAGTTCATTCCAGGGATTCAGAATCAATTAGCAGACTATCTCTCTCTGGATCACCAACAAATCCACGAATGGGAGATTCACCCCCAAGTACTACACACTTACTTCCAAAATTGGGGAACACCACAAATAGACCTGTTTGCAAAAAAAGAAAACGCAAAATGCCAAAACTTCTCATCCAGGTACCCACAAAATCAGTCTCTGGGCAATGCGTTATGGATGAGTTGGTCAGGGATATTTGCATACGCTTTTCCCCCTCTCCCACTCCTTCCATATCTAGTAAACAAGTTGAGTCAAAACAAACTCAAACTCATACTCATAGCACCAACTTGGGCAAGACAACCTTGGTACACAACACTACTAGACCTCTCAGTAGTGCCTCATATCAAACTACCAAACAGACCAGATCTGTTAACTCAACACAATCAACAAATCAGACACCCCAATCCAGCATCGCTGAATCTAGCAATTTGGCTCCTGAAGTCTTAGAGTTCGGACACTTAGACCTTACACAGGAATGTATGGAAGTCATAACACAAGCTAGAAAACCAACCACTAGACATTGCTATGCAAATAAGTGGAAAAGGTTTGTTTATTATTGCCATAATAATCAAATACAACCCTTACACGCATCTGCTAAAGACATCGTAAGCTACTTGCTACATTTGCAAAAGTCAAAACTAGCTTTTTCATCCATTAAGATACATCTTACCGCAATTTCAGCTTACCTGCAAATTAACCACTCAACTTCACTGTTTAGGATACCAGTCATAAAAGCTTTTATGGAAGGCCTAAAAAGAATTATACCACCAAGAACACCACCAGTTCCTTCATGGAACCTCAACATTGTCTTAACACGACTCATGGGTCCACCCTTTGAGCCCATGCACTCATGTGAAATGCAATAATTAACATGGAAAGTCCCGTTTCTAATTGCCATCACATCTCTAAGAAGAGTTAGTGAAATCCAAGCATTTACCATAAAAGAACCATTTATTCAAATACACAAGCATAAAGTAGTTCTACGAACAAATGCAAATGTTTTACCAAAAGTCATATCACCGTTCCACTTGAATCAAACAGTAGAACTACCAGTGTTCTTCCCGCAGCCAGATTCTGTAGCTGAGAGAGCACTACATACATTAGACATCAAAAGAGCGTTAATGTACTACATTGACAGAACAAAACAAATTCAGAAAACAAAATTATTTGTTGCTTTCCAAAAACCTCATACAGGAAATCCAATTTCCAAACAAGGCATTGCTAGATGGATAGTTAAATGCATTCAAACCTGTTATCTCAAAGCAAAAAGAGAACTGCCTATTACACCGAGGGCACACTCAACTAGAAAGAAAGGTGCTACCATGGCCTTTCTAGGAAACATTCCAATGACTGAAATATGTAAGACAGCCACATGGTCTACGCCTCATACGTTTACCAAGCACTACTGCGTGGATGTGTTAACAGCACAACAAGCCACAGTAGGTCAAGCAGTACTACGAACATTGTTTCAAACAACTTCAACTCCTACAGGCTGAACCACCGCTTTTGGGGAGATAACTGCTTACTAGTCTATGCAAAGCATGTGTATCTGCAGCTACACATGCCATTGAACAGAAAATGTCACTTACCCAGTGTACATCTGTTCGTGGCATGAGACGCTGCAGATTCACATGCGCCCACCCGCCTCCCCGGGAGCCTGTAGCCGTTTCGAAGTTGAGCTTGAACATTTGTAAATTTGTAAATATATCACTTTAAACTACATTATGTACATACATGTTTACTCCATTGCATGGGCACTATTACTATAATACACAACTCCTACCTCACCCTCTGCGGGGAAAACAATCTAAGATGGAGTCGACGCCCATGCGCAATGAAACCGAAGGGGGAGGAGTCCCTCGATCTCGTGACTCGAAAGACTTCTTCAAAGAAAAACAACTTGTAACACTCCGAGCCCAACACTAGATGACGGGATGTGCAAAGCATGTGAATCTGCAGCGTCTCATGCCACGAACAGATGTACACTGGGTAAGTGACATTTTCCATATTTGGCATTTTTGCCTTTCTTAAAGGCATGAAAGAATTTTTACTTCAAACAGTCAAAGAGGTAAAATCCATAACTGTTGGTTCTTCCATGACACTGCGCTTCTGGCGTGGGAAGTTGTGGAAAAGAACTGGCGTACGCGCGCCGAGATGGCGTCTATATAGACAACCGTGACATCATAGACGGCTCTGACGACGCACGGGGAGCTGGTCGACGCACGCGGATCCGAACAACGCCGCCCGACGGCGTGCGCAGGGTACTGCTCAGAAAAAACTCCGGATTCTAAGCTGACGCCAGGGAATTCTAAGGTAAGGAATCTGCAACTAGATAGAGTCTCTACCAGATACCTCGTTACTGAAGGTAAGTAACTTGTTCATTGGGCACACAATGGCTGTAAGTGACACACACTCAATAAAGAAATCTGACACCAATTTATATAAATAACACAGACTTTTACATGAATTTAGATACCAAGATCATCGTAATGGGAAAGTACTTTTTGAGATACAAATTTTTCTAGTTTTCAAAAGTTCGCACAGTGCAATTTCTGGAGCAGTAATGTTATTCTATGGTGGAAAAACATAAACTGCATTCAGGCACTTGTCGGCGACTTAAAGGACTCTTCTCCTGGACTTAGGGTAAGTATGGCGCAAGGTCCAAGGCAGCATCAACAGGTCACATCAGGAGGCACCAGGTCGTCCGGGTGCAGAGATGCTTTTAAGCGTTGGGTGCCCTAATATTATCCTGTGGGAAAGGGAACATATACTGCATTTGGGCACTTCTCAGTGACTTGCAGGACTGTTCTTCTGTAGTTCAGGTAAGTATGGGGAAGCTTTGAGGCAGCGCCAACAGGTCACTTCGGAGGGCACTGGGGTGTTCTAGTGCAGATGTGATTTTTAACGTCGGTGACCTAATGTTATCCTATGGGGATTGGTCTGGTTAGAAAGATGCTGCAGACAGGGACTGGGGGGTCAGTTTGGATGAACCCACAGAGGGGCTCAGTTGTTTAGATGCTTGGCACATAGTTAGTAGTCAGTAGTTAGTCCATTTCTCCTTGGGCTTTGGGGCTTTGGGGCTTTGGGGCTTTGGTTCAGTGGTGCTGTTAGGTGTCAGGTTGTGCTGCGGGAGACACAGTTAAGGGGTCCTGTGCAGATAGGCTGCAGGAGGTGATTTGGAGTCCAGTCTGGGCAAACCCAGGGGTGGGTTCAGCCTTTGAGGGTCTCAGGATCTCATTGGCACAGTCACCCCCGTTGGACTCGGGCTGTGGGCCTCGGGTGCAGAGGTACTTTTGGGTCGGTGGCAACAGTCGGAGGTTCACTCTTTGTTTTCGTTCTACAGGAAAAAGGGCAAACAGGACAGCTTGGCATCTCTCCATTTGGGTCTCACTGCCCTCGACATAGAGGTCGTTCTTCATCTGCGTTGATGTCTGGGCTGGACTTAACAAGCCTTAGTTGCTGCATTGGGTCCAGGAACCCAAGTATTGGTACTGTGCTGCTCCAGTCTGTCCTGGGGTCTCCACACTAGAAGGGAGAATGGATCTGACTTGTAGGAGCATGTTGACCTCTTCCTGAACAGCTTCTGCATCAGTAGTCCTGGTAATCAGCAGGAAGGTGAACAGGATCTTGCTTCTTTGGTGCCTGCAGCTGTAGGGGAGTAGCTCCTGTACCTCAAGAGAGATTCTCCTGCATTGTGCGAAGCACTGGCAGCCCCCGGGATTCTTGAACTTTGCACTGTGACATGACGATTCTGTTTCTTCCACAATTGTCGGGGACAGCAGGGGGCTGGCAGGGTTGGCGCCAAGTCAGTCGTTGCTCCTCTGTTCTCGGGTTAGCACTTTTCTTTGTTCACGGCGTGCTACCTAAATATTGTGTTTAGGGACGTTACGGGGAGTGATGGGTCGTTGACAATGGGTCACCTGCCTTTAGGATGACTACCCCCTCTATATCACCACTTCCTCTGGAAAGTGGGCATAACCCTGACCCAGAGGACCTGATTCCACTAAATACCAAGATGGTTCAATGTTCCTAGTAGTGTGCACTTTAGGTAGCCCATCTTAGGGCTGGTACTAGCCTGAGGGTGAACATACCTCCTAACTAGCTAATGTTCCTGCCTGTCCTGGTGCTAAATGGGCCCTGGGCAGGGGTAGCATTTCCCCTGTCTGGGGACATCAAAGGCGCCTGGAGACCTTTGAAGCCTCATGCCTTGATATGCTGATTACCAGTCATCCTGCTTGGAGCAGGTGACAACATCTCCTGCAAAGCAGGCATTGTTTCCAATCTCAGAGACTGTAGGCTCTTACTTCCAGAGGGCCAGAAACTTGTCTGTGGTGGCAGGCAGGTCAGGGCCAGTCAGCCAGCACACTAGTAGTTGGTAGGTTTTCAGGGGGTACCACTAGGGTACCCTCTGGGTGAAAGTATTAGTAAATCTGTCACTGGAATTAATGTGGGTTTATTATTACGAGGTGTTTGATATCAAACACCGCAGGTTTCATTGAAGTCATTATGTAGCTGGGAATCTCGTTTTGACCAATGCCCAGTACATACCTTAAAATGTCTTCCCATTTCACTTGTACTGTCCGTAAGTGAACTTGCCAGCACAGGGGCATATCTGCTCATGTTATAAAATGCACCCTGTCTTAGGGATATAAAGCCTGGTGTAGGGGTGACTTCCAAATATTCCATGCAGTGTTAGAGAACATGGCACATGTGTGCCATGTTGTGTTTTCACTACTTAGAGCACCTTGTCCTGCAGTGGCAGTGTACATGAGTTTGCTGCTGGATACCTTAGAGTGGCACAAAATATGCTGCAGCTCTTAGGGACCCTGTTTAGTACCTAAGCCCTAGTAAATGGTGCCAGGGGTACCATGTACTAGGGACTTACTGAGATGCCAGTGGCCTTGCCAGTTGGTGATCAAGTGACCATTTACCTTGTTTTGGGGGAAGAACACTGGCACTGCGGACCTGGTTAGCCAGAACCCAGTGCACTCCACTCAAAATTGCATCAGATGCCAGGCAAAAAGTGGGGGACTACTGCAACAGAAACCCAGATTCCTACAGTAGCCCTGTGGCTATTTGACGTCTACCAGTGTTGTGGGATTATTTTAGTGCTTTGGGTGGGCACATTTATTTTAGTTCTAGGCCCGAAGCCTGTGCCCTCTTACCTGCTTCATTTCATTCATTCTTTTTTATTATTTTAGCAAAAGCTTCATTTTAGCGGTGATGTTTCATTATTTTCAGCTGTCCTTCCATGCAGAATTTATTTGTTCTTTTGCACAATATTTCATCTTGTGCTCCGCCCAAGGCTATTCAAGGCTGTACATGGTTATTTACCGAGTATTGCTTGTCCAAATAGTATAATGTCTACATTACATAGAAAAAAAAACATTGTCAGGGCAGTTCTCAGAACAACAATGTGTTTTATTTTAAAACAACAAGCTGCCCCCAAACTTCGGCAGAGGGGACATTCCAGCCAGCCATTTTGTCCTGTACAGTGCCATTGTAGCTCTGCTGAACTTGGCCTCATCATTCCTTCCACTTGGGAGGACTGCCAGCAGACCAACAGACATAACTCCTACACTGCTCAGGTATGGGGATGAGATTTCCTTACAGAGGCTAGTACTGGCAGATTAGGGCTAACACTGACATTTCTCTCATGTAGATCATAAGTAGCGCAGGTAGGGATTTTCAGTTCACTAGTATGAAAGAATGTTGGGACCTTTTATCTGTTTCACCTTTCTGGTCATCGCAGTAATAGTGTTGTTTCATTGTACTAATAATCGCAATTCATGCCTTTTTACATGGAACGCAGTTGCTTCAATAAAATGTATTGAACCAAATCCTGCTTCTGTTTGTCTTCTGCTCAGAGCCAAAGCTACCTTTGGTTCAGCTAGAAGGTTAAACAAATGAAATCTACTGGTCCTGAAAGGGTGAACAAGTGTATTACACGATGAGGTTGCTCAAACGCACCATATAAGGCACCCCATTTCCTTGCAGTTCACTATTTAGATCAGACACAAAAAAACATAAAATATAAAAATTGTACTTATTTGTGTCAAGAGCTCACAGAACCTGGAAGTTGTTTCCAAGAATATGCTTCTGCTGAATAGCTAAAAGGTTTATATACGGATCCAGAAACACATTGGACACTGGTGCCAGGAATAATAAACAATAACTGATGTCTTTAGGACAGCTTATCCATAGTCCTTAGATGAAAATCTTGCGACTTCATGCTCTGTATGCGAATCAAAAACAGGTTCATGCTGCAAAATAACTGTTTGATGGCATGTGTAGCTGTAGATACACATGCTTTGCATAAGTCTGTCATCTAGTGTTGGGCTCTGAGTTTTCCAAGTTGTTTTTCATCGAAGAAGGTTTTCGAGTCACAAGATCGAGTGACTCCTCTCGGTGGTACTACGCATACTCATCGAGTCCTTTGTTATATTGCTTTCTTTCTGCGGTTGGGTTCAGACGTGTTTCATCTCACCCCGGTGGATCTCAATTCGGTACTTCTGAACTTATTCTACCTTTCTCTAATTTTGTTAGTATAGTTTTGATCGCGTTTCTGATCTATAGTTGATCCAATTTAGACTGTTGGGGTCGATTTTTCTCCCTTAAGGGGGGCCTCGCGCTTTTATGCTGGGCAGATGGAATAAACTGCATTTCGAATCTGTCCTCTGTGTCATGCTAAATTCTCATACACTGACCAGCAATCTCTGTTCATCTCCTGATCAATTAGAAGAGACTTACAACGCCTACAAATCATTTCAATCTAAGAAGACTCTCTGGGACTGAATAGCTTGTTGTCTGGAAATTACATCTAAGTCCACAGAAGACACACCTGATATTTTTTGTGAGGAACACGCACAGGAGAAAGTGAGACAGAGTGCAGCATTTTCCATCAGAGGCTCGGACTCTGAACAAGACTCTGATGCGGACAACCACTCCATACCTCTGGCGCAGTACGTTAGTACACTTGCCCCGTCACACCACCTAACGACTTTAAAAAAAGACTCCAGCAATTGTTGTCGGTCCTCCACTGCCTTTGGGCCATGGTCGGATCTGAAAAACAAGTTTGGATGACCAACCTTTGGGTGCGGCACCGAGAACAAAGACCAAAGTGCACTTGGCATCTGCAAAACAGACTGGTGAAGCTGTCTCGATACTGCGGCGAAAAACTGAAACATAATTTTTGGAGCCGAAAAAACTGTTACCAATTTCAGACTGACATTTTCGGTTCAAGCTTAACATTTGGTGTTTAATCCTTTGGAGCCGAAAGCCATAAGTAGTAAACTTACTTACTTCTACACACGAATTATCGGATATACAACCCAAAATCCACAGGAAGGATAACTGCTTCTCCTCCATTGACTATTAAGAGGAAATTAACTTTTCAGGAGACCTTAGGTGCTGGCCCTCCACCAAAGAAGGTCTCAAAAGACAAGGAGAGAAAAAAGGCTATACAACAAAACCAGCCTTCACTACCACATTCTTCTGTTCTTCCTTCCACACCACCACAATCACCCACAAATGAGATGCAGTTTTCACCAAAGACTTCCTCTGCATCACCACACAGGGCTGATCTTGGTGATGTTCAGCAGGATACGGATCCATGGGATCTGTATGATCCTGATCCCATTCTTTTGAATGATCCAAACTTGTATCCTGCTAGACCTCCACCAGAACACACTACTGCATATAACTAGGTCATAGCCAGAACAGCTGCTTACCATAATGTGCAGACACATACAGATCATATGGAGGAGGATTTCCTTTTTACCACATTAACACCTACACCCAAAGAATATCATTGTCCCCTAGTTCTCCAATTAATGCTCAGACATTCATCTGACATTTTCAAAGAACCAGTGAAGGCTAGAATTTTCACTCCTAGAGTTGATAAAAAAAAAATACAAACCAGCACCCTCAGACCCAGTTTTCATCAGGACTCAGTTACTACCAATAGTGGTTAGTGCAGCAAAGAAAAGAGCCAACAGTCAGTCAACAGTAGCTGCTCCTCCTCCAGATAGATGTAGCAGGTAAAAGGGTAGCCTCACAAGCTGCAAATCTCTAGAGGATAGCCAACTCACAAGATCTCTTAGCTAGATAAGATACGGCCCAGTGGGCTGAGATTGAAGAACTGTTGCAGTATCTTCCACCAGAGCATCAGAAACGGGACAACAAATAGTCACAGAAGGGCGAGCACTATCTAATAACACTATTAGATGTGCTACAAATGGGCCTGATACTACAGCCAGAAAAGTCAACACAAGTGCAGTCATCAGAAAACATGGTTTGTTAAGATGTTCAAGAATCAAACATGAGTTACAGCCAGCTGTCTTAAATATGCCTTTTGACAAGGAACATCTGTTAGACCCAGAAGTTGACACAACTATACAGAAACTTAAAAAAGGATTCTGAGATGGCTAAGGCGATGGGTGCATTATACACCACATTCACCAGAGGAAATTTTAGTAGGCCACAGCTGAGAGGTGTCTTCAAGCCATCAGCCACAGAAACATCAACTTCACAGAAAAAAACAGACCTCACAGTTCTACACTTGCTAGCTTGAATCCAGTGGCACAGTGAGCTCGAGACCCACGTCTGGGGGTGAGTGTTTGCATTGTTCAGCACTCCGTCCATCATCCTTTTGTGTTGCTAAAGTTGCCCCAAGTGGGAAGGGTATGTCCAGACGTGGGTCCCGTGCTCACTGTGCCACTGGATTCAAGCTAGCCTGGCTGATGAAGGGCGATACCCTGAAACCGGTCCCAGGATACTTGTTTCCGGTCCAGGGAGGACCTGGCTTGGCAGTTGGGCTGGACTGTTCCCATGAGGAACAGGGTCAAGACTGATTTGCATATGGCTGGGTCCAAACTGGGGTGGCATGGTGAGCAAAAGAACAATGGATTAAACCCAGATCTGTGACTGGGGGTGAGTGTTCGCATTGTTCAGCACTCCACCCATCATCCTTTTATGTTGCTTATTTTGAACAGCCAGGCACAGGTGAGGAATGGGAGGGGTCTGAGGACCCTTTAGAATATGGTTTGAAGCAAATGGACTGGTATGAGGAGCTAGGGGAAGCCAGCGGACTGAATACCTCCCCAGATACTGGCATGCTCTCACCTCCTGCAGTGGCTACGGAGGAGGGCGCCTCATATGCTATGGTGGTACGTAGGGCAGCTGAGGTCTTGGACCTAGCCTTGCCTACGGTGCCGGTCAGGACTAATCTCCTGACAGAGGTGCTTCAGCCGGAGATTGCTACATCAGAGATGATGCTACCCTTCAACAAGGCCCTTACTGATGTCCTACTGGGGACGTGGTCCAAACCCAGCACAGAGGCTCCTGTGAATGGGACAGTCTGCCACCGCCATCGACCAGCTCCTACTGACCCTAGTTTCCTCTCCCAACACCCCACCCCAGAGTGCTTGGTGGTCCAAGGGTGCCTTGCCTTCCGCTTCCCCGGATAGGGAATCCAAGAGGTTGGACAAACTTGGGAAGAAGATGTTTTCTTCCTCCAGCCTGGCATTGAGGTTCGTAAACACCTCATGCCTATTGGGCTGTGTCTCCCATACTTTATTGGATATGGTGTTACAGGTGCTGCCCCATGTCCAGGAGGGTGTACGGGACACTCTCACTCAGTCTGTCAGGGATGGGAGAGATGCAGCCAAATTTACAATTCGGTGTGGTTTGGACATGACCGACTGGCTGGGCAGGATGATTTCATTGACAGTGGCCCTTCGTCGCCACCCCTGGCTTCATACCACTGACTTTTTGGGGGATGTCCAGGCCAGCCTGATGGACATGCCCTTGGATGGCTCACGCCTTTTTAAAGAAAAGGCAGACTCTGTGCTTGAGTGGTTCATGGACTCTCGAGCTACGGCCAAATCCTTGGGCCTCTCAGCACCCGCTATTGGGCAGTCTGCCTTTCTTCCTTCGGAAGGAGGGAGGTACAATGCCACCCGCAGGTCAGCCACCATCCTCCATCTTCACAACATCCAGTGGAAGGACAATGTCATGTATCTTCAGACCCAGAGGGTCTAGCCAGAGGTCGGCCGCCACCCAGCCCCCCTCTTCCGCAATGCCCAAGCCCTCCTAGTTCTGCAAGACTATATTTGTCCAGTTGGAGGGAGGATTCGATTTCATCTCCCTCACTGGTGATCCATAAAATCAGACAAATGGGTCTTGCAGATCATACAGAAGGGCTATTCCCCCCCTTCCAGTCTTTTCCTCCCTCTATTCCTCCATTGAAAGAATGGCTGATGGAGGATCATTTAATCTTGCTCCGGGAGGTAGTTATGGCTCTCTGGGCCAAGGGAGCCATAGAAAGGGTCCAGATGTCAGAAGTAGGCAGTGGATGTTATTCCCGCTACTTTCTGATTCTAAAAAAGAACAAGGTTCTTCGCACTATTGTAGGAAAATGGCTCTCATGACATGGTTACCCCCTAACTTTTTGCCTTTTGTTGATGCTAGTTATGATTGAAGGTGTGCTGGGACCCTTCTAACCAGGCCCCAGCACCAGTGTTCTTTCCCTAAACTGTACCTTTGTTTCCACAATTGCCAATAGGAATAGGGAGGTGCCCCCCTCCCCTCAGTGAGGAAGCACAAAGAGGGTGTAGCCACCCTACAGAACAGTAGCCATTGGCTACTGCCCCCCAGACCTAAACACACCCTTAAATTTTGTATTTAAGGGCGACCCTGAACCCAGGAAATCAGATTCCTGCAACCTGAAGAAAGAAGGACTGCTGATCTGAAAGCCCCGCAGAGGTGACGGAGACAACAACTGACTTGGCCCCAGCCCTACCGGCCTGTCTCCAGACTCAAAGAACCTGCACAGCGACGCATCCAGCGGGACCAGCGATCTCTGAGGACTCAGAGGACTGACCTGCACCTAAAGGACCAAGAACCTCCCGAGGACAGCGGATCTGTCCAGAAACAACAGCAAAGAAAGCAACTTTAAAGAGACTCCAACTTCCCGCCAGAAGCGTGAGTCTTCACACTCTGCACCCGACGCCCCCGGCTTGAGTTCAGGACAACCAACACCGCAGACAGGACTGCCAGGCGACTCCAATGATGTGGACACCCTGAGTCGACCTCCCTGCAACCCCACGGCGACGCCTGCAGAGAGGATCCAGAGGCTCCACCTGACCGCGACTGCCTGATGATAAAGGAACAAGATGCCTGGACCAAGTACTGCACCCGCAGCCCCCAGGACCGAGAGGAACCACCTACTTGTGCAGGAGTGACCGGCAGGCGGCACACATCCTAGCCTAGTCAGTGGTTGGCCCGAGAAGCCCCTGTGCCCTTCCTGCATCATCAGAGTGACCCCCTGGTCCCTCCATTGTTTTCAACGACAAACCCGACACCTACTTTGCACACTGCACCCGGCCGCCCCCGTGCCGCTGAGGGTGTGTTTTGTGTGCCTGTGTGTCCACCCCCAAGTGCTCTACGAAACCTCCTGGTCTTCTCCCTGAGGATGCAGGTACTTACCTGCTAGCAGACTTGAACCGGAGCACCCCTGTTCTCCATAGGTGCCTATGTTATTTGGGCCCTCCTTTGATCTCTGAACATGAGTGGCCCTGTGTTGCTGGTGCGGTGGCTTTGGGGTTGCCCTGAACCCCCAACTGTGGGCTGCCTATGCCCAGGAGACTGAACTTGTAAGTGCTTTACTTACCTGAGAAACTAACTATTACTTGCCTCCCCTAGGAACTGATTTTTGCACTGTGTCCACTTTTAAAATAGCTTATTGCCCTTTTTGCCAAAACTGTGTGTACTACTGTTTTAAATCAAATTTCTATACTTACCTGTGTGAAGTACCTTACAATTTATGTACTTACCTAAATTCTGAATCCTGTGGTTCTAAAATAAATTTAGGAAAGAATATTTTTCTATATAAAAACCTATTGGCCTGGAGTTAAATCTTTGAGTGTGTGTTCTCATTTATTGCCTATTTGTGTACAACAAATGCTTAACACTACCCTCTGATAAGCCTACTGCTCGACCACACTACCACAAAATAGAGCATTAGTATTATCTAATTTTGCCACTGTCAACCTCTAAGGGGAACACTTGTACTCTGTGCACACTATCTCTCACTTTGTGATAGTATATACAGAGCCACCTTCCTACACCTGGTCTACCTGAAGAAGGTTTTGCAGGCCCTGCAAGCAGCAGGCCTCTCTATCAAGGCATCTAAATGTCAGATAGGGCAGGGAACTGTGGTTTACTTGGGACACCCTGTAGGTGGAGGCCATGTTCAGCCACTCTAACCCAAGATCCAGACTATTCTGGACTGGGAAGCTTTGTTTGTGAAGGGATATAGATCCATAGTGACACCCCTCACAGAACTTACCTCCAAAAAAATGCCTAGAAAATTTAACTGCACCTTGGACTGTCAAAAGGCCTTTGACACCCTGAAAGAAGCTATGTGCGCAGCACCAGTTTTGAAAGCTCCAGATTATTCAAAGCAGTTCATTGTGCAGACTGATGCCTCTGAGCATGGGTTTGGAGGAGTCCTATCCCAAACCAACGATGATGGCCTTAACCAATCTGTTGCTTTTATTAGCAGGAAGTTACTCCCCAGGGAGCAATGTTGGAATGCCATTGAGAGGGAGACCTTTGCTCAGGTTTGGTCCCTGAAGAAGTTGAGACCATACCTTTTTGGTACTCACTTCACACTTCAAACTGACACCACAGACCTCTGAGATGGCTAATGCAAATGAAAGGAGAGAACCCTAAACTGTTGAGGTGGTCCACATCCCTTCAGGGAATGGACTTTGTAGTGGAACACAGACCTGGGTCTGCCCGTGCCAATGCAGATGGCCTTTCCAGGTTCTTCCACTTAGAAGACTCTCCTGTGAAAGGTTAGTCTCATCCTCTTTCGTTTGGGTGCGGGGTTGTGTAGGAAAATGCCTCTCATGGCATGGTTACCCCCTAACTTTTTCCCTTTTGTTGATGCTAGTTATGATTGAAGGTGTGCTGGGACCCTTCTAACCAGGCCCAAGCACCAGTGTTTTTTCCCTAAACTGTACCTTTGTTTCCACAATTGGCACAGCCCTGGCACACCGATAAGTCCCTTGTAACTGGTACCCCTGGTACCAAGGGCCCTGTGGCCAGGGAAGGTTTCTAAGGGCTGCAGCATGTATTATGCCACCCTGGGGACCCCTCACTCGGCACATGCACACTGCCTCACAGCTTGTGTGTGCTGGTGGGGTGAAAATGACTAAGTTGACATGGCACTCCACTCAGAGTGCCATGCCCACAACCCACTGCCTGTGGCATAGGTAAGTCACCCCTCGAGGAGGCCTTACAGCCCTAAGGCAGGGTGCACTATACCACCGGTGAGGGCATAGTTGCATGAACACTATGCCCCTACAGTGTCTAAGCCAAATCTTAGACATTGTAAGTGCAGGGTATCCATAAGAGTATATGGTCTGGGAGTCTTTCAAATACGAACTTCACAGTTCCATAATGGCTACACTGAATTTTGGGAAGTTTGGTATCAAACTTCTCAGCACAATAAATCCACACTGATGCCAGTGTGAGATTTATTGAAAAATGCACCCAGAGGGCATCTTAGAGATGCCCCCCTGTATACCAGTGCAATTCCTAGTGTTAGGCTAACCAGTTCCTGCCATGCCAGCCTGCCACATCCAGACAGGTTTCTGGCCACATGGGGTGAGTGCCTTTGTCACTCTGTGGCCAGGAACAAAGCCTGCACTGGGTGAAGGTGCTTCTCACCTCCCCCTGCAGGTTCTGTAACACCTGTTGGTGAGCCTCAAAGGCTCAAGCCTGTTGTTACAGTGCCCCAGGGCACTCCAGCTAGTGGAGATCCCGCCCCTCCGGACACAGCCCCCACAAGTCCGGAGGAGATGATGAGAAAAATAAGGAGGAGTCACCCACCAGTCAGGACAGCCCCTAAGGTGAGGTGACCCCTGCCTTAGGAAATCCACCATCTTGTTTTGGAGGATTCCCCCAGTAGGACTAGGGATGTGCCCCCTCGTCACAGGGAGGAGGCACAAAGAGGGTGTAGCCACCCTCAAGGGCAGTAGCCATTGGCTACTGCCCCGCAGACCTAAACACACCCTTAAATTGAGTATTTAGGAGCGACCCTGAACCCAGGAAAGGAGATTCCTGCAACCTGAAGAAAGAAGAACTGCTGACCTGAAAGCCCCGCAGAGACGACAACTGACTTGGCCCCAGCCCTACCGGCCTGTCTCCAGACTCAAAGAACCTGCACAGCGACACATCCAGCGGGACCAGTCGTCTCTGAGGACTCAGTGGACTGATAGGCACCTAAAGGACCAAGAAACTCCCGAGAACAGCGGCTCTGTCCAAATCTACAACAAAGAAACCAACTTTAAAGAAGACGCCTGCCTCACTCCGGAAGTGTGAGTCTTCGCACTTCACACCCGACGCCTCCGGCCCGAGTCCAGAGAAACCTACACTGCATAGGGGACCCCCAGCTGACTCCAACAATGTGGACACTGTGAGTCGACCTTCCTGCACCCCCACAGCGACACCTGCAGAGATGATCCAGAGGCTCCTACTGACCCCGACTGCCCGGTAATAAAGGAACCCGACGCCTGGAGAAGCACTGCACCCGCAGCCCCCAGGACTGAGAGGAACCAACCACTGGTGCAGGTGTGACTAGCAGGCGGCCCTCATCCTAGCCCAGTCGGTGGCTGACCCGATAAGTCCTCTGTGCCCTGCCTGCATCGCCAGAGTGACCCCCAGGTCTCTCCATTGTTTCCTATCTACAACCCGACACCTTGTTCACACACTGCACTTGGCCGCCCCTGTGCCGCTGAGGGTGTATTTTGTGTGCCTGTTTGGGACCCCCTCAGTGCTCTACAAAACCCCCCTGGTCTGCTCCCCGAGGACACAGGTACTCGCAGACTCGCAGTCTGCTAGCAGACTGGAACCGGAGCACCCCTGTTCTCCATAGGCTACTATGTTATTTGGGCCCTCCTTTGACCTCTGCACTGGACGGCCCCTGTGTTGCTGGTGCCGAGGGTTTGGGGTTGCCTTGAACCCCCAACGGTGGGCTGCCTATGCCCAGGAGACTGAACTTGTAAGTGCTTTACTTACCTGAGAAACTAACTATTACTTAACTCCCCCAGGTGCTGTTGATTTTTGTAGTGTCCACTTTTAAAATAGCTTATTGACATTTTTGCCAAATCTGTAAACTACTGTTTTAATTCAAAGTTCCATACTTACCTGTGTGAAGTACCTTACAATTTATGTACTTACCTACATTTTGAATCTTGTGGTTCTAAAATAAATTAAGATTATTATTTTTTTTTTTTACATAAAAACCTATTGGCCTGAAGTTAAGTCTTTGAGTGTGTGTTCTCAGTTATTGCCTGTGTGTGTGTACAACAAATGCTTAACACTACACCTGATAAGCCTAAGGCTCGGCTTCACTACCACAAAATAAAGCATTACTATTATCTACTTTTGCCACTATCAATCTCTAAGGGGAACCCTTGGACTCGGTGCACATTATCTCTCACTTTGAGATAGTATATATAGAGCCAACTTCCTACACCATCTTGGAATTAAGGGACGGCAATCTCTTCCTCAAAAAGGAGAAATTCATGATGCTCACTCTGGCTCGGGTCTTGTCTGCCCTAGACGAAGGAGACTGGATAGTAGCATTGGACTTGCAGAATGCGTATTTTGACATTCCCATCCTGCCTGTCCACGGGCTTTACTTGCGGTTCAAGGTGGGCACAAGCACTTTCAGTTTACTGTGCTCTCCTTCGGTCTCACCAGTGCCCCTAGGATGTTCACCAAGTTGATGGCGGCGGTAGCAGCTCATCTGCGCAAGTTAGGGATCTCAGTCTTCCCCTACCTAGACGACTGGCTGTTGAAGGCTCCTACCCCCCAGGCTCTCGTCATCCATCTTCAGACTACGGCAGACCTCCTGCATTCGCTGGGGTTCACTATAAACGTGCAGTTTCAGGTTTATCCTCCCGAGCAGCGTGTCCAGGATATTCAGCTTATCATGCTGATGTTTCGCCCATTATCTTGGATTTCGGTGAGACAGACTCTGAGGCTGTTGGGACTCATGGCTTCCTGCATCCTGTTAGTCAAACATGCCAGATGGCATATGAGGGCTCTGCGGTGGGACCAGTGGGTACAGCATCAGGGAAATCTTACCGACACGGTTCAGATCTGAGAGGGAACTGCAGGTTAGTGAACTGTGATTGGGTCAGAGACAGCCTCCTCTCCCTTCCCTTGCTAGATCTCACAGCAGTGACAGATGTGTGACTTGTGGGATGGGGTAGCCACCTGGGAGAGGTGGGGAGCAGAGGCCTCTGATCTCCATTGGAATCTGGACTTCAACTTGCTGGAGCTCCTGGGCAATTCGACTGGCACTGAAAGCATTTCTTCCTGTTGTGAAAGGGAAGCTAGTGCAGGTGTTCATGGACAACACCACCGCAATGTGGTACTGCAACAAGCAGGGTGATGTAGGGTCGTGGACCCTATGTCAAGAGGCTCTGCATCTCTGGACATGGCTGGCACAGCAGGGCATAACCCTGGTGGTTCCACACCTGGCAGGTTCTCTGAACGCCAGAGCGGACAAACTCAGCCATCGATGCCTAGTGGATAACGAATGGTATCTCAATCCAGAGGTGGTGCAAGGACTCTTTCAGCAGTGGGGAGAGCCTTGGTTAGATCTGTTCACCTCCCAAGAGAACAATGTCAACATTTTTGTTCTATCCATGACTGTGCATGGACGTTTTGTGGGTAAAAGAACTGACATACGCGAGCCAGGGTGGTGGCATAATAGGTGACCGGGACAACACAGACAGCTCTAGCGACGCTGACAAAACCACGCAGAGCCGAACGACGCATGCGGATCCGAACGATGCCACCCGACAGTGTATGCAGGGTATTGCTCAGCAAAAAATTCCAGATTCAATGCTGATGCTCGGGAATTCAAAGGTAAGGAATCTGCAACTAGATAGTCTCTACCAGATAATACGTTACCGAAGGTGAGTAACTTGTTCGTCAACAACACACTCAGTATACCATAGATCTCCTACACAGTTTCGGATTCACGATCAGTTACCTCAAATACCACCTGCAACCATCACAAATGCAGCCATATCTCAGAGCAATTCTGAACACAGTCAGGATTAACAGATCCAAACCCAGTAAGGATTCAAGCATTTCACAATTTAATATCTTATCTACAACACAACCAAACTTATACAGTAAAGTTAGTGATGAAACTATTAGGAATGATGGCTTCATGTATCGCCATAGTTCCAAATGCAAGACTGCACATGCGGCCACTACAGCAGTGCCTTTCCCAACAGTGGTCTCAGTCACAGGGTCAACTTTAGGATCTAGTGTTGTTGGACTGCCAGATTCACAGCTCTCTGCAATGGTGGAATCACACCTCAATCTCAAAAGAACGGCCCTTTCAGAACCGGGTGCCTCAGACCACTATCACAACAGATGCATCACAGATAGGTTGGGGAGCTCATCTCAACAACCTCACCACACAAGGAAAATGGGACTCCAACCAACAGATGAATCACAGATAGGTTGGGGAGCTCATCTCAACAACCTCACCACACAAGGAAAATGGGACTCCAACCAACAGACCTATCATATAAATTAATTGGAATTACTAGTGGTATTCCTAGCACTGAAAGCTTTTGTGACACAAATTTGCACATAAGGTAATATTAATACCTACAGAAAATATGACGACAATGTATTATCTGCAAAAACATGGGGGGCACACTCATCTCAATTGTCCCTTTTAGCCTAAACAATTTGGAATTGGGTGATTAACATTCAATTAGTGGCAGAGTGTCTCCCAGGGATGCACAATCAAGTAGCAGATCTGTTGAGCAGGATGCAACAACATGTCCACGAATGGGGAAATCACCCACAAGTAATTAAAAAATACTTTCAAATGTGGGAAACTCCAGACATAGACCTTTTCGCCACAAACGAAAACCCAAAATGACAAAGCTTTGCATCCAGGTACCCACACCCCCCATCAAAAGGCAATGCTCTATGGATGAACTGGTCAGGGACATTTGCTTGCGCTTTTCCGCCTCTCCCACTCATTCCATTTCTGATAATAAAGATGATACAAACCTCACTCACTATGATTCTCATAGCTCCGACATGGGCAGGTCAACATTGGTACACAAATCTATATGATCTGTCTGTGGTACCACATCACAAGCTGCCAAACAGACCAGATCTGTTGACTCAAGGGAGAGGCCAAATCAGACACCCAAATCCCAGCACACTCAATCTTGCGACATGGCTCCTGAAGTCATAGAGTTTGGTTACCTACAACTTGTATGGGTATTCTAAAGGAAGCACACAAACCCACAACTAGACAATGTTATGCTGCTAAATGGAAACATTTTGTGAGTTATTGTCAACCAGAAAATATTGATCTGCTTAAGACTTCAGTACAAGATATTGTCTGCTATATGTTACACTTACAAAAAGCAAATTTGGAATACTCCTCTTTTTGGCTTCATTTAGCAGCTATAGCTGCTTACCCTAAAAAAAGACAACATATTTCCATATTTAGAATTCCTATTATAAAAGCTTAAATGGGGGCCTTAAGAGTCTCATTTGCACCTAGAGGTCCTCCAGCTCCTGCATGTAATCTTAACATTGTGCTCACAAGACTTATGGGCCCATCATTTGAACCCATACAATCTTGTACTCTACAGTTTTTCTCATGGAAGGTTGCTTTCTTAGTTGCAATAATTTCTTTAACAGTTAGTGAGATTCTAGAGTTTAGTTTAGAAGAACCTTTCTTTCAAATCCATAAAGATAAATTAGTTCTTAAAACAAATCAAAGGTAGTTTCACCTTTTCATATCAGTCAGTGGAATTACCAGTCTTCTTTCCACAGCCATATTCAGTTGCTGAAAGACCTCTACACACCCTTGATGTTAAACGAGTCCTGATGTACTACACAGACAGAACAAAAAAGTTTAAAAAACGAAACAACTCTTTGTAGCATTTTCAGAACCTCACAGAGGTAATCTTATTTAAAAAAAAAAAAAAAAAAAAGATTAGCCAGATGGATAGTCAAGTGTATTCCAGCTTGCTATCTTAAGGCTAAAATAACAGCTACCAGTAGCTCCTAAAGCACCTTCCACTAGGAAAAAAAGAGCTTTAATGGCATTTTTCAGGAACATCCAGATATATGTAAAGCTGCTACATGGTCTACACCACACACATTTACTTAACAGTACTGTGTAGATGTGTTAGCTTGCCGACAAGCAAATGTTGGACAGGCTGTACTTAGGACATTATTTCAAGCTACTCCAACTCCTAGAGGCTGACCACCGCTTACTAGGGGACTGTTTTACAGTCTGTGCAAAGCATGTGTGTCTACCGCTGCACATGCCATTGAACAGAAAATGTTACTTACCTAGTAGACATCTGTTCATGGCATGTACTGCTGGAGATTCACATGCACCCTCCCTGTTGCAGTACAATATATTGTAAATATGTATATACATTGCATGGACATCTCATTACTTGACTATCGATCTACATATACATGTACACACTCTTTAGTTCACCGCCTACGGGAAAACAGTTGAACAAAGGACACAATGCCCATGCACAGCACCACCGAGAGGAGGAGTAACTCAATCTCGTGACTCGAAAACCTTCTTTGAAGAAAAAAAAAGTGTAATAGTCCGAGTCTAACACTAGATGGCGGACTTTAGCAAAGCATGTGAATCTACAGCACTACATGCCACAAACCGATGTTAACTGGGTAAGTAACCTTTTCCTTCTTGTTCTGTTAAGATTCTTCTGCAACTTGATGTCTGTTATAGATTGAGATGTGGTTTACTTAGTCTGCCTTTGATGGGAAAGAGGATTAGAAGATTTAGGCTGTTCTGAAGACAACCTGAAAATGTCCCTAAATTGCTAGGTGTTATGGGACTATCATTGCCTTTATAAACAGGATCTGTTAACAGAAACATTTGCTACAGTGATTTTTATCCCAAGAGAGAAAGTAATTGTACAGATCGATCACTCCATTTTGACAGAATGCTTAACTTCTAATTCTAGCAACACAAAATGATGATGGACGGAGTGCTGAAACTTTTCAATCACTCGCTCCCAGTCACAGATCTGGGTTTAATCCATCATTCTTTTGATCACCATGCCACCCCAGTTTGGACCCAGCCATATGCAGATCAGTCTTGAACCTGTTCCCCATGGGATGTACAAAGGAACAATTTGTAAATATACTGTTTTGTAAAACAAAACAAAAAACGATGTGGACATATATATAAATAAATATTTTTATGTTTTCCTCTTCCTTACAACAGGGAATTATTTAATCTTGGATGGTTGTGAATATGGACAGGAGAGCTCCACAGATGATGAATTTACTTCTTCCTTTGTTAAGCATAGCACTGAAGATGGCTCCTTTATGAACTATAGTTCTCAGAACTCTTCAGAGGGCATGCAGATGGACCCAGATGGATCCCTGTTACCTGGAACCCTGCGACTAGAGGAGAGAGATCCTCATTGCCCTGTGGTAACACTTACCAGCACTACCAGTACTGCCTCTTCTGGTGGGGTGTGGACAGATACAAGTAGCAGCCCACTGTTAGGAGGTGTGGACACAGACACATGCAGCTCTCCACATGGCGGTGTATTGACAGACACAAGCAGCTCTCCACTGGCAGAAACTGGGCAGAGGGATTTGCACCACATCCCCTATCCAGAAGACTTCCTACAGCGGCACACTGGTCTAGTAGAGGAGCTGTGCTCCTCTGGTGAGAGGACTCCTTTCTCAAATGAGTCTTGTGAGCAGATCTTGCAATATATTCAAGCAATAGAAGCTGACCTTCAACACTTAAAGGTACAGGAGGAATGGTTTTGTATGAATTGTGGTACATATGGGGTGGTGAATGTGTATGAGAATTGATATTTGTAAGTAATACTCCTGTGCACGTTTGAGGGAAGACACGTAGCACATGGTGGTAGGTATTGTGACAAAGAATGACCCTTTTGTCAGGTATGTTTCTTTTTTGTAGGGCAGGGTTGTGCACATGGACATCAAATCATCAGAATGCTAAAGGTAGCTGACGTGACATCACATGTCCTTTGTCCTCTCAGGTGACATCACAGGAAGTGATGTTATATGGCATTTGACTGTGGTGACAGAACAGGAAGTTGCATCATGTGATCTCTGACCCTATTGCATTACAAGAAGTGACATCACTGAAGTAAAAAAAAAAAAACTAAAAAAAACTAAACTACAGTAAGTGATAATAAAAAACGATACCCAAGTATCTAAAAGTACATTTTAGATCTTATTAATATACTGACCAGACTGCTTTTGTGATATGCCAGTGGTTTACCCACAAAAAGCCTGGAGCACGGCCATTATAGACCAGAAGAAGAGGCATATAGGCAGGCTTCAGTCATCTTATTCCTAAACCTAACTTCAAATACCCAGACCCAGCCATCAGTGCTTGGACACAGCAGTCAATTGTTTAACACAACCATCATGTTCGTAGGCACAACTCAAATGCAGCCTCAAAAGTTCAGGCAGAATATCTACATGTAAAGACAAATCCAATATATAGGCTAAGGCATAACTTCTTATGCCCACTGATGTTGCATTAGAAAATAATCATTAAACAGATGGTAGCCATGGGTGCAAGACACATGCAGTCCCCACTATCAGATCATGTATATGCACACTCCTCAGGCATACATGGTCCACCAGAAGTGTACATTCTCATCTTGCACACAAATCCCAGCTCTTTTCTTCTGCCACAACTACCTGCTTGCACAGGAAACCTGGATGCTTATTCTGGAAGGAACAGGTTTAGTTTATTAGCAGATTTGTGTGGTCAGTATAGAAGTGTTTGATATATGTCAGGTGTTCAGAATAACAAGTGACTCTCTCAACAGTTTGCATTTAAATTAATTCCAAGTAAATATATTTTATGTGACTATTATACAAATCTGGAATAGGTCTAACATTCCTAGATCTTGGTTGGACTCTGTACTCTATTATGTAGCACCGAGCTACGGCTTGCATGTGAACACCCTGTGCACCTAACTTTCTCTGTTGCATGCACCTAGCTTGATGGCACATGTGTTTACTAAGCCACACTCATTTGTGTGCACATCATTGCTTCTTTTAGTGCTTGCCGATCATTCTCTTACCTTTGTGCACATAGTCACATCTCACCTGTATGCACCAATTTCCCTTTCACCTATTATACCTTGCACTATTAGCTATACACACCACCACTGATATGTGCACATAAAAATCCCTTACCTATATGCACTGGCCCGCTCCTGAGCATAGTGCTTTTTCTTTTTTTAAAGTTTTAATGACTAGTAAGAAGTATGAATACTAACTGTAACAATCCATGTAGTTCTTTTATCAAATTAATTATATATACTAGGCCTATCACGATAAGTTCTTTGTCAGATTTTACCCATTTAATTAGTCCAAATGAGTGACATGTGGACAAATTAATTTATTTTTATCATGTGATATCAACAGTGACACAAAAGGAAGACATTGAATGAGAGAGGGACAGATTGAAGGAAGAGGGGGCGAGTGAAAAGGAGAGAAAGACTGGAAAGGACAATGATGGAGACAAGCTAGAAGGGAAAGAGGGGAAAACAAACATGAGAGAAGGGTGAACAAGAAGAGTCTGGAAGGGAGAGAAGAAAGACAAAGGGATAAGACAGATTTGAAGAAAGAAGAAAAATAAGGGACACACGGGAAAGAAAGGGAGGGCGTTAGGCTGACTTAGTAGTTTGCCGAACAAAATGGAGGAAGGCGAGAGAGACAAGTGGCCCAACTTTGTGTTTTGACTGACGGTACTCTGTAAGGGTGGCGGAGGACATAGCTTCTGCTATCCTGATGGACTACCGTCCTTTGAATTTAAAAATTACGCCGGCCCTGTGGTCATCTATACAGGCTGAAAGGAACTCTTGTTGTGTGCTCTTTTAAATATACTCAAAAAAAGTATTGTGAGTGGCTGCTATTGGCGTTGATGTCCATCCATCAAACCATTTTTTTGATTTTCAGGTAGAACAACTATAAAAAAAAAAAAAACTGCCCCACCCAGTCCTCTGATCTAAACACCTGTTGGGGTCAGGCTGCAAGAGTTCCTCCAACAGTGAGAGGAAATCACTTCAGACCAGTTGGTTATCGCAGTTACCTGCATTTGATATTCCTACAGCCCCTACCAAACATCCTACCCCGCCCACACATGATAATCTCAGACAAGCTTCATCTGATAGCGACTTGTAGTTGCAGATTCCTTTCCTTATGAATAGATTCCTTACCTTGTGAATTTCCCCCAGGCATCAGATTGGATCTGGAGATTTTTCTCAAGCAGTACCCTTACGTTGCCGTTATGTGGCGTTCATCGGCTCTGCGTCAGTCGCCGGCCATGCTGGATATGATGTCACAGTACCTATGTAGTCACCATCTTGCCACGCTGGAATTAGTTATTTTCTTTCCACATCAGGCAGTGCTGGTCTAAAGAGAGCTACCCCTCAATTAGTTTTTGACAGGCCTTTTTTTAACCTTTTTTCTTATTTTTATTTTCCGAGTTGCATAACTCCTGGTGTGTCGAGGATGTTATCTAGGAAGACTTGGTGCAAGCCGTTTGGATCCTGTCATCTGACGATATTGGTGACTGATCTGCACCTCTTGTGCCTTTAGTGTTTGGAGAACGACCACGACCTGAAGTCATGCTGGGTCATGCATCCGAAGATTTTGAGAGAGTGGTCCCTGAAGCTCATGGCGGGCCGACACTCTGCTTCATGTAAGTCGTGTTCCCGGGCGAAATGAAGGTATCTGGAGGGGTTGTGAAGTCCCCCTTCGTTGTCGTCCCACTCCAAGTCTTTTCACTCTGACTTTGCTGGCATGGCTTCGTGCCAGGCAGAGTCGGCAGGGTCCCCTTCGGGGTCCACGCCAGCAGATTCGGCCTCAGCTCGGAGGGGGACTCATGGATCCATCCCTGGATCCGAATCAGTGGTGGTTGTACCACTCCAACCTTCCTTGGCACTGGTTCTGATGTCGATGCTCCCAGCGCCGCCCTGTCCCTGGGCGGAACTGCCCCTATCCTCATTGCTGACTCTGAGCCACATGGGCGTCGTACAATGCTAACTCCGGCAGGGGCCTTGCCCCCATGTCAGGTCCTGAGCCTTATTTCTATGCACTAGGTTACAGTGAGAAAGGGAAGCGGTCGCTGGACCATTTAGAATACCAGCTCCAAACCCAGTGGACTGGTGTACAGATCTAGATGAAGCCAGTAGACTGAATACCTCCCCAGATACTGGAACGCTCTCTCCCCCTACGGTGGCTAGGGAGAATTTGTGTTCAATGGTGGTGCAGAGAGCAGCCAAGGTCCTGGACCTTGAGTTGCCTTCGGTGACAGGAGGCAGAGGTGCTTCAGCACGGGGCTTCATCTTCAAAGCCCCTAATTCACTTTAATGAAGCCCTCACAGATGTCTTTCTGGGTACCTAGTCCAAACCCAGCACTGAGGCTTCTGTGAACAGGACTATTGCCCACCGCCATCCCCCCGGCACCGGGTTACCCAGCTTTCCTGATGCAACACCCCCACCCCACACTTGAGAGCTTGGTTATCTAAGCCTCCATTTCCCAGGGTACATTCCCTCCTGCATCCCGAGATAGGGAATCCAACAGGCTGGACACACTTGTGAAGATGTTTTCTTCCACCAACCTGGCATTGCGGTCCTTGAACACCGCATGTCTTTTGCAGTTATTCCCACAAGCTGTCTGATACGGTTGCGCAAGTGCTGTCACAGGTCCCAGAGAAGGCCCAGGCTATACTTTCCCAAGGAGTTGCTGACAGGAGAGAGACAGCAAAGTTCATGATCCAGTGTGGACTGAACACGACCGACTCACTGGGCAGAGCAGTTGCTTTGGCTGTGGCCTTGAGGCACCACACCTGGTTGAAGACTTCTGGCTTTTCATGAAATGTCCAAGCTAATTTTATGGACATGTCCTTTGATGAAACCTGTCTCTTCGGAGAGAAAGCAGACTCGGTGCTAGTGTGCTTCAAGCATCCTTGTGCTATGGCCAGGTCCGTGGGCTTGGGGTGGCCATTCATCCACCTTAGCCTGCTTTTCGCCCCTTTTGTGGCTACGGAAGGGGTGTCCAACCATGTTGATTCCCCTCCAACTGCTGCGCATGCTGCCCAGCGTCTGCCTGGCCAGAGACTTCGGATCCACCATCCTTGTGGATCAATGAGCCGTGGATCAATGAGCCATGGGTCTAGCCATTCCACTGACCTCCCCCCCACCCCCTGCAGCTGCCTCCAAACCTTCTAGTTTGACACTTCCCCACCAGAGACCAGTTGGAGGCAGAATCTGCCATCACCTACTGTATTCCCGTCCTGCTTTCCCACAGACGTCACTTGCGGTTCATGCTAGGCCACGAGCACTGTCAGTTCACCGTCCTCCCTTTTGGCCTCACCCGGTGCCCCTCGGGTGTCACCAAGGTGATGTCAGTGGTCACAGCTCATCTCTGCAGATCAGGGATTTCGGTCATCCCTTATTTTGATGACTGGCTGTTCAAGGTTGGCTCGCTCTAGGCTGTCTTCTCCCACCACCAGACTAGTGCAGACCTCCTGCATTCGGTGGTGTTCATTATAAACGTGCCAAAGTCACACCTGACTCCCTCTCAGAGGCTCCCTTTCATCTGAGCTGTTCTGGATACAGTGCAGTTTCTGGCTTATCCTCCCGAGTAGCAAGTCCAGGATATTAAGTGTAGGAGGTTGGCTCAGTATATGCTGTGCACCTATAGATGAGGCACCCTGTACTGGGTCCAGGCAACCATTAGTGATAGTGTAGTGGCTCCAGATAACCAGAGCTCTCAAAGGGTAGCAGTGGAGAGCAGCTAAGGCTTATCGGGGAGGGTATAAAGCAATTGCAAATCAGTTCAGCAATCGGCAAATTAGGTCAGTCAGTGTTGTACACACAAGAAAGAAGCACACCAGTGTTAGAAAAATAATGTATTATTTATTAAAACACAGGAACTAAACTAACTTTGGTATATCTCCTAACCATATATGTGTGTGTGTGTGTGTGTGTGTGTGTGTGTGTGTGTGTGTGTGTGTGTGTGTGTGTGTGTGTGTGTGTGTGTGTGTGTGTGTGTGTGTGTGTGTGTGTGTGTGTGTGTGTGTGTGTGTGTGTGTGTGTATATATATAAAAAAAATAATGGCATGTGTAGCTGCAGATACACATGCTATAGATATGGATTCCGACATCTAGTGTTGGGCTCAGAGTGTTACAAGTTGTTTTTCTTCTAGGAAGTCTTTGAGTCACGGGATCGAGTGACTCCTCTTCGGTTCCATTGTGCATGGGCATCGACTCCATTGTTGGATTGTTTTCTTTCCGCCGTCGGGTTCGGACGTGTTTCCTCTTGCTCCGAGATTTCGATTCGGAAAACTTAATAAAACGTTCTTTTTCATTGGCATTGTATTGATCGCGTTATTCATCTTCCATCGAAACAGTAGTACAGTCGGGAAACAACTTTGTTTGTCCTTCGGGACGCACGCCCCCAACTCGGGCCTATTCGGGCCGACCGCGTGGAGAGCCTCATGGATCGGACTCCATTCCAATTCTGCCCTCGGTGCCACGCAAAATACCCTTACATAGACCAAAATCTGGTTTGCAACCTCTGCCATTTCCCAGACCATTGGGAAGAAAACTGCGAGGCCTGTCGATCGTTCTGATTGAAAAAGGCTGAGGGACCGAAGAGCAAGAAGGCTGGAAATGGTGTAGAAGACTGGAGAAAATTTTGACGTAACAGAGGAAGAACAAATGCAGACAGTCTCGATCCGAGATACAGAGTCAGAGCAGGAATCCAAAGAAAACAGACCCATCACAGCCGCCCAGCATGTGAGTATGTCTGCCCCTGCACCCCCACATAAGAAAAAACAGAAGGCCTTGGGTACACCACTGCCGGATGGCCATGGTTCGGCCCAAAAAAAGACTGTCGGTGACCGACCTTCGAGTTCGGCACCGAAAAAGGCCACCTCTCCGAAGACTTCGGAGTCAACAAAAAGCTCCATTTCAGACTCCATAGACAACAATTTTCGGAGTCGAAAATAAGAAAAACTGTTTTGGAGCCGAGACCTTCCTCATCATTTTTGATCCCGAAAAAACATCACATTTCGGAGCCGAAAAAGACAGGATATACAGAGGAACACAGACTTTCAAAAGGACTAAGAGAAAGCCATAAAACCTCTGAGGAGGAGTCAAAGATTGAACCAATCCTTCAAATTATGGATGAAAAACAGTCCAGGATACACATCCATAAAGAAACAGGGAGAATCATCACAGCACCTCCTTTAAAAACAAAGAGAAAGCTGGCGTTTCAGGAGGAATTGGACACTGCGCACCCCCAGCTAAAGTGCCAAAGCAGAAAGAGAAGCCAGCACCTCCTCAGTCTTCTCCTCCTCATTCTCCTCCTCATTCTTGACACCTACCTACCTCTCCTAAGATAAGTCCTACACCAATGCATTCTCCAACGCATTCTTTTGACTCACAAGACACTGTTGATCCATGGGATCTTTATGACCTTGAACCTATCCCAAGCAACGACCCAGACAGCTACCCCTCTACACCATCTCCACCTCAAGATACAACAGTATATGATCAGGTGATAGCTAGGCCTGCAGCCTATCATGGGGTTGCAATGCGCACACAGAACCACTAGAGGAAGATTTTTTATTCAATACATTATCCTCAACTCATTCTAGGTACCAATGCCTACCAATGCTACCAGGCATGGTAAGGCATGCAGACCAAATTTTTAATGAGCCTGTAAACGGAAGAATTATAACACCTAGAATAGGGAAAAAGTACAAACCTGCATCTTCTGACCCTGATTACATCACCCATCAGGTGCCACCTGATTCAGTAGTGGTTAGTGCTGCTAGGAAAAGAGCAAATAGTCAGTCCTCAGGAGATGCACCCCCTCCTGATAAGGAAAGCAGATAATTTGATGCTGCGGGAAAGAGGGTTGCGTCCCAAGCAGCAAACCAATAGAGAATAGCAAATTCCCAGGTACTATTACCTTGTTACGATAGAGCCCATTGGGACGAGATGCAGGATATAATACAGCATCTCCCCAAAGAGCACCAAAAGAGAGCTCAACAGGTGGTAGAATAAGGGCAAGCTATCACTAATAACCAAATAAGATCTGCCCTTGATGCAGCACATACCGCTGCAAGGAGTATAAACACAGCAGTCACTATTCGTAGACATGCATGGCTGAGATCCTCTGGTTTCAAACCAGAAATACAACAGGCTGTGTTAAACATGCCCTTTGATAAAAAAACATCTTTTTGGGCCAGAAGTAGACACCGCAATAGAAAAACTATGGACAGACTCAGACACAACCAAGGCAATGGGTGCACTCTATTCTACACCATGTAGAGGGTCATTTCGAAAAACTCAGTTTTTAGGAGGTTTCAGACCACAACTGTCAGAGGCATCAATCTCCCAAACAAAACCAACTTACCAAACCCAGTACCAACGAGGCGGTTTTAGAGGCACATATAGAGGACAATACTCTAGACATAGAGGTAAATTCCAAACCTATAAACAATCAGCAACACAGCCAAAACAGTGACTTCCCTCACTCCCTTCCACTCCACAACTCTCCTGTGGGGGGAAGACTACAACAGTTCCACACACATTGGCAAAATATCACCACAGACAACTGGGTGCTATCAATTATCCGCAATGGTTATTGTAAAGAAATGGCTCCCTGTTGCAGTTACCCCCCACTTTTTGCCTGATACTGATGCTGACTTGACTGAGAAGTGTGCTGGGACCCTGCTAACCAGGCCCCAGCGCCAGTGTTCTTTCACCTAAAATGTACCATTGTTTCCTCAATTGGCACAACCCTGGCACCTAGGTAAGTCCCTTGTAACTGGTACCCCTGGTACCAAGGGCCCTGAGGCCAGGGAAGGTCTCTAAGGGCTGCAGCATGTCTTATGCCACCCTAGGGACCCCTCACTCAGCACAGACACACTGCTTGCCAGCTTGTGTGTGCTGGTGGGGAGAAAATGACTAAGTCGACATGGCACTCCCCTCAGGGTGCCATGC
The DNA here is from genome assembly GCF_031143425.1 of Pleurodeles waltl. Lineage (NCBI taxonomy): Eukaryota > Metazoa > Chordata > Amphibia > Caudata > Salamandridae > Pleurodeles > Pleurodeles waltl. The sequence goes on from NC_090440.1 coordinate 1,371,951,620, forward strand.
CAACCTCACACTGCCTGTGGCATAGGTAAGTCACCCCTCTAGCAGGCCTTACAGCCCTAAGGCAGGGTGCACTATACCACAGGTGAGGGCATATGTGCATGAGCACTATGCCCCTACAGTGTCTAAGCAAAACCTTAGACATTGTAAGTGCACGGTAGCCATAAGAATATATGGTCTGGGAGTCTGTCAAAAACGAACTCCACAGCTCCATAATGGCTACACTAAATACTGGGAAGTTTAGTATCAAACTTCTCAGAATAATAATCCCACACTGATGCCAGTGTTGGATTTATTAAAAAATGCACACAGAGGGCATCTTAGAGATGCCCCCTGTATTTTACCCAATTGTTCAGTGCAGGACTGACTGGTCTGTGCCAGCCTGCTGCTGAGAGACGAGTTTCTGACCCCATGCGGTGAGAGCCTTTGTGCTCTCTGAGGGCAGAAACAAAGCCTGCTCTGGGTGGAGGTGCTTCACACCTCCACCCTGCAGTAACTGTAACACCTAGCAGCGAGCTTCAAAGGCTTAAGCTTCGTGTTACAATGCCCCAGCTAGTGGAGATGCGCGCCCCCTGGACACAGCCCCCACTTTTGGCGGCAAGTCCAGGAGAGATAATGAGAAAAACAAGGAGGAGTCACTGGCCAGTCAGGACAGCCCCTAAGGTGTCCTGAGCTGAGGTGACCCCGACTTTTAGAAATCCTCCATCTTGTAGAAGGAGGATTCCCCCAATAGGGATAGGAATGTGACCCCCTCCCCTTGGGAGGAGGCACAAAGAGGGTGTACCCACCCTCAGGGCTAGTAGCCATTGGCTACTAACCCCCCAGACCTAAACACACCCTTAAATTTAGTATTTAAGGGCTCCCCTGAACCTAAGAATTGAGATTCCTGCAACTTACCGAAGAAGAAGACTGCTGAGTTGAAAACCCCTGCAGAAGAAGAAAGAAGACACCAACTGCTTTGGCCCCAGTCCTACCGGCCTGTCTCCTGCCTTCTAAAGAAACCTGCTCCAGCGACGCTTTCTCAAGGACCAGCGACCTCTGAATCCTCAGAGGACTGCCCTGCTTCAAGAGGAACAAGAAACTCCCGAGGACAGCGGACCTGCTCCAAAAAGACTGCAACTTTGTTACAAAGGAGCAGATTTAAAGACCCCTGCTATCCCCGCAAGAAGCGTGAGACTTGCAACACTGCACCCGGCGACCCCGACTCGACTGGTGGAGAACCAACACCGCAGGGAGGACCCTCCGGCGACTCCGAGACTGTGAGTAACCAAAGTTGTCCCCCCTGAGCCCCCACAGCGACACCTGCAGAGGGAATCCCCAGGCTCCCCCTGACCGCGACTGCCTGACTCTAAAATCCCGACGGCTGGAAAAGACCCTGCACCCGCAGCCCCCAGCACCTGAAGGATCAGAACTTCAGTGCAGGAGTGACCCCCAGGAGGCCCTCTCCCTTGCCCAGGTGGTGGCTACCCCGAGGAGCCCCCCCCCTTCCCTGCCTGCATCGCTGAAGAGACCCCTTGGTCTCCCATTGATTTACATTGGAAACCCGATGCTTGTTTCTACACTGCACCCGGCCGCCCCAGTGCCGCTGAGGGTGTACTTTTTGTGTGAACTTGTGTCCCCCCGGTGCCCTACAAAACCCCCCTGGTCTGCCCTCCGAAGACGCGGGTACTTACCGGCTGGCAGACTGGAACCGGGGCACCCCCTTCTCTCCATTGAAGCCTATGCGTTTTGGGCACCGCTTTGAACTCTGCACCTGACCGGCCCTGAGCTGCTGGTGTAGTAACTTTGGGGTTGCTCTGAACCCCCAACGGTGGGCTACCTTGGACCCCAATCTTAACCCCGTAGGTGGTTTACTTACCTGCAAAACTTAACAATACTTTACCTCCCCCAGGAACTGTGAAAATTGCACTGTGTCCACTTTTAAAACCGCTATTTGTGTTTTATGTGAAAAGTATATATGCTACTGTAATTATTCAAAGTTCCTGAAGTACTTACCTGCAATACCTTTCAAATGAGATATTACATGTAGAATTTGAACCTGTGGTTCTTAAAATAAACTAAGAAAAGATATTTTTCTATAACAAAACCTATTGGCCTGGAATTGTTTCTGAGTGTGTGTCCCACATTTATTGCCTGTGTGTATGTACAACAAATGCTTAACACTACTCCTTTAATAAGCCTACTGCTCGACCACACTACCACAAAATAGAGCATTAGTATTATCTCTTTTTGCCACTATCTTAACTCTAAGGGGAACCCTTGGACTCTGTGCATACTATTCCTTACTTTGAAATAGTGCATACAGAGCCAACTTCCTACATTGGTGGCAGCAGTGGGATACAAGACTTTGCATTTGCTGGACTACTCAGCCAATACCTGATCACACGACAAATTCCAAAAATTGTCATTAGAAATTGATTTTTGCAATTTGAGCTATTTTTCTAAATTCTTAAAAGACCTGCTAGGGCCTTGTGTTAGATCCTGTTTACCATTTCTTTTAGAGTTTAAAAGTTTTGTGAAAGTTTGAATTAGAACCTAGAACTAGTTTTAGATTCTTAAAAAAGTATTCCAACTTTTAGAAGCATAATGTCTAGTACAGAGATGAATGTGGTGGAACTCGACACCACCCCTTACCTCCATCTTAAGATGAGGGAGCTAAGGTCACTCTGTAAAATAAAGAAAATAACAATGGGCCCCAGAACTTCCAAACTACAGCTCCAGGAGCTTTTGGCAGAGTTTGAAAAGGCCAACCCCTCTGAGGATGGCAACACAGAGGATGAAGATAGTGACTTGGAGGAAAATTCCCCCCTACCAGTCGTAACTAGGGAGAACAGGGCCCCTCAAGCCCTGTCTCCAAATATAGTAGTCAGAGATGCTGCTTCCCTCACAGGAGGGACCAACATCTCTGAAATCACTGAGGATAACTCCAGTGAAGAGGACATCCAGTTAGCCAGGATGGCCAAAAGATTGGCTTTGGAAAGACAGATCCTAGCCATAGAAAGGGAAAGACAAGAGATGGGCCTAGGACCCATCAATGGTGGCAGCAACATAACTAGGGTCAGAGATTCTCCTGACATGTTAAAAATCCCTAAAGGGATTGTGACTAAATATGAAGATGGTGATGACATCACCAAATGGTTCACAGCTTTTGAGAGGGCTTGTGTAACCAGAAAAGTGAACAAATCTCACTGGGGTGCTCTCCTTTGGGAAATGTTCACTGGAAAGTGTAGGGATAGACTCCTCACACTCTCTGGAAAAGATGCAGAATCTTATGGCCTCATGAAGGGAACCCTGATTGAGGGCTTTGGATTCTCCACTGAGGAGTATAGAATTAGATTCAGGGGAGCTCAAAAATCCTCGAGCCAGACCTGGGTTGATTTTGTAGACTACTCAGTGAAAACACAGTTATTGCCTACAATTGATAAACACTCCTCCAAATATTCCACCAAGGTATCACAAGTTAACCCCAGAAGATACAAATCTGTTACAAAAATAGGTTCAATCTCTACTACTCAAACAAGCAATAGAGTTAGTTCCACAGTCTCAGCTAGGAACAGGAGTTTATTCACTATACTTTCTAATTCCCAAAAAAGTTGGCACCCTCAGGACAATATTAGACGTCAGGCCCCTCAGTTTTTACATCCTATCAGAACATTTTCACATGGTAACTCTACAGAATGTTATCCCACTTCTACAAAAACAAGATTTTATTATGACCTTAGACCTCAAAGATGCGTATTTCCACATACCCGTCCATCCTGCTCACAGAAAATACCTCAGGTTTGCCGTTCAAGGAAAACACTACCAGTTCAAAGTGTTACCCTTTTGAATAACAACAGCTCCAAGAGTATTCACAAAGTGCTTAGCAGTAGTAGCAGCCTACCGAAGAAGACAACATATACATGTCTTTCCATATCTAGACGATTGGCTAATAAAATCAAGCAGTCATACACAATGCCAAAATCATACACGTTATGTAATAGAAACCATACACACACTAGGTTTCTCTATTATCTACCAAAAGTCACCCCTTCAACAAGCACAAGTACAACTGTATTTGGGTGCAATCCTAAATACTCAACAAGCTCTAGCGTATCCAAATACACAAAGGATACAAGCTTTCCAAAATCTAATTCCACAAATACAGCCAAATCAACAATATACTGTAAAATTTGTCATGTAAATCCTAGGAATGAAAGCGTCCTGCATTGCAATTGTTCCACACGCAAGATTAAACATGCGGCCCTTCCAACAGTGCCCTGCCCAATGGTCACAGGCACACGGTCAACTCCAAGATCTAGTGTTGATAAACCGCCAAACATATATGTCCCTTCAGTGGTGGAATTGCACCAATTTAATCAAAGGGCAGTCATTTCAAGACCCTGTGCCTCAGACCATAATTACAACAGATGCATCAATGATTGGTTGGGGAGCTCACCTAAACAATCACAACATTCAAGGACAATGGGATGTCAAACAGAAACAGCTACACATAAACCACTTGGAGTTATTAGCTGTGTTTCTGGCCCTCAAAGCCTTTCAACCTCTTCTCACACAGAAGAATGTTCTTATCAAAACAGGTAACACGACAACCATGTGTTATCTCAACAAACAGGGAGGGACACATTCATCCCAACTGTCCCTTCTAGCCCAAAAAATGTGGAAATGGGCAATCCACAACCAAACCCATCTATTAGTGCAGTACATCCCAGGGATAGACAATCAGTTGGCAGATATCCTCAGCAGAAATCACCAGCAAACTCACAAATGGGAGATTCATCCTCAAGTACTTCAAAAATACTTTCAAAAGTGGGGAACACCAAACATAGACCTATTTGCAACAAGCGAAAACACAAAATGCCAAAACTTTGCATCCAGACACCCAGATCCCCTATCCAAGGGCAATGCTCTATGGATCAATTGGTCAGGGATATTTGCTTATGCTTTTCCCCCTCTCCCACTGCTTCCATTTCTAGTCAACAAGTTGCGTCAAACTTCACTCAACATGATACTCATAGCACCAACATGGGCACGACAGCCATGGTACACAGCATTACTAGATCTATCTGTAGTACCACACTCCCATGCAGACCTTATCTGTTAACACAAAACAGAGGTCAAATCAGGCATCCAAACCCCAATACTCTCAATCTGGCAATTTGGCTCCTGAAGTCATAGAATTCGGATATTGACAACTCCCATCAGAATGTATGGAAGTTATTAAACAAGCAAGAAAACCCACTACTAGACAGTGCTATGCAAACAAATGGAAAAGATTTGTCTATTACTGTCAATCTAAAAATGTAGATCCTCTTACAGCATCAATACAAGATATTGTATGTTATTTACTTCATTTACAAAAATCAAATTTAGCATTTTCTTCAATAAAAATACACCTTATTGCAATTTCTGCATATTTACAGAATATTCAACATAGCTCTTTATTTAGCATTCCTGTCATTAAAGCTTTCATGGAAGGCTTAAAACGCATCATTCCACCAAGAACACCACCAGTTCCATCTTGGAATCTAAATATAGTGCTTACAAGACTTATGGGTCCACCCTTTGAACCCATGCACTCATGCCAAATTCAATTTCTAACATGGATAGTTGCCTTCCTAGTGGCAATTACTTCTTTAAGAAGAGTGAGTGAAATCCAAGCTTTTACTCTTGAGGAACCTTTCTTCCAAGTACACAAACATAAAGTTGTACTAAGAACAAATCCAAAATTTCTCCCAAAAGTAGTCTCACCATTTCATATTAATCAAACAGTGGAACTGCCAGTCTTCTTACAGCCAAACTCTGTGGCAGAAAGAGCTCTACATACATTAGACCTCAAAAGAGCTCTAATGTACTATATAGACAGAACTAAACAATTTAGAAAGACTAAACAACTTTTTGTGGCTTTCCAACAACCACATACAGGCAATCCTACATCAAAAAGAGGTTTAGCAAGATGGATTGTAAGGTGCATACAAACATGCTATATCAAAGCAAAAAGACAACTTCTAATCACTCCCAAAGCACATTCTACACGTAAGAAAGGTGCAACAGTGGCTTTATTTTAGGAAATATACCAATGGCTGAAATATGTAAAGCAGCTACATGGTCAACACCTCATAGATTTACTAAACACTACTATGTGGACGTATTATCACAACAAGCCACAGTAGGTCAAGCTGTTCAAACAACTTCAACTCTTACAGGCTAACCACCGCTTTTATGGGAGGACCTACTGCTTTGTAGTCTATGCATAGCATGTGTATCTGCAGCCAAACATGCCATCAAACGGAAAATGTCACTTACCCAGTGTACATCTGTTCGTGGCATGTTGTGCTGCAGATTCATATGCACCCTCCCTCCTCCCCGGAAGCCTGTAGTCGTTTAAGTTACCATATTTGTACATACATTTACATTTACATGGACATCTCTTTTTTCACTTATATACTCTATCACTCCTTCCTTTACCCTCTGCGGGAAAACAATCTAACAATGGAGTCGATGCCCATGCGCAATGGAACCGAAGAGGAGTCGTCACTCGATCCCGTGACTCTAAAAGACTTCTTAGAAGAAAAACAACTTGTAACACTCGGAGCCCAACACTAGATGTCAGAATCCATATGCATAGCATGTGAATCTGCAGCACAACGTGCCACGAACAGATGTATACTGGGTAAGTGACATTTTCCATATATATGTTCGATGGCATGTGTAGCTGCAGATACACATGCTATGCATTATTCCGCCATCTAGTGTTGGGTTCTGCCCTTCATGCTGCAGATACAGCAGCTAGAACCGTGAAAACTGCCATCACTATACGCAGACACGCATGGCTACATTCCTCTGGTTTCAAACCAGAAATACAGTGCTGAACGTCCTTTAATAAAAAGCACCTGTTTGGCCCTGAAGTCGACACAGCCATAGAAAAGCTAAGAAAAGACTCGACAGTGCCATAGCAATGGGAGCCTTACACACAACACCCCATAGAGGCTCCTTTCGCAGACAACAATTCAGAGTAGGATTCAAGCCACAATCCACAGAGGCTTCTACCTCCCAGGCAAAACAAGGGCAACAGCAATACCAGAGAGGGGGATTTAGAGGGTCTTATAGAGTCCACTACTTTAGAATTAGAGGCAAGTTCCAAACTTCAAAACAAGCCACTACCCCATCTTAACAGTGACTAATTTACCATCCCTCAACCCCACACATCTCCTGTAGGGTCAGACTTCAGAAATTCCATTCCAAATGGCATAATATCACCACAGATCAATGGGTATTGTTAATTATCCGCAATGGCTATTGCCTAGAATTGATTTCTACCCCCCCAAACATTCCATCACGTTATCACAAATTGTCCCCAGAACACAATGTTCTGTTACAACAAGAAGTACAATTGCTACTATTAAAACAAGCAATAGAATTGGTCCTACATTCTCAACAAGGAACAGGAGTATACTCACTATACTTCCTTATTCCCAAAAAGGATGGCACCCTCAGGCCCATCCTAGATCCCATATCACTAAATCTATATATCCTGTCAGAACACTTTCACGTGGTAACTCTGCAGGACGTCATTCCACTACTACAAAAACAAGATTACATGACTGCACTAGACCTCAAAGATGCATATTTTCATATACCCATCCATCCAGCTCACAGAAAATACCTAAGGTTTGAGATAGCAGGAAACCATTATCAGTTCAAAGTTGTACCATTCAGCATAACAGCAGCTCCAAGGGTATTGACAAAATGTCTAGCGGTAGTAGCAGCCTACCTAAGAAGACAACACATACATGTCTTTCCATATTTAGACGATTGGCTAATAAAATCAAGCAATTTTATACAATGTCAAAAACACACTCAATACACAATAGAGAACATACATACACTAGGGCTCACTCTCAACTACCAAAAATCTCATCCTCAACCAGCACAGGTACAACCTATTCTCAATGTGCTATTCTCAATATGCAAAAAGCCTCAGCCTATCCAAATACACAAAGGATACAAGTGTTTCAAAATCTCATACCACAAATGCAGCCAAATCAACAATACACGGTAAGATTTATCATGAGACTATTAGGAATGATGGCATCTTGCATAGCAATAGTACTGCATGCAAGACTAAACATGAGGACACTACAACAGTATCCATCTTGCCTGTGAATCGAGGACAACTCTATTGATTTTCCCCACAAATTTACTCGAAAACAAAATTGCCACACCCCGTATCGCGGCATCCGCTGAAGCATAAAAGGAATTGACAATGTGTGGCGCAACTCTAGGTAACTTGGAATTGAGCTTTAAATGTGTCTCCTGTTAGAGAAACAGTTGGACCTGAGCTGTTTCCAGCCAGCTAATCACAGCACAATTTTTTTTATTATTATTTGCCCCATTTATATTACAGGAAGCTACTCTTAATTTAGTTCCCATCCTTACACAAGATGTAGATCTTTCCTGCCATACCCCGTTGCCCTTGATCTGTTAGTTTAATAGAACCTCTCCTATCTTGTGTCTTTTCTTCAGGTAAGTGCTTAAGTTGAATAGCTGATGCCTGCATTTTTTGTTCTAACTCCCTCCTACCCCCCCCCCACCCTCTGTAAACCTCCCCCCAGCCTCCCCACCCCAGCCCCGGCAGATCCAACCCGTCATGGACCCCTCGGACACATTACCACCCCCCTCCCCACACCCAATAATCCCACACCCAAAAAGCCCAGCAATAGAGTGCATTGACGTGGCACCTCTTACACCTTAACCTCCAAAGAGCAGCAAGGCGGAGAGACGAAACTGGCCTGTGAAACCAAACTAATCTCCCATAATCAATAAATACCTTAAGCAGCTTATCTTAATTACTTCCTCCCTCCCCCACCACTCGCCTCCCCCTCCATTCTACGCATTTCAGGCCCCCTACACCTCTTTTCGAGGTCTATTATCCTTATACCCTGAGTTCTCTGAGGGGAAGCAGATGTAAATTTTTACTAAACCATGAAAGCGTACATGCACAAACAAATAATAGCTAAGCGCCTAAATGGCAGCCTAACTAGCAGAAGATCGTACACTAGGAATGTAGTGGTCCTCTTCATATGGTGTAGTTGACTAAACATAAGAGATTCTCCTCTCAATGGACAGTTCTTTGCTTTTCTTGCTTTTCTATATGCTCCAGAAAGTTCCTTGCTTCCTGGACAACATTCACTTGGCCCTTATAGAGTACTTTCAAATTTGCCAGTTGCACTATACCAGCCGGAGCCCCAATCTTTTGAAACCGTCAATTAGTCCAACAAACTCTCGACGCCGGTGGGCTGCTGCCACTGACATGTCTGGGAACACCTGGAAGGTAGCTTTCGAGGTATCATCCAGCTTGAATTCACATACTTTCCTGGCTTGAGAAAGGATTTGTTCCTTAATTCTAAAGTCACAGAAATTAACCAGAATAGTACGTGGATACTTTGAATTGTTAGGTCGCACAAAGGGTACTCTATGGGCCCTCATGATAGATAGATCCCCTTCCGACTTTGCCCAGTCCGGAGGAATGCTTTTACAAATAAGTCCGGACACCACCTTGGTTACTGATAAACCCTCTTTCATCCCCTTCGGGACCCCGACAAATCTAAGATTAGAGCGTCGTGATCTATTTTCCATCTCATCCAACTTCATTTGGAGATTTTCTAATTCAGATTGAACCTGAGATGTTGTTGACTCTACTTGATTTTTAATATCCTCTACATCCGAGACCCTCTGTCCCACCTGTGATACTCTAGTCGAAAGAAGAGTCAAATGAGTATTAAGTTGAGTCAGCTGATCTTTTGTCTCCCTACGAGTTTCTTCCTGAGAGACTTTAATGGCTCGAAGTTCCATTAAGATCTGTCCCATCACCTCCTCCACTATTGCAGTAATAATCGTAACAGGTGCAGTGTTATCCGAACTGCTGGGATTTTGTAAGGAACTGGATGGCGAGACCATAGTATTGGCTAGTGGACTCTCTGAGGTTGGATTAAGCACCGTTAAGCCACTTAGCACCCTAGCAGGAATACTGACGGGAAGTGTAACGTTATTTTTAGCAAATCCTTCTCCTAACGGAGTTGTTTTCTCAAGACCTCCCTCTTTTAATGTACCTCCCTCAGCCGCTTTAGATAATTGTTTCACATTGCTGATAGTATTTGAAAAAAGTGGATAGGAAAGTTTCGCGATGGATTTCTACTGGAGTTTAGGTGATACCATTAAATGAGGAGGAGGGAGAGCGTCTGGCCCTACTAAATTTGGTAGTGGAGAGGGAATTGCTACTATTGAATCGTCCTGGGAATGCAACTCGGTGGACCACACCGCTGACTGTGCAGAGCCGTGCACCATGCCAGGCTCAAGCAAGCCAGGGAGACCCAGTAAAGACGACATAGAGTCCTGATTTGCCACGGAGACTCTAAAGGAGCCTAATCCGTCTAGCTGCTGAGAATTGTGCCTATGCATGCCAAGGGCCAGAATCAGAGTTTTCAATTTTGCTCCTTTCGGATTCTTTGGTGCTATTCATGTTTTGAATCCTCTGTCCTGCGTCATACGTTTCATGGCAAGCTGGGAGGGGGGCCCTCTGGTGGTGATAAGGCCAAACAAGATTGGAGTGGGGGGAGAGGTTGAAATAGAGGGCTCCACAACAATGGCAAATAAAGAGTGCCATTTTGTAAGTTATTATGGCCCGATAGAGGATGATATAAAGCCATTGCAGACATTATATACACATCTTTCCCTTCTTCAAGGGTATTTCATAATAGGAGGGGACTTTAACGTTATGTTAAATACTCAATGGGATTCATCATGTAAGAACAAAGCGCAGAAGAAACCTAAAACTTTTCAATTTCTTGCAAAATTAATTCAAGAGATAGCCCTGGTAGATGTGTGGCGGGCTGATCATTTTGATGTTAAACAGTATACGTGTTATTCCAAAAGGTATAATACGGCGTCAAGAATTGTTTTAATTTTAGTCTCTTTTATATTAAAATGGCATCGAACAGGAATTCTTGCAAACTCTTTTTCAGATTATGCCGTTCCTTGGGTCGATTTTGATGATTTCAAAGATTCGGTTAATCAGCACCCCCATTCACAATGGCGCCTGGACAGATCTCTCTTGGCAGAGGAAGACTGGGTTACCAACCTCAAAGTGTTAGTAACAGAATTTTTGAAGCTAAATAAGGGATCCGCCCCTGTTTTTTATATTTCGGGGGCCACTAAGGCCTTCATACGAGGGGAGGCTGTTACTTTTAAAGCTCATTTAGGAAAAAACAGTTCGCGAGAAAAGTTCCAAGTTGCAACAGGAACTAGAGCAGGCACTAAGACAAAAGCAACTGTCTCCTAGTCCGGAGACATTATCAGGATTAGCAAGGGCCCAGGCTAATCTAAAATAATTTTTTATATCTAAGGAAATACTTAATAGCCATACAACTTATCAATGTCAATACGAAGAAAGTGAGCATGCCGGAAGATTTTTAGCCTGGTCAATTAAAAAGCGTGCTAGGAGTAGTCTAATTAAAGCCATCTTTGATGAAGACCAGGCTAGGATGGTTACACACTCAGAACAGATCGAAAAAGTATTATTTTCCTATTATGATAAATTATATACAGAGTCATCACAAGCGAATGAGTTACAAATCCATCAGTATCTAGATACAGTTTCTCTACCAAGGCTCGACGTCAAGGCACAGAATTTATTATTGTCCCCTATTACTTCTCAGGAAGTTATTAAAGCAATAAGGGACGCTTCTAACGGTAAAACTTCAGGTGAAGATGGCCTTCCGGCAGACGTTTATAAAATTCTGGAAGATCAAATAGTTGATATATTAACAAAGCTATTTAATGCAATACTGGAGAAAGCAGAGATTCCTTCTGAATTTTCATGTGCCAGGGTGGTTAGTTTTATTAAGAAAGACAAACCACCGGAATATCCTGGTTCATATCGCCCAATCAGCTTGTTAAATCAGGACTATAAATTTTTTACTAAGATTCTGGCAGCTCGTGTAACGCAGGTAGCCCAAATATTGATACACGAGGATCAGTGTGGATTTCTACCAGGTAGGCTGCTATCCACCAATACGAATTTCCTAATACAGGCCATAGATTATCTGTCGCATAGCTTTCATCCGGCAGCTATTATAATGCTCAGTGCAGAAAAGGCGTTTGATCTGGTTCATTGGCAAGTGTTATTTTCGGTGCTTGCAAAGTTTGGTTTTCCGAGGAAATGTATTCAGGTTATACAGACTCTGTAAAAAGGGGCTCAAGCAAAAATTTTAGTTAATGCTCGGGTAGTAGGATCAGTACAAATTACACGAGGCACGAGACAGGGCTGTCCCCTCTCTCCAGTTTTATTTGCACTGTTTATTGTGCCTTTAGCCGCAGCGATTCGACAAGATTCAAATATTAAACTTCCTCTACCAACAGCGCCCAAAGTAAAACTTTTTGCGAACGATATGATATTGTATCTTAGGGTGGAACAACAGAATATCGATAGAGCATTTGCAAAGATTAGGGCGTTCTCCGAGTTAGGGGGCTATAAAATTAATCAATCCAAATCAGAGGCCTTGCTGTATAATGCTGAGCTTTCGGTCTTGCCGCAGGGTGTTCGTGATGCATCTTCAGCTTCTCATCCTATTAGATATCTTGGTATATATGTATCTCCGAGTTCGGCAGATTTGTTTCAGCTGAATTATATGAATGTATTTTTAAAAATTCAAGGGCTGCTGTGCAAATGGCAGGAGTCTTCTATGACTATTATAGGAAGGGCCGCTTTGGTTAAAATGTCGATCCTTCATCTACTATTATTTGTTTTTTCAAGTGTCATTTTGCGAGTCACGATTTTTTTTTTTTTTTTGTGTGAATCTTGATGTAGTAGTTAGACAATTCATCTGGAATCATAAGAAGCCTCGGCTCCAACTGGCTAAGTTGTCCTTGGCAGTGGAAGATGGAGGATTAGCTCTCCCTAATATTGCAGTTTACTATGAAGCAGCGATATTTGATTGGGTGTCGATAGCAGGGCTAAAGTTAAAATGGAATTTCTGTCTCAGTCAGATGATGCTAGAAAGTAATGTACATCCTTTGCGTTTTTTGAAATTCCCTCGTCTACCAAAAAGGGTTAGGTATAAACTACCGGCTATGATTCAAGTAATGATATTACAGTTAAAGCGTAAATGTCAAATTGATGAGGCTTTTTCATTCTTACGACTAAGAGATAATGGGTGTTTAGGAGTGGAAATAAGTCAAGGCAATATTCTGCAATGGGAAGCACTGGGCTTTACAACTATAGAGGATTTTTTTTTAGCGGATCGGTTTAAAACATGGGCACAGTGTGTAGTAGGTGTAAGCGATACTCCAGACAGTTTAAAATTTTCATATTGTCAAATTCAACACTCACTGCGTCTAGTGCAAAGATCCTCGAGCTGTATGAATAAACCCATTGCACAGGCATTTTATGATAATCAATCTGGCATTGGAGAGTGGTATAAATTACTTTAGGATGCAGGGGCAACCAAGTTAACTACCCAACTTTTGGCTCGGATAGCTAACATGACAGGATGCCAGATCGAAATACAGCAGTGGAGAAAACACAATGAGGTGTCGTACAAAGTACTTAGAGGGGCCAATTTTAAAAGGATTACTTTATTTTCTAAATGGCTGTTGTACTATACCCCCACTGTAGTAAGAGACATGCATCCTGAGTCATCAGGCTCCTGTCCACGCTGCCAAAACTTTAAGGGAGATTGGATGCATATGTGTTTTTCTTGTATATTTTTGGTAAGGTACTGGGAGCAGATTTTTCAGAGGATAAGCTCTTGGATAGACTGTGATCACCACCACTCCTGTGGTGGCGCTGTGGGGTATTACGCAGATTACAAATCTTACTACTGCATCCAGACAATTGATTTTCGCGGGCTCGGTAATAGCTCTATCGCTTATCCTACAAGCACGAAAATCACCCATCCCTCCGACTTATGCATTATGGGAGGCAAAAATGGAGTCTACAAGGGTTAGAGAAAAGCGAATAGGAGCCATGCGAAGATATCGTCGGATCTGGGCCAAAATGAGTAGGAAGATTTGGTGGAGGGAAGTGGAAGTAGAGGAAGCAGACCTATTTAGTCAATTTTAGTTCGGGCAAATTGGATAAAATTTAAGTTTGATGCGTTAAGTAGAAATGTCTTAACATCAATGTATACGGCAACAATATTAGTTGAAGCTATATATATGTAATGTAAGTGTCACCTGCTCCATAAAAATAATAAAAACATTTTTTTTTAAAGAGGACACTACAACAGTGCCTCTCACAGCAATGGTCTCAAGCACAGGGTCAATTGCAAGATCTAATGTTGTTAGACTGCCAAACGCACAAGTCCCTTCAGTGGTGGAATCACAGCAATTTAATGAAGGTGCGGTCATTTCAAGACCCTGTGCCTCAGACCACAATAAAAACAGATGCATCAATGACAGGTTGGGGCGCTCATCTCAACAACCTTACCATTCAAGGGGAATGGAATTTAAAACAGCTAAATTATCACATCAACTATTCAGAATTATTAGCTGTGTTCCTTGCCCGAAATGCGTTTCAGCCACTTCTCAAACACAAGACTGTCTTTATAAAAACAGACAGTATGACGACCATGTTTTACCTAAAGAAACAAGGTGGGACACATTCATCTCAACTGTCCCTTCTAGCCCAAACAATATGGAAATGGGCAATTCACAATCAAATTCATCTACTAGCAGAATACATCCCAGGAATACACAATCAGCTAGCGGATTTCCTAAGCAGAACACACCAACAGATACACGAATGGGAAATTCACTCTCAAGTACTTCATCAGTACTTTCAAAAGTGGGGGACACCAGAAATAGACCTATTCTCAACAAGCAAAAATGCAAAATGCCAAAACTTTGCATCTAGACACCCACACCCTCTGTCCAAGGGCAATGCTCTATGGATCAACTGGTCAGAGATATTTGCTTACGCTTTTTCCCCCACTCCCACTACTTCCATTTCTGGTCAACATACTGCGTTAGACTTCTCTAACCATGATACTCATAGCCCCAATGTGGGCACGACAACATTGATATACAACACTCCTAGACCTGTCAGTAGTACCACACTACAAACTTCCAAACAGTCCGGATTTGTTAACATAAAACAAAGGACAAATCGGACATCCAAATCCCAGTGCTCTCAACTTACCGATTTGGCTCCTGAAGTCATAGAATTTGGATACTTAAAACTTCCATTAGAATGCTTGGAAGTTCACAAACAAGCATGCAAGCCTACAACTAGACAATGCTGTCAATCTAAAAATACTGACCCACTTACAGCATCAATACAAGATATTGTATGCTGCCTACTTCATTTACAAAAGTCAAATTTAGCTTTCTCATCTATTAAAATTCATCTCACTGCCATATCAGCATATTTGCAGACTATACAACATACCTCTCTTTAGAGTTCCAGTTATCAAAGCCTTCATGCGAGGACTAAAACATTTTCACCTAGAACACCACCAGTACCTGCTTGGAATCTCAATATTGTACTCACAAGACTAATGGGTCCACCTTTCTAACCCATGCATTCCTGTGAGATTCAATTTCTAACTTGGAAAGTTGCTTTCCTAGTAGCGATTACTTCATTAAGAAGAGTTAGTGAAATATAAGCATTCACTCTCGAGGAACCTTTTTTCTAAGTACACAAACCTCACATTTTACTTAGAACCAATCCAAAATTTCTGTTAAGAGTGGTATCACCTTTTCACACAAACCAAACAGTGGAATTGCCAGTCTTCTTCCCACAGCCAGATTCAGCTGCAGAAAGAGCCCTCCACACTCTTGACCTTAAAAGAGCTCTAATGTATTATGTGGATAGAACAAAAGAGTTTAGGAAAACTAAACAGCTTTTTGTTGCTTTTCAACAACCACATAAAGGTAATCCTATCTATAACCAAGGATTAGCTAGATGGATTGTTAAATGTATTCAAACATGCTACATTAAGTTAAAAAGACAACTTTTAATCACACCTACCGCACATTCCACTAGGAACAAAAGGTGCTTCTGTGGCATTCTTGGGACCAATAGCAGACATATGCAGAGCTGCCACACGGTCTACACCACATACATTTACAAAGCATTACTGTGTGGATGTACTTTCAAACAACAGTCAAATGTTGGTCAAGCTGTCCTAAAATCATTATTTTAAACAATTCCAGCTCCTACAGGCTAGCCACTGCATTTCTTGGGGAGTGTAACTGCTTTGTAGTCTATGCATAGCATGTGTATCTGCAGCTACACATGCCATCGAACGGAAAATGTCACTTACCCAGTGTACATCTGTTCGTGGTATATAGTGCTGCAGATTCACATGCACTCTCCCTCCTCCCCGGAAGCCTGTAGTCATTGAAGTTTCTTATTTGTACATATGTATATACATTTACATTTGCATGGACATCTATTTTACTTATTATTTTTATAGTACGTTTACATTCTTACACGCTATCACTCCTTCCTACACCCTTTTGCGGGAAAACAATCTTAACAAACAAATTGATGCCCATGCGCAGTATGACCGAGAGGAGGAGTCACTCGATCCCGTGACTCTGAAAAGACTTCTTCGAAGAAAAACAACTTGTAATACTCCGAGCCCAACACTAGATGGCGGAAGCAATGCATAGCATATGAGTCTGCAGCACTACATGCCGCAAACAGATGTACACTGTGTAAGTGACATTTTCCATATATATTCAATGGCATGTGTAGCTGTAGATACACATGTTTTGCATAAGTCCGCCATCTAAGATCGAAGTTGTTTTTCTTCAAAGAAGTCTTTTCCCCAGGTCACAGGATCAAGTGACTCCCCCTCTTGGTGATAATGCGCCTGGGCATTGAGTCCTTTGTTAGATTGTTTTCTTTGTGTTTCCTCTCGCTCCGGTATATCCCACTTCGGTATTAGCTGAACTTTTCTCTAACTTTCTATAAACGTCGGTATAGTTTTGATCGCATTTTCCACTCATAGTTGATCGGATTATAGTCATCGGGGTCGATTACACACCCTTAGGGGCGACCTCGCCTTTTTGGGCCTACTTTGACACGCTGCAGTCGAACAATGTTAGGCTGATGGAAAGGACTCTGTTTCGGTTTTGCCCTCCGTGTCACGCCAAATTTCCCTACACCGATCAACATTTGGTGTGCAATCTCTGCCTGTCTCTGGATCACAGAGAAGAAAACTGTGATGCTTGCCGGTCGTTTCGATCCAAAAAGACTCTTAGGTATCGAAGAGTGGGTTGAGTGGAAAAAGCGTCCAAGTCGTCAGAGCACACACCCGACATCTTCGGGGACAAACACGCGTAAGACGTATGCAACCGTTTCCATCGCAGACTCCGATTTGGATCAAGATTCTGATGTCGATAGCCAATCCATCCCACCAGCGCAGTACAGGCGTACACCAGCATCGTCCCATCACCCAAAGACAATTAAAAAGACTTCTGCATTGGTCTTCAGTACTCCACTGCCTTTGAGCCATGGCCGGACCCGAAAAATACATTTGGATGACCAACCCTCGGATTGGGCACAGAAACAAAAGACCAAAGTGCGTTTGGCACACAGCATGCCACATCTGTTTTGTACCGATCCAACACTCCGACTCTTGTATCTCGAAGCGAAAAAAGTAACATCGCTTTCAGAGCCAACATTTTTGGCTCGACTCGAGTATTCGGTATCCAAGCTTTCTGAGCTGAGAACTGTTGGTGGTAGATATGCTTCAGCTACTGAGTCATCATCAGAGATACAGCCCATTTTGGAGGTTATGAATGCTAATGAGTGAAAGATCCATATACATAAAGACACAGGAAGGATCATAGCATCTCTACCTCCAACAATCAAAAGAAAATTAACTTTTCAAGAAACCTTAGACGTTGGGCCTCCACCCACTAAAATCTTTAAACAAAAAGAGAAACAAAAGGCTCCACAGCAGCCTTCACCACCACATTCTCCTTCCCTTCTTGCTTCTCCACCACCTGCTACTCCACTACCATCACATAAACAATTCTCTCCACAAGAATCCCCTGTTTCATCACATAGGGATGATTTATCTGATCCTCAAGAGGATGTAGATCCATGGGATATATGACACAGATCCCATTCTTCCCAATGATCCCGATTTATACCCAGCAAGGCCATCTCACCCTGAAGATACCACTGCTTACAATCAGGTTATACCCAGGGCAGCTGCGTATCATAATGTACAATTTCATACAGATCCCATTAGGGATGATTTTTTATTTAACATCTTAACATCCACTCATAAAGAATATCAGTGTCTCCCTATGCTTCCAGGCATGCTTAAACATGGTGAAGATAGTTTTAAAGAACCACTCCTAAGAGTCATAACACCGAGGATCGATTAAAAAAAAATAATATATATATATATATATATATATATATATATATATATATATATATAAACCTGCACTCTCTGATCCAGTTTTTATTAGAGCACAACTACCACCTGACTCCAGATAAAGAGAGTCGCAAATTTAATGCAGCAGGTAAGAGTGGCAACTTAAGCTGCTAACCATTGCAGGATTGCGAACTCTAAAGCACTCCTAGCAAGGTACAGCAGAGCTCATTGGGATCAGGTGGAAGACTTGTTGCAATATCTTCCACCAGAGCATCAAAAAAGGGCTCAACAAATAGTAGCTGAAAGATAGGCTATTTCTAATAACCAAATCATATCCGCTATAGATGCAGCTCATACAGCAGCAAGGGGAGTCAACACAAGCATTATCATTAGGAGACATGCATAGCTAAGGGCTTCAGATTGTAAGCCAGAGATACAACAAGCGGTATTAAATATGCCTTTTGATAAACAACATTTATTTGGGCCAGAATTTGATAATACAATAGACAAGGTCAAAAAGGACTCCGAGACAGCTAAAGCTACCGGTGCGTTATACACTACACCCACTCGGGGAACTTTTGATAGGCCACAGTTGAGGGGTGGTTTCGAATCATCAACCACAGAACCACCCATATCGCAACAAAAACAAGGGCCACACTTCTACAACAAAGGTTCATTTAGCGGTTCTTACAGAGGAACAAATTATAGAGGAAGAGGTAAATCAGCCGCTCCAAGAGGTTCCTCTACCTCAACGAAACAGTGACTTCTTACACATCCCCACAGAGCAAACATCTCCTGTGTGAGGAAGACTGGTAAAGTTTTACCCACAATAGCACAACATTACAGATCAATGGGTTATTTCAATTATCCAACATGGTTATTGTCTAGAACTCATCTTTTCTCCACCAAACATTCTCCCTCGTTCACAAAAACCTACTCCGGAACATCTCAAATTATTAAAACAGGAGGTACAATCTTTACTATTCAATGGTACCTGTATCCCAACAAGGATCCGGAGTATATTGACTATACTTCCTTATACCAAAGAACAATGGTACTCTCAGACCAATCTTAGATCTCAGACCCCTCAATCAATACGTCGTTTCCAAACACTTTCATATGGTCTCTACAAGGCATCATTCCCCTACTACAAAAACAAGATTACAGGACAGCACTAAAGCTCAAAGATGCTTATTTCCACATTCCATACATCCAGCACATCAAACATTTCTAAGATTTGTTGTAGCAGGAAAGCACTACAAATTCAGACTGCTACCATTCGGGGTAACAGCAGCACTATGGGTATTCACCAAAATGCCTAGCGGTAGTTGCAGCATTCCTCAGAAAACAATACATACACGTCTTCTCATATCTGGACGACTGGCTCATAAAAGTCAGTATGATTCATATCTGTCAGCAACATACTCCGTATACCATAGACATCCTATACAATCTAGGATTCACAGTCATATATCAAAAATCTCACCTGCATCCAGCACAGAAACAACCGTGTTTAGGAGCAATCCTTAGCACACAATCAGGGTTAGCATACCCAAACCTAGTCAGAATTCAAGCATTTCACAATCTCATAACTAAACTACAATGCAGCCCTACTTACACAGTAAAGTTGGTGACGAAACTATTAGGAATGATGGCTTCATGCATAGCAACAGTACCCAATGCAAGTCTACACGTGCGACCACTACATCCGTGTCTTTCTCAACAATGGTCTCAGGCACAGAGTCAAATTCAGGGTCTAGTGTTGGACCACCAGATTCCATGCTCTCTTCAATGGTGGAATTATACCAACCTATCAAAGGGGCGGCCCTTTCAGGACTCTGTACCTCAGAACACAATCACAACAGATGAGCAGCTCATTTCAGTGACCTCACTATTCCGGGTGGGATGGCACTCAATTTAACAGAATTATCATATAAACCACTTGGAATTACCAGCAGTATTCCTAGCGCTCAAAGCCTTTCAAACACAAATCACGCACAAGATCGTGTTAATAAGGGCAGACAATATGACCACAATGTATTATCTGCAAAAAACAAGGGGGGGGGGGCACTCATCTCAATTGTCCCTTTCAGCACAGACAATTTGGAAATTCACAATCAGATTCAATTACTGGCAGAGTATATTCCAGGGATACACAACCAACTAGCGGACCTCTTAGGCAAGACACAGCAACAACAACATGAATGGGAGATTCACCCACAGGTGATTAAACAGTACTTCCAAATGTGGGGAACTCCAGACATAGATCTTATTGCCACAAGAGAAAACGCAAAATGCCAAAACCTTGCATTCAGGTATCCATACCCTCAGTCCAAGGGCAATGCTATATGGATCAATTGGCCAGGGATATTTGCTTACGCTTTTCCACCTCTCCCACTAATCCCATTTCTCATGAAAAAGATAAAACAAACCTCGCTCACCATGATACTCATTGCTCCCATGTGGGCATGTCAACATTGGGACACCACACTGTTGGATCTGTCTGTAGTACCACATCACAAACTACTAAACAGGTCAGGCCTGTTGGCTCAAAAGAAAAATCAAATCACACATCCAAATCCCAGCATACTCAACCTGGCGATTTGGCTCCTGAACTCATAGAGTTTGGCTACTTACAACTTCCATCTGAATGTATGGCTATTTTAACAGAAGCACGCAAACCCACAACTAGACAGTGTTATGCGGCTAAATGGAAGCGTTCTGTCTACTACTGTCAGCCCAGGAACATTGACCCACTTAAAGCAGCAGTACAGGATATTGTTTGCTATTTGCTACACTTACAGAAAGCAATCCTCACATTCTCCTGTATTACGATCCATTTAGCAGCAAAAGCTGCTTACCTCCAAAACAGACAACAT
Organism: Pleurodeles waltl; assembly: GCF_031143425.1. Lineage (NCBI taxonomy): Eukaryota > Metazoa > Chordata > Amphibia > Caudata > Salamandridae > Pleurodeles > Pleurodeles waltl. The sequence continues at coordinate 1,371,972,897 of NC_090440.1, forward strand.
ACTTCCCTGTTTAGGATTCCTGGTATAAAGGCTTTTATGGGGGGGGTCTTAAAAAGGTTATTCCACTTAGAGCTCCACCAGCCCCTGTGTGTGTAACACTCCAAGCCCAACACTAGATGGCAGACTTGTGCAAGGCATGTGAAAGTACAGCACTACATGCCACGAACAGATGTCTACTGGGTAAGTAACATTTTCCATACTGTGTGTGTGTATGTATGTATATATAGATAGATAGATATTGATAGTATAAAATAACATGGGCCCCTATTGGGGCCCCAAACTATATACTTACAAAAGAAATGGGAAAAGGCACAACTAACCAAGACTGACACCCAAGGATCTTCAAGACTGGTGAAGTATTAAAACACCAAAAGTAAGTAACTAGGCGTTCTGTTCAGTCAGAAACTGAATTAGCAATTAAGATGCCTTTAAATCTTATTCTTGTAACATTTGCTCTGTGTTCAGAGACCGAGGTCAAAAGTCAGTTTGTCTTCTTGCAATGCAAATAGTTTTCCTTGTGACTGCAGAGTGCCAGGATTTTTTAAGGTGAACTGTCTGACCTATGTGAAATGAAAGGCTTCTGGTATCAATTTTTTCCTAACACACAACTTTTATATAACTAAGTCAACTTTACAAACATTTCAAAATATATTTCAGTAGCTGTGAAAGACCATTTTTTGTACTTCTGTGTGAAAAAAACATATTTTAATAGAATGAAAAAAAGTCACAACACTTTACGTGGTGATGTGCAAGTGATGTTTTCTGAAACCCAATTTTCACAGATTATTGTTAATACACTATATAGTATTATCAGTAAAGCTGTAAGTTAGTGGAAACGTTTTTGGACATTTCTTGGAAATTTACTGTCTGTATATGACAGTGCACCTCCACATCATGCTTTAGTAATATATTTATTAAAAGTGAGTGTTTAAACAAACTGAGAAACGCTCCTTCCCTGATGGCTAAGCTGTTAGTAAACTAAGATCATGTATACCCTATATGTGGGCTAGATTTATTATACATGGAGGAAACTTTTAGTGTATTGAATCAAACAAAGGTGATTTTTTTTTTTTTTACATTCAGATCCTGAACTCACATATTTGAAGGTGCACTCATATGTGAGAAAGAAGAAAAATGTGACTGTAAAATACAATATTTGCCTAGGATCACACAATTTGAGACCCATTTCTGGGTCAAGTACATTAGTCAAGCTACTCGACCTGCAGGTCTAGTAACATTTTTATGACATTTCAAAGCCTGCCCCACCCGTGGATACCCAGATAAGTGGTGGAGTACCTACACCAGGGAGCTCAGGTGCTTAGGGGTGAAGTTGTGTTGGAACATCTTATTGAAGTCAGTGGGGACCTCAGTTGTCCACCAGGTCGGTGGAACCCTGGCATGGATTCCGGATGAAGAGGACCTAAGGAAAGAGGGGACAGAGTCCAGACCTCCTGGAGATGCCCAGTGGATGCAGGAAGGTTATGTTGACCCTCCTTGAAAATGCTTTCCTTAGGGACAGTTGTTTTAGAAGTACAGCTTTGGTGTCCAGGCCATGCAGGAAGATCCCAGGAGTCGTCCTTGAGCTGTCCCACGCTAGTTATCGTACTGTATTGCAGGAGGGTCAGTGGTCAGCAGGACCACCACCAAGCCTTGGCAAATGCAAAAAAGCATTGCACGACGTGTTGAAGGATTTGGGGACTAGCAAGGTCCAAGGGTCTCAACCTCTGTAGTTACGTCAGGGCCAGCCCTTAGCTAGTAGGAGAGCCAGAAGGACCTGTTGGAAGCCCCAAGAGGAGCTTCTGGCAGCAGGCACAGGGAGTTGCAAGGAGGAGTAAGCAGCACATGAAGATGGATGCCCATGTTACAGAGAGGCTATCGTTCTCGGAGCTTTGTGGTGCTGAAGGCTGGTGCTTCTGAATGAAGAGCCAACAACCCTTGGCCATAGCAAACAGACTGGGTGCAGAGGGGTTCTGGCCAAGGAGTGATCACAGACCTCTCTGATGCAAAGAAGACAGGTCAGACCTCTAGAGAGCCATAAAACCACCATCTGTGTTGTAGAGGCTTGAAGTGTCCATGGGACAACAGGATCCTCAAACAGGTCGATGACGTTAAGGTGACTGCGGAAGCAGGGGAGTGACTCCTTCACTCCAAGGGAGATTCCTTTTTGCTGTCCTAAGTGCAGGCAGAGTCCTGGTCTCTCTGGAGTATGCACAGTAGTGGAAGTTGCAGAGTCCTCTCTCTGAGGTACCAATGTTTATCCCTTCCCTCCCCAGCAGGGCTCTGCTATGGGCACTGCCAGAGGTTACTTATCTGCTATCTCTTAATTTTTGAGGTTGACTGATCAACTTTCTTTGAGTCTTCTTTTGTTAATAGGTTCCGTAAGGGTCTTACCTATATGTTTCCTCCATCCCCATTCATTATGCCCAAGTGGAATTTTAATTTGGTTCTGACAGCCCTAATGTGGGCTCCTTTTGAGCCTCTTCACAATTGAGCTTGCAGTATTCTAACATTAAAAACAGCTTTCCTTGTGGCAATTATATCTGCCTGCAGGGTGAGAGCTGCAGACATTGTCATAAGAGCTGCCCTATCTTTCTATCTATCCTTACAAAGTGGTGCTTTGCACTAAGGCTTCCTTCCTTCTAAGGAAGAGGAGATTCTCCACTGCCTGTACCCAAAAGGAGCATTGGCGCCCTACCTTGATAGTAGAAAAGTGTTCTGTGTGGATGATCAACTCTTTGTTGGTTATGTGGGTGCGAAGAAAGGTCAGGGAGTGCGGAAGCAGACCATCTCCAGATAGGTTGTACTCTGTATAAAAATCTATAACGCACTGGCCAAGAAGCAACCACCTGAAGGTTTGTGTGCTCATTCTACTAGAGCAACAGCTGCAAACACTGCGTTTAGCATGTGGAGTTTCAGTCCTTGGTATCTGCAAGGCAGCAACGTGGGCATCCTTGCACACATTCACGAAACACTCCTGCCTGGACAGTCAGGTCCATGGGGACGGGTACTTTGCTCGTTCTTTCCAGCAGGACTTTCTAGTGTGATCTTGGTTCGCAGACCCACCTCCGAGAATGGTATTGCTTGGGCATCTATTCACAAGGTAAAGAATCTGCAAATAGAAGTCTCTATCGGATGAATAAGTTACTTACCTTCAGTAACGCTTTATCTTGTAGAGACATATTCTGGTTGTAGATTCTTTACAGACCCACCCATCCTCCCTGCTCTGCAAACTGATTTCTAGGGACAGAGACACCCTTTTCAGGGCCTTAGTTTTGATGCACCAGTGGTCAGTGTTCTTCATGGTTCTGAGCTACTGGTGTGGAAAGTTGTGAAAAGAAACCGACACCAACACACCAGGGTGGTACCTATGTAGGACTCCCGACTTCATAAATGGTGCAGATGATGCTGACGACGGACACAGAGCCGATCTACTTCACCTAGCGGCATGCAGGGGTTCTGCTTGAGAGAAATCTCCAGATCGAATCTGATGCCGGGGGAAAATTCACAAGGTAAGGGATCTAGTCACAAGGTAAGGAATCTGCAAGTAGAATATGTCGCTACTAGATAAGGTGTTAACTTGTTCTTCTGATGGAGATTCTGAAAATCTTGAAAAGTTCCTGTGCGCTTTGACAGGAGGCATTGATCAGCTTGTCATCAGAATTGATGCCACTGTGCCTATATAAGCGTCATCTTGGCACACTGACATCCATTCCTTTCTTTCTGCACCAACAGCACAGATCCAGAGACTACCTCTATCACTTTTTGGGCACTTTTTTTCCAGGCTTTTTTCTACCCTTTTTTGAGTATTTGCTCCCATTGTGCTTTGGGACAGATCCCCTCAAACACCTAGAGGTTTTTAACATTGTGGGGACTGCCACACATAAATGCCACTTGGTTTGTCTCTGCTGCTTGAGTTTAGGCCTTGACCTCATGGCGTGCGGATGATCTACAAAAGGTCAATTAATCTCCTGGCGGTGCACAAGAAAGCCCCTGGATGATCTACAAAAGGTCAATTAATCTCCTGGCGGTGCACAAGAAAGCCCTGCGCCTTTGCCTTCCCAAGGGAGATCTTGAGGCATGTACCACAGACACTTGTTTTTTTAACTCCAAGATGTATTTTTCAAAGTTGGGTAAATACAAAAAAAAACTCAAAGTTCTTCTGCTTCCCCCTCCCAAACCTGTGATTCAAGGCCCCATCCTGCACTCCACCTCTGGAGCTGGCATCTAGCCCCTGACCTCTCTTTGCGCTTGAGTGTTTCCTCTTTCTCCTGCTCAGTAGGAGTTCTAAAGTGCCACGCATGCCATCTTTGGGCCACTAGCTCCCTATGGTGCACGGAGCCATAGGTGCCCCTAATAGGTTACCGCCAGACAAGCCTTCTTTATCCACCCCTGAATCTGAATTGACACTGCCACAGATCCTTCTTCCACCCTGGCTCCTTTTCATCCAGCGCCACTCAACACCAAGCCCATCTATATCTTGGACTCCGACCTGGCGCGATTCCACATCAATGCTGGCATGGTTCAGGCATCACTAACCCCAGGACTTAACACCTTAGATAGAATATCTCTTCCTGAAGGTGGAGATGAGGGGAAAGTATTTGGTCCCATAGAGTAGAACCATGAGCCAGGAGAAAACTGGTAAAAGGAGGTGGGTGATTCTAGTGGCTTGGACAGTTCTCCAGACTGGCATGTTGTCCCCTCCGGGCCCTTTTTCGTAGATAGGCGCGTCCTTAGCTACCACGATACCCAGGACAGTGGAGGTCCTTGACCTAGAGCTGCCAGCAGTCGAGGTCAAGACCAAGGTCTTTGCAGAGGTACTTCACCTAGGTTTGGCAAAACCATTGCTCCCCTTCAATGAAGCCCTCATCGACAGGTGGGCCTGGACCAAACCTTGCACATGGGCTCCATGATTGTCCGCAGCCACCGTCTTGCCCCATTAGACCCAGCCTTCCCCTGCCAGCACCCCCCCTGGGAACCTGGTTGTGCGGCCTTTAACAGTGTTGGTCAACCCAAATGTGTTTCCTTCCACTCCACCAGACAGGAAATCCCAAGAGGCTGGACACCTTCAAAAAGTGCATTTTCTTTTTCACCAACCTAGCCTTGCGGTCGGTGAACAACATGTGCCTCTTGGGCTTATACTGCATGAATTGTAGGAATCTGTTGCGGAGCTGCTTCCCATGCTTTCTAAGGAGGGCTAAGCCATCCTTAACCAAACCTTGGTGGATGCTTGAGATGCAGCAAAGTTGACCATCATGTGGGCTGGATGCGCCATAGTCCCTGGGTACTGCATCACCATTCCAGTTGTCCAAGCATCCTTGATTGCCGTAACCTTCGATGGCTCCTGCCTGTTTAATGACAAAGCTGACTTGCTGCTCAAGCATTTTCGGGAGAGCCAGGTCACCAATAGGTGTCTCAAACTTTTTATAGCTGCCCGGTCTCAGCAACTTTCCTTTAACCCCTAATGCAGCAGTGGTTGGGGCATGTATGGGCCTCTGCAACATTTAGCTGTACCTGGGCAACCCAGCAATGTGCCCAGTTTGTTTCGTGGACGTGACTGCAGATCGCAAAGAGGATGCAGGAGCTGAACACAGTGTGCTGTCTAGTCCCTCTGGCTGACGTAGCCTTTAAGTCTCCTTAGTGACCCTCCATCTAGCACAGCCATTCTTTTGGTGTCAGGAACATGCTTCACCTGACCCAGTGGTCTGCAACCAGCTCTGACAAGTGGGTGCTTCAAATTGTGCAGAAGGAGTATGGCCTTTCAGTGTTGGAAACCCCTCCACCTTTGCAATCATCACAAGTACGACTGATGGAGGACCATCCATCCTTGCTCTGTCTGGAAGTGCAGACCCTTCTGGCCAAAGGAATCATTGAGAGGATGCTGGGTCCAGAAATAGGATGTGGTTCTATTCTGGATACTTTCTGGTGCAGAAAAAGGATAAAGGACTTCTTCCAATAATGGATCTGCACACATTCAATGTCTTTCTACGAAAGACGAATTCAAGCTGCTCACATTGGCTCAGGTATCATCTGCCCTGGATCCTGGAGACTGAATGGTAGCATTGGACTTAAAGGAACCTCATTTACTCATCCCAGTCCTGAAGGCCCACAGGCATTACCTGTGGTTCCCAGCCGGCCACAAGCATTATTGGTTAGCTTTGCTCCCTGTTGGCCTCACCAGTGCCCGCTGGGTGTCACAAAGGTGATGGCGGTGTTTCCAGGAGGTCATAGGTTCCAGTATTTCCAGTATTCCCATATCTCAATAACTGGTTGATAAAGGTGAACTCACTCCAGGCAGTCATCACCCACTTCCAAACCACTGCAAACCTTTTGCACTCATTGAAGTTCACTCTTAACATGCCAAAGTCACACGTGACTCCTTCTAAAACTCGCCATTTCATCTGAGCCATTCTGGATACAGTTCAGTTCCATACCCATCCTGAAGAGTGGAGAACCCAGGATGTTCGAGCCATGATCCTGATGTTTCAGCTTCAATCCTGGATTTTGCTTAGTGACTGAGGCTGCTGGGTCTGATACGGTGTACGTGGGCTGTGCAATGGGATCTGGAGTCCCAGTGGGCGCAACACCAGGGAAATCTCCCTGAACTGGTCCAAATTTCTAAGGAGACAGCCAACGATCTGCATTGGTGTGTAAGGACACTTCTGATACACTTCTAAATATAGATTCATCAGCTTTTGAATACACCGAGGTGTCAGACTGGATCCGGAAACATTTATTTAGCAGCATCAACAGGTGGTTTTCTGCGAAGTCATGGCTCTACGTACAGTGCCATCTTGTGTGATTGTGCTGTCGGCTCCCCTACATATACATTATCTGCTGTCCCTTTCTTTCTTTCTTTGCCAACCAACGTAGATCCAACGCTTCAACAGTGATTTGATGATTGTTTGTTTATTTTGTCTAGAAATTACTTTTTTGTCTGCAGAATGCCACCAGAACCTTCTGGGTGTAAGCCATGTACGACCTGTATCCAACAGATGTTATTTACAGATGCACATGATGGTTGTTTGTGGTGTCTTGGCTCTGGCCACAATTCTCAATTTGTGTTCGCCGTGTGCCAAGATGAACAAAAAGGCAATTTGAAAGCAGGAACCGAAACGTGCAGTTGTGGAATTCAGAGCATAGAAGACTAGGTCCTGTTAAATATCTATGGCTCGCCGATCTTGGTCCAAGTCGAGAGACCAGTCTCAGGACTTTGCTTAAGTCAAGTAAGAGGCACAAGAACCATAAGAAGTCAAAGCATCGGTCTCCCACATTGCACCATTCTCATCTATCGGTGCAATTCGGAGTTGCATGAGGTACCGGGACGTTCCACTCTGTTGTTCTCCAGCTAGGCCTCCTTCAAGGAATCCTCCTTGGACGTCTTTCCCCTTTTGGCTCCCAGTGGATAAGGTAGCTATTCCAGATCAGATTCAACAGTTAAAAAAATTCTATGGACTCGATCTTTGGGGTTAGATCCTTTTGGTGTACCTTTAGGTTCCACAGATCCGAGGGCACCTCCGGCTGGGCAGACGTCGACAAATCTGTCCTTAACACTAACTTTGCCTCTTGTTTTGGGTTTCAGGCCGACGATATCTGGGTTAAAGGTTGTGGATCCAATGGCCTCATTCTCCCTAGCATTGCAGTTGACGCCACAGGTACTTCCATCAAGGTTGCAGACAACAGATCCAATTGGTTTGTCACATTTAGAAGACCTGTTGCCTTCAACTATGGTGTATGCTAGGTAAGAACTTGATCTTTCATGAGGTGAGTATCTGTTTGATGAAGAATATCCTCAAGATAGTAATCTGCAGGATTTACAAGACGCTAGTGGTTTTGATACTTCTCCTTATGTAGGTTTAGCATCCCCTACACCCACCAGTTATGGCTACTGAGAAGGCATCATAATTTGCTACAGTATTTTTTTAGAGTAGCAGAAGCTCTTGATTTGGTTTTACCTACACAAGAGGTTAAAACTGCTTTACTGACTAAGTTTGGATCCATCATGAACTTCGGAGAAGCCTTTGCTTCCATTTGATGAGACTTTAACAGATGTTCTAATGGGAGCTTTGGCTAAACATGAATCTTGCCCTCGATTAAACAGTCAGATTGCAAGGAGACACTGACCAGCACCGGGAGATCCAGATTTTCTCCTTCAACATCCAACTCTGGGGAGTTTAATTGTTTAGGCTTCTACCAGTCCAGCTAACCCAGATGCATTTCCATCCACCCCATCTGATAGGGAGTCTAAGAAGATGTACATATCAGCAGTCCAGCCAGGAATTTAGGAGCAGGTGGGAAGCATACAGCTCCCCAAACACAACCATCTGCCCAAACTAGTGGTCCCCAAAGCCTCTCTGTGGATTGATGCCTCACAATCTGCAGGTTGGAGGGGACGGGTGGAGGGGGTCTTAACACCTACTACCTTCCAGCTTTGTATAGCTTATTTAAGATCAATGTGTGTTCCAGATCGTGGCACAGGGTTACTCGCTACCCTTTCAGATATTTCCTCCAGACATACCACCACCACTACAATTTCTTTCGGTAGATGACATGTAGATTCTTCCGACAGAAATTCAGGCTCTGTTGGTCAAAGGGGTTACTAGAGAGAGTATCTCTTTCAGAAATAAGGACTGTTTGTTACTCCTGTTATTTTCTCATTAAAAAAAAAGAACCTGGATCTTCGACGCCTCAACATCTTTTTGAGAAAGGACAAAATCAGCATCCTCACATTGACCCAAGTTCTATCTGCCCTGGATCCAGGAGACTGGAAGGTTGTGTTGGATCTGCTGTATGTATATTTTCGGATTCCTATTCTACAATCTCACAGATGTTTAGGAGCAGGTGGGAAGCATACAGCTCCCCAAACACAACCATCTGCCCAAACTACAGGTCCCCAAAGCCTCTCTGTGGATTGATGCCTCACAGTCTCCAGGTTGGGGGGGAGGTGTGGAGGGTGTCTTATCACCTACTACCTTCCAGCTTTGGTTACTTATTTAAGATCAATGTGTGTTCCAGATCGTGTCACAGGGTTACTCGCTACCCTTTCAGATATTTCCTCCAGATATACCACCACCACTACAGTTTCTTTCGGTAGATGACATGTAGATTCTTCAGACAGAAATTCAGGCTCTGTTGGTCAAAGGGGTTACAAGAGAGAGTATCTCTTTCAGAAATAAGGACTGTTTGTTACTCCTGTTATTTTCTAATCCAAAAAAAAAGAACCTGGATCTTCGACCCCTCAACATCTTTTTGAGGAAGGACAAAATCAGCATCCTCACATTGACCCAAGTTCTATCTGCCCTGGATCCAGGAGACTGGAAGGTTGTGTTGGATCTGCTGTATGTATATTTTTGGATTCCTATTCTACAATCTCACAGATGTTTTCTGCATTTTCAGGTGGGACGGGGGCATTTTCAATTCTCCGTACTCCTTTTGTGTTGACCAGTGTACCTCCTGTGTTCACAAGGTGATGACGGGGGTTGCAGCACATCTACAGAGGATGGGAATACCAGTCTTCCTGTACCTCGACCACTGGCTGTTAAAGATGGATTTGCCTCTAGTAGTTGCGAACCATCTCCAGATGAGTGCAGATTAACTGATGTCTTTGGGTTTTATCATCAATGTGCCAAAGGTGCACTTGACTCCTTCGCAAAGGCAATATTTTATCATAGCTATAATGGACACAGTATTGTTTCAAGCTATAACTCTGCTTCCTTGAGTCCAGGATATTTGGGATATGGTCCTGATGTTTAAGCCCGCAGCCTGGATCTCAGTGAAAGTAACTCTGAGGCTTCTGGGTCTGTTGGCTCTGTAATGATTTTGAAGTCTGTGGCCTCAACACTAAGAAAACCTGTCCGACTTCAGATGTCAGAGGAGACTGTAAAAAGGCCTGCAGTGGTGGCTACTGGACTCCAATTGGAACATGGCAGAACCCTTTTGTTGCCCCACCCAGAACTGACCATAGACAGATGCATCTTTACTGGGTTGGAGAGATCATGGAGAGTACAGGACCTTGAGATCAGAGGACGCTGGTCTCCGGCGGACGTTTGTCTTCACTTGAATTTGTTGGAGCTTCAGGCAATCCGATTGGCCTTAAAAGCTTCCAAGGATCAAAGGGCAACGAGTGCAGGAACTAACAAACAATAAGACCACCATGTGGTATTGCAGCAAACAGGGCAGAGTGGGTTCTTTGTCTGTGGAAATGGCTGAGCGACCATGGCGTATCTCTGGTCCAACTCCGGGCAGGATCTATAAATGTCAGAGTAGGCAAACACAGCCGGCGATATCTAGCGGATCACAAATGACATCTGTGTTCGGAGGTGGTAGAGGGTGTCTTCCAGCAATCTGGGGGGCCCTTGTTCAGTCTATTCGCCACCACAGAGAATGCGCAGTGTTGAGAATTTTTGCATGCTGGAGTACTCCAGGCATTCTTCCCTAGGAGATGCTGTTCGCCTTCTCTGGGGTTTAGGACTCCTGTATGCCTATCCTCCACTACTTCTCCCGCCCAGTGCTCAAGAAGATCAAGAGAGACTGGACTCAAGTCATCTTAGTGGCGCTAGACTCGGCAAGGAGATAGTGGTATTCAGAATGTCTGGCCATGGGTTTCAATCCACTGGTATGGCTGCATCAGAGGGAGGATCTTGTGTCGCTACAACAGGCTCGGGTTCTGCGCCCTAATCCTGGTGGGTTACACCTCCATGCTTGGCGATTGAGAGGGGCAGTTGATAACATATCTTCCTCCAAAAAGTGTTTTTGTAATCCAGGCAGCCAGTTGTCCATCTGCCAAGAATGTTTGATGGGTACTGTTAGAAGTTTTTTGTGTGGTGTGCCTCACGTCCGATGTAACCCATACAAGATTCCCATTCTTCTATTCTCTTGTTTTATTTATCAGTGGCTCAGCGAGGTCTGGCGGTAGCTACTGTTAAAGACTATTTAGCACTCCTTTTGGCTTTCTTACTTTTGCTGATTCAACCTTCTTTTTATTTTTTTTAAAACACCTATTGTGATTTGTTTTTTAAAGGGGTTGGTCCAAATGTTTCCTCCTTTTCCTTTTATAATGTCACATTTGGATTTTAATCTAGCGTTAACTTATTTTATGTGCTTACCTTTTAAGCCGCTGCATAGTTCTGTTGACTGTGAAAACAGTGTTCCTTATTGCCATTATGTTTGCTAGAAGAGCAAGTGAACTTCAGGCTTTATCATTGGTACCCCAATGTGTTTTCTTATTTCCTGATGAGTTGGTCCTTAGAATGAGAGCAACATTCCTTCCTAAAGTAGCTATGCCTTTTCATGTGGGACAGTCTATCGCTTTTGTCATCCCTTTGTGCACCACCTCATCCTTCTAAGGAAGAGGATTGGTTACTTTCTTTTAATTCCAAGGGACCTCTTAGCTTTTATTTATAGAGAACTAGGGAAATTCGAAAGGATAAGCAGCTTTTTGTTGGATTCTCAGGAGTAAAATAGAGGAAAACAGTACAAAAATAACAATTTTTAGGTGGATTGTCTTATACATTAAGATTTGTTGTAGTCTGGCCAAGAAACAGCCTCCAGAAGGGGTTTGTGTACATTCAACTAGGGCAGAAGCTGCTACTACAGATTTGTCCTAAGGAATACCAGTGTTAGGCATATGCCAAGCTGCAGCATGGGCAACTTTGTATATGTTCAATAAACAATATTTTTTGATGTTCCAGTCATGAGAGAAATGCATTTTGACTGGTTTGTTCTGCCAGATTTCCTATTGTTATTCACTACACAGACCCACCTCCTGGGAGGTACTGCTGTGATATCTGTTCAAAAGGAGAGGAATTTGCCGCTAGAAGTCTCTATCAGAAGAGCAAGTTACTTAACTTTGGTAATGCATTTTCTGGCTGTGACTCTATTTAACTGCAGATTCCTCTTCTGCCCCTCCCCGTTCTGTGAAAGGGCCATCACATAGAAGTTATATCAATAAGTATTTATGATTCTGAATTCTGCACACACAAATGTTTACTTAACATGTATACTAATAATGAGTTTCTTAAGGCTCCATGTCTGTTGGTACAGACGGAGGTTAGAAAGAGCCTCACGCCAGCATGAGCGACATAAATGTAGAGGAGCTGACATCACAACCGCATGAGATAGAATCACACGCAGAACCATTGTCACATGACACCCCCACTTGACACCTAATTGAAATTGCTATACAAAAGTTTCCAAATCCAGTCTGATGCCTGGGGATATTCACATGGTGAGAAATCTCTGTTTAGAGTATCGACCAGAAAATGCATTACTGAAGATAAGTAAATTGTTTGATGGGTCCTTGGCAGTCCCACCCAGAGCTGATGCTATTGACCGATGCATCACCTCTAGGTTGTGGTGGCCATCTAGGAGCTGTGGAGATCAGAGGACTCTGGTCTCCAGTGGAAGCTGAGCAAACCTTCTGGTGCTCAGAGCAAACCGCTTGACATTGAAAGCCTTCCTCCTTTCTATCAAGGGAAGATTGGTTCAGGTGTTTACGGACAACACCACCGCCATGTGGTACTGCAACAAACAGGGCGGGTTGGTTTCATGGACCCTGTTTTAGGGGGCTCTGCGCCTCTCATTTGGCTGGAGTGCCAAGACATTTTCCTGGTTGTGCAGCACCTGGCAGGCTCATTGAATGCCAGGGTGGATAAAGTCAGCTGTAGATGTCTTGTGGATCACAAATAGCGATTACAGTGTGAGCTGGCATAAGGTCTCCTCCGAGAATGGGGAGAACCTTGGCTCAGTCTGTTCACTACCGCCCAGAATGCTCAATGTCAGTACAGAAGTGGAGTTTCCAAAATGTCTCTCGCTCTGAGACATATTCCACCTTGAGTAGAAAGAATTCAGGACTCCTAAATGCCTTTCTGCTGACAGTACTCCTGCTCTGAGTTCTCAAGAAGATCAGGAGCATCTGGTTCCAAGTTATCCTCGTGGCTTCAGATTGTGCACAGAAAGTATGGTATCCCGGATTCCTGAGAATGAGCTTCGATCCCCCGATCAGGCTGCCCTTTTGTGAAGCTCTCCTGTTAAAGTAACAGGAGATGGTCCTGCACCCGAACATGCACACTCTCCACCTTCATGCCTGGAGATTGAGCAGTGATAGGTCAGTTCTTCCTCTAGATGTCTGTGATATCATCTTAGTGGCCAGGAGACCTCCACTAAAAATGTATATGCCTGCTGTTGGGATTCGTTTGTAGCCTGGTTGTCCTCACTCAATGTGGACCCCCTTTCTACTCCGCTTTCAGAGAAGTTGTTGTTTATTCAACCATAAGGCTAGCAAGGCCTTGTTAAAGGTTACCTATCGCCTATTTCAGCTTTCCTGAGGTCACCGGATCAACCCTTCCTTTTCAAGTCACCAGTTGTGATTTGTTTTCTGAAAAATTTGCCACACCTCTTCCCTCCCCCTTTTGTGATGTGCCAATTTGACCTCAGTCTATTCCTCACATTGCTCATGTTTTTGCCCTTAGAGCTCCTACACACCAGTTCTCTGCTGCTCTTGACTATTAAAACTTGTGGCCATTCCTCCATCCTTTTCCCTCACAAACTGTCCCTTCAGACACCTCTCCTTCCTGCCAAATGTTACCATCACATTTCATGTCGGTCAGTGTGCCTACATTTTTCACTCCAGCTCATCCTCCCAAGGAGCAGGACAGACCCCATTGCCTGTACTCGGAGAACACTCTTGTTCTACATTTATTGCATCAAAGACCATTGGGTTGATAGTCAGCTCTTCATCTGGTTCACTGGAGCAAAAAAGGGCAGGGCTATGCAGAAGCAGATCATCTCTCAATGGATTGTACCTTGCATTAAGATCCGCTAGGCATTAGCTAAGAAGTGGCCTCCTGTGGGCTTAGGGGCACATTCCACCAGGGCCTAGGCTGCTACTACTGCGTTGTCCAGGACAGGTCCCCTGCATGCCATCTGCCAAGATGCTATGTCAGTGTCACTCCACATGTTCATGAAGCACTACTGCATGGACACTCAGGTCCATTAAGGGAGGCATTTTGCCCCTGCATTCCTCTGATTTTTCTGGATTGAGTCAGTTTAGAAAGCCGTGACCTTAGCGGACTCACTGACCCTCAATTCCAATGCTGCCGAAGGAGGAAGGGGCCCACACCTGATTCCCCAGCACCACACCCTAAAAGCGCCCAGCCACCTCCCGTGGCAAGGGATGCGTGCTGACAACACCCGGGCCAAGGGTGGGCCCATCTACACCTGCGCTAAGAACGGGCCCGTCCAGGGGAGGCTGGGCCATCCCTCTTATGGCTGCGTCTCTGGAAGCTGTGACAAAGAACTCACCAGCCCATCCGTGGCTGTCCAGGAACTTTGGTATCGCTTGCATGTAAAGGCCCATGAATGGCTCTTACTCCCAGTGAAGACTGAATGGGTAGGTAGCTGGGTGCGTTGGAAAGGGAGTTTGCTTTCGCTTAAGACGCTTAGCTTCGCGTATAAATCTGTATTGTGTCATGGGGATGAAATTGTATTGGCGCCATAGAAAGCCTTGCTTGGGCAAAACGTAGGGATATATACAGATACAGCAAGTGATGGAAGGAGGGGAGTCCATCCCAAAGAAGGATAACTGGAGTAAGCCACTTGGAAGTAAACTAAGGTGCACTACAGTACTTGTAGCAAGACTTGCTGAACTAGCCTCTTTGAGGCATTGGGGACACTTCTGTATTCTATGTTCTCCTTTCTCCTTTTTCTCTGTACTGGGGTTGGCACACTGGCAGTCTCTCCAAAGCACAATATTGTAAAGTGCAGGAGCCCATCAACAAACATACCACTCTGTTGTCTCTGTGGGGGAGAATCTTGGGAACAGTATAGTATCTGTTGCATTTAACATTCTTTTTTGAAGTGGGAAACTTCGAAGTGAGGAACATTGTGAAAGTGTAGGAGCCCATTAACTAGCATATTATAACATTGGCTCCGCAATCTTTAGCATTGTGGGTGAGAATCTAGGGAATAGCGTAGGGCTGATTTGTTGCATCTGACATTTTATCTTTTATTTATTATAGAGGGGGACATCACAATAGCTAATTGGGCAAAGAATGAGGGGCCTAAAACATCTGAGGCACCACCGAGTAAGGGGAACACCCCCTAAAATAATGAGAAATGCAGGGGATAACAGTACAATGGCAGAAATAGATGAGCTAATAGAAAAGGTGGAATCTATATTAAGTGACAAGGCTAAGCTGCCTAAGACATTATTAATCCAGAAAATAACCTCCTTCTACACAAAGAAGAGGGGGATACAGCAGAAAAATGAAACTGGGTGCAAACCTGTACCCCGTCACGCTATGGAGCATCAGGGATCCAAAACCTCGATGACAGTAGCTGCTGACACAATCGAAGTGGCATTAATCAATTCACCAGGTTATTACTGAAGAGAGAGCTTCACAGTGCCTGAACTAGGTAAAGATGGACAGGGGGGTCGAGCTTTGGTGTTATCTGCACAAACAGATATACACCTCTGGCAGCTAGAGAGTTGATCAGTGCCAACAAGGTAAACTCAAAAGTCCCCAGTCCCGCCACCCAAGAAACCCTAACAAGTTGTACTCACAATGTATTTAAGGAACTAACTGAGAAGGTCGATGCTGTAACTGGTGAGATTGCAGTTCTAAAAGATCTTGTTAGATCTCTAATATTGCAACTAAGGAGTCAAGACAGATCATATTTGAGTAAGTGGGCAAGAGCAAGTGATCAACTGAATTGCCTCACCAATTGACCCAAGGTCCATCAAATACACATTGCAAACCATGGCCCATTCTAGATCAGATGCAACGTAACCCAATCTGAAAGCCTCCCGGTGGAGGAACCATGACGTTGAGCATGGTAATCTGCCAAGCAGAGATTGCATGCCAGAGCCGAGATAATTCGTTAAGCAGGGCCCTTGTGCATTATGTTCTCCCTCAATGGCACCACAGATTTCACTCACACAACAAATGGCAAATAGAAATATGCCACATTCACACAATAGGATCCAGCACAGGTGGGAACCCAACCCTAAAAACACACAACATTCTAGTGAGCACTCAAACATAACCAGAGAACACAGAGTGTATTTGACAAATGTTCCAAAACTAGGCCAACCCACTTGGAAGGATGGGGACTCCCTTAAAAATAAATTTATCCACTGGATCAGGCATAAACGGCAGTCTTGTCAGTTGTGCGCTCTGACATAGTGAAAGCGGAATGATTAGATAGTGGGAATGGAAGCACTGATATTGTTGCCCTCGTTGTTAGTGATAAGACAATAGTAGATAGTTGCTAGGGTTTTAAGGTCTAGTTTACTTTTAAAACCCACTATGTGATTCAAGCTGCACAATCCACTCTTTAAGAAATTTAACCTACTTAGGAACCACCACTCCCCAACTAGTCAACCAAGGTACAATCAACATGTGACCTAGGAATTGGCAATGCACCAATGATTGGCAGCTTGTGCAGCCACCCTCTTCCTTACTGCATTTAGTTTTTTGCTCTTCTTGTCAGAGGGATGTGCATCTCCTGTTGACTGGCTGGCTGTTAGCACGTTTCCGTGCTGTGGACTATTGAATCAGGAGGGATTTGTAAACGAATAAATATAGGGTCTGTGGGTGCTGCCTTATATTTTTTATCTACTCTTTGGGTGATAACTCTTGACTTAGCAAGTTCTTTAAAAATGTGTGCAGCATTTTAAGCATTCATGGTAGCATAGGCAAAAACGGGCTTTCCTTATGAGTGTTAGTGCGTTTATCAAAGAGGAAATCCTCTTCAAAAGGGTCAATGTGCATTTGTACATTAAGATATGCAACTGACAGTGCCATGACCTGCTGATATGAAGTTGCGTTTTCAGGAGGTGATGCCAGGGGCGGTTCCTTAAGGGCAGAGGAGCTTCACCCTCCCTCCCACCAGCAGTGGCCGCTGCAAATCCTTTAAATGAAAAGGATAGTAGACCTTGTTTATTATCCTTTTCTTTTAAAGGGGCAGGCCACAGGCTGTGACGTGCACTGAGGGGTAGTGCTCAGCACTCCCCACCAGAGCGCATGTATGTTTGGCCGGCCGTCTTGGGCCGGCCAAACATACGTGCGCAGTGTGCTCTCTGCAGCCCAGCAACACAGTTGCCGGGCTGCAGAGAGTCTGCACAGGCTCCCAGTCTGCCTGGAAGCGCCCTGGCTGGGCGAATCCAGCCAGGATTGGCCGCAGGGCAGGCTGGGAGCCTGTGTCTGCATGCATCCAGCCAGCAGGGAAGAGGAGTGCGGCACCGGACGGTGTGGAAAAGGTAAGTGGTGTTTTTTTTAAATTTCATTTATTTTAAAGTTTATTACCCCCACCCCTCCCCTGCGCACCACCCCTCCCCTTCCACAATACGCAAGCCACTCCTGGGTGCTGAGCGTATGCGATATAGATCAGGGTCATTTGGTAAAATGGGATCTGGATCATATGAATACTATGGGTCAATATCCTGTGGCATGTCCCCTAAATCATCTCCTTGAGGTGGAGGTGATCCTTGTGGAGAAAGCTGTGGTTCTGTGATAGGTGGAGGAGATTGAGGAGGTGGTGGATG
Source organism: Pleurodeles waltl (assembly GCF_031143425.1). NCBI lineage: Eukaryota > Metazoa > Chordata > Amphibia > Caudata > Salamandridae > Pleurodeles > Pleurodeles waltl. Next base: position 1,371,990,439 of record NC_090440.1, read on the forward strand.
GGTAGAAGGGAGCACAGGAGAGTGTGGAGGAGAAGGCTGGGGTTGAACTGGAGCCTTGTCATTGGAGTCCTTTTTAGTTGGCGAAAGTGTCCAAGGTCTCTTAAAAATTAAGTTTTCTCTTGATTGGAATGGGGGAAGCAATTTTTCTTCCTGTTCCGTATTAGATATGGAGCTGGCGCTGATGAGCGTCCATTACTTCTAAGATAGGCTCCACTGGTGAGGCTCCTTCTGAGGAGCGACTGGAGTCTTGTGAAAGGCAGAATATTCTGAGTGGAAACCTTATGTCGAACCGAAATCATCAGCTCCAAAGCCGAAGTGGAAGGCTTCTTGGTGGGTGCCAAAACACTTGGATCGAAGAGTCGAGTCGATCGTGAGGCTTTCTTGGATGCTGCCAATCCTGAGGTCGATGCTGAAGACAGTTTAGTCTTGGCTATTTTCAGTGCTGAGCTGGAAGGCGCAGCATCCAAACGTATCTTTAGGATCGGACTATGGTCAGAAGGCAGTGGCGGTCCGTTGACCTGTTTGTGGATCTTTTTCGAAGTCTTTGTATGGGAGGTGGGGGGCTGAGGTACTCACGGGTTGCGCTGAGGTGAGAGGCTGACTTTCTATGTCGGTTTGCACATCCAACTCCAAATCCTGCTATGGAGAAGGCCTCCTCATGTTAGATCTCCTCCTGGGCATGCTCTTCTCCGAAAATATCGTGAGTGTCATCTGGTGACTTCGACGCTATCTCCAACCAATGCGCTCTTCGGTCCCGGAGGGTCTTTTTGGATCGAAAAGACAGACCGGGGTTGCAGCTTTCTTCTTTATGGTCCAGGGAGAGGCACAAGTTACACACCCGGTGTTGGTGAATGGGAATTTTGAATGGTATCAAGGGCAAAACCGAAATGGAGTTCGTTCCATCAGCCCTGCATATCTCAACACCATGCGGAGGAGTAGCCCCAAGACAGGTGTTGCAGTCCCGAAGGGCGATGAGCCAAGTCCTGACGTGGAAATTCGGATCGACTAGGTTAGGTAGAGAAACCGCAATGGAATTACAGTACCATCACTGAAAGAGAAGCTCAGATTAGACTGAGACGAGGAAAACTGGAGCAAGAGGAACACACGTCTGAACCCAATGGCGGAGAGAAGGAGAGAAAACAATCTAACAAAGGACCCGATACCCATGCGCAGTATCACCGGAGGGCGGATGTAGGAAAGTTCCCTCTTTCTGTCATGGTTACGCCCACTTTTTCCCAGCTGTCTTTGTTTTGACTGTGTTCGCTGGAATCCTGCTAACCAGGACCCCAGTGACTGTGCTCTCTCCCTCTAAATTTGTTTGCTTAGGACTTTGCACACTGGTGCCCCCAAATAAGTCCTTAGTACATGGTACCTAGGCACCCAGGGCATTGGGGCACAAGGGGTTCCTCATGGGCTGCAGCATGTATTGTGCCACCCGTGGGAGCCCATGCAAAATGTGTCTGCAAGTCTGCATTTGCAGCCTGCATGAAAAGGTGCATGCACCCTTTCACTATAGTTCACTGCACCAGGTGACTGTAAGTTATCCCCATGGCAGGCCTTCCTAGCCCAGAGGGCAGGGTGCAGATACCTGTGTGTGAGTGGACCCTTATGAACTCCAGCTCTATTACCTTGGACTTCGTAAGTGCCGGAAGCCATTTTACCTGTGTACTGGACATAGGTCACTCACTACCTATGCCCGACTACATAATGGTAACTCTGAACCTGGGCATGTGTGGTATCAGACATGTCAGAATCATAACCCAGTGGTTGTATGATTCCATGCACTCTGGGGGCTCCTTAGAGGACCCCCAGCTTTGCTCCTACCAGTTTGCAGAGTTTTCCTGGGCAGCCCGCACTGCTACCATCCTACAGACAGGTTTCTGCCATCCTGCTGCTTGACCAGCTCAAGCCCAGGAAGGCAGAACAAAGCATTTCCTTTAGGAGAGGGAGGCAACATCCTCTCCCTTTGGAAATAAGTGTTACATTGCTAGGGAGGGGTAGTCTCTCCAAGCCACTGGTATGCTTTGAAGGGCACATTTGGTGCTCTCCTTGCATAAACCAGTTTGCGCCAGTTCAGGGACTGCCAGTCCCTGCTCTTGCGCAAAACTGGACAGTGGAAAGGGTAGTTACCACTCCCATGTCCATCACCACGCCCAGAGCTCCTCAAGGTGACCACTTGGTTCTGCCATCTTGAATCCAAGGTGGGCAAAGACCTCTTGGAGCATCAGAGTGGCCAGGTCAGGAAGGTGACACCAGAGCTCCCTCCCGATAGATGATCACCCTGCTAGGTGACCAATCCCCCTTCCAGGGCTATTTGGGTTCTCCCTCTTGGGTGGGTCCTCAGATTCGATGTGCAAGGTTCCAGCAGGACTCCTCTGCAACATTTACTTCACATTCTGGCCACTGGACTCGCCACTGAACTTCATAGGAACCTACAACCTACAGCTACAGCGACAACTCTGCTCTGCAGCATTGTTGCTCCGGCTCCATCCAGCAACTGTAACATTTCCCTGGCTATGCTTCTCTAAGGGTGGCAAGTCATCAGCCTGCACCAAGAAGCAAGAAGGAATCTCCCTTGGAGTGAAAGTCTCCTTGGGCCTCTTTGCCAGCTGTGCTACTTTGAAGACGGTAAGTCCTTGCCTGTCCACGCAGGACCGTACCCTCGTGCACCGTGTCTCTTGCAGCTACCAACGCTTGTTGGTATCTCCTCCAAGGGATCTTCAGGTTCCATGTAACCCAGGCCCCAGCACTCTTCCCTGCGACTCTCAACCCTCTGTGTGCTTCTTCAGCGAGTCCTTTGTAGATGTGCTGCGTGGGCCTCACCTCGACTCCTGTGCTTGCTGCCTCTGGGTCGCCTTTGGGGGGATGCCTCCTCTTCCTGTGACTCTCCTCCCTGCTGAGAGTCACCCAGGACTCCCCTCAGTGGGTTGAGTCCCCCTGGACCTTGCTGGTCCCTGGCAGCTCTGCCTTTCTTCATCCACAATATTTCTTTGCCAAGGCTAGTTAGTGGTTTTTCCACACCACTGACCGACTGCAATCCTTCTTCCGGCGTGGGACGTCGACCTCATCACTCCAGGAACTCTTCAGCTGCTCCAGGGCTGCACTGCTGACTGTTTTTGTCCAGCGTCAACCTGGTCCTGCATCCACAGACAGGTGGGTAAGTGGCTCCTGCCACCACCGGATGCTACACCATGAACTCGACTTAGTCCCCTTCTTTTCCAGGTCTTCCTCTTCCAGGATCCACCTTTAGTTTCTTGCAGTCTTGTCTGGATTTTGAAATATCCTTCTCTGAAGTCCTTTTGGTGGGTTTGGGGAGAACTAGGTACTTACCTCTATTCTCCTGATCGCTGGGGGGCACTCTGGTACTAACCTTGTGGGTTTCCTATTTCCTCCAGCTCCCCTCTACCGATTCCACTTACTTGGGTTGAGGCCCGACTTTCGCATTCCACTTTCTTAGTATATGGTTTGGTCCCCCCAGGCCTTCAGTATTGTCTACTGCTTTCACTGTTTTCTATTGCATTCTTTGCTAATTCCTGACTTCTAATGCACATATAATAGTGTGTTTACTGGTATTGGTAGGGACAGGCTTCTTACTATCATAGAAAAGATGCAGACAACCTACACAGTACTCAAGACAACTCTTTTAGATGGGTTTGGTCTTACTACTGAAAAATATAGAATCAAGTTCAGAGTGACCAGGAAAGAGTCCTCCCAAGATTGGGTAGATTTTATGGGTTGTTCTGTAAAGGCTCTAGAGGGCTGGTTGCATAGGAGCAGACAATGATTATCAGGGCTTATACAACCTAATTCTAAGAGAGCACATTCTGAATAACTGTGTGTCTGATTTGTTGCATCAATACCTAGTGGACTCTAATCTGACCTCTCCCCAAGAATTGGGAGAGAAGGCAGACAAGTCCTTCCACACCAGGGTGATTAGGAAGACTCTCACAGGGGGTGACCATAAAAAGAAGGAAGTATGTAAGCATCAGGATAAGGGTGGGGACAAAGAAAAATCGAAAGAGTCTTCATCAGGCTCACAAAACTCCTCTAGGGTGGGGGCAAATCCTCTTCCTCCAACTTCAAAAATCCTTGGTGCTCTGTTTGTAAAAACAAAGGTCATAGTCCAAGGAGACCACTCCTGTCCTAAGAAAGGCACCAAGCCTTCCACCACTACTAATTCCACCCCTCTCCTAGTGCTCCTAGCAATAGCAGTAGTGGTGGGATTAGTAACAGTAGTCAATCCGAGGGTGTAGCTGGGCTCACTTTAGGGACTCTGGTGGGGTCTGGGCTGGTTAGAGAGACCACTGAGGCAGTGTTAGTCTCTGATGGGGACATTGACTTTGCCACCCTTGCTGCCTGTCACCTTAACACGGGTAAGTACAGACAGCACACCCCTTGATAAATGGTGCGGAGGCCTACAGGGACAGGTGCCATTGTCACTATGGGTACTGAGAAACTGATGCCTCCTGAGCAACACCTACTTGCTCACATTCCAAGTGGCTGATGCTCATATTAACACTTTGTGCCACCCCATGGCAGTTATTGATTTCAGCTGTGGAAGAATGGGGGTGGGGGGATGACTTGGAGACTTCAGCTTGGGCTGAAGTGGAACTGGAGGCCCATGCAGCAGTGCTGGGCATCCCAGGGTATATATTTGCCCTCACAAGAGCACAGGCTAAAAAGCAAAAGGAGCAAGGAACCTATGAGCCTGGAACAATGGCCCAAGAGCCTTCTAAATCAAACAGCAGGAAGGGTAAGAAAGCACACCCTGCTCAAGTCTCCAGTGAGGATTCAACTCCAGAGGGAGAAGAATCCACTCCTTGAGTGGAACCTACTCCATAGGAGGTGCACAGCTGAGCTCTTGCGTGCAGGGGGCCACCAGGGAAGAATTCAGTAGGAACCAACAGACCTGTCCCACACTGGAGAGCTTTAGGCTGCAGCTCAAGAGGCAGGAGATATCAGTGGCACCCATAAGGTGTACTGGGAAGGAAGTCTCCTCTGTTCGGAGTCAAGGGACCCAAAACCCGGTGCCACCAGGAGGTTGGTGGTCCCTCTGAAATGTAGAGAGTTTCTACTGACCTTAGCCCATGATATTCCCCTGGCAGGTCACTTGGGGAAAAGCAAGACTTGTGACAGGCTTGTCCATTACTTTCACTGGCCCCACATGTCTGAAAACACAAAAGAGTTTGTTGCTCCTATGTCACCTGTCAAGCTAGTGGCAAGACAGGTGGCACCCCAAAGGCCCCCTTAATCCCACTTCCAGTGGTTGGGGTGCCCTTGGAGAGGGTTGGGGTGGATATTGTTGGCCCCCTAGACCCTCCAACAGCCTCTGAGAACAGGTTCATACTGGTGGCAGTGGACCATGCCACCAGGTACCCAGAGGCCATTCCGCTTAAGACCACTACAGCTCCTGTAGTTGCCAAAGCCCTTCTTGGTATCTTTTCAAGAGTGGGTTTTCTTAAAGAGGTGGTATCAGATAGGGGTGCAAGCTTCATGCCTGCTTACCTGAAAGCCATGTGGAAAGAGTGTGTTGTGTTTTAAAGGTTCACCACTCCTTACCACCCCAAAACAAATGGCTTAGTTTAACAAAACTCTCAAGCGTATGACAATGGGGCTATCTGAAAAACTCAGGAGGAAATGGTATGTCCTGTTACTATGTATCCTCTTTGCCTATAGGGAGGTCCCCCAGAAGGGTGTGGGCTACAGCCCATTTGAACTTTTGTTTGGGCACACAGTTAGCGGTCCCCTTGCTCTTGTAAGAGAAGGCTGTGAGAAACCTCTCAAGCCTCCCAAGTAAGGCATTTTGTGCTTGTCCTGAGATCAAGGATGGCTGAGTACATAAAGAGGGCCATTAAAAATCTTCATGCCAACCAGAAGTTGCAAACACAAGGGCATGACCAGAAGGCTGTACTGACTGTGTACCAGCCAGGACAGAAAGTGTGGGTCCTGGACCCTGTGGCTCCAAAGGCACTCCAGGACAAGCAGAGTGGTCCCCAGACCATTGTGGGGGAAAAGGGTGAGGTTACCTACCTGGTAGACCTCAGCACTTCCAGAAGCCCCCTCAGAGGGCTTCATGTGAACCGCCTTAAGCCCTACTATGACAGGGCTGATAAGACCCTGCTCACGGCAACTAATGAGGGACAGAAAGAAGAGAGTGACCCTCTCCCTGACCTTTTCTCCCACACTGCACCTGATGGGTCAGTTGAGGGGGTAGTACTTGCTGACTGCCTCTCTTTGTCCCAGAAGGAGGACTGCAGAAATCTCCTTCGACAGTTTTCAGAACTGTTCTCCTTGACACCTGTTCAAACCACATGATGTGAACACACCATTGACACAGGGGACAGCTTCCCTATTAAAATTAAAATGTACGGGGAACCTGACCTTGTCAGAGACTGCATCAAGTCAGAAGTTCAGAAGATGCTAGACCTCAGAGTCATAGAGCCCTCAGATAGCCCCTGGGATAGCCCTGTGGTACTTGTGAGAAAAACCCTCTCCCACAATGAAAAAAGGAAGCTGAGGTTTTGTGTAGACTACGGGATCTCAACACTGTTACCAAAACAGATGCTTATCCTATCCTTAGGGCAGATAAGATTATAGATGCAGAAGTATCTAAGCACCTTTGATCTGACTGCTGGATATTGGCAGATCAAGTTATCAAAGGATGCTAAACCCAAAACAGCATTTTCTACCATTGGTGGGCACTATCACTTAACATTGATGCCGTTTGGGCTGAAAAAGGCACCTGCCACATTCCAAAGGCTGGTGAATACAGTTCTCCAAGGATTGGAAGACTATAATGCAGTTTATCTTGATGATATTGCTGTCTTTAACTCCACCTTGGAGGATAGTCTTGTCCACCTGTGGAATGTTTGAGGCCCTGCAAAAAAACAGGCCTTACTATTAAGGCCTCTAAGTGCTAGATAGGGCAGGGGAAGGGGGTATATCTGTGCCACCTGGTAGGTGGAGGCCAGATTCAGTCACTGCAGGGGAAGTTCCAGACTATTTTAGATTTGGCTGTCCCTACTACGCAGACCCAAGTTAGAGCCTTTTTAGGCCTCGTTGGGCACTACAAGAGGTTCATTAAGAACTATGGCTCCATTGTAGCCCCTCTTAATGACCTCACCTCCAAGAAGATGCCCAAGAAAGTTTATTAGACAGCTAGCTGCCAAAAGCTTTTGAGGAACTCAAACAAGCCATATCCTCTGCTCCTATTTTAACAAGCCCTGACTACTCTAAGCAATTCATAGTACAGACAGATGCCTCTGAGATAGGGGTTGGGGCAGTCCCATCACACCTTAATACAGAAGGCCAGGATCACCCTGTAGCTTTCATAAGCCGAAGGTTGACCCCTACGGAAAAGCGTTGGTCAGCCATAGAAAAGGAGGCTATTGTTGTGGTTTGGGCTTTGAGGAAGCTGAGGCCATACTTGTTTGCCACTCACTTCCTTGTTCAAACAGACCACAAGCACCTTCTATGGTTAAAACAAATGAAAGGTGAAAATCCCTAACTTTTGAGGTGGTCCATATCCCTACAGGGAATGGATATACAGTGGAACATAGACCTGGAAGTAACCACTCCAGTGCAGACAGACTCTCCAGATATTTCCACTTAGACAATGAAGACTCATCTGGACAAGGTTAGCCTTATTGTCCTTTAATGGAGGGGGCGTATATAGGAAGGCACCCTCTTTTTGGCATGGTTACCCCTTCTTTTTCCCTGTTGTCAGTATGTTTTGACTGTGTTCACAGGGATCCTGCTAACCAGGACCCCAGTGACTGTGCTCTCTTCCTCTGTATTTGGTTGCTGAGACTTCCCACACCCCATATTTGGCATACTGTACTGGTGCCCCCATAAACGTCCCTAGTATATGGTACCAAGGCCACTGGGGCAGCAGGGGTTCTCCATGGGCTTCAGCATGTATTATGCCACTCATGGAAGCCCATGTAAAATGTGTCTACAGGCCTGCCATTGCAGCCTGTGTGAAAAGGTGCATGCACTTAAGTGGTGCAGACTTTTTTATGCAAGGAGGGCACTAAATGTGTCCATCAAAGCATACCTTCCCCCCCCACCCTCCCAGCCTTATAACACCTGTTTCCAAGGCAGAGGGTGTTGCCTCCTTCTCCCACAGGAAATCCTTTGTAATGCCTTACCCTGCTTGAGCTGGTGAAGCAGCAGGAGGGCAGAAACCTAAGGGAATGCAGCAGTGTGGTCTGCCTGCAAACCCTGAAAGACTGGTAGGAGCAATACTGTGGGAGGGGGTCCTCGGAGGAGCCCCCAGAGTGCATGGAATCATGCCATCAGCACTGGCATTGATATTGGGGTATGATTCTGACACATTTAATTCCAAACATGCCTAGGTTCAGAGTTACCATTATGTAGCTGGATCACAGGTAGTTAGTGACCTGTGGCAAGTATACAGGTAAAATGTCTTCTCCACACTTAAGATGTCCAGTGCCTTGTAACTGGAGTTTGTAGGGGCAGCTCGGCTCATGCAGGGGTGCCCTCACAAACAGGTACATGCACCCTGCCCTCTGGTCTAGGAGGGCCTACCATAGTGACTTATAGCGACGTGGTGCTGTGACAAGCAGAGAAAGGGTGCAGGCACCTTTTCATGCAGGCTGCAATGGCAGGCCTACAGACATAGTGTGCATGGGCCCCCATGGGTGGCATAATACACTCTGCAGCCCATGTGGGACCCCTGGTGTACTAATGTCCTGGGTACTTAAGTACCATTTTCTAGGGACTTAAAGGGGTACACTACTATGCCAATTGTGGGGTGTAAAGGGTACCAAAGCAATCAAATTTAGAGGAGGTTGCACAATCACTAGGGTCCTGGCTAGCAGGATCCCAGTGAAAACAGTCTAAACACATTGATAAACAGGCAAAAAGTGGAGGTAACCGTGCCAGAAAGAGTGACTTTCCTACAGGTACCACTAACCCTTCTCAGGTTTATTTAGCTCTTGTGTCCCTGAGTTGCAAACAGGTCATTTGGCTGACCGTATGGTTCTCTTTGCTTTGGCTGGGCTCTGGAGACGACTTCTCGTTGAGTTTGATTCTGCAGGAACAGTCCCTCTTCTTTTTAAGCCATCTGGTGCAGCAGGGCAGGCCTCCTTCCAGTCCAGCTGAGTTCTGGGTGCCAGGGTGCCCTATTTATGCTCAGAAAATGCCATCCAGGTAGGATGCAGTTGCTGGCCAGTGGGCTACCAGGTTCCCTCTCTCCTGATGACCACTTACTGGGGTGTGTGGCATATGGCTATCCCAAGATGCACCATTCATCCAACTACCAACATGGCAGCACTCCTCTCTCGCCGTCCAGAGCTCCTTCGTCCATCCTAGAGGCATGGTGACCAAGGGGGCTACACGCTCTTAGAAAACCATTTTGACAACTAGTTTACCCTTACCTGTCCCAAGTGCCTGACTGCCTCCCTAAACAATAGTGCAGCCCCTATCCCAAATGTTCCCATTTGCCCTTCAAAAGGCAGCTTCACCTTTAAAGCTCGCCTTTCGGGCTAACACATGTGTGGCTTCCTGACTGGGAGAGTTAACATCTCCTCCAGTAGGATGCCGATATTACCTTTCCTGGGAGTCATTTGCGCGTAGACCCAGAGTACAACAGTAAACGGGCACTAGAGTCCTTGGGCAACTAAAGTGGCGACTTGTAAAGTTGCACTTTGCCCACCCGTCACATTAAATTTGATTTAACCATTAAATCAGATTGAATGTGTGATTCAATAAGTCAATCAATAGCAACGCTTTATTTGGTCTAAAAGGCCATCAAAGCATAAAATACATACATAACAGAATTCAAAACAAGATAAAAGCAACTAACTTAATAACTTAGTATATATATATATATATATACAATAATTAAAAAAATATCAGAAGGGGTACATCCCTATATTCATACCTTCAATTGGTAGTTGATGGCAGAGCTAAAGGACTTAATTCAATGAAAGATGTCGTATACGCCACGCGGTCACAAGGAACTTGCTAACCGCGAGGATTACAGATTTAGATGTATCAGTCTTTAAGATCCTAATAGCTGAAGAACACTGGCTCAAACCCAAATCTCGACACGTTGCACGTAACCATTTTACAGGGAAAAAAAACATAAAATGTTCAATAGTTTCAGAACAGCCAAGACAAGCTGGACAAAGATCAATAGATGGAGTGGTGCCCCAGCTTTTAGTAAAGGATAACAGCGGGAGGCTTCCAAAACTGAAGCGTGCCTAGAGACCCTTCCCCAGTAAGTCGGGAATCAGATCAAGATATGGTTCAAATTGGGGATACCACTTAAGATCGATAAATGAGTTGGTCAGCCGGCCATAGGATATACAATGGACCAGGTTATTTTTTAACATAAGACCAGTATGCTATCTTCAAAAGAGTTTTATCAGATCTCTCCAGCTTGTGTGGCTCTTCCCAAAACCTTCGTAATCCAGGAATACAAAACCAATTGGAAACGGGCTTGACCCATGGAATAGTGGGCGCTTTCGGCCTCCTTAGTAGATCGAGTGCTGAATCTCTATAATAAGCTCAGGGACAGTCAAGGGTCTTAAAGCTACCAGGTCGGCTATACGTTTAAAGCCTAGGTTCAAAAACATAGGGATCGAGGGGGTACTACGAGGGCATGCTAGTAAAGCCCTGGCAAAGTTATTTTCTCCTACTGTTAATCGTTTGCTATCGGAGAATCCCCATATTTCAGCACCATAAGCGGCGGCACCCTGCGCCTTTGCCAAATAGATTTTAATGGCTGGTGATACCACTTTGTATAAGGAATTCTTATAAAAGTGCAGGATAGCAGCCGCTCTGTGCTGAAGAAGCCCCGAGCTTTTATTGATTTGATCCTCCCAGTGCAGGTTATTTGATAACCGCACTCCCAGATAGTCTTAACTCTACTTAATGAATCCCCATCCAAATTGATGGTGCATTTCCGACTGGAGCTGGAAGTAAACACCATCAATTTTGTTTTATTGACATTCAATTCCAAACCATGGTCATCACAAAAAGACTTAAATCTATCCACAAGGATTTGGAGGCCCATGGGGGTCTTAGAAATAAGAAGCGAATCATCAGCAAACAATAATATTGGGATGTTCTGCTCATTCAGGGTGGGAGCGTCATTAAAACAGGAGGATAGAATTTGAACCACTTTGTTAATAAATAAGGTGAATAGTATGGGGGCCAAGACACAACCCTGACGGACTCCTCTCCATATAGGGATTTTGTCTGTCAGTTCTCTCTGAGCACCCCACCTCACTTGCGCATTCGTATTAGCATGTAGCAGCTGTAGAAGAAAAACTAAATTAATGGGAACACCCATCTGAAATAGTGCTTCCCACAACTTTTCTCTAGAGACCAGATCGAAGGCAGCTCTCAGGTCCACGAAAACAACATATAAAGGTTCTTTAGCAAGAGCCACGTATTTCCAATACAGGAGTGTCAGTCTAAAGACCTGGTCAGTCGTGCTGGTTTTAGATCGAAAGCCTGCTTGTAGCGTAGAGAGGGCCTGGTGGTCTGGAACCCAAGTAGTTAATCTCTCTAGCAGTTGTTTGGCAAAGATTTTCTGCAAATTATCAATCAAGCTGATGGTTCTGTAATTGGCAGGGGAATTTGCGTAGCCCTTTTTAAAAATAGGAATTATTTCTGCTCCCTTCCAGGTGCTAGGAATTGCACCACCAGCGGCAATTCTATTTGAAATCAAGTTAATGTACCAAGACCAGATAGAAATTTCTGATTTATAAAGATTGCCTGGTATCTTATCAGGCCCTGGTGCTTTTCCTGATTTTAAGGAATTTATTGCAGCTTTAGTTTCCTCTATAGAGAAAACAAATGGTTCATACCAATCTCCCCGGCTAGCCAACCATGGGGTTAATGAGTCGTATGGTGGAAAATGACCAGCCTAGGAGTTGTGGGGGGTAGCATAAAGTTGAGTAAAGTGATCTACCCAAGCCTCTGGTCAAATGTGATTCCTGATAGGCCTCCTGCGTCCTCCTTGCCCTCTGGACAAAAAGTCCCAAAACATCACATCATTTTTATTATCCGTAGCAAGGATCAGGCCTTGCCATAATGCATCTTCCCATGACTTTTTAGCTACCATTTGTGCCTTCTTGTATGATCGCCTACCTGGTTGAATCTCTGCTAGGCAACCTGTCTTAATGGCAGCTTTTAGTTCAGATTTGGCCCTACTACAGCCCTCGTCAAACCACCCTTTATCGCCATTAGTAAAATCACCACCTAATTTGGCACAAGATTTTTTCTAGAAAAACCTCTGCAGTCCCTTCAACATTTCTTGATGAATATCCAGAATGGGGATGTTATCGACTTCGCAATCCTCATAGATTGCCAGCTTATCCGTGAGCAATTTATAAATCCCACAAATCACATAGGGGCTAGACAGAACCTTTGGCCAAAAAACCCTGGTGTGGTTGTTCAACAATGGGGAGGGAACCACTGTGCGTTGTAGGTTCAGAGTTCTCCTAGAGACATCCCCATCCATGGATAGTAACAAAGGATTATGATCACTTTCACATCGAAATTCCACCGTCATATCTTTCAAAAGTGGCCACAATCTAAGTAGACAATAGTCAATTACACTTGAAGACATCCCACGTTTGAAGATAGGTGCCATATTTAAATCAGATGGTGTACGTCCGTTGCAAGCCCGCAGCCCATACCTCAAGCATAGCGAAGCCAACTGGAGGGCTACGCGAGAATGGGTACATGGATGATTATCTATTAGCTGCGGGATTCCCCACATTTCATCTTCCTCATCTGTTAATCCACTAACCAAATTGGAGGGTTCAAAGGTACAATTTAGATCACCTGCTATTATTAGATAGAATGGGGGACATAAGGAGTCAAGAAGTTCTGACAGCTGTATCAAAATTTGGGACTCAGTACCCCTTGGAACAGATCTAGCGTATACATTGATAACAATGATTTAAAATTCCTGTTGAAAAGTAAATTGTGCTCCCATTAGATCCACTGAATCTGTTTTTAACAAAAGATGCTCACATTGCAAATTCTTATTAATGAGCATTAGCAGTCCCCCGTTAGCACGGCCTCGGCCCTTCTCTGATAACTGGGCGGGGATATTATACGAAAAGAACCCATCAATGTGAATTTGGCCAACAGCCCAGGTTTCCTGAAACAGGCAAATGTGAGAATCATTAATGAAAGTGGCGCACTCCGAGTCCCCTAGCTTCTTGCCAAGACCAGCTACATTCCATGTTAAAATTAGAAGCTCGGGGTTAATTGTATCGTGGCTGTGGGCGGGGCTCGATCCCTCTTCCATACAATTGACCCCAGTAATGTCCCCAGACCACGCTTTCCGATTACTATTTAGTCAATCAATGGCATCCAGGGAGTGGGATGAGTTATGATCCACAAGAGGTTCACATCCCAAGACCGGGGCTGGCTCACTACAGTTCTCTCCTATGGAAGTGGACGGTGGTTTTGTAGATAAATTAATACCAACCCTTCCCTTGACCCATAAATCGTTGGTACGGATTACAAGTTCCATAAGTTGATCCACCGTGACTTTTTTAAATAAAAGAGACAGAAATATAATCATAATTTGACCCTGGTAGATCATGTCTGCCTACCTCTAGAATATCCGATCGGATGACTGAGAGACAATAGCGTCTACATTTTAGCCAATGAATGACCTTATTGGTCAGAGACTCATGGTCCTCGAAGGAACCATATGGCAGTTTGCGAACATTAATCATATAAATAGTGCAATCTTTACTAGATTGGGCCAAGTGTTGTCTGTCGTGGTATATCAATCAGAGACATGCCTACTCCTCTGGGGATCCCATGAGGGCCAGCCACTCCACCAGAACCTCGGGATATGACTACCCCCTCAGATCTACCTTCCATGGGGCAGAAGCATGTCGCAATGTGAACTCCCCCCACGTACACCCCTTGTATTGGAAACTCCAGTATGCTTCTGACAGCCTAACAGCTTCTTGCTGGTTGCTTTTGGCAAGGGTCAGGGGTGATAGCCATGGTACCTGTAAAAGGAAGACCCATTTGACTGGGTAAAGCATCGGAGATGCTACGAAAAATTGCTGCTGTCTTGTGCGATGATTTGCCAATTGGGGCAAGGGAAGCCTCACTTGAGGGATTTAAAAGTGGAGAATGGGTGGTTGATGACTTCTTCTTCTTTGCAAAGATTTCTGGTATCTTCCCCACCACTAGGGTTTCGCTCTTTTTTTATGGGCTTGAGAGAATTGTAGTTCAAAATTTCATCGACCTCCTTGAACAACGGATCAATTTCATCCAGGGGGTTGGTTCCTTTACTAGTTGTGGGGCTTACTGAATTTTTAGATTGTTTTTTGGATTTCTTAATACCATTCTGGCGGGTTGGGACATCCATCGCTTTGCGTTTCCCCATTCTTAACTGCTGACAGCATACAGGTCACAAAGTCAAGGATAATAAAAATTGCCCAGCACACTTTATCCTTTTTGGGGAGGAAGGTAATAGAACTTGTCCAACCTCAACGACTGGGAGGAAACCTTGTTGCCACCCTAGTTTGACCTAACAGCTTGACTATTTGAAAAAAGGAAGTTCAGCACACAAAATAACAATTAAACAATTACAGAACAGGAGGGAGTCAATGCTGTACCTTCAGGCCCAGAGGGGGGCCCAGCCTCCAACGGGCTCTGACGGGCGCAGCGGCGATGCGTGGCACTCTTAATAGCGCCCGCGTGAAGTTCCCCAGGTGTGTGGGAGCGGAGAGGTGCCTGGGACTTGGAGTCCCACCAGGCAGAGGCGAGTGACAACGGCGTGATGCGTGATTCTTTTGATACCTTACAGTGCAAACTTTAATAGTACTATTCAACCCCCCATGCCCCCAGCAAACCCAGTCAGCATGGCAAATGCTTGAGCGGCACAGAAAGACTCCTCTATTAAAGACATGTTCACAAAGCAGGCAGCCACTCCAAATGTCACTTTGGAAGTAGATGCGCTGGTCACAATATTGTTTCGTGAGAATCTCTTTATTACTCTGAGAGATGATATAGCAGCCCTGAAACAAGACCTAGCAGCAAATGTCAAAGATATTAGACGCAATATGGGTGAACTGGAACAGAGTGTCCCTGGAGCGGGGAAGCAACAATTGAGATGAGTTGGAGGAGCACAGGAGCCAGAGCCTCTCACTTCGAGACAGCACAGCAGACCTCAGCTACCAACTGGAAGACCTAGAGAACCGATTGAGACGGTGCAACATAAGCATTAAGGTGTTCCGCTCCAGGCAGATGCGGGGAGACTGAAGAACTACGTCCTCCGCTTGTTCCTCTATGTGGTCTGCAACTTGGAGGAGCAGGACATTATCTTAGACTCCATTCATAGAACTGGTCTACCAGCTCACTCTCCGGGGCAACCACAAGACATTCTCACATGACTGCATTACTATTGGCAAAAAGAGGCCATCATGGCGGCAGTGAGAGATAAGAACTTCATCAAATTTGAGGGCAACAAAGTATGGCTTTATCAGGATCTCTCCCAGGCTTCCCTGCAAAGATGAAATATTCTCCGTCCCCTCACAGGGCTCCTACTAGAAAAAGAGATCAAATATTAGTGGGAGCACCCCTTTGGCATCACCTTTGTGTGGAACAATGAGACACATAGTCTGCACCCAATGGCAGAGGCCTGACAGCTGATGGACTGGGAGGTTCTGGATCTTGACGGGCCTCCCGCATCTTCGGGGGGGGGGGAATCCCGGCTCCTGCTGGCACTGGGAGGGGGTCCTCCTGCCAGGGTCAAGGGAAGAAGATTCGAAAGCCATCAATCCAAGAGAGGTTGTGAATGGGCTGCACTACTTCAACTGCTAGAGCAGAGGGATACCGCCTCGGATCTGGACAATGACTGAAGGGTGCTTCTATGGATAGTGATCCTGGTGGATAGCCTGGTCACTGAGCGGATGAGAGGCTCACAGTTCTTCGCCTTAGCGGCAGTCGATGGCTGTTGGCAGCAGAGCTCACCCCTATTTGTGTGTTTAGGTGAAGGACCTCGCCGATGACACAGACGCCAACGTTACGTTCCAGATGTAGGTTCTCAGGTGGGGAACCATTCAGTTGATATGTTTAGTTGTTTATATGTTTTCCTCACATATAGCCCATAAAGGTGAAAAACACACCTTGCTTTGCATACTTGTGCAACAGATCTTGAAGGGACTTGTGGGGGAATCCTGAATCCCCACAATAATGATGATACACTGTAGTTTGCATACCTATGGTTAATGTCCTAAGCTTAAACGTCTGGGGGTTGAATACCCCGGTTAAACGCCCCTAACCTTTCTCAGAGACGTGTGATGCGACATCTGCCTCATCCAAGAGACGCATTTGCTTAGGGAGGATTGGAAGCACGTGCGCTCGAAATTGTTTGACCAACAGTATTTCACCTCTGGCCCTAAGAAAACAGCCTGAGTAGAAATCCTTCTGGCTACGCATTTCCTAGGCCATGTAATCTAGACCCAGTTTGAAAGCGCGGGCAGAGCGCTCTCTTTGCGCATTGCCACTCAGAGTTACAAGTTCACACTAGCAAACATATACCCACCAAACTCCCAGCAGGAGGCATTGTTAGAGGAGGCTGTAGGGCAAATACTGACCACACCAGATAGGGATATTATGATCGGAGCAGACTTTAATTTGGTCCCACATGCCACATTGGACAGGTCCACACAGAGGGCAGGACAGGCGGGCGCACACTCCTCAGCATTCAGACAGTGGCTGGCAGAGGCGGGCCTCGTAGACATTTGGTGACCACGCCACATACTAGATACGAGCGACACCTTTTTTTTCTGCTGTCCACCAGTCCTTCACCCGGATCGATTATTTCCTCCTCCCCCAACAATTGAGCACATACACCACAGCAGCAGACATTGGGGTGGTAGCCCTGTCTGACCACTCGCCCATTTCAGTTGCTTGCCACTTGCCAGGGTCACCAATACAACAGCACTTCTGGCATCTGAATCACACACTTCTGTGTCAGGACAAGATGATTTCAGAAATAACCCTAGGTATCACACAGTTCCTACAGACTAACTGCAACCCAAAAGTCCCAATGGCCTTACTGTGGGACACAAGGCAGTAATCCGTGCCGCGTTTATTACAAGGGCGGCCCGGTTGAATAGGGATAGGAGAGATAAGAGGGCCCAACTGGAGACTGACGTCAGGGACGTGGAGGAGGAACACAAACGCATAGGTGCCTGCAGAGTCAGGAGGCAGCTAATGGGCACACACAAACCGCTCAAAGCCCTAAACATAGGCAAAACGGAATATGCTCTTCTGTGCCTAAAACAGAAATTTAATGTGGGAGGCAACAAAGCAGGTTGTTTACTAGCTCACTAGCTCCTTGCTCAAACCCTCCGGCAGCAAATAGTGGAGGTGGCAGACTCTCAGGGCAACCGGGTAGTTCAAGATACCCATATAGCGCACTTCTACACCACACTGTATGTGACCGAACACCTAGACCACAGACAAGCAGAATCCTATCTGGACCAACTGCCACTGAACAGCCTCTCCTCTCCGGAGTCAGTAGCTCTAGAGGAAGATATTGAGGTTGAGGAGGTGTACTGCAGGCCATACAAAAGCTTGCCCCAGACAAAACACCAGGCCCAGGTGGCTGTACGGCAGCCTTCTACAAGACCTTTGCCCCAACCCTAGTGCCTGTCTTAGCTAGACTCTACAATTCATTTAGTGTATCTGGCACCCTAACAGAATCTACGCTCCAGGCTATTTTTATTGTCATTCCTAAACCAAGCAAGGACCCAGCCCGGTGCTCATTCTACTGATCCTTCTCTCTATTAAATGTAGATGAAAAGATCTATACGGGAATCCTGGAGGTGCGGCTGGGTCCTCATATGCAAAACCTAGTTGACCCAGATCAAGCAGGTTTTATTCCAGAACGTAATTGAAGTGATAACTCTAAACGCCTGTGTCACTTGGTCGACAAGGCTCACCGCTCCCATACCCCCATTTCACTTCTCTCGGTTGACACGGAGAAAGTGTTCAATAGAGTGCACTGGCCATATCTACAGCAGGTTCTTACTAAAATGGGACTGGGGGAGAGGTTTAGCCGATGTGTATGAACCAGTTATAAATCCCCAAGAGCAGCAGTCAGGGTGAACGGCATACTATCGCCCACGTTTGCTGTCAACAAGGGGAACTCATCAGGGCTGTCCGCTGTCACCGCTACTGTCTGATCTTCACATGGAGCCTTTTGCAGCCAGGGTGCAACTCAACGGGGACATTAGAGGCCTGAGAATGGGTGGTAAAGAGCACAAGCTGGCACTTTATGTTGATGATGTAATGATTGTGCTTATGGATCCCAAGACCTCCCTGCCCCCACTAATGGAGGAATTTGAGAGATTCGAGAAGACCCCATGTTTTAAAATTAACCACACGAAATCTAGCATTGTTAACATTACGCTACCTAAAGGCGACCAGACCTACATGGAATGATATTTCCCATTCACGTGGGCGCCTCAGGGAGTTACTTACTTAGGCCACTAGATACTTCCAGTGTTGGAGCGCATGATAGATAGCAACTGTATGAGGCTCTTGCAGGGATCCAGGGTAGACTTAATATCCTGGAAGACACATCTATTATCGTGGCAGGGTAGATTAACGGCAGTTAAGATGTCACTGCTTCCGAAGTTGCTGTACGTTATGCCAACCCTGCCGCTGCAGCCTTCCCCTCAGTCCTCGCTAAATTACAACGGCTTATCGATGATTTCATTTGGGGAGGCAAAAAGGCACAGATTGCTGGGAAGTATGCGTTTCTGGCTCCTGGGGAGGGTGGGTTGGACATTACATGCATAAAGAAATACTACTAAGCGGCCCAACTGCGATATATGGTAGAGTGGGCCAGAACCCGCACTCGGTGCTTTAGCGATCAAGCAGTGGCCAGTGTCCACATATGGAAGGTACCCTGGCTGCCCAGGTGTCTATATTTCTCCTGTATTACGAGCCACTCTGGGTGACTGTGATGCAGTCCAGATACTCTCAACTTATCTTCCGCATGTCGCCCGCAGCTTTCCCCCTGCAGCACGAGGCGCCTCCTTTGACACTTGTCAGAAAGCTGGCTGCAAGAGGCTGGGAGATATCTTTGATGTGGAGGGCATCATGGACTTTTTGTAATTACAAACATGTTACGACCTGCCCTCCACTGCTCGATGGCAATACTTGGCCCTGAGGCAATGGCTACTACAGCCAACCATCCGCCTTCATGCGAGCCGCCCGCTGACCAGTTTTGAAAAGTGGCTGATTACTCGCTCAGAGGACAAGTGCATTCTCTCGGATATCTACTAATTCCTCAACACCCCCCTTAGAATTTAACAAGTCACCAGCGCAGAAGCGCTGGAAACGGGAGTGCGAGCGCACCTTCACAGACAAGGAATGGATGGACATTTGGCGCAGAGCACAAAAACCGACAACTAGTGTGATGGTGTAGGAAGCTGGCTCTGTATACACTATTTCAAAGTGAGATATAGTGTGCACAGAATCTATAGGCTTGACAGAGGCAATAATAGATAATACTAATGCTATTTGTGGTAGTGTGGTTGAGCAGGTAGTATGGTAGAGCATTTAGGCTTATCAGAGGGAAGTGTTAAGCATTTGTTGTACACACTCAAGCCATAGAAGCAACACTCAGTGACTTAACTCCAGACCAATAGGTTTTTATATAGAAAAATATATTTTGTTAATAGATTTCTAGAACCACAAGATTCAGTTTGCAGGTAAGTACATAAAATGTAAGGTTCTTTCCATAGGTAAGTTCAGGACTTTGAATCAAATCAGCAATACATACAGTTTTCTTTAAAATGGCAAAAAGCTATTTTAAAAGTGGACACTGCAATTTTCAACAGTTCCTGGAGGAGGTAAGTAAAGTACAGTTTCTGAGGTAACAAACAAACTTACAGGTTTAGTCTCCGGGTCATAGGTAGCCCACCGTTGGGGGTTCAAGATAACCCTGAGCACCAGCAACACAGGGCCAGTTAGGTCCAGAGGTCAAACAAGAGCCAAAATAACGTGGGCCCCTATGGAGACAGGGGGTACTCCGGTTTTCTTGCAGGTAAGTACCCGCGTTGTCGGCCAGCAGACCAGGGGGTTTAGAGGAGCACTGGTGCGGCCCCAACTAGACACCAATCCCACATCCTCAGCAGCACAAGGGCTGCCGGGTGCAGAGTGCCAACTGGGCGTCGGGTTTTCAATGGAACCTTATGGGGGAGTCTGGGGGGGGGGGGTCACTTAGGTGCTGCAGGCAAGGCACGGGGGGCTTCTCGGGCAAGCCACCAACTGGGTAGGGAGGAGGGCTGCCTCCTGGTCGTAGCTGCACCAGTGGTCGGTTTCTTTCGAGTCTGGGGGCTGCGGGTGCAGTGCTTCTCCGGGCGTCTGATATCTTTGTTCCGGGCAGTCGTGGTCGGGGGGTCCTCGGGATTCCCTCTGCAGGCGTCATCATGGAGGGGTGGCGAGGTCAGCCCAGGATAGACAGTTGGTTGGAATCTCCTGGGGGTCCTCTCAGGCTAGTTGGGCCACCTGGACACTGGTCGTGGGTGTCGGGTGCAGAGTGGTTTAGGGCTCACGCTTCTGGTGTGAGGTGGGAGTACTTTAGAAGCAGTTTCTTCTTTTTTCTTATTGGACAGGTCCGCTGTCCACAGGAGTTTCTTGGTCCTCTGTGATGCTGGCAGTCACCTGGAGGCTTTTCAGGGGTCACTGGACCTGTAGAACGCATCGCTCTTATTTTGCAGCTTTTTGAAGCAGGAAACTGGCCGGTAGGGCTGGAGCCAAGTCAGTTGTTGTTCCTTCTGTTCTCTGCGGGGTTTTCGGCTCAGCAGTGCGATTTCTTCTTGTGAGGTTGTCAGGAATCTGGTGAGCTGGGTTCAGAGAGGCCCTTAAATTCTAAATTTAGGGGCCTGTAAGGGTCGGGGCAGTAGCCAATGGCTACTGTCTCTAAGGGTGGCTACACCCTCATTGTGCCCACTCTCTTTGGGTAGGAGGGCACATTCCTATCCTTATTGGCCCTGTCCTCCAAACCAAGATGGAGGATTCTGCAAGTAGGAGGGAGTCACCTCAGCTCTGGACACCTTAGGAGTGGTCCTGGCTGAGGTGGTCACTCCTCCCTGTTTTCCTTATTTTTCCACCAGACTTGCTGCCAAAAGTGGGGCTGTGTCCGGGTTGCGGGCATCTCCACTAACTGGAGTTCCCTGGGGGCACTATAATCCGAGGCTTGACCCTTTGAGGCTCACCACAAGGAGTTACAGTTCCTGCAGGGGGAGGTGTGAAGCACCTCCACCCAGGACAGGCTTTGTTTCTGACCACAGAGTGCGCAAAAGCACTCTCCCCATGTGGCCAGAAACCCGTCTGAAAGTGGCAAGCTGGCAGACCATATACTTAATATGGCTACACTGCACTTAGTGTCTAAGAATGGACCTGTAGGGGCATATTGCTCATGCAGCTATGCCCTCACCTGTGGTATAGTGCACCCTGACTTAGGGCTTTAAGGCCTGCTAGAGAGGTGACTTACCTATGCCAGAAGAAGTGGTTTGTTGGCATGGCACCCTGAGAGGGGTGTCATGTCAACTTAGATGCAAGGTAGTGTACATGTGCTGAAAGAGGGGTCCCCAGGGTGGCATAATACCAGCTGCAGCCCTTCGAGACCTTCCCTTGCCACAGGGCCCATGGTACGATGGTGCCACTAGCGGGTAAGCCAATAAAGCATGCATCATTTTAAGGTTCGGAACACATGCACTGAGTCCTGTTTAGCAGGGCTTAGGCTTTTCAGAGCCATTGTGCCAGTACCTAGTCGTAAAAATGGAGGTAAACATGGAGAAAGCTTGTTTCCTTACAGAGGTCATTTGGGAAAGGGGGAGATCAGAAGACTTTGGTCTCCGGTGTAAACCTGCACCTGTCTAGACATCAAGCTGTTGGAGTTGCGGACCGTTTGCCTGATGCTAAAAGCTTTCCTACCATTTAACAAATCTCATATGGATCAGGTTCTGATCGACAACATCTTCAACATATGATACCACAGCAATTTGGGTGGGGCCTGGTCCTTGATCCTGTGCCAAGAGTCCCTTTGTCTCTGGAGCTGGCTGGAGCGACAGGGCAATTGCCTAGTCGTCAATCACCTGGCAGGATCTTCGATCACCAGGCCGGTTGAACTGAGCTGACAGTCCTTGATGTAAATTAAGGCGTTGACGCTCCTGATGCAGCCTGAGCCTGCAGTCTGCCATATACTCATTGCTGACTCCAACACAAAGCCGAAACAAAGATTCCATTTACGGCAGGGCCTTTGGTCCCTAGATTGGATTTATACCCTTATTCTTATGGGTCTGAATTCGGCAAGGGTATGAAGGGGGTCGCTGGACCCTTTAGAATATCAGCTGAAAGATCCTATGGACTGGGATTGGGAACTGGAGAAGTCAGCGGGTTGGATACCTCACCTGACGCTGGTATGCTTCCCCCCCCCCCCCCCCCTACCGTGGCTATAGAGAAGGGAGCTTCTTATCCCATGGTGGTAATAAGAGCAGCCGAGGTCTTGGGCCTTGAGCTGCCTTCGGTTACCGTCACGAGTAACCTCCTGACTGAGGTGCTTCATCCTGAGGCTTCCACATCAGAACCCCTTTTGCCCCTTAACGAAGCACTCACTGATGTCCTGCTAGGAACATTGTCCCCTGTTAAGAGGACAATTACCCGCCGCCATTTGCCTTCTCCTAATGACCCGGCTTTCCTGACTCAACACCCCCACCCCCAAGAGCTTGGTCTTCTGAGCCTCAACCTCCCATAGCATGTTCCCTTCCCCTTCCCCAGTGAGGGAATCAAAGAGTCTGGACAATTTTGGGAAGAAGTTGCTTTCTTCATCCAGCCTGGCATTGTGGTCGGTGAACACTGATAGCCTTTTGGCCCGTTATACCCTACTTCATGGCACACTGTCATGCAAGTGCTGCCACAGGTCCCGGAGGAGACCTGGCCATTCTCTCACAAGCTGATGCTGATGGGAGGGATGCTGCGAAGTTACCCATCAAATTTGGGCTGGATACGACCACCTCTCTGAGCAGATCGGTTGCGTCAATGGTGGCTTTGAGACGCCATACCTGGTTACAAGCATCTGCGTTTTGAGGGAATGTCAAATCTTCCATAATCGACATGCCCTTTGATGGCACAAGTCTTTTCGGGGACAAAGCAGACTTGGCGCTCAAGTGCTGTAAGTAGTCTCGGGCTACACTCAGTCCCTTAGCCTCACGATTGCCCCTCATCCCCCTCAGTCTGCTTTTCGCCCTTTTCATGGGTACGGAAGGGGCACAGAATGGACACCCAGCCATGTCTGTTCCCTGCCAGCCACCATGCTGCACATGCCGCTCAACCTGTGTGGCCAGCGACGTAGGATTCAGCGTTCACGTGGATCTGGAGCCAGCAGTCTAGCCAGTCCATCATCTCCTCCCCCCCCCCCCCCCCCCAAAAAAAAATAAATTCCCCTCCGCTGCAGCCTACAAGCCTTCCTGACTAGCCGCTTAACCACTAGGGACCGGCTTGCGGCAAGATTCACCATCACCTGTCCAGGGGACTATCATTACGTCAGACCATGCCGCTTTCCTATGATAGCATGATGGCGGTTCACCCAGCACTTCTTTGCGAGGAGGTTACAATTCTATTGTTCAAGGGAGCCATAGAGAGGGTCCCTATGGCAAAAGTAGGTTGTGGTGGTTGTTCCCACTACTTTCTGGGCCTCTGCCCTATCCTCCAGTCCCTCAGTCTCTTACTCAGGAAATAGAATCTCAAAATGCTCACTCTGACTCAGGTCCTATCTACCCTGGAGACAGGATGATCGCATTGGACTTGCATGACATTTATTTCCATATTACCGTCCTGCCTGCCAACAGATATTACTTGCGATTTGAGGTAGGTCACAAGCATTTTTAATTCACTGTGCTCCCCTTTGGCCTTACCAGCGCCCCTCAGAGGTTCACAAAAGTGATGGCAGTGGACGCAGCTGATCTGCGTAGGTTGGGGATTTCAGCCTTCCCCTACCTCGAAGACTGGCTGTTGAGGGCGAGTTACTCCAGGCAGTCGTCTCCCACCTTCAGACTACAGAAAATCTCCTGCATTTACTGGGGTGTCCTATCAACATGCCAAAGTCACACCTGACTCCCTCTCAGAAGCTCCTTTTCATCTGAGATGTCCTGGACACAGTGCAGTTTTGGGCCTATTCTCCCTAGCGGCGAGTCCTGGATATTCAGGCTGTGATACCAACGCTTCAGCCTCTGTCCTGGATTTTGATGAGGATGACTGAGGCTGCTGGTGCTCATGGCCTCCTACCAGTTACTCATGCCAGATGGCATATGCGGGATCTGCAGTGGGACCTGCAGTTCAAGTGGGTGTAGCATTAACGGAATCTCTCCGACATGGTCTAGGTCGTGGAGGGGACTGCACAAGATCTACAATGGTGGCTTTTGAATGGCTATTGAGCCAGAGGCAGATCCCTCTCCCTTCCCCAGCCAGATGTGACTTTAGTGACAAATCTGTCACTGTTGGGATGGGGTGGCCATATAGGAGAGGCAGAGATCAGAGGCATCTGGTCTCTGGCAGGGTCCGAGCTCCATATCAACCTTTTGGAGCTCAGGGCGATCAGGCTAGCATTTAAAGCATTCCTCCCCCCTCTCAGAGGGAAAGTGGTGCAGGTGTTCACGAACAACACCACCGCTGTGTGATACTGCAACAAACAGGGTGGGTGGGGTAGGGTCATAGACCCTTCCTCTGGAGGCTCTTCGCCTCTGGACATGGCTGGAACATCAGGGCATATCATCGGTGGTTCAGCATCTGGTGGGCTCTCTGAACGTCAGAGATGACAAACTCAGCTGTCAATGCCTGGTCGATCACGAATGGCTTTCCATCTGGAGTGCACAAGGTATCTTTCAGCAGGGGGAGGAGACCTTGGTCAGATCTGCTCACCTCTGTAAAAAATAATGCACGTCAGCTGTTTTGTGCTTTGGAGTTTCCAAGGCAGCACTCGCTCTGACACGCTTTTCGTCTTGAGTGTCACTCAGGCCTTTCTGCTATTAACACTTCTTTCCAGAGTTCTCAAGAAGATCAATAACTACCGGGCCAAAGTCATTCTTGTGGCTACGGACTGAACACGAAGAGTATGGTATCCCAAGCTATTGAGCATGGCCATCGATTCTATGGTCATCCTGCCCCTTTGGGAGGATCTTCTATTGCAGAAACAGGGGACGTTTCTCCACCCAAACCTGTCCAGTTTCCGCTTTCTTGTGTGGAGATTGAGTGGTGTCAGTCTGCAATGTTATTTTGGCAGGCAGGCATTCCTTCACTAAAACGGTATTTGCTTGTTGGTGGAACCAATTTATGGCATGGTGCACAGACAAGCCTGTTGTTCCTTCTTTGCCCATCTTTCTGAGGTTCTTTTGTTTGTTCTTTCTCTAGCCCAGCAGGGCTCTGCTCTGGGCACCCTCAAGGATTGTCTGCCATCTCGACCTTCCTCCGCTTGCCTGACCAACCTTCCTTGTTTAAATCTCCCATCGTGGGGAGATTTCTTAAGGGACTTAACCATCTCTTTCCTCCTTCCCTGTTCATACTGCCCCAGTTGGATTTTAACTTGGTTCTCACTTATCTGATGTGTGCTCCCTTTGAGCAACTTCACAATTGTCCATTTGGCCTGCTTACTCTGAAACCAGCCTTCCTTTTTGCTATCACCTCTGCCTGCAGAGTGAGTGAGTTGTAGGTTCTTTCTTCTAAGCCAGCTTTCCTCTCCCTAAAGTTGTCACGCCCCTTCATGTAGGCCAATCCGTCACCTTACCTACTTTTTATACGCCCCTACATCCCTTTCAGGAAGAGGAGAGACTTCTCTGCCTGGATCCAAAATGAGCACTGGTGTTCTACCTCAATCGAACTAAAGAGTTCCAGGTGGATGATCAACTTTTTGTGGGCTAAGTGGGTGCAAAGAAAGGTCGGGCAGTGCAGAAAAGAACTATTTTGAGATGGGTTGTGCTCTTCATTCAAATGTGCTATGCTTGGGCTAAGAAGCAACCCCCTGAGGGTTTGCATGCTCACTGTACCAGGGCAACAGCTGCCACCATTGCGTTAGCACGCAAAGTTCCAGTCCTGGATATCTGTCAGGCAGCAATGTGGGTGTCCTTTGCACACTTTCACTAAACACTACTGCTTGAACAGTCAGGTCTGCAGGGACGACTACTTTAACAGTTCGCTCCTGTAGGACTTCCTATTATGATCTTGGTTCGCATACCCACCTCCGGGCATGGTATTGCTTGGGTATCTATTCTAAGGTAAGCAGTCTGAAACTAGAAGTCTCTATTAGATGAACAAATTACTTACCTTTGGTAACGATTTCTCTGGTAGAGACATATTCTAGTTTCAGATTCCTTACTGAACCACCTATCCTCCCCGCACTGCAAACTGATTTCTAGGGACAGAAACTTCCCCTTCAGGGCCCTAGTTCTGGTGCACCAGTATCAGTGTTTTCCATGGCTCTGCACTTCTGCCATGGAAATAAAATGACGTCAGCATGCCGGGTGGCTCTTATGTGCGATCCGCAGCGCCATATCTGCTGACTACGATACCAATGACTTATGCAGAGCCGACCACCGTCACTTGATGGCGCGCAAGGGTACTGCTCGAAGAAAAATTTCCAGATCCAGACTGACGTCTGGGGAAATTCTAAGGTAAGGAATCTGCAGTTAGACTATGTCTCTACCAGATAAATCGCTACCAGAGATAAGTAACTTGTTCATTTATACCCTCAGGCACTTTATGGTGCTACAGTGGGATCTCAATTTGGTCCTCATTTGCCTCATGTGCAGCCCGTTTGAAACCATGCTCTGCTGTCCATTTTGTCTTTTGACTCCGAATGGTGCATGTCTGTTCAGTATATCTATGGCTCACTGCATGAATAAATTCCTAGCTCGCTCAGTACAGCAGCCTTAAACCACCTTTTTGCCAGATAAAAGGATGTTGAGGACCAGCAAAGCATTTTTGCCAAAAATTGTGACTGTTTTCCACATTTGGCAGTCCATCACTGTCTCAGTTTATGGTGCAGAAAAGGGCTTTTTCAAGGAGGATAGTTCTCTGTATTAAGATCTTATACTCATTGGCAAAGAAGCAGCCGCCAAAAGAATTGAAAGCCTGTTCCGCCAAGGCAACCACCACTGCTCTGACACCCTACTGCCTGTTCTTCTGTCAGGCGGCAATGCGGGCATTGTTACACTGAATCGAGAAACACGGCTGCACTGATGGCCAGGTCCAGTGGGAAGGGAATTTCGTCTGTTCTGTCCTGTAAGATATTTGGAACTGAGCTATTCCATACACTCACCAGCTTCGGAGGTACTGGTTTGCTGTATGTTCTGTGTCCATCATTAGAACAAGTTACTTTCCTTTGGTAATGCACCTTTGCTGGATACTCTTGTGACCTACCCTCCTTCCTATTCTGTGATTTGGCCTTTTTTTTTTATTTTTTTTAAGCATGAAATCTCTTCTTTATCACCTGCTTTGTACAAATCTGCCTTCTAGTGGTCAGGTATGAATTGTCTGTCTTGAAAAGGTTTTTAGTTAGTGGGCATTGACATAGGCAGGGTCATGATGTCGACCATAATTCCACACTGACCATGTGCGTGCTCACCATCTAAGAATCATTCTCCCACTGTTGGATACAGATGTGCTTTGAAAGAGCTCCCGACCTCTTCATGAAAGACCGTTGAGAATATCTTTATGAACAAACAGAAAGCATTCAAGAGAAATCATCAAGATAGATGCTCAATGCTGGAGAGAAATGTTGGGGGGCGGGGGTTGATGTATTTGGAGAATGGCATCTTGACAGCATGGGATCCCTGAAGTTCCTCGAAGCTCTTTAAATTTTGGCCAAGTTTCCACTGAAAGTCTGCCTAAACATCAAAGACCCAGACTGTAAGTGTTACTTACCAAAAGGTCAGAAATTGGAGGAGTATTTTCCATGCTCCCTATTTCAGCCCAAAATTCTGCTATAAAGAATGGATAAGGTTCTTTGATAATATTTGGGAGACTACTGACATGGCAGGTTGTCTGAGCTAGAAAAGTGAGAGGGGTGCTCTGTCGATGGAGGAGATGTTTATCTGTTGATGACGTAGAGGCCAAATAAGCTCAGGGGGGGAATACCGGGAACTCGAGAAACTTCCCTTACTACTGGGAGAGAGAAGAGCGCCTGTAAGGATCTGCCAAGGGGGAAGGCGAGATAGGCATCCTTAAAACGTAAGTCTATAGGACAATAAAAGCTCCCCCTCTGTCTGGGTCAAGAGGGATTTGGAGACCAAACCAAAAATACAAAGAAGAAACTTTGGCCCTTACAGGAATTCTAAGGTTTCAGGTACTAAAAAGCTGAGACAGGACACACAAATCACAGAGCAAGATCTGGAACAGGACACGGAGATGGGAGAAGAGTACACATTCACATGGTTCGTAGGTGGTAGGTGGTAGGTTTCAAATATGCGAGAAGAAAACCCTTGAATTACATCTGTACTTACCACAGGGTGGTAAGAAAGGAGCTGATACCTTTGAATGGAAATGAGGTAGAGAAAGAAGACTCACGTTTTTTTTCTCAAAGCTCCCAACCCAGTGTACAGAAAGAATCAATTCCTTCCCATTCTATCAAGCATGGTTTAACCAAGTAAGAATGTAGTTTCTAACCGAGCAACTGCTAAAGCAGTGACTCCTCATATAGAAAAAGGTATTGAGCATCCACTCATGGTCCCAGATGTATCCAGGGACATGTGGAGGTAGTCTCACTAATAATAAGCGCTGGAAGGTAAACAGGTATCTCCTTGGAATCCATGGGGCATCTGGTGGACAAAGAAAGCAAAAGGCCTGAGGACGTGAGCAGGAAAAGAGAAAGATCAGCTGCAAGCAGTGGAAGTTAGGATACGCTTAATGTCCTACTAAACAGACAAGCAAATAAGCACTGTGAATATATGGAGGACCTTAAGTCGCATCTCCCAGAATACTACCAAAAAGAGCTAATATTCTAGTTGAAAAAGTCAAAATCATTATCTTAGATGGTGCTGATACTGCTAGTAGGCACAGCTACCTTCTTGAGAAGACCTGCATGGCTGCATAACTCTGCATATAAGCCAGAGATCCAGTCTAACATCATGAACATGCCTCTTTGCTCCAGGGGTAGATCAGACTTTGGAGGCAATGAAGAAGGCGAATGAAACCACAGAAGAGAAGTTCCGCCCGACAGGAGAGGCCCAGGGAGAAAGATTTTTGGCACATAAGCACACAAACTGGAGGCAAACCATTGTCAACATACAAACAGTATTAGTAGCAACAACAGAAAAAAAAACTTTTTCTGATAAAGGTTTCTAGCTGCAGATTCATCACCTTTTGAATATTCCCAAGTTTTTAGACTGAATCTGGAAACTTTTCCATAGTACCTCTGCATGCCTGAAGATGGTGTCATGCAGCTCCGCACTGATGCCGTTCCACTCCAGAAGCGATGTGCAGGGCCTGTATAGGTGACACTGTCACACGCTGACATCTCTTCCTTTCTTTCTGTGCCTGTAGTCTCTGATCCAGAGTTTCTTTAGTCTCTCAAAGACTGCTTTCTGTGATATTTCTGAAAACTAAGTATGCAAGTGATTTGCCTCCCAAGACCACCGGTTTTAAACTATGCAAAGACTGTTATAAACTGATGTCTGTGACACATTCCTACCATTTTTGCCAGTGTTGTCTGGGGTCGAGCCACGACTCCAAGAATTTACAGAAACTGTTGAACCTGAAAGTCATCATGGAACAAAAGGCAAAACTCTGTCACCATTACATGAAGTTTCAGCTCCAGGACCATTCCAAATCCCGCTTCAAGTCCAATGTTCAATCTCGCTCTCGTTACCGAGTCGACAGAGCCACTCTTGAAGCTGGTTTTCGGTGAGCTCTAAAACCTCAGGTAAGCACAAAAACATAAGAAGTTGAAGTGGGATTAGGCTCCTTTGTGGCATTCCCACTCTCCTGACCCAGAGCGAGGGCAGCGCCATCAGTCCTGTTCCTCCTCCTGAAGTCTGCTGACTTCAGACCAGATTCAGCTGCTGGTCCCGGAACAACCTAAGTTTCTGGGGCCTTCAGCCACGCATGCTAGATTGAAGAGTTTTGATTGGCTATGTTCTGGCTCTTTGGATCTTTACCAACTCCCTCTTATGTGGCTTTGGACCCCACTGAGCCAAGAGGCATTCCAAGTGGATTACCACTGGTATGTCCACACTCTGCACCAGCTGAGTAATTTCTGCCCAATTACAGACACCACTGCCAGTGACTATACTTACTCCAGGCCTGGGTACGTTGACTTCACTGCCCGAAGAGGTAGCCAGTTGTCCTCTTCGACAACAGTTTAACTCATCACAAACAAATCTGACCAAGGTCTCTGTACTCTTCTTAGCACAAGACAGGCGGCGTTCTTTACACACACTTTTTGGAGCAAACTCTGATAATGATTTAACCAGGGTGATAGGTTTGCTCATCTCTCTGCCAATAACAATAGGTATGCAGACTCGCAAGATGCTAGTGGGCTGGGTACTTCACCAATGTCAACTATTTTCCCTCCTCCTGGCCATTGAAGAATGTGCAATTTACACTTTGGTCATGTGTAGGGCGGCCAAAGTCCTAGACCTCCAACTTCCTATCAGGAGTCCAGTATCCTGGCCAGACTGTTTCTAAGCCTCTCCCTTTAAAAGAGGCCTCGACACAGATATGCTGCTTGTGGCTTGGCTAAGCCTTTTATCTGCTAACTGACAAATTTCCATATGCCATCACTGTGCTCCAGGTGACTCAGCCTTTTTGTGGCAGCACCCCTCTCCTTTGGGTCTTGTGGTGCAAGCAATCACTAGTAGGACCAACCCCAACAATTTCCCTGCCACTCCATCTGCTCGGGGTTCAAAGAGAGTGGAGACTTTTGGAAAATGTCTATTCTCAATCAGTTTTGACCTATGGTCAATTAACGCCTCCTGTTCGCTGGTCCGCTGTACTCATGCTCTTTGGCACTTGGAGGCGCAAGTCCACCCACGTGTTCCTGAAGATCTTGACCCTGTCACAGTCCACTCAGGTTGGTTGTGATGCGGCCAAGTTCACAAGCAGTCTCCAACCCCCTGGAGTGTGTCTGGGGCCAGGGCAGGGAAATTCTCTTTGAAGTTTGCCTACTTCAAAGACAGAAATGGGTACAGGTACTGGACCGCTGAAAGCACATAGTTAAAATCCTTCTGGTCTGAGGACATTCTGTCAGGAAGAAGAGCTGGATGCTGTAGGACGGACTGCCACTCTGCCTGTTGCTTTGTTGTACTAGCCTGCTGCTTCTGTCCTGGGAGTGAAAGGACTGGACTTTGCTTTCTACATCCTGCTTCTAAAGATTCTCCAAGGGCTTGGACTGAGATTGCGTCCTGTTAAGAAGTCTCAGGGACATCAAATATATCATCTGCCAGCACCTATGCTCTCTTGCTGAGAGTCCTGACTTGCCAAGTGGTGTCAAATTCACTTCCTGGGTCCTTGAGAGTGAGTTCTGATTCAACCAAGAAGAAACCCTGCACATTGACTCCAGAGCAACTTTGGAACCAGTGCCGCTGTCCCACTCCACCCTGCTGCCTTCACCAGAGCAGAACCGATACCGCTGTCCCACTCCATGCCGCTGCCTGCGCTGGAGCTGTGGTCCCCGCTAAGTGCAACGACTGGGACCTGCAACACAGGCCCGATGCCAACACAGTACCTCCGAAGTTCTGCCACAGCGTGAGTCCAGAGTGCGGTTTCCCCAAAGTCTGTGACACCAGACACCAACTCGGCCCGTGGTGTGATTGCGACACCGCAAAGTCGATGCCTTGCCATCAACGCCGCATCACCTCCCCTGCAACCGTAAGGAACAGACGCTTCACCTTCCCTGCCTAGGAGTAAGGAACTGACACCTCACCTCCCCTGTAGCAGTAAGGAACTGATGCCGCACCGGCTCCAGCAACGCCTCACCTCCCTGACTCCGTGCAACGTCTTTGCTTCCTCATCGTTTTCCAAAGTACTGTACCTGGGATTTGTGCGAGACTGTGACCGGCCCGCACCCTCTCGTGAGTGGCGTCAGACTGTTGGGAACGATTCCGTCAAGACGCGTGATAGCCAAAGTTGGAGTTAATGTGTTACGAAGCGCCATCTTAACATTTAATCTTTGAAAATTCGTATCTTTACTTGTGTATGTTGTGTTTTAGTTCATTTGGTCTCGTTTTACCCAGATCATTTTTCTAAACTGGTGTAGAATATTTTTGTGGTGTTGTTACTGTGTGTTTGTGTGTGTGTGTGTGTGTGTGTGTGTGTGTGTGTGTGTGTGTGTGTGTGTGTGTGTGTGTGTGTGTGTGTGTGTGTGTGTGTGTGTGTGTGTACAAATACTTTACACATTGCCTCTGAGATAAGTCTGGCTGCTTGAGCCAATCTCCCAAGTGAGTGAGCAAGGGTTATCTTAGCTGTGTGTCTCCCTTGCCCTGACTAGAGTGGTGGTTCCTACTTGGACAGGGTGCAAACCAGAGACCCCATTTCTAACACTGTATTTCCCTTTGACCTCACCAGTGCCCCTCGAGTGTTCACAAAATTGGTTATAGTGGTTGCAGTACCCCTTTGGAGGTCAGGGGTACCAGTCTATCCCTACCTCGATGACAGGCTATTGAAGGCGGACTCGACCCAGCCAGTCATCACCCACCTCCAGACTATGGTGAACCTTCTGTGTTCGCTTAGGTTGACTGTCAACACACCGAAGTAAAACCAGGCTCCCTCTCAGATGCTCCCTTTTTGTCACAGCCTTTCTGGATATATTGCAGCTCCACATCTCATCTGGAGCTGCAAGTCTGGGATATTCAGACTATGATTCGGATGTTTCCCCCCTCCAGCTTGGATTTCAGTTAGACTGACCATGAGACTGCTGTGTCTCACGGCATCCTGCATCCTGCTGGTGAAGCATACCCACAGGCATATGCCGGCTCTGCAGTCAAAGTGGACACAGAATCAGGGAAAACTCTCTGACCTCATCCAGATATCGGAGGGAACTGCAGAAGACTTGCGGTGGTGGCTGACAAATTGCGGCTGGGTCAGCAGCTGGCCCCTCTCCTTTCCCCACCCAGAGTTTGCAGTAATGATAGATGCATTACTTCTGGGTTGTGCCATCCACCTGGGAGAGGTGGAGATCAGAATACTCTGGTCTCCTGCAGAGTCTCAACTCCAAATCAAATTGTTGGATTTGAGGGCGATTTGCTTGGCATTGAAGGCCTTCCTTCTATCCATCAGTGGAAGGCTGGTCCAGGGGTTATTGGAGAACACCACCGACATGTGGTATTGCTGCAAACAGGGCGGGTGGGGTGAGGTCGCGCACCCTATGCGAGGAGGCTGTGCGTTTCTGGAGTTGACTGGAGCACCAGGACCTTTCCTGGTTGTACAGCATATTGCGGGCTCCCTGAACACCAGGGCAGACAAATTTAGTCATTGATGCCTCGCGAATTGCAAACGGCACCTACATCAGCAGGTGGTGCATGGTCTGCTCTGAGATTGTGGAGAATCTTTGCTTGATCTATTTCTCACTGCAGAGAACATAGAATATCAGCAATTCTATATGCAGGATTTTCCAAAGCAGGTCTTGCTTGGAGACATATTCCTTCTTGAGTGGAGCACCAGACTCCAGTACACGTTTCTGCCAATACCAGTCCTGCCCAGAGTTCTCAAGAAGATCAGGACTGCCCAGTTAACTGTCATCCTAGTGGCTCCTGACTGGGCATTGTCAGTATGGTGTCCAGAACTCCTGAGTGTGAGCATCTGCCCTTCGGTCAGACTCCCTCTTCAGGATGTCCTCCTGTTGCAGCAACAGGGAAAGGTTCTGCACCCAAACTTGCGCTCGCTCTACCTTCATGTCTGGAGACTATGCGGCAACAGTTTAATGTTTTCGATCTCCCTCCAGAAGTTTGTGATGTCATCTTGTTAGCCAGGTGTCCATCCACTAAAACTGTCTGCACCTGCCAATAGGATATGTGTGTGGCCTGTTGTTCTTCAAGACATGTGCCCCCTCTCTGCACCCTTGTCAGAGTTTCTACTGTTTGTTCTTTCTTCAGCCCTGCAAGCTCTTGCCCTGGTAACTGTTATGTGTTACTTGTCAGCTATTTTAGATTTTCTGCAGCTGTCTAATCAACCCTCTCGGTCCCAGCACTGGTTGTGATTCGTTTTCTTAAAGGTTTGTGATGGCCCATTGGGATCGTAACTTGGTCCTCGCTTATGTGTTCTTCCTTCAAGCCCCTGCATACCTGCTCTATGTAACTCGACCATCAAAGTGTTTTTTTCTGGTGGCCATTACATAGGCCAGAGGGTCAGTGAGCTTCAGCGTCTGTTGGTTCGTCCTCCGTACACCAACTCCTTACCAGAAAACGTCTCCTTCTGACTCATGCCTCTTTTCTTCCTGAAGGCTTGTCACGAGACGATACTGCATTATGCTACTCTGCACAAAAAGTAAACATCTATGTACTAAATGGCTCTTGCCACCGTTTAAAAAGTTTTTGATTACAACCTGCATAGTAACACTACAACATTGTGCCGGATCAGAGTGTCAAGCTACTTCTACGCCTGTGATAATCTACATTGTGGGAGCCTAGTTCATGGCAAGAAAATCATAGTGCTCGCTCCTTGGCCCCAGACCAGCCATAGTTTTAGCAAACTGTCAGTCAGGATAAGGACTGTTTTTATTATTTTAATATTTCAAATTGCTATATCAGGTGCCCTGATAAGCTTGTTTTAACATACTACAGCACATACATGCAAAAAAACGATTGTTGTTGCTCCCTAAGATTGTCACTCCCTTTTAAAGGTAGGTATTGCTCTGGAATCTAATCTTGGGTAAGGAATCTGCAGTTAGAAGTCTCTATCATAAGAACAAGTTACCTTTGTTCTGTAACGCTTTTTGTGGTAGAGGCTAACCACAGATTCCTCACTGTCTCGCCCGTCCTCTTCACTTTGAGCTGGGCTCTGCTTTTTTGGCATGGAAATATTCATGAAGCAAACCTATGTCAGCGCGCCGGGGTGGCCCTTATATGAACTCCCCAATGTCCTTTCTTATGCAGATGCCGCTGATATCGCCACCTGCCGGCACTCAGAGGTACTGCTCCAGATTTTACAGTTCCAGGCTGATGCTTGTGGAAAATTGTAAGGTGAGAAATCTACAATTAGTCTCTACCAGAAAAAGCTTTACCGCAGTTAAGTAACTTGTTTCAATGAAGCTAACTAATTCAGTAAATCTAAGTGTTAAAATACACTCCGTCATTTGCATTTTTTTGTCGATGTTGAAAAGAGGTCCACAACACTTTTACAGATGTAAATAAATAGAAAAATTAAAACCCATATTTGTTTTATTTAACATACTAGTGGCGTGGCATCTATACTGGATTAAAGGCATGTTTTAGGTGTCCCATCTATAGCAGAACCATATGTTCAGCTCAAAGCAATAGTGGTTCAGCAATTGACTATTACCATTCTCATTGTATGAGCTGGCATCGCGTGTAAAGATATTCATGACAGGAATTACTTTTCCACCTGTATTTTCTTCTGTGGATGAGACACCCTTATAAACTCAAATAACAAATGGAATTATGTAATACTTTTTTGTTGGTAGCTTTTTTTAAATCCTATATCTTCAGCAAGCCACAGTTTTTTAGGATTTCAATGTACAGATCATGATTTTTTT
Organism: Pleurodeles waltl; assembly: GCF_031143425.1. Lineage (NCBI taxonomy): Eukaryota > Metazoa > Chordata > Amphibia > Caudata > Salamandridae > Pleurodeles > Pleurodeles waltl. Next base: position 1,372,026,179 of record NC_090440.1, read on the forward strand.
TTTATTGCAGAAAATGCTCATTTAGTTACATTATGATCTGATTGTTTGACAGTGTAATAATATCCCCTATGAAAACCATGTTTCCTTTTCTTTTAAACTTTCTTTAACTAAACTGATTGACAATTACACACAAATATTCATATACAATATTTGGTTTTGATTTTCTTATTGCATGTTACCACTTTCTTCCTTCTCCGGGGAGACTGGCAAGTTATTCAGTTATGGAAACATATTACAAATGTGTGTTTATTGTCCGTTCTATCAACATCCAGCAGGGATGTTTCCACCTTCCTGGGAGCAAAGCCACAAAAATAGCTCAGATCTTTGGTATAATTTGCTTGCATGCATTACTTACACGCTAATGTTGCACTCTACAGAGATTAAGTGGATAGAAAAAAACATGCAGGTCCAGTGTGATAACATATTGACGTCTGGTTTGACTTACCTCGTCCATAAGTACTGCATTGCCAGAAAGGGCTTATTAATCACATTGATGTATTGTTCACTGAAGGCTCTTATAATAGGTGATCAGTCTTAACTGTAAGTTATGCTAAAAGGAAATCCAAGCCAGTCAAAATCATGGAGATCCACCTCATCCTATGATGATCCTAGCATGTTATCTGTGTTCACAAGGGATTTACTACTCTTTCTTAGACAGCCAGCTTAAATCACTGATACATGTAAAGGGTTGATGCGTTGGGATAGATGCTAGAGTATGCATATACACATAAGAAGAAAAAATCCCTGACTTCACCCAAGATGTCAGGGGGTTTAAGAAGTTTTGTCCATAATGTAATGTAGAACTACGTATTAAGTTTGGGATTTATGCAACATAAAAATGAAAGCAAAAAACTATAAGAATGTTCACATTACTTGAAAATGTAAAATAGGAAGTCAGTGCGACGTTTCAAGAGGCACAGGTTTTAGGATTGATGTAATTTGTGGGAGTTATACAAAAAAACTCACAACTGTGAAGTACTCAACTAATGTACGTTTGTTTCCGATGTCTACGTCTATTCACAGATGACTCATTTTGTGAATACCACCTGGTGCTAGACGGAATCCAGAGATTTATCTAAAAAATTCCCTCATGCGCCAGTAGGTAACATCATACAATACTGCATCTGATCCGTTCTACATCATAAGTGTCTTTGGGACTGCCATATAACCACCACCTCCATGTGTCGCTTCTTTTCTTTAAACACCTTCAGATGCAGATCCGGAGCTCGCTCCCTCAATTTCGGTCACTTGATAGAAAACATTTTCCAAAGATGTTTATCAGTATGCAAGGGACGAGCCCACTCCTCTGAAACAACAAGTTTCAAACCCTCTAAGGTTTGCCACAAACCAATATCAGTGACGGTCCTACACGAGGTCAGTCTGTGGTGTCTGCTTCTTGCACCACAGCTCGAAGTCCTATAACAATTGTGGTTGAATGAACCCGAACACCATCCCGGACCCTGAGGCCATCCTTTAGATCACTGAGCACTGTGGTAATGCTTGGATGGCCTGGCCCTTATTGAAGTTGAGGACACTTTCTTGTTCTCAAGGTTGCCGCTGAGCAATTATCCTCCTGCTTCAAGCCTTCAGGTAAGTCAAAGAAGAAACACGAGAAGTCAAAACTTGGCGCCCCTTCTTCCCTTCACTCATGTTAGGTGATGCTACATAGACTTCAGGGTACCTCAAGATCTCGGCTGTCCACCACAGAACAAACTTACATTAGTCCTGTTCAAGCCTGACTTCTTATGCCCATCAGTGACACCACAGAAAATTCACACCTTCAAAGAGGAAATGCTGAACATTTTTGGTACTCTTCTGGATCCGACTGGGATGTTTTAGGGGCCCATGGATCCAAGGAGGCCTTCATTCAGGTTATTCCCAGTAGATACATCACCGCTGCCAACTGTGCCTCCTGACCCCGCTCCAGGGTCTTTCCTGACTTTGGGACAGATGCCTACTCCATCCTCTGCCACAACATAGACTACTGCGCCTTTCCTCAGTCGACACTTCTGACTTACAGATGGTGATAGAATAGTACTTTAACACTCAAGATCACTCCCCCGTCAACATCCCCTACAGAATTCTGATTCAGACACACTTAGTTTTAATGCAGAGATTATCAGACCGAGATCCACAGGATCATGGTGGTGATGAGTCACACCTATATGATGATGAGTCTATGTTTAGAGCTCCAAGGGGCCAGTGGCCTTGAGACTTTCCCAGATACTGGAATAAATTATCCACCTGGTCCCTCTACAGAGGAATCTGCCTCTTTTGCCATAATAACTAGAATGACTGCAGAGGTTCTTCTCCTCCAGAACCACAATGCTGTTATGGGGGTAGTGCAGCAGGGCATACCTCTTAAGAACCACTGCTCCCATTCAAAATTGGCAAATAGCCTGATGACCCAGGCCTCTTCTGCGGGGCCCATCTTTTCTCCTTCAGCACCCAAGAGCTGAGAACCCCGTGGTGCAGGCTATCACCAGCTGACTCCATCCGAATCCATTCCCATCCTCTCAGACAGACATTTGAAATCTATGAAGGAATTCTGGAAAAGAATGTTCTTCTCTGTCAACTTTGCTCCTCCACCTGGCAATTCGAGCTGCCTCCTGGGGCTTTACTGTCATGTGTTGTGGGGCCATAGTGAGCTAGATCTTGCACACGATCCAAGAAGACCTCCAGCAACTAATTCAAAATGGTCAGCTCTCAGTGAAGTAAGTCATTATATTGGGCCTGGACACTAGTGACTGTCTAAGTAGGGTATTTGGTACCAGCATGGTGCGTCGAGGTACACATGGATAAAATCAGTGGGCTTCTCCAGCAAAGTCCAAGTTGCCATTTGTTGGCAACTGTCTTTGAAGGCAAGGTAAACTCTGCACTTGATGATTCAAAGAAAGCAAAGCAGCAGCACGCTCCTTGGCCTTACACTGCCCATGTGTCAGCTTCCCCAACAATATCGACCCTATGGAGGCTTCAAAGGAGGATTACAGAAGAGGCCACATTAAACCTTGTCTCTGCAACATTAGACCTCCCAGTCCTTTTAAGGTAGAGGTCGGGGATCTGGCCGCCAGCGTCTGGATTCCAAAGGGCAGCAAACTCCCAAATCCCCTATTTCTGGTGCAAAACCTACCCTCAGCGGCACACTGTTGCCCAGTTGGAGACTAGATAGGTGTAGGAAAATACCACTGTTGGCATGGGTTCCCCCCCACTTTTTGCCTAGTGCTGATGCCAACTTTGAAAGTGTGCTGGGACCCTCCTAACCAGGCCCCAGTGTATTTCCCTAAAACTGTACCTTTGTCCCTATAATTGGCACAGCCCTGGCACACAGTTAAGTCCCTTGTAAAAGGTACCCAAGGGCCCTGTGGCCAGGTAAGGCCTCTAAGGGCTGCAGCAAGTATTATGCCACCCCTGAGGACCCCTCACTCAGCACATGCACACTGCCTTGCAGCTTGTGTGTGCTGGTGGGGAGAAAAAGGCTAAGTCGACATGGCACTCCTCTCAGGGTGCCATGCCCACAAACCACTACCTGTGGCATAGGTAAGTCACCCCTCTAGCAGGCCGTACAGCCCTAAGGCAGGGTGCACTATACCACAGGTGAGGGCATAGCTGCATTAGCAATATGCCCCTACAGGGTCTAAGTCCATTATTAGACATTATAAGTGCAGTGTAGCCATATTAAGTATATGGTCTGGGAGTTTCATTACGAACTCTACAGCACCATAATGACTTCACTGAATTCTGGGAAGTTTGGTATAAAAATTCTCAGCACGATAAACCCACACTGATGCCAGTGTGGGATATAATAACAAATGCACACAGAGGGCATCTTAGAGATGCCCCCGTATGTTAGCCCAACTTCTAGTGTAAGACTGACCGGTCTGTGCCAGCCTGCCACTTTCAGGCGAGTCTCTGCCCACATGGGGTAAGTGACTTTGAGCACTCTGTGGTCAGAAACAAAGCCTGTCCTGGGTGGAGGTACTTCACACCTCCCCCTGCAGGAACTGTAACACCTGGCAGTGAGCCTCAAAGGCTCAAGCCTTGGATTACAGTGTCCTCAGGGCACTCCAGCTAGTGGAGATGCCCGCCCCCGGACGCAGACCCACTTTTGGCAGCAAGTCTGGTGGGAAAATTAGGAAAACAGGGAGGAGTGACCACTTCAGCCAGGACCCACCCCTAAGGTGTCCAGAGCTGAGTTGACCCCCCTCCCTGCAGAGTCCTCCATCTTAGTTTGGAGGACAGGCATCAATAGGGATAGGAATGTGCCCCTCCTCCCCAAAGGGTGTGGGTACAAGGAGGGGGGTAGCCACCCTCAGGTACAGTAGCCATTGGCTACTGCTTCCTGACCCTAACACGCCCCTAAATTTAGAATTGTAGGGCCTCCCTGAACCCAGCTCACCAGATTCCTAGCGAAGAAGTAGGACTGCTGAGCAGAGAAGAAGGAAGACAACTGCTTCGGCCCCAGCCCTTCTGGTCTGCCTCCTGCTTCAGAGAACCTGCAAAATAACAGTGATGCATCCAACGGGCCCACCGACCACTGCCATCTCCAGAGGACTGCCCTGCACCCCCAAAAGGACCAAGAACTCCTGAGGACAGCAGCTCTGTCCCAAGTAAACTTCCTACCAAGGACTTCCACCAGACTCCCGATGAATGAGTCCTGACCCCTGTGCACCTGACGCCCACAACCTGTGTCCATGTGCTCCACCCAGCAAGAAAGGGTCCCCAGGCGATTGGGAACAAGAGCCCACCCTGGGTTGACCCCTTCAAGTCCCACGACGACGCATGCAGAGAGAATCCAGAGGAGACCCACCTGACCGCGAGCTCCGGACAAAGATATCCTATGCCTGAAGGGCACACTGCACCCACAGCCCACAGGCCTTGGAGAACCTGACCCCCGGTGCAGCATCGACCAGCAGATGGCGCTCTGCCCTATCCGACCAGTGGTGTGCCTGAGACCCCCACCCCCACCCCTAGACCTCCCCTGCAGCATCTGAGTGACCCCCAGGGTCTCCCATTGATCTCTATTGAAAACTTGACATCCTGTTTGCACCTTTCCCGCCCCTGTGCCTTAGGAGCCAATGTTAATTTGGTTCCTCTTTGACCTCTGCACCCAACTGGCCTGTGTTGCTGGTGGTGGGTGTTTGGGGTTAACTTGAACTCCCAGCGACGGACTACCTAAAACCCGGAGATAGGAACTGTAAGTTGTGTATTTACCTGTTACACTGTTTACTCTTTTCTTCCCCCTGTACCTTTGAAAATTGCACTGCCTACTTTTAAAATTGCTTTTTGCCATTTTAAAGAAAACTGTATACATTGTTGATTTTATTCCAAGTTATAAGTATTACAATGCAAAGTACCTTACATTTTATGTACTTACCTGCAAACTGAATCTTGTGGTTCTAGAAATAAATTAACAAAATATATTTTTCTATATAAAAACATATTGGTCTGGAGTTAAGTCACTGAGTGTTTCTTCTATTGCGTGTGAGTGTACAACAAATGCTTAACACTAACCGCTGATAAGCCTAACTGCGCGACCATACTACCTGCTTGACCACACTTCCACAAATAGAGCATTAGTATTATCTATTATTGCCTCTGGGGAACCCCTGGACTCTGTGCACACTATATCTCACTTTGATATATTATATACAGAGCCAGCTTCCTACATTGGTGGATCAGCGATGGGGTCTATGACTTTGCATTTGCTGGACTACTCAGCCAATACCTGATCACATGACTAAATTCCAAAATTGCCTTTAAAAAACTGACTTTTGAACTTGGCAATTTTTTCCAAATTTTTAAAAGTCCTGCTAGGGCCTTGGTTAAGTTTCCTTTAGCACCTCTTTGGTAAGTTTAAATGTTTTGTAAAAGTTAGGAGTTAGTTACTAGAAGTAGGTTTTAGTTTCTAAAAAGTATTGACAACTTTAGTAGCATAATGAGCAGCTCAGAGGAAATAGTGATGGAATGCAACCTCATTCCTTACCTCCATCTAGAGATGGCAGAGTTAAGAACCCTCTGTTAGCTGAAAAAGATTAGAACTGGTTCCCACCCTACCAAGGTGAAGCTCCAGGAGCTCTTGGCAGAGTATATCAGGGACCACTCTGCTGAGGAGGAAGACCCCCCCTCAGATGGGGAAGAAGTTAGGGATCAGGAGGTTAAACTCCCCCTCCTAACCTAACTAGGGAGACCAGGGTTCCGAGATCCCTGACTTCACAGATAGTACTCGCTGGATCTGGATCTTCCACAAGGGAGTCCAGTTCCTCTGGGAACATTGAGGGCATTCTTAATGAAGAGGACATCCTTTTAGCAGGGATGGCCAAAAGGTTAGCTTTGGTGCAACAACTCCTAGCTATAGAAAGGGAGAGAGCAGAAATGGGCTTAGCACCCATTAATGGTGGCAGCGATATAAATAGGGTCAGATAGAATAGTGACATCCTAAAAATCCCCAAAGGGATTGTCTCAAAATTTGATGAGGGTGATGATATTACCAACTGGTTCACAGCTTGTGAGAGGGCTTGTGTAACCAGAAAGTTAAACTTATGTCACTGGGGAGCTCTCCTTTGCCAAATGTTCACTGGTAAGTGTGATGATAGACTCCTCACACTCTTTGGTAAAGATGCTGAATCCTATGACCTCATGAAGGCTACCCTGATTGAGGGCTTTGGATTCACTACTTAGGAGTACAGGATTAGGTTCAGGGGGCTCACAAAATCTCGAGCCAGACCTGGGTTGATTTTGTTGACTACTCAGTAAAGACACTAGATGGTTGGATAACTGCCAGTGGAGTGCATGACTATGATGGGCTTTATAATTTGTTTATGAAGGAACACCTATTAAGTAACTGCTTCAATGATAAGTTCTGGTAGACCTAGGTTCAATTTCTCCCCCAGAAGTGGGAAAGAAGGCAGACCATTGGTTCAAGACAGGGGTGACCAAGACTTCCACACGGGGTGACCAAAAGAAAAGGGTCACAAAGCCTTCCCAGGAGAAGGGTGGTGAGACATCCAAAGACAAAACTAAAAAGTCTTCTCAAGGGCCCCAAAAACCTGCTCAGAAGGGTGGGCCTCGAACTTCTTCACAGTCCACAAATGGGTAGAAGGGTAAAAACCTTGATCCCAAAAAGGCCTGGTGTCACAACTGCAAACAGCATGGACACCAAACTGGAGATATGGTGTGTCCCCAAAAGAATCCCACTAACTCTACTCCAGTTAGCACTGGAATAGCCAGTCTCCAGGTGGGATCACCAATGTGCCCAGAGCAAATCAGGGTTCACACAGTAGCTACTTTAGTTTGTGAGGGTGGGGTGGACATAGTCACACAAGCTGCCTGGCCACCTAACATGCACAAATACAGTCAGCAGCACTTTGATAAGTGGGACAAAGGTAGAAGCCCTGAGGGATACAGGTGCCAGTGTCACCATGGTGACAGAAAAACTGTTTTCCCCAGGAGAGTATTTGACTGGACAAACTTATCCAGTTACCAATGTGACTAAAGTCCATCCCATGGCTGTGGTGACTTTAGAATGGGGAGGGGTTACTAGCCTGAAACAGGTAGTGGTCTCTTCTGCAATCCCAGTAGAATGTTTGCTAGGTAATGATTTGGAGTCCTCAGCATGGGCTGAGGTAAAACTCAAAACCCACACAGCCATGCTGGGTATCCCTGAACTGATGTGTGTAAAAACAAGAGCACAGGGTGAAAAAGAAGTGTTGGAGCCTGGAATAATGGCCCGACCTTCCAAGAGAAAAGGTAAGAGGACTGGGGGACCAGCCTCTGACAGCACAAGAAGCAAGACCTCTCTTCCCAGGAAGATGCCTTATCCCCTGTGGGAACAGAGTCCATGGAGCTAGAGCCTTACCAGGTAGAGCTCTTGGGCCCAGGGGGACCCTCAAGGGAACAGCTGTACAGGGACAAAAGACTTGTCCCACTCTTGAAGGCCTGAGACAGGAAGCTGCTGAGCAGGAGAAGGGAGATTTCAGTGGCTCCCACAGGGTCTATTGGGAAGATGGACTCCTTTACACTGAGGCAAGAGAACCCAAACCTGGTGCCACTAGGAGAGTGGTAGTGCCTCAAGAGTTTAGAGTGTTTATCCTCACATTGACCCATGACATCCCCTTAGCTGGACATTTGGGACAGACCAAGACATGGGACGGACTACTGAACCATTTGTGTTGACTCAACATGTCCCAGAATGTAAAGGACTTTTGCAGTTCCTGTGTCACCTGTCAAGCCAGTGGTAAGACAGGTGGCCATCCAATGGCCGCCCTCATTCCACTTCCAGTGGCGAGGATCCCCTTTGAAAGGGGTGGTGTGGAAATTGTGGGTCCACTTGAACCTCCCACAGCATCAGGGAACCAATACATACTAGTAGTAGTGGATCATGCTACCAGATAACCTGAAGCAATTCCCCTTAGGTCAACTACGGCCCCTGCAGTAGCCAAAGCCCTAATTGGTATTTTTACCTGAGTGGGTTTCTCTAAGGAGGTGTTTTTTTGACAGAGGTACTAACTTTGTCAGCTTACCTGAAACAAATGTGGAATGAGTATGGGGTGACTTATAAGACTTATCATCCACAAACCAATGGTCTTGATGAAAGATTTATCAAGACATTGAAGGGCATGATCATGGGGCTCCCTGGAAAACTCAAAAGGAGATGGGATGTCCTCCTGTCATGCCAGCTTTTCACCTACAGAGAAGTGCCACAGAAGGGAGTAGGGGTTTCCCCCTTTGAGCTTCTGTTTGGACATCCTGTAAGGGGACCACTGGCACTTGTTAAAGAAAACTGAGAGAGACCTCTCCATGAGCCTAAACAAGATGTGGTGGACTATGGGCTTTGCCTTCGCTCTAGAATGGCTGAGTACATGGAAAAGGCATCCAAAAACCTTGAGGCCAGCCAACAACTCCAGAAGTGGTGGTATGACTAAAAGGCTGCAATGGTTGAATTCCAGCCAGGGCAGAAAGTCTGGGTTCTGGAGCCTGTGGCTCTCAGGGAACTTCAGGACAGATGGAGTGGCCCTTACCCAGTTCTTGAGAAAAAGAACTTACCTAGTGGACCTGGGTACTAGCAGGACCCCTAAGAGGGTGATCCAGGTTAACTGCCTAAAACTCTATAATGATAGGGCAGACATAATCATGCTGATGGTTACTGATGAGGATCAGGAAGCAGAGAGTGAACCTCTGTTTGACCTCCTTTCAACTGACCCTAAAGATGGATCAGCAGAGGGAGTTGTCTACTCAGACACCTTCTCTGCTCAATAGCAAGCGGACTGCAGGCAAGTCCTACAGCAGTATGCTGAGCTTTCCTCTTTGACCCCTGGTCAGACACACCTGTGTACCCATGATGTGGACACAGGAGGCAGTATGCCTGTCAAAACCAAAATATACCGAGTCTGACCAAGTGAAAGAGCATCAGAGTGGAAGTCCAGAAGATGCTGGAGTTAGGGGTAATAGAGCACTCTGACAGTGGTCTTAGTCCCCAAACCTCATACTAAGATGGCAAGAGAGAAATGATATGCAGAGAGAATCCAGAGGGCACTCTCCCTACCTCCCACCCCTCCCCCCACCTCCCCACCCACCCTCCTTCCGGCCGTGAGCTCTGGACTAAGATATCTGACGGCTAAAGGACACACTGCGCCTGCAGCCCCCAGGCCTTGGAGAACCTGACCACCAGTGCAGCATGGGCCCTCTGCCCTATCCAATCACCCCCCTGGCCATTTTAAAGAAAACGGTATACATTGTTGATTTCATTCCAAGTTCTAAGTATTACAATGCAAATTCCCTTACATTTTATGTACTTACCTGAAAACTGAATCTTGTGGTTCTAGAAGTACATTAACAAAATATATTTTTATATATAAAAACCTGTTGGTCTGGAGTTAATTCATTGAGTGTGTGTTTCTTCTATTGCTTGTGCATGTACAACAAATGTTTAACTTTACCGTCTGATAAGCCTAACTGCTCGACCACACTAACACAAATAGAGCATTAGCATTAGTATTATCTATTATTGCCTCTGTTAGGCCTCTGGGGAACCCCTGGACTCTGTGTACACTATATCTCATTTTTATATATTATATACAGAGCCAGCTTCCTACAATAGGTTTATACCTCCATGGGTGGCAAAGCATCATATCAGGCAGATGGTTCTCCAAATCGTCCAATGTGACTATGCTATGCCCTTCCTTGCCAACCATTTCAACCATGCAACCAACAACACAACAGCTTCCTGAGGGCCACTTGTTCATTTTCCCACAAGAGGTTCACACTCTCTTGGAGAAGGGAGCCACAGAGAGCATGACGGCATCAGAGCAAGAGTGGGCAGAATTCACAGAGTTTCACTCCACCGAGCTACTGAACTCCACGGGGTTCTGTGGAATTCCAAAAATGGGGTTAAAATATGCAGCTCATGCTGCAATTTAGCACTGATAGTGCATGCGGTGCTATAAGTCAGTGCAGACAGCACCATGCCGGGCACGCAAGCTCACAGCCATTTGAGTTGATTTTGCTGCTGCTGGAGTAGAAAATCTACTCGAGTGGTAGGTAACAAACCTACTCAAATGGCAATTCTAGTGACCACTCCTGAATGCCAGCGGCCACCAATGTTAGAAAATCATGTTGGGGCATCAAATCTTGCTCTCCAGCTCACAGATTTTGTGAGTCTTTCTCACAGAAGAAAAAAATCTGCCATGTGGCAGCTGGTGGAATTTGGTCAGAACGTGAATTGGCTGAAATTCCACGGGTAGAATGGAATATTTCACCCACTTCAGAGAGCGGGACTGGCTGCTACTTTGGCTACTTCCTGGTGCCAAAGAAGGACAAAGAAATTTGTCCTTAACTAGACCTCCTCCCCTGAGCTACTTCCCAAAGGACAAGCTCAAGACACTCACCTTGGCCATAGTTCTGTCTTCCCTGCATCCAGGTGACTGGATAGTGCCATTAAAATTGCATGATGCTTGTTTCCCCATTCTAGTCCTGTAATCCCACAGATGCTACTTGTAATTTAGGGTAAGCCACAAGTGCGTTGTTCTCTTTGCTCCTTCGACCTGGGTGGAGTTTCGCTAAGTGGCAGAGTGTGTTAGGTTGCGCCATTCACGCTGATTTTTAGCCCCGGGTGTTTGTCCTGCGCAGTAAAATCAGCACAAAAGGCACCACATGCAGTGCAAGAGTTTCCTGCTTCTTTTCTGCTGCTCGAGTAGATTCTCTACTCAAGCGGCAGCTTACTCAATGTGAAAGGAAGGTTTCTCAGCGTGAGCGGTAACAACCCTTTGCGACTGCCCGAATTGAGACGTCTCACCAGGAGGTAGTCTCGAGTAAGATTTTCCTTGCTCGCTAACTTAACGTTGGCAAGTGCAGAAAAAACTCTGATCTGCTACGCATAGGTTTTCGGAACTCCGCACTCTAAGTGGAGCATGGTATAGGAGAAACTCTGCAAACTCTGCGAGCGGAGTAGAGTTCAACTCCCTCCCCTGTCCACCATATGACCTCATCAGTGCCCCTCCGGTGTTCACGAAAGTGATTGTGGTGGTTGTTGCCTATCCGAGGAGGTTGGGAATACCAGTTGTCCTATACATCAATGGCTGGTGGTCACATGTGGGCTGTGCTCAAACAGTGTAGAACCACCTCCAGAGACGACGAACCTGTTGGCATCTCTGGGATTTACCACTAACTTGCTGAAGTCACACCTTACTCCTTCACAGAGATACTTTTCATCAGAGCCATCTTCGACATGATGTTTTTTTAGCCTTTTCCTCAGGCTTAACGAGTCCTGGATATTCTGGCTAAGATTCGGATTTGTTAACGTTTTCCCTCGGTCTCTTTGAGAGCATCTCCGAGTTTTCTTGGCCTCCTGCATCCTGCTACTGACACATGACTGCTCTACAGTGGGATCTGAAGTCTCAGTAGGCTCAGCAGCAAAGGAACCATTCATATTCCACCCAGGCATCGGACAAGACTGTAAAAGATCTGTAGTGGTGGTTACTGGGCTGCAACTTGACCAGCAGCAGACCCCTCCCCCATCCATACCATACCCAGAAATAACAGTCATAACAGATACGCTGTTGCTTGCTTGGTGAGACCATCTGAGGGAAGTAGAGATCAGGGAACTCTGGGCTTAGGTAGAAGCCTTTCTCCACTTCAACTTGTAGGATCTGCAGGTGATTCACTTGGCACTAAAAGCTTTCATCTCGTCAATCAAGGAGGTGACGGCTTAACAGGTGAGCGGAGGGACTGGGGTAGCCTGATAGGGATGCACTTGGAGCACGCAGCTGAGAGCTTCCAAAGGTGACGCGATGGCCCCCGGTCCCCACCCCTACACTGCAAGCACCATGGGGCCAACAGCCCCGGAGGCCCCCCACTCTGTGTCAGCTTGGGAGATCTCTAGCCTCGGGCCTGAAACCATGTAGCGCCCACGACGAGTGAATACATATAGAAGGGAGGCGGTTGCAACCTCACCGGGGCATTGAACAGCTAGCAGGAGATATGTCCCCGCTTTGACTCCATAAGGTGCATGAGGCAAGACAAACTTGCACAAAGTCAAACGACTGCTCAGATTATTCCATTATCTCCCTTAAGAATATGGCTGCCCTCCCCCTGAGAGACTCATAAGACCAACCAACATGAAATGAAGACATACCTGGGTGGTGTAACCAAATGTAAAGTCTCGGGCCTCTGATATCAGGCGGTGGCAGGGGCCATCCACCATATTCTTTTGTTCCCTGGAAATGCTCACAGGGCATGATAGAAGGGTATTCGTCTGATACCAGATGCCAGCACGACTGGCAACAGATCTGGTTTCTCCACCATCTACTAATCATCCCCTCACTCTGTACTTGTACCTTATTAAAACATTGGATTTAGTCACTGCCAGTAGATCACACCTCGAGCCCTGGTAAGCCGACACGTAGATTGGGACTGCTCATGCTGCGGTGAGCTCACTAGTCTGTGACACCAATTAGCGGGCTCCGTCACGCACAACCACTAACACTCGCCCAAGAGAGCCAAGTTCCTGGGACCATCATAATGGGACACCTATGATCAACTGACCAGCACACATATGTGAACCGGATCGCCCTTCTCCTCCCCCCCCCCACCCACAAACAACAGCGGTGGCCACAGAATTAAGCTAACTGCTCCTCGACCCTTGATGCCAAGTTGAATGCCGTTTTGGCTGCCATTGAGCAGTCCAGACCATTTGTTGAGAAGATAAACAGACAACTTCGTGGTGGTTCTCAATCTTCTGCATACCGACCGTAGGAAACTGGCGGACAAAATTGAGGCGATGGAACACACACTGTCAGTGTTGCAACCAAAAGCTCATAGCCTGGAATCCTCACTCCAGACCCTGGTGGAGTGCCTACGAACACTAGAAAAGAGTGCTGCAGATGCAAAGGGGAGATCCCGGAGAAATAATGTTAGACTGGGTGGGTCTACCAAATAGCATCAAAGGCAGAGACTCAGTGAGCTACATCAAGACATAGTTACGAGAAATCCTACCTCTGGATGTTTTATCACAATTCTTCTCAGTTGAAAGGGCCCATTGGGTCCCGGCACGCAAACCTCCCCCTGGCTCAACTCCTCGCCTATTGGTGATCCACTTCCTAGATTACTGGGGCAGAGACTCTGTGATATGAGAACCAAGACAACTTGCTGAAATTAGAGTAGAAAAGTCTCAAATTATGCTGTTTCCAGACTACACCATTGCTGTTCAAAAACAGCGTAACTCATTTTTGGCAGTGAAACACCATCTGTGTGAATTAGACATACACCACTCACTACTTTTACCGACCAGACTACACGTAGTACCATAAGACATTTCACACTTCAGTTCCCTGGAAGATGCATGGAGTCAGTTGGCCTTCACACTTTCAACTCGAAACGCCTCAATAACGGGAAAAGTTCACCAGCCCCAAGGGGCTGGCGACTCAGGAAAAAGACTTCAACACAACCTCTGCGGTCTCTGAAAGCGGTTCCAGACCTGGAGCAAATAATTGCAGAATGCCATAGAGCTCTGGAACATGCTGCCACCCTCACAGATACTATTCAAAGCTCTAGCACAGGTATGAATGATGCTCACTCTTCTAGCAGGGAAAGCTCCACCGCCACTTGTCCTTCTCAACAGGACTCGACACCCCCGCCGGACATAACCCCACAAACATCTGACACCATCATTTAATACAGACTCAGCTAGCGGCTCTCGAGTCAAGTACTACAAACACTGGATATCTGATATAAATCTATCTATATAATCTGCCCAACCAATACATTCCCAGCATGCCTGATGCTGATCTCTCTGGACTACTCCACAAAGGTCGCCTACCAACACAGTCATGCATCTACACTACTGTGCTTTTGACTAGCCCTGAGCTTCCAATACCTACATAGATGTCCAGTACCATACAGACACCCACAATGATCCCGAGCAGAATGGTGACCCGCAAGGAGAAAATCAGACCGTCTCCTTCCCCTCGAATAGACACCCCTCACACCCCCCTTAACTTGCCCTCATGTATGGTTTGGGCAGACACTTGTTTCTGTGCGCTGCTCTCTTGGTATTTGAAATGTTAATTGTTGTGAGAAATACTGTTTGTTTTAAATCTTACCAATTGTTGTTTCTAAGTCGCCCCAAGTCTACTCCCTTTGTTATTGCCCTAATCAGACCCGACCTTGCTTTCGCATCTCCTGCGTTGCCAACAAGCGGTCTTTGGCCAACTAGCAACACCACTCATGACATGACACTGTCCTGGAACATGCACGGTATCCATACCCCTGCCTAGCATTTCGCCATTTATTCCTACCTCTGGCCAGAGTCTGCACAAATCGACTTGATACAATAATCACACTTAATAGTCCCAGAAGCCGCTAGACTCCAACAGCAGCCAGATTCATCCCATGGGCTCCTCCTTCTACGCCAGAGGGGTCTTAATCTGGGTTCGCCCTGGAGTCCCCTTTACAGTGGAGGAGGAGATCACAGACCCCGAAGGCCTTTATGCGTTACTGCAAGGGCGACTAGATGATAGACGCATTCTCCTTGGTAGCATCCATGCCCCCAAACACTGTTCAAGCCTCCTTTCTATACTGGCCCTCTGAGACACTATCATGCTGGAGTGGGATCCCTTGGTTGCTGGGTGGAGACTATAAAAGCATGCTTGATACTACCCTGGACCGCTCATTCACCCCACTACCTCACACTGCAGCCTTCTCTGTTGCACAGTCCCTTAAAATCTGGCTACAAAATTGGAACCTCCTAGCTATGTGGCGCCTTCGACACACCCTATTTACGGTGTACTCCTTTTATTCAGCTCTGCATGGCCTACATGTGCAAATAGATAGACCCGTTTGCACCACTAATCTCACCCCCCAGATACAGACTATTTTGCTACACCCACTCAGATCACAACTCCCAATACCTGCACCTAAACTGGGAGACAGACCCTCCACCCGTTCCCACCTGGCACTTGGAGCCCTTGACATTTTAAGACCGAGCAGTCTGTGCCTCAGTTGACCAAATGATGAATACTTGGACCCCAATAGTAATAAGACAGATACATGCTCCACGGAATGAGATGCCTTTAAGGCAACCCTCCACGAACACTGCTTGTGCCTAACTTGGAACGTGCATAGGCAGTTAGATGGAGAGATACTCGCTACGGAACATCAGCTATTGCACCTCAGAAATTAAGCTATATGGGATCTGAGTGCCCAACAACAACTATCAAGAGTTCAAAAGTGCATACACAGTATTAATAGAAAAATTGCAATGTTCGAATTACGTGGCTCATTCTGCAAAAACACACGCCAGAGCAGACCGGGCCTGGCCTTTACTCGCCTGGTTAGTATGGAAGGATCACCCTCATAGACTAATTTCTGCACTGCGAACGGCTACGGGCACTCCTCGGCTCGACACTCAGCAGGAAATACATGACATGATGAATTCTGGTTATAAGATATTAGCCAAAATTATAGCGGATCGACTAGCACCTCTGGTCCCAACCCTAGTTCACACAGACCGGAACAGGTTTGTCCTGGCCACAGACAACATCCTTTAATTTTCAGCATCTCTTCCAACTCCTTGAATATGCCTCAGTATCATGGCCCCAGGCGGTATGTTTAGGTCTAGACCTAGAGAAGGCGTTTGATTCACTCGAATGGCCCTTTCTATTTCAAGCCCTCTCGCTGTTTGGACTGGGACCCCGCTTCCTTAAAATGATACGACTGTTGTATACGCTACTGTCAGCCAGAGCCAAATCGGTCTTCCTCATATCTGGCCGAGTAGCGGTGGGCAGAGGTACGAGATAGAGATGCCCTCTGTCCCCCCCCCTCGTCTTTCCACTGCCTGTACTGCCACTAGCAGCTGCCTTGCTTGCTGGTGGGGGTGTGACTGGGGCATACCTTTAGGAGATCACACACATGATGTGTCCCTCTATGTGGGTGGTGATCTTATCTACCGTAGAGATATTTCCCAACTCTCCACAGACATTACTGATATTCTCGACATTTACTCAACTCTTTCTGGCTTATGGGTTAACTGGTCTAAGTCATGTCTCTTCCCACTGACCTTCACCATGCCCGACCCCGGGCCAGCCCCTGCTGCGCCTTCCCTCAGCTGGCGACCAGATACATTCAGGTATTTAGGATTATACAGATTTATTGCTTTACCCCAGATCTATTTGATGGAAACGGGACAGGTGCTGTCACGTCTCTAAGATCCCAAATGGCATTCTGTCAAATGTTTCCTCAGTCAGTTGTGGGACAAATAGCACTTCTTAAAATGGTCGATCTTCCTCAACTTTGATACTGCTCTGTCAACTCACCATTGTGCATTCCTGTTCACTTTTTTCGCTCCTTTGAACAAATCATCCTAGACTTTATATGGAAATCTTCCCGCTGCAGAGTAGCCCTCTCTAAGACTGGTTAACTGGGGTGGACTTGCGGTTCCCAATCTAGAACATTATTACCTTGAGGCCCAGTTACAATGGTTGTCACGATGGTTGGCCTCCAGCCACCTAACCGAATCAGTCAAAAAGTCCCCACCTGCATATTACATTTATTCCATCCCTGCGCTAAGCCACCCAGGCCCGTCCCCTGCTTATACATGTAGCCTACCACTGCTTTTGCAGATGCTAATATCTCACTAATGTGACAGTCCCTTATGCACCAGTCATCGCTGCATTGGGAACGCCATGGGGACACCACACCGCAGCGGAAGTTACACACAATGGGTGATCTCTAAGATGACTGGAAACTCCCCCAATGTGAAGCCCTTGTGAAGGGCACTGTTCTACCTCCTGGGGGTTTCCTTCTTTACCGCTCTTTCATTGAAGCACGATGACAGAATTGGGGAGACCTGAGCCAGGAACCACCCACTTATCTCACCATACAGTATTTTTAGGTCGAGGTAGACACCTAGTGCGTTGGCTGGCCGACTCATCCCGGCAACAAACCACCCCACCAGTCACAACATTCCAGAAATGCTAGTGATCTGACCGCCTACACCCATTCACGGACAAGGAATGATTCTCTTTATTAGAGGGACCCACCCAGGTTCCACGCAACCCCCGATTTTAGCTGATACAGTATTACATTTTTCAGAGAGCCTACCTAACAACCGCTAATATTAACCAATACTTCAATTGTGCAGACGCAGTGTGCCCCCGTTGCCATCTAGTAGCTGCAGACTTATTGCACGTTATGGACATGCCCCCATCCTTAACACTACTGGCACAAGGTGATGCACCAGATGTCTCGCAGTGTGGATAGGAACATCCCATTCACATGGGGGAAGCCTGCTTACTGGGACTTTTGGGACTCATTCTGGCCAAAAGACTCATCACCCTCAAATGGAGACCACTGGACCCACCACACTACAACATCTAGATGCAATCTGTTGGTTTGGGCGCAGAGGAAAAGTGTGGCCCTTCATAGAGAGGCCTGGGACTTTGGAAATACCCCATAGCCACTAACTGGGATACAGTACTAGCGGACCGGCACACCACAGTCCTTAGCACTTCCACAGTCCCTAGCACTTCCACATCACCAGGGATTTTGTCACCAGGCACCCTGACGGAACCAAAGGATGAAATAACACATACAGCATGGGAAACCACACACAGTGTACCAACTCTTCTTCCCACATGCACCTCTCACCTGCTAGACATGCTGTAGATGTCCCTCATGTGGTCTGTTATGAAGTGGTTGTTAGCAGCTTACCCTGGAAGATATTGGAAAATGATCTTGCTGTCTGCCGACCCATGGGCCTACCTATTGGCTTCTCCCTGTTAATTTTATTGTTAGTTCCCATGTTGTAATCATTTGAAATAACTCAGTTGAAAATGCACCATCTGAACTCCTTTTTGAGATGCCGCACATACAAACCCACTCACCACAGGACAAGACAAAACTTAGGTTACACTAACATTGACTCAGACAAAATATTCTGTACCTGGCAATGTATAGTGTCATCTTGTAGCAAATGGGTCTACATTACCTCTCTCAATTACTGTACGCTGTCCATATTCTTCAACTGTATGTAAACGCAATCCTTGAAATTATGGTCATGTAAACGAGGTATAAGACTGCTATAATACACTAAAATGCAATAAAACAGATTCAGACAAAAAAAGGAATGGGCGTAGGATGTGACACACAACACAACTGCCATGTGGCACTGCAACAAACAGAATATGTTGAGGTTATGGTTCCTGTGCCAAGAGGCTTAACCGCCTCTAGAAGTTGAAGTCGTTAGGGCATCACTCTGGTCATACAACACCTGGCAGAAACTTTAAATGCCAGGGCGGATGAAGTCAGCTGCCATTGCCTAGCAAATCTTGATTGGCGACTGCATTTCACAGCCGCACAGGGTGTTTTGCGGCAGTGGGGATAACCCAATCCTGATATCTTCGCCACTGTTGAGAAGGTGCAGTGTCAAAACGTTTGCACGCTGGAATTACCAACGCACTCCTCCCTCAGTGATGCCTTGTGTTTGATCAGAGCTCAGGACTCTTTTACTTCTTACACCTTTTACCTCTCCTGCCCAGAGATCTGAAGAGGATCAGGAAATATTGAGCCCAAGTCATCTTAGTGGCTCCAGATTGGGCCAGTAGAGTGTGGTACCCAGACCTTCTGTCCAGGGGGATCTGTCCTCCTATACGGCACCACTTTGGGTAGATCTCCAATCACAGTAGCAGGGCATGGTCCTCCTCCCAAACCTGCACAACTTACACCACCATGCTTTGACTCTGAGTGGTGACAACTGACTAATTTTGAACTACCTCCTGAGCTAATTAATGTTATTTTGGCAGCCAGGAGCCCCTCCACCATATGCAGGAGGTTGTTCTTCTCTGCATATCCAACTCTTGCAAGCCCAGTTGTCTAGTATTCTTCTTTTTTCCTGTCTCTAGCCCAGCAAGGCCTTACTGTGGCAAGAGGTAAAGGTTATTTGTCAGTCTTATTGTTTTTTCTATGGTTGCCTGATCAGCCTTCTTTGTCTAAGTCTTCTGTTGCGATGCAGTTTTGGAAAGGGCTGGTACATATGTTTCTGCCAGAGTCCTTTGTGATGTTCCAATGATGCCTCAACATGGTTCTTACATTCTTAATTTGTTCTCTATTGGAGTCTGTGCACAGCTGCTCCCTGAGATCACTCACCTTTCAGACAGTGTTCCTCATTGCGATTGTCAGCTCATCGCATGAGTGAACTGCAAGCATTTTCTCTCCAGCAACTGCACCTATGTGGATAATTTGGTGCTAAGGACCAAGGAAGTGTTCCTTTCTACTTTAGGCTGTCCATACACCTGTTAACATTCTTTGGTCCTCCTCATCCTTTAGAGGAGAAAGAGAGTCTCCATAGCCTAGACCTGAAGAGAGCCCAGAGTTTCTGCATTGACCGAACCAAGGAGCACTGGGCAGACGATCTGCTTTTTGTGGGTTTCTCTCAGGTGAAGAAGGGAAGAGCAGAGTAGAAAAGGACCACATGGATTGTTCTTGTTATAAAGATCTGCTGTGGTCTGGCCAAGAAGCAGACTCCAGAAGGCTTGTGGACTCATTGCACCAGAGCCAAAGCTGCTACCACCTTGCTGGCTTGCAGATTTCCTATTTTGGGTATCTGCCAGGCTGCAACAAACCAGAGTCTGTCTAAATAGAAAATCAGTAATGGTGAAGGACAGTAAAGTAAAAGAAGAGAAAACCAATCTCCATGCCTTGAACCTAGCGTCTGAATGAACAGCCTGGCAGTTCAGCAGCTTCACAATTTGGAGGGTTCCTAATGACCACTGTCAGAGCGGAGAACTGTGGTGAATTGTACCCTCTTGACATGATTCATTCTGAAATTATTTTCATACAGCGTATTTGGACATCACTGTGTCTACCATTGATGAGAAAGCTGTTGTACTGTTCACTAATAAAAGTCCTTGTTGTGTAGAGGTTCAAAGGGAGAATGTCAGCCTGCGGTTTTTGTTGTAGGAAGAGTGCAGATCTCCAGGAAATAGTATTGAACAGTGCTGTAAGCCCACTGGGCTTCCAAGCACTCTGGATTGGGACACGTAATAAGTAGACCACAATTAATTATATTGTTCTACCCCAACATCCTGCATATTTCTTAGTGATTAAAGTTCACCTGTTCCTGAACCAGCTGTTGAGTGAGCTCCATCATTGAACGCTCCTGGTCTGGCTCTGATGCCTTGACACCTTTCCAAGTGTGACAGCCAAGCACGCTCCCCATTTTGCAATTATTTAATGTAATTTCACAGGTGTTGAGTATTTTGGAGAAAGACACAACCATTAAATAATTGTTCTTGTTTTACAGGAGGTGGAAAAGGACTATTATGCCCTTCAGCGGCGGCTGGCTGGATCAGCTCACCCAGGCCAGCGATCAGGTACGTCTGGTTTCATTTTCTTGTCTTGTTGAATGTCTTCAGTTTGTCATCCTGATAAGTGTTCCTTCAAGCTGTTTTTGGTGATTCCATGTGCTGATTTATTTTTTATTTAAATCCCTATATATCCTGCACCAGCATAATTCTTCTATCTGTGGAGGTGTGCACAACCACAAATAACATTTGATGGTTTTAATATCTGTCGGCCTCTGAAGATCCTTGTTGCACAGCAGGGTTAGAGGCAAGTCCGAATGGACCACAGTTTGTCAACCAAATTGTTTCAAAATGACCTTGCAGGAGAAGGGTTTTAGATGGGACTATGTGTAACTATTTAGTAGATTATTGGTGTGTCCTTAGCTTTCATATTTGGGTTTTGTTGTATGCTGGGTTGTCTGTGAGTCTTGAACATGCTTCCCTTTCTGAAAGTCTGATTTATATGTCTCTTTTTTGCCCTTTCAGGGGAAAGCTAGGACAGTGACTGTTAGCAACTAAAGCTTGGATGGATTGCGGAATTAGACTTTCACCTGGTCCGTAGTCCGAGAGCAACCGGGGATGCTTGCAAGCCACGCATATGGAGGAGTCATGCTCTCTGGTTCTTCTCGGAAGAAGATCTGCTGTCTTCTGTTAAAAGATGCTTTCTGATTCACCCCATCACCAAATGGCCAGAGCACTGGGGAGGTTTAAGATATTACAGATGAAACTAGAATTGTTAAAACAAATCAGGTGTATTTATGTGACACGTCGTATCGAAAGCAAACACTTTAATCTTTTTTCTGTGTTTTCATCTAGAGGTAAAATACATACTCTGTATCATGAAGTAGAGCTGGAAGCATATCAGGGCCCTTGCACGGGTGATCTTTCATAGGCCAGCCTGCTTCTTTATGCTAAGCACTTCTCTTCGACACAGGCGTTGGGCCACCATAGCTGGGCGCAAAGGCTAGCCCTCTAACAGTCTCTCAGAGTAAAGTCAGTGGTCTGCTCTGTTACCATAACAAAGGACTACAGGATTGGTGTGTGCCACAGTCTCTGAAAATGGAATTTGGGCTAATCACATTACTGTGATTTTACTGTCATGCGTCAGCCATAGTCTCACTAGATGGGCAGAAAAATGGGGGAAATTTGCACTAGGCTCTGTTGTGTGTGATCTGTAAGACTGCTTGCCACAGTTTGTCAAAGAGGAGAGTAAGACCTATCCATTTACAGCACGGCCTCTTTTGTGAGACTCTTATAGGCCAAGCCCTCTGTAGGCAGTGGCATACAGGGGAGCTAAGCTAGAGACACAAGGCAGCTGAGTGCCACCATCTTACTAGAAAGACAAGCATAGGTCTGTCTTGATACTGTTGCTATGGTGCACACTTTACATATGTAAATGATCCAGTTTAAATTTGTTTTAACTGGTTTCTTGTGTTGTTTAAAATACCTGGGCTAGATGCACTGATGCTTTAGGAAGGCTGCTCTGGTGAGCGAGCCAAAGAAATTGAGAGAGTATAAAGTGCTAATGCAGTACGCCATGTGTCCTTGGTACTATCATGCACCATTCTTTCTGAACATGCACTGATGGTGCTTGGATGATGTATCAGTTTTAGAAGTCCTTTGAGCACAGTCCTCAAGGTGAATCTTCCTTGTAATCTGGAATGGCATTCTCTGTCAATGTTGGACCGATTTATGCAGTATTGAGTGGGATCTGCTGAAATAACTCTGTTAGGTAGGCTTGCAGATGATGCTAGGGAGCTTCCTCTTGCTTTGATGTTTGAAGTGACGTACAGTTTGAACAGCGCAACAGAAGTGGGCATTATCAATGCCGATTTTGTAAAGGTTTGGTGCGCATACAGAGAAATGCTGACCAATACAGAAGTCTGGGTGAACGCCTGTGGCTGCACATGGGGCCAAAAAGGACACCATTCGGAAAGCACGGGATGTATTTTAGTTCTGACTGCTTCTTTTGTAGCTTGAGATAAGGTATGCGCCCTAAGCATGAAACCTGGTGTCTGTTCAACTGAATGTAGCAGCGAAATTGACACTTTTACCTAATGCAGTCCAGAGCCAGTACGCAACCTGTGCACTTTTGACTGTAATACATGTGCAGGCACTGCCTTCTTTAGAGTGAAGTACACGTGTTAGCTGGCATTCCATTTCCACACTGACTGCAATGCTGAGCGTGGCTGTTATTAGACTGAAGTAGCTATGCATGCTGGCTTTAGCTTTTCTATGTTAGTGACTGTTAGCCTTTCTGCTTTCTACCCAGGAGGAGATGTACCTTCCCTGGCCCAGACATTGATCTCTGTTCTACCCGACTTTCCACAAACATGAGCCTTCATCTCCCTTCCCTGCATCGGACATTTAGATGTGCTGTGATTTTCAGATGTGTGGCTATGCTCCCCATAGCACTTCCTAGGTCAGACGTTTTTGTTCATTGTTCTCTCCTCAGGTCAAGAGTTAACGTGTAACTTTCTTTGTGTTTGAAATAACACAGAATTTTATAAATCTACCCACTGTGGGCTGCTTGTGGTGGTCTTGACCAGCTTAAGAATATTGTGAGCCTCAGCACTAATAGCTTTGGTGTGCAACAGTAGTGTCTTCTGCAATGGAATTGAGGGTTTATTCGAAAGTGGATCGAAGGTTTGTTCTTGAATTGATATGGTGATGTGGAATAACAAAGAGGAGCATTATTTGACTGTGGTACTAAATGAACCCTGGTAGGTTAAACTTCTGACACGCAAGGGAGTATTGGCCAGTATCCGGACATAGCAATCACCAGAAAACCATTGTTTGCCGTGCATGTTGATTTGTTTGCTGCCGGATACACTACGTTTCACAGGATACACTTGCAGTTGTACACAATTTACCACTTTTCAGTATCGTAACTTCACTTCCTATTTTTTACTGCACCACGCCATCTAGTGTCTGCTTCACTGCTACCTCTAACCTCTGGTGTAGCACCCATTGCAACCCATCATTTATTTTCAGGAGAATGTCTCGACTGTTTTCCTGCACACACATTGCTTAAGGCCATTTCCTTCCCTTTCCCATACAGTTCTGCACATTACCTTATGTCCACTTTATGTACACTGGTCTGGAAAATATCTGCTTTCCATCCCTTCAATAATGCTGGTCACCAACGTTCTCTCTTTCACTGACCCTGCTGCCTGTCCTTTCCATTAGGGGTCAGTCACCCAAGCCTTGCACTTGACTTGACGTCATTCCTTCCTGCTCCATGCACTGTTGTAAATAACTGCATCACCATTGCATTGCTTAAACATTGCTGCATAGACTGATACAGGACACTTAGTTTCCTTGCTGCTAGCACATCGTATCGTATTCTACTGCAGTTACTCATTAGCTGCTGCAAGTCACTTCCCTTAGTAGCTGCGTGCCACTGCCATCCCTTTGTGCACGCCTCTACACTAGCGTCCACCAGAAGCGAGGGAACCTTCAATCCATCACTTCCTCGCCTTGCTGAATGAAACCAGGAAACCAGTGTTCCTCCTCTTCCGCGCTGCCTTACACATACAGACCATACAGCTAGATGCCATCTTAGCAGAAGAAAGCCCATTTTGTTTTGTAGAGCAAAAAATCCTTCATTGTTTCTTCGATAAGGTCTCATCACTGCTTGTGTCCTGCATTCCAGTTAGTGCAAAATAAACAAAATTCTAAAAGTGAAAAGGTGGTTCTCGAAAGTTGAATACCTGCAGTGACAGAAAGCCCCTTCATTGGCCCTCGTACACAGAACCCTTTCTCAGGGCAAAGCCACTGTGTGCCCAGCTTGTTCACCTCAGTAAGATCCCAAGCACAGTTAGGTTTATCACTGGCAGCAGTGTGCAGATAGCACTTTGCAGATACACAGTGCATCAGTCTGAGTCCTACTGCATGGATTCACCCAGACTCTAATTCTGGTAATTTCTAAAAACTTGGCACACCATTTAATTTTTATGCGTTTCACACATACAATCATGTACTCATTTGTCAGCTATTACTTAAAACAGTGATCTGGAGGCATTGTTAAAATTTATTTCCATTAATATGATGTATGTTTTCTGATTTATGTTTGGGTGTCTGTAACTTTATTCCTAACACACATAGCCTGAGTTATGTTTGTACAATATCATTAAGTAGCTGAGAAGGTCAGAAGTCTTCAGAACGGAGTTTTGGACTCATGAAATGGTTCTGGGACAGTAGACGTGTATTCAGCTATTAAAAATGCCTCACAAACTGAGTCTGTGTAAGTGCTGTCATTTATCTTATTTTTACCGCTTTTAGGTCACCTCTGATTAATCATGGAAAAGTAAGAAATGCAGGTTGCAGTGTTATAATTAGGGATCTGTAGATGTTACCCATTAAAGACTGGAGTAGTTTCCTGTGATCTAAACTCTGGCCGTTGGCATAGGGGTACTCTAGTTTGAAGTAGAGAGGAGGTTTGGAGCATGAACTAGTATGAAAATGGCCACTAACTTATGCATTGTGAAATTATATTCTCTGACATCCAGAGTCATGCTGACTCTTCTGTGGTTGATGGTTGAAATTGAAGATTTATTTCTGACCACAGCCACTAGATGGTGGAATACTGCAAAGTGCATGATTCTAATGGATACTTCTAATCACAGATTCCTTACCTTCAGAATATCCCCAGACTGGACCTGCAGGATTGAAATAGCATTGCTCCTGCATGCTAGTAGGTGGTGTAGTGCGGCTCAATGTCAACATTATTACACCTGGGAATTGATGATGGAGTCGCATATAAGCACCATTCCTGCATGTTAACATGAGTTCCTTTCTTTCCACACCTGTGTACGTGGATCCAGAGCTCGTTTACAATTTTTTTTCTTGTCAGTTAAGGAGTCTGTCTTAAAAAAAAAAAATCGACTTTTCTTTCTGTGTTCAAGTGGAACGATGCTCCCTCTTAAAAAATAAAGGGGGTTAAGCCTTGTAGGGACTGTCACAAACAAATGTCAGTGACTGTCAGGGGTGTGCTTCTGGTTGTTGGGTTCAAGAAATGCACCTTTATGAATCTCATGGTTATCAGCAAGTGGAAAGCTTTGTTTTGCCAAACACTGAAAGAAGTCTCCGAAGTCCAGATCCTGTTCGAAGTCAAGGGCACAGACTCATTCCTGCAACAGGTCCTCATCACGGTCTAAGACATCAGGTAAGTCAAAGCTGAAACACAAAAGAGCCAAACAGGATGTTTTCCAGTCCTAAGACTCAGATTTCGAAGTCTGGTGGATGTTCCAGTTCCTTGCTGTCTCTCTTCTTCTCCCCTGGTGGGGAACCGATTCCGTAACTGATCCTAATGAACCTGGGTTTCCAGGTCCATCGGCGAAGTCACACAGATTGAGGCCTTTTCAGAGGCCTTATTGAGCATCTTTGGCACTCATACGGCCCCCTCTGGCATGCATTAGGGCCCTAAGGATCCACAGTGACCTCCAGCAAGCCTGCTCTAAGTGGTGCTTCCTGAACCCATCTTGGGTTCTGCTCTTACATTGGAGCTGACTTCCATTTTTGCTCCAAAATCCATGCTGGTCCCTTTGACATTGACACTGACCATGACACTGCCAGAGGCAGACCAGTTACTATAGTCATATCCAACTTTGACCTGAATTCATCTGCACCTGAACGAAGGTCGCCTCCGGAGCCATACCAACGCAACCAGCCCCATTTCAATCTGATTCAGACATGAAAATGCCTTTGTCTTGGAGCTCCACCCCAGCTCTCCTGACTGCTCAGTCAAACCTTCTTTGGAAATGACAGTTAAGACAATGGGGAATATTTTCCCCAACACTATAATGATGACAACCTTTACATGGACTTGCTTGAGATGAGTAGATTGGGTACTACCCAGGACACTGGGTTGTGTTCTTCCCCTTGGTCATCAACAGAAAGCACTGCCCCCTTTGCTGTGGTGATGATGGGCAGCAGAAGTATTACACTTCAGCTACTAACTTTGGAAGTCAAAACTAATTTTGGTGGAGTTTTTGTAATCTGGACAGATCTTATTTGAGCCTGTTTTACCGTTCAGTGAAGCATTAACGGCACCCTCATGGGCACCTAGTCTAAGCCTTGCCCTTTTCCACTGGTGAACTGGCAGGTTGTCAAGCTCCACAAACTGGCACCAGGCGTCCCTGACTTCCTGACACAGTATCCTATGCAAGGCATTCTGGTGGCCGAGGCTTCCACCAGCCAGGTGGATATCAGTCCATGTCCTATTACTCTCCTTGACAGAGTTGAAAAGAATTGAGGCATTCTGGAAACAGATCCATAGCCCTTTGGTCAGTCAGTGCCAGCTGTTTGAATGGGAGAAATTCCCATGCTTTAGGTGCATGGTTGGCGAGATCTTGATGGCAGACCCTGAGGACTCACGGGCTAACTTGGCTCCTAAGAAAGCCAGGCCATGGCATGCTCCTTTAGCCTTTCCGCTCAGGCAAGACCGCACCCTCAGTAATGTTGCCACTTTCAAAGCTTTCCGCTCAGGCAAGACCGCACCCTCAGTAATGTTGCCACTTTCAAAGCTACTGGAGATGTCTGGCATACCACCAAGGGTGCCATCTCCTCAACAGGCACACATCCCTTTTGGGGTCAGAATCATGCCGACATCATCCAAGCTTCCAGTGGCAGCAAACCTCCCAGCCTCCTGACCCATGGCATCATCCTTCAAGCGACTTTAGTTTGCCCCTAGTGGCACATATCCAGCCTGTGGGTGGCAGGATCAGAAATTTACTCCAAGGGTGGCAAAATATAACATCCGACAGGTGGATCCTTCTTGTCATTCAATGAGGCTATTCCTTTTCAACATGCTACAGCTTCCACCCACATAAGAGCATATTTCAGAGGAGCATATATCCATCTTTCTCCAGAAGTACAGGCTCATTTGCTATAGGTGCCATAAAACGGCTTGGATCAAGGCTATTGAATAGTGAATTTGGACAAGCAGGACAACTACTTTCATGTGCTCGTCCTGTGGTCCCACAGACACAACACACAGTTCAAGGTGCTTTTTCAATTTGCAGTGCTTCCCCTTGGTCAGTAAGTCATAGACCACCTCCATAAAATGACGAAACACCTCTGGCGACCTATCAACATGCTGAAGTCACACCTCCCTCTGTTGCAGAATCTTCCCTTTATAGGTGCTCTTCTGGACATGTGCAGTTTCTGGCCCTTCCTCCATCATGACGAGTCCAAGTCACTCGGGATATAATCATGATGTTTCACCTTTGGTCCCGAGTCTAGGTGGGAATGGCTCTGAGGCTTCTGTGCCTATTAGGCACCTGCATGCTGCTCTGGCCATGTGCATATGCAGACTGTGCAGTGGAACTTAAAGCCTCAGGTTCCCCTAGTCCCAGCACCAAGGGAACCTGTCCGATTCCATCCAGGTTTTGGTTGGAAACCGCTAAAGATCTGCAGTGGTGGCTGTGCGACCACAGTGGAGCCCTTATCCCTACTCCACCAAGAGTTGATGGTGATAATGAATGTGTCATTGCTGGGATGAGGTCACATTGGAGAGTTGGTGGACTCGTACATGGCGAAGATTGATCTCCACAACAACCTGGTGGAGTTGCAGGCCAGTAGCCTGATGCTGAAAGCTATAGTACCATACATCAAGGGAGGCTTGTTCAGCTTCTAACAGACAGCACAATCAGGTGTGTATGCTTATGCCTTTTCATGATATGGCATAAGAACCAGAGCAGGACTCTGGTTTGTGGGACACCTACCATTTTGAGTGGAATTAATGTCACCTCTTCAGGCTATAGAGGACTGCTGACTGTGGCAGGGAAATGATTATAGTAGCAAGCAGCCTTTTACACGTTACCTAATAGGCAAAGCCTCCCAAGATACTTCAACATATATTAGTAAATTTTGTGGCACAAAAATGGAAATTTTGCTGTATTTTTGCTGGTTTTAATTCTGATAGATACATGCACCAGCGTTCCACTGAAACTCTTCTTGACAGCTCTTCCATGTCAACAAGGACGTCCCAATGCCCACTGCTCCGCACATGACCTTGCATGATGTCAATGGAGCCATTAGAAGCCCTTATCGGCATACTGATGTCAGTTTCCTTTTTTCCGCACCTTCATAGCAACCTTCTTTCATAGGCTCTCCATAGAGATAGGAGTCTTTCGATGTTTTTTTCCTGAATTGCATCGTTGTTGCAGGAGAAACTTTCGCCACCTAGGAAATCTGGGTTCAAGCCTTGCAGGGAATGTGAAGGTCAGATGTCAATCACTGAACCTCGTGAAGATTGTCTTAGGTGTTTCAGTTCAGACTATGACAGCAACGCCTGTTTATCATGTCAAAAGATGAACCCCAAATCGCTTAGGGAATGGGAGGCGAAACTCTTCATGGCCAAGGCGAGACAGAAGAGAGGCCATCAAAAGCCTTGTTTGAAGTTGATGTCTCCCCATTCCTCGAAGTCAGCCAAGAGGAAGCATAAGAAGAAGCAGCATCATAGTTCCTGATGTCGTTCTTCAAGAGGTGAGACTCAGAAATATCCAAAGTTGCTGACGCCTCATCTGAGCTAGAGTGAAGATCGAGGTGAGGTGACTTAGCTCCTTCTTCGGTGGACTCTCTGGCATCACCTTCAAGCCAGAGACCATCACTGACTTCACCTGGACGTCCTGAGCCGGAGATCCTCATGTGTCTCCTCAACCTTCTCAACAGGAGCAGGGGTATCAAGCTTTTCCTGCTCCAGGATCTGATCCTTCAAACTTTTTGAATGCTATGTACAGCATTTTCAGCAGGGTGATGACTTCATCTGGGTGCACCTGAGGGCCTCAGGTGCCCACATTCACATTGCCTAGGAAGATTTCTGGTGCAATATCAGCAGGCCGCATTCATGCCCTTTATGCCAATGGCTCTGGCGCTGAGAAAGGCTATACCTTCACCAGTGGAAGTTTAGGAGGAGTCACTGGTGCCAATTGTACCCTATCCATCGTCTGTTGGATCCTCTCCAGCCTCACATCATTCACCTCCAATTCCGTTAACATTTTCTACATAGGTGCCGAAGTCACTGGTGCCGTAAGTGGACTCACTGACACCGGTACTGGCTTCACTAACACCGTTGTTGAAGTCGAGACATAGATCTCAGAGGGAAGCTTAGAGGCTTCTTGATGAGTAACAGTATGCTTTTGGAGAAGGAGAAATGGAAGAGGGAGAAATAGTGTCACTGGATCAAGATTTCAAAGGTTTAAAAGTAGCAACTGGATTGGACACTTCCCAGAATGGAAATAGTTGTCTCCAAATGGTATTCCTCCACTGGAGGTCATATCATACCATTCAGTGATAAGGAAGGTGGCTGATAGGTTGGAACTGCCTTTTCCATCAACTGAGCTCATGTCTAATTTGCTAACAGAAGAGCTGCATTCTACTTCTTCCACATCAGAGCCTTTATAACCTTGTAACGAAGCACTGACTTAGCCAATTATGGAAATTTGGCAGAAACCCGTGTCATCCTCTGCAATATCTAGACCAATTGCAAGGAGATACAAGCCTGCTCCAGGAGATCCTTTATTTTTATTGACTCATCCTTCACCTGAGAGTTTGGTGGTACAAGCTTCCTGTTAATCCAAGGTAAGTCCTGGGTATTTTCTGACATCCCCAGCCAATAGGTAACAAAAGGAACAGTCTGTGAAAAAGGTGTTTTCTTCTGGTGGTAGGGCTCTGAAGTCAACCAACGCAACTTTTGTTGGGATGGTTTATTCAAGCTTTGATGGACTCAGCTAAAACAATGATTCAGAAAATACCAGAGATGTTCAGGATCACTTTTCTGAGCAGCTGTTGAACGATGGCCAGGCCGCTGATCACCAGGTTAGTCAGGCCTGGATACGACTTACTCGGTTGGTAGGGCGATGGGGACTTCAGTCGCTACAAGGAGGCACGTATGACTGGATTCCAGCTGGATGTGCAAAGCACCTTGATGAATTTGCATTTTAATGGATTGAAACTGCTTGGTGCCAAAGCAGGTTGCCTTGGCGAGATTAAAGGATAGCAAGACAATGGCAAGCTCTTTGGGCCTTCAATTATAGCCCTGGAATTGCAGGCAGTTTTAGAGGTTCCGTAAGTTTAGCAGGAATTTCTCCTTTCGAGGAAAGCAGCAGTACCGGCAGCAACAGCAGCTGTCCAATCCCATGTAAAGAAGTTATAAGGGACGGGGCAGAGGTAGACAGCGAGGAGCCGCCCATTAGCTATCCTCTTCCTCCGCCTCTTTTTTCGTCTGCCAGAGTCACAGGAAAGCAGCCCTAATTTTGCCATCTTAATGAAAGCTTTGATGGTGGGAGGATGGGTGTCTCAGTTCCTACCACAACAGAGCTCCATAACATCGGATCAGTGGGTTTTAAATATTGTAGAAAATGGGTACTCCCTACCCTTCTGAGAATTTTCTCCACCTGTTCCTCTCCAGCAAGTTTTTTGTTCCGAAGACCCACCTTCTGCTTCTTCAACAGAAGGTCCTATCCCTTCTCCAAAAGGGTGCAGTAGAGTTGGTTCCAGAGCAGAAACGAGGTTAGGGATGCTTTTCCCAGTACTTCCTGTTTCCCAAAAAGGATGATAATTGATGTTCTAGACCTCAGGATTTTGAATTGGTTCCTCAAGCTGGAAAACTTCAAAATGCTGACCCTAGCACATGTGCTTCTTGTGCTAGAGAAGGAAGAATGAATGAGCTCAATCGATTAGCAGAATGCTCATTTTTCACACCCTATTCTGCAATTGCACACTCTGCTTCATGGTGGGGTCTCAACATTTCCAGTTTGTCGATCTTACGTTTAGTCTTACTTCCACACGTCAAGTCTTCACGATGGTGATGAGCGCATCACATCTCAGAAGGTGAAGAGTATTAGTATTCCCTTACCTGGAAGTCTGGCTGAACAAAGCCAAGTCTCAAGGGTTTGTGTTCCATCACTTGGAGTTTACAAGTTGTTGTTTATCCTGGCCTTTTCCCTTCCTAGAGCCCTCCTGGCGCACCCTGTTTATAGGGGCAGTACTGGACACTATGGTGAATCAAGCCTACCCTCCTCAAAGGATTCTAGACATTAGGCTATGATTCTGATGTTTCCGAATGGATCAGTGGTTAAGTCCTAAAGGTCGTGTGCCTGCTAGGTCTGTTAGCCTCCTGCATTCTGTTGGTCACCCATGCATGCTGGCACATGAGGACCCTCCAGTGGGGCCTCCGCAGGCATTTGTTTCCACACAATGGGGATCTCAAAGAGTCGGTCAGGATCTCCAGAGACACTGTAGTGAATCTTCGATGGTGGGATGTGGCCGGCAATCTTTCTCAGAGGAAGCCGATTTGCCCTTCGTTTCTAGCACCCACAGTGATGATGGGAGCCTCTACTCTAGGGTGAGGAGTTCATCTGGGGGATCTGGACATCATTGGACTTTGGTCTCCAGAAGAACAATTGTTTCATATCAGTCTATTGGAATTGCAAGTAATAAGTCTGGCTCTCAAGGCCTTCCTCCCTTCCATTTGCGGTCAGTTGGTGCAGGTCTGAACAGACAATACTACTGCAATGTGGTACATAACCAGGTAGGAGTAGGGTCATATCTTCTCTGCAGACAGGCTCTGCAACTCTGGTCCTGGGCTCAGGATCATCAGATTTGTATGATGGCAAATCACCTGGCCGGAGTTCTCAACGTGCTTGGAGACCGTCGCAGACAGCATTTTTCAGCTGTTCATGAGTGGCATCTCCATCCAGAAGTAGATCTTCACATTTTCCAGTTATGAGGGACCCCTCATATAGACATTTTTGCCACTCCAGAGTACACGCACTGCCAGTCATTCTGCAGCCTCCATTATCAATATGCAGTAGGAATTTTGGAGCTCGTTTCAGGTGCATTGGAGCTCCCAGCTGCTTTACCCGTTTCCGTCCCATACTCTCAGTTCCTCAAGTTCTGAGGGAGGTTCACCAAGACTTGGTCCAAGTCATACTAATAGTCCCAGATTGGCCGCGAAGGGTGTGAAACACAGACCTTCTTCACATCTCCCTGTGCCCACCACTCTGTATCCCTCACAGGACAGACCTTCTCTCGCAGAAGCAGGTTCTACACCCCCACCTCCAGAGCCTACACCTACATACCTGGAGATTGAATGGGCCAACCTGAGTTCCTTTTCACTTCCCACTGATGTGGTGGTTGTTATTTTGTCTTCTAGAAAGGACTTCAGTAAATCAGTTTATGGTGGAGATTGTCAAAGTTTGTTCATTGGTGTAATAAGTGTATTCATCCTTTAAAGGCTAATTTATCTGATGTTTTACATTTCCACTTTCCTTGGTGGAGTAAGGCCGTGCAGTTGCAACAATTAATGGCTATTTGTTTGTCCTGTTGTCATTTCTTTGTTTACCCAATCATCCTTCTCCGTAGAAGTTCCCGAAGGTGTTGAGGTTTATAAAGGGATTTACTAACAAGTATCCTCCCACTCTGTTCATTATGCCTCAGTAGGATCTTAATTTAGTGCTTACCTATCTAATGTGTTCTCCATTTGAATCTTTGCATAGTTGTTCTTTAAGTTTACTTACTTTTAAGACAGTTTTTCTGATTGCTCTGACATCAGCTGAGTTACTGAGTTGCAAGTGTTAAACCTCCCTTCATAACCTTTAACCCTGATAAGTTGGTGTTAAGAACCAGGGCTGCTTTCCTGCCAAAGGTGGTTACTTCATTTCATTTGGGCCACTCTATCACCCTTCCTACTTTCTATCCTCCTCCACATCCAATTAAAGAGGAGGAAAGTCTTCATTGATTGGATCCCCAAAAGGGCTGTTAGCTTTTATGTGGACAGA
Source organism: Pleurodeles waltl (assembly GCF_031143425.1). Taxonomy (NCBI): domain Eukaryota; kingdom Metazoa; phylum Chordata; class Amphibia; order Caudata; family Salamandridae; genus Pleurodeles; species Pleurodeles waltl. The sequence goes on from NC_090440.1 coordinate 1,372,059,795, forward strand.
ACTAGTGATATGCGGCTGGATGAAAATCTGTTTGTTGGCTTTGTGGACAAGATGAAAGGTAAAGCAGTGAGCAGTGCATAAGAAGACATTATCACAATGAATCATCCTTTGCATCAAGATCTGCTATGCCGTGGCCTACAAATAACCTCCAGAATGTATTAGAGCTCATTCCACTTGAGCTAAGTCCTCTCCATCTGCTTTAGATAGAGGTGTCCTTTTATTTGACATCTGTAAAGTGACAACTTGGGCCTCACACTTTTGTGAAGCATTATTATCTAGATTCTGAAGTGAGGAGGGGCAGTACTTTGCTCGTTCTGTTTGGCACCCTCCTCGGAGTGTGGGACTGCTTGTGTACTCTGTTTAAAAGGTGAAAAACCGGCAGGTAGATGTATCCATCAGAAGAGCAAATACCTTTGGTAATGCTTTTTCTCGTGGATACAGTATCTACCTGTGGATTCCTCGTTGACTCACCCACCTCGTCATTGCTTGTCTGCATATACCAAAAAGAGTTTTGTATATATCACTCGTTCCCTTTGAAGGCACATAAATAAAACGGGTGGAAACTGATGTCAGCACACCTACAAAGGCTTCTTATGACTCCAGTGATGTCATGTGAGGTCGTATGCAGAGCCATGGCATTGTAACGTCCTCTACGACATAGGAGAGCTGTCAAGAAAAGTTTCTGTGGAATGCTGGCGCATTGGTGATATTAAGAAGGTGAGGAATTTGCAGGTAGGTACTGTATTCACCCAAGAAAGAGTTACCAAAGGTAAGTAACTTGTTCATTACTACATTTCTCTAATTTAGTAGGTCTTTACCACCAAACACAGAAAACATATTTTTGTGCTCTCTACCAAAACATGAGTTTACACCAAGATGTCATTTAATGCATTTGTACAGTCAAAGTTTAACCTTGATTGTTTTGTTCAAATTCATCTAAGCAGCCCAAATCTAGTCCAATATATGGCTGCTAATAGAAATATAAAAACTATAATACACAGATAGCTTGCTCTGTGAAGGAGTAGAGTCTGGCTGTTAAAATAATTTTATAGATGATGTGTTGCTCCTTTCAGCATGTGGCGAACTAGTCATGCATTTCTTGCACACAGCTGCCACAGTTGAAAGTACTGGCATGCAGTCAGGTATCCTACACTAAAAGTAGTTGGTGTCAGTCACCTGCAGATAGATTTCTGGAATGCTTTTTGTCCTACATGTTCTCAGTGGGGGCAAAGGTGCTGATCATGAACCTCGCTCAAACCGGTGAAAGGATGTATGGTAATTCAGGATTGAAGAAGGGGATTTTCTTTAAGAACTCAATGCCTGGTTGGGTGTCTCCTTTTCAGGTGTTTTTTAAGCAGGATTGAAGAAGGGGATTTTCTTTAAGAACTCAATGCCTGGTTGGGTGTCTCCTTTTCAGGTGTTTTTTAAGCACTGCAATTAATGTTTTTTTTTTTATAATCTGGCTTGACAGCATGTACATATTTTGATTGGGTAGAAGTTGTGTGCTTCGTCAAAAAAGTGTGTGCCCTCCAAACAACTGTGATCATTTTGTTTATTTATCCAGCTGCCTGAGCTCGAAATTTGACATTGACATAACTTTCTAAAGCAACTTAAGTGTCTCTGATAACTAGAAAATGTATTGTGTTTTTCTCTGGCAGCAGCACAGATGGGAGTTGGGCAGTTTTTAACCTAGATGGATGTTTAGGTATGGCTTGAAAGTTATACTGTCACCCAACCTTTTAACCTTAACCAATATTATTCTACAATTCTTTGCTTCCGTACAAATCCATATTCATTTCCATGCTATTTACTTGTAATGTTTCACATTACCGTACACTGTACCTTTAAAGCGAAACCTATTGGCATTGCCACTGCTTCTTGCTTGTTAGACACTACTGGTAATCATGCTCTTTCATTGTCACTGGTGTCTGTCTTTGAATTGCTCTGAGGCATCTGGGTCTGTTGGTCTCATACAACCTGCTTGGCCAAGTCGGCGGGTAGCATATGCGGGTTCTGCATTAGGATGTGCAGTCTCAGTGGGACCAGCACTAAGGAAACCTGTCGGATGTCATCTGGATTTCGGTGGTGACAGCACAAGATGCGTAGTGGTGGCTGCTCGACCGCAACCTGACCAGTGGCAGAGCCCTCTCCCTTCCCCACCTAGAGCTAACGGTGGAGACGGATGCTTCCTTGCTGGGATGGGATGGTCATCTGGGAGTCTTTGAATTGGGTCTGACAACTTAAAATGTTTTGCCATATGTCTGCCACAATCTCCACTTGAACATTAGTTGTGTTCTTCTCACTTTTCAGAGTCCTCTGCAAATTTGCATGGGAATCTGGGGAAGACTTGTTAAGTTCCATCTCATATGCAACAAATTCAGAATAGGCATCAATGCTCTTTCAGTGGTGTTAAACAACAGAAAAACTGAATTCCACTGGGTACCGCAGGAGTCTGGTGCATTTGTGGTTTGATTATTTGGGCCTCAACAAGGTATTGGAGATACCTTTGCTTTCTACTACCAGACATATAGGAGATTTGTAAGAACTGTAGCAGGAAAGCATACACCTCCACAAAAGTCTTCCAGAAGGACTACCCAGAAAAGTTTATGATGTGTGTCAAGCAGGTGGTGTATTGACTTGGTAAATAGATTTTTCAACAGTGGTATATGCTTTGAGCATATATACAACATTGTGTTAAAGGAAATAACATTCTGAAAGATATTGTAATCTGTGAAGACCTTCAAAGCTTCATTTTGAGGAATCATCTGCACAGTGCTTCAAGTGTTTCTGGCATCACCGATGCATATTCACTGTATGCTTTCACACATAGTCCACAGACAGATTTTATAAAGTAAATGATTAAATAGTTTATTGATTCAAATATTTCAAGTTGTTCCAATAAATATGCCATACAATAACACATTACATTTCTTAGATTAAATTTATAAATTTAATTAAACATAAAAACACATTACTGCTAATGCTAGTAAACTTCTGCAGTTCTTTAAATTAATGAAGATTGTCAGTTATGGGATTTTGGTTATAGATTGTTACTATGGCGATATTTTAAAGCAGCGGGCTACCGTTCAGTCTTCATTATATTACCTACAGTGTTTATACATTTATCAAATCATGCAAGTTCAGTGATGTCATTTACAGAAAAAACAAAATACTACTGCACTGCTGCAAGAAGTGATGAAGTTGTTTTTTAAATATTGGCCTAAGTAAAGCATGACGTGCAGACATAAATACAGCCAGCAACAAGTGTTAAACATTACTCTGTCATCTCCATGCCTCATGCCACTATCGTCTCTGACCTGGTCTGCAGCTGATACGTAGGTAGCCAAATGTAATTGATTCTTTAATACTTTAGCAGGTTTAGTGAATGTCTTAATCATGCCTTTGGTGTGATAGTTGACTGATCTTAGAAAGCCCAAGGTTCTTCATGGTCAGATGATATACTTGTCAGATCTCTCTCGGCAAGTTGGAAGTCCTTTGTGGAGTGTGGTGCCACTACCACTGGACTAGCCTGAAAATATGTGTTTCAGTTGCATCCTTCTAACCACAGGTTCCTTCACTTCAGAATATTCTCCAGGCACCAGTCTGGAGCCAGAACTTTCACAGCAGTATTTCCAAGCACCACCAGGTGTCATCATGCAGCTCCATGTTGACCTTGTTCTACCCAGGCATTGACGTACCAGAGCCGCATATAAGTTCAACTTGCATGCTCAGATCAGTTCCTTTCTTTCCATATATTAGTATGCAGATCCCTAGCTATGCTCACTTATCTTGGTTGTCAAATTATTTTAGAATTTTCTTTTCTGAATATAGGGTAGCTATAGCCCCATCGAAGACCAGGTTTAAACTGCGCCATGATTTTCAGAAGCATATTTCAGTGACGGGCCCGCACAAGGTCTGCCTCTGGTGTTTGGCTTTGGGCAGAATTACAAGTCATCCGAAGAATGCACCCTCGTACTGCGATTCAGGTCATCCAGAAGCATTTTCAGTTTTCTGTACTGTCCTTCGGCCTTACCAATGCCCCTGTGTGTTCACAAGGATTACGACAGTCACTTTCCATCTTGAAGTAGGGAACGCCAGTTTTCCCCTACCCCAGTGACTAGCTACGGATGGTGGGCTCACCACAGTCCATCATAGACCACCTCCAGATGAGGGGGAACCTACTGACGTCATTGGGATCCTCGATCAAAGAGCCAAAGTCACAGCTAACTCTTTTGAAGAAGCTTCCCTTTATAGGTGATGTTCCTTCCTCCAAAGCAACAGGTGCAGGACATTGTGTCTCTGATCCTGATGTTTCAGCCTCAGTCCTGGATCTCAGTGATAGTAGCTCTGAGGCATCTGGGTCTGTTGGTCTCATGCAACCTGCTTGGCCAAGTCGGCAGGTAGCATATGCGGGTTCTGCATTGGGATCTGCAGTCTCAGTGGGACCAGCACTAAGGAAACCTGTCAGATGTCATCTGGATTTCGGTGGTGACAGCACAAGATCTGTAGTGGTGGCTGCTCGACCGCAACCTGACCAGTGGCAGAGCCCTCTCCCTTCCCCACCTAGAGCTAACGGTGGAGACGGAAGCTTCCTTGCTGGGATGGGATGGTCATCTGGGAGTAGGGAAGATCATAGGACTCTGGTCTCTGGAGGAACCCAGGCTCCGGATAAATCTGTAGGAGCTCTGGGCATTTTGCATCGCATCGAAGACCTCCTGTTGTCCATAAAAAGGTAAGGCTGTTGCAGGTTCTCCTGGGCAACACCACCCCCATCTGAAACTGCAAATAGCAGAGCGGTGTTGGGGTCCTGTGCCAAAAGGGATTTTGCCTCAGGAGTTGGCTAGGAAGTCCGCTGTTTCCCTGATTGTGAACCACCTGGCAGGATCATTGCAGACCAGGGTCCACAAGCTGAGACTGCAGCACCTGGTGGATCACGAATGTGCTGAAATCCCAGGGTGGCACAGGACATCTCTAAATTGTATGAAATGTCCATGCTGCATCTTTTCACCACAGTCCTACGTGCAGTTTCTGATAGAGACTTCTAGCCTCACATTCCACATCAATTGAATGTTCCAGAGGCATCAGACTGGATCCATATATTCTTTAGCAGTACCTGTGCGTGCCAGCAAGTGGCACTGTGCAGCCACTTGCCGGCACGGTGTCAGTCCCTTTCTTTCTCTGCCAGCAGATGCAGATCTGGTGCGCTCTCTCTGGTCTCTTGGAGACACCTCGATATTTTCCAAATTTTCTTCCATGTGTAAGGGAAGTCATCACCTAAAATTACAGGTTTTAAGCCCTGTAAGCACCGTTGCCAACAAATGTCTTTGACGGATCCCCATTAGGTGTGCCTGTAGTGTCTGTGGTTGGGTCACGACTCCAAGGACTGCAGTGACTGCATGTCAATGAAGCTGAAGGCCATCTGGACCTCGAGGTGAAATGTTACATCGCCAAACATAAGAAGACTCCTCACAGAGACTGAACTAAGTACAAAGTTTGATCACAGTCCCAGTAGTCCCACTGCAGGAGTTGCCAAAGACACTGCAGAGGCTGGTCTTCCTCACATTCCAAATCAACCAGTAGGTCAATAAAGAAACATAAGAAACAGAAGCAGAACTCTGCTGCTTCTCACCACTCACATCCGCCTGTGCAGGTGTGGGGGTGGCACCATGGCTCTTGATCTCGCTCCTGAGATTGCCTGACTTTGGAGCCGATCCAACAACTGGTCCCAGCACAACCAGAGTTCCCAGGGCCATCTGCCACTCCACAACAGATCGGAGTTCCATGCAGCCATGCCCTGGCTCTTTGTATCTTTGCTGTCTCCCTGTGGTGCGCCTTCTGGCCTCAAGGAGTCAAGAGGCCTTCCATCTTGGGTACTGCCGGCGGGTTTTCCCTATGCACCATTTGGACCCTACGAGCCCATCACAATGCCTCCTGGCTCCAGTTTGAACCCGCCTCCGGTGACATAGTCCACACCAGTCCCTGGGACAGCGACACTGGATAAGATAACCATAGTTGTTCTGACTCAGAGCCTGCACCTCTCTGACCTTGACTAAAGCCAAGACTGATGACAGTTGAGGCCCACTCCCTCCACTTGATCTGCCACTGCCACAAGGAGACAGGACAACCCAACCTACACTCCTTTTTCAGCAAAGGCTTGGACAAGGATTATGACATGAGTGATGAGTTTGTTCAGTTCTATCAAGACGACAGTTGGTATGATGACTTGCAGGAGGCTAGTGGCCTAAATACCTCTCCCGTAATGGGCCATTTCCCACCCCCTAAATCAGCAACAGAGGGGGCATTCTCTCTACACCATGTTAATACGTAGGGTTTCCAAAGTCCTTGACTTCCAGCTCCCAACTTTAGAGGTAAAGACTAACGTATTGACAGAAGTTCTCCAGCCGAACAGATATTATTTGATCTTTTTTTGCCATTTTATGAGACACCAGCTGACACATAATTGGGGGCTTGGGCCAAACCGTGCTTCTGCCCCTCAGTCAGCAGATCGATTGTGAGTCACCATTGCCCTGCCAATGGTGGCCCTGCCTTCCTCTCTCAGCATCCTTGCCCTGAAAGTTTAATGGTACAAGCATCCACAATAGGTCTAACCTCAGCACTTTTCCTACTACACATCCTCATAGGGAATTTAAACTGGTGGAAGATCTGGAAAGCATTTTGTTTCTTCCACCAGCCTGGCTGTCAGATCAGTAAATGTCAGCTACATCTTGGGACGCGATTCTCATGACCTTTTCGAATCGGTGGCTCAAGTCCTCACTGGTGTCCCTGAAGACCTTGGATATACCCTTAGTCAGGCTATCTAAGAGGGTTCTGATGGGGCCAAGTTCATTATTCATTATGGGTTGGACACCAGTAATTTCATTAGGCGAGCCACTGGCACCAATGTAGTCATTCGCCTCTGTGTGTCGGCAATCATCTGGAGACCAGGGCTAATGCTTGTTCTCTGGGCCTATCCGCTCTACCTCACCAACCTCAACAGTTGCACCACTTGTTTAATGGATTTGGCTGAGGTGCCTCATACCACCAACCTGCCCAACCTCTGTAAGCAAGCCAGCAGTTTTGCAGCCCATGCAGCCAAGGTCAATTGGCTGCTCAGTCTACAGCTCCCCCCTATAGTCCCTCCTGCCAAATATTTTAGCATGCTGTTACAGGAGCACAGCAACTTGGCGGGAGGCAGAATCCAAGCACAGCAACTTGGCGGGAGGCAGAATCCACCGATCTGACCCGGGTTGACATGTAATAACTTTGGACAGGTGGGTTCTACAGATCGTTTGCAGGGGCTTTGCCTTGCCTTACCCTTCCTTTCTTCACCACCATACCTTCCGCTGTCTCCCCAGAAACTGACAGGACCATCTCTCCATTTTGTAGCAGGTAGTGCAAACCCTTTTGGCCAAAGGGGCTATTGAGAGTGTACCTGTGCCAGACATAGATTGTTGTTGTTATTCCCGCTACTCTCTGGTGCCAGAGCAAGATGGAGTCCTGTGCCTGTTATAGACCTGCGCCCTCCCAACTCATTCTACTGGAAGGAGAAGTTCAAAATGTTCATCCTAGCGGTGATCTTGTCTGCTCTCGAGCCTGGAGACTGGATGGAGGCGTTGACCTACAGGAAACGTATTTCCATATACCCGTCCTGCTGGCACAACATGTGGTTTGAGGTGGGGCACTAACATTTTTAGTTTGAGGTGCTCTACCTTGGTTTTACTAGTGCCCCCTCGTGTGTTCACGAAAGTGGAGACAGCACACCTTCTGAGGGCAGTCATCAGTTACCTCCGGATTACAGCAAACCTCCTGTTGTAATCACACCTGACTCCTTCACACATGCTCCCTTTCATCTGAGCCATTCTGGACATGGTTTGGTTTCATATCTTTCCCCAAGGGTGAAGAGAGTCTGGGACATCCAGACTTTGATCCCAATCTTTTAGTCTGTCATGGATTTCAGTGAGGTCGACTCTGAAGCTACTGGGGCATTACCAGGTGGCATATGAAGGCTCTGTAGTGAGATCTGAAGTCCCAGTGGGCCCAACATAAAGCTGACCTCTCTAACCATGTTAAGATTTCAGAGAAGACTGCACAGGATCTGCAGTGGTGGTTGCTGGACCGAAATTGGGTCAGCAGCAGACCCCTCTCTCTACCCCACCCAGTGCTCATAGTGGTAACCGATGCCTCTCTTCAGTGATGAGGCGGCCATCTGGGAGAGGTGGAGATCAGTGGTCTCTAGTCTCTCCTGGAGTCCTGGCTCCATATGAGTCTCCTGGAACTGAGGCCCATCACCTGGCTTTTAAAGCCTTCCTTGCATCCATCAAAGCAAGGCTGGTGCAGGTGCTCATGGACAACACTACTGCCACGTGGTACTGCAACAAATAGTGCAGGATGAAGTTGTGGACCCTATTGAAATGGCTGGACCGACAAGTAATTTGCTGGTGTTGAGTCATCGGGCTAGATCTTTGAATGCCAGAGCAAGTGAACTCAGGCATCGTCACTTCTCTGATCTCTTAAGTGGCAGTTACACTCAGAAAAAACACAAGGTCTATTCAGGGCATAGGGAGAAACTTGTCTCTCTCTGTTCACCACTGCTGAGAACATGCAATATCAGCACTTCTACGCATTGGAGTTTCCAAGGCGCCACTTGCTCGGAGAAGCATCCTGTCTTTCAAGTGGAACTTGGGACTAATGCAAGTCTTTCTGTGGATACCACTCCTGCCCCAAGTTCTCAAGAAGAAGTACTGATCTGGACCAGGTCACCCTAGTGGGTCAGGATTTAACACGGAGATTGTGGTATCCAGAACTCCTGGACTTGAGCATATATCCTCCAATCAGGCCACCCCTTTGGCAGGACCTGCTGTTGCAGCAACAGGGCAAGGTTCTGCACGTGGGTGCAATCTTCACTTTTATGCTTGGAGATTGAGCTGCAACAGCTAAACACCTTGTCCTGGAGGCGGTTGATGTCATCTTGGTAGTCAGATGTCCCTCAACGAAAACTGTATACGCCCGTCATTGTGACAGATTTGTGGTTTGGTGCAGCACATGCCAGATAGACCCTCGCCAGTCCAGGTTATTTGTAGTTCTGTTTGTTTTATTTTCTTTACAACAAGGCATTGCCTTTGGCAGGTTAAAGGTTATCTTTCAGCCTTCTTAGGTTTGCCAGATGAACCTCCTTGTTTAACTCACCAGTTGTCATGCAATGTTTGAAAAGGCTCCAGCATATGTTCCCCCTTCTCCTTATGTGATGCCCTTATAGGACAGTAATCTTGTGCTCACTTATTTGATGTGCACTCTGTCCAAGCATCTTCACAGCTGCCCCTTGTGGCTCTTTACCATCAAGACTTGTGTTTCTGGTCGCCATCACCTCAAAACAGTATGAGAGTTTCAGGATTACTGTGTTAATCCATAAAACACCACCACCTTCCCAAACTTTGCAAAATTGGGCATACTTTCTGTTCCACATCAGTCAAGACAACACCCTGCCAGGGTTTCTATGCTTTGCGTCATTTCTCTAAGGAGGAGGAAAGATTACATTGCTTAGACCCCAAGAGTGCACTGAGCTTCTACGTGGACTGTACAAAGG